>NW_024070198.1:7924754-8524754 GCF_014754425.2 Oryx dammah
CCCAGAGAGATGTTGTGGGGAGGGGGGGTGGGAGGGGGGTTCAGGTTTGGGAATGCATGTACACCCGTGGTGGATTCATGTCAATGTATGGCAAAACCAATACAGAATTGTAAAGTAAAATAAAAAATAAATAAATTTTTAAAAAAGAATAAAAAAATAAAAAAAAATAAAAATCTTTCTGATATTTCATTGATAGTATAAAAAAAACTGCAACTGATTTCTGCTGGTTCATTGATTGTAACAAATATGCTGCTCTACATGGGATACTCTCTCTCAGAGAGAGAGTATGCAAGTGGCAGTATGAAATGTATGGGAAATCTCAATACCTCTCTCTCAGTTTTGTTCTAAAAAAACTGTATTAACTGGATACTATAAAACGCTTACAGGAAACCATAAGCAGAACACTCTTTGACATAAACTGCAGCAATATCTTTTTTGATCCATCTTCAATAGTAATGGAAATAAAAACAAAAATAAACAGATGGAACCTAACTAAACTCAAAACATTTTGCACAGCAAAGAAAATCATAACAAAATGAAAAGATAACCTGCAGATTGGGAGAAAATATGTTCAAACAATGTGATTGATAATGAATTAATCTCCAAAATTTATAGTTTATATGGCTCAACATAAAACAAACAACCCTATCAAAAATGGGCAGAAGATCTAAATAGACATTTCTCCAAACATATAGATGACCAATAGCACAGGAAAAGACACTCAGTATCACAGACTATTCAGTTCAGTTCAGTTCAGTCACTCAGTTGTGTCTGACTCTTTGCGACCCCATGAATCGCAGCACACCAGGCCTCCCTGTCCATCACCATCTCCCAGAGTTCACTCAGACTCACGTCCATAAAATCAGTGATGCCATCCAGCCATCTCATCCTCTGTCATCCCCTTCTCCTCCTGCCCCCAATCCCTCCCAGCATCAGGGTCTTTTCCAATGAGTCAACTCTTCACATGAAGTGGCCAAAGTACTGGAGTTTCAGCTTTATCATCAGTCATTCCAATGAACACCCAGGACTGATCTTCTTTAGGATGGACTGGTTGGACCTCCTTGCAGTCCAAGGGACTCTCAAGAGTCTTCTGCAACACCACAGTTCAAAAGCATCAATTCTTCAGTGCTCAGCTTTCTTCACTACTCTCACATGTCCAACACTCACATTCATACATGACCACTGGAAAAACCATAGCCTTGACTAGACAGACCTTTGTTGGCAAAGTAATGTCTCTGCTTTTGAATATGCTATCTAGGTGTTATAACTTTTCTTCTAAGGAGTAAGCGTCTTTTAATTTCATGGCTACAGTCACCATCTGCAGTGATTTTGGAGCCCCCAGAAATAAAGTCTGACACTGTTTCCACTGCTTCCCCATCAATTTCCCATGAAGTGATGGGACCAGATGCCATGATCTTCGTTTTCTGAATGTTGAGCTTGAAGCCAACTTTTTCACTCTCCTCTTTCACTTTCATCAAGAGGCTTTTTAGTTCCTCTTCACTTTCTGCCATAAGGGTGGTGTTATCTGCATATCTGAGGTTATTGATATTTCTCCCGGCAATCTTGATTCCAGCTCGTGCCTCTTCCAGCCCAGTGCTTCTCAGGATGTACTCTGCATAGAAGTTAAATAAGCAGGGTGACATACTCCTTTTCCTATTTGGAACCAGTCTGTTGTTCCATGTCCAGTTCTGACTGTTGATTCCTGACCTGCATACAGGTTTCTCAAGAGGCAGGTCAGGTGGTCTGGTATTCCCACCTCTTTCAGAATTTTCTACAGTTTATTGTGATCCACACAGTCAAAGGCTTTGGCATAGTCAATAAAGCAGAAATAGATGTTTTTCTGGAACTCTCTTGCTTTTTCCATGATCCAGCAGATGTTGGCAATTTGATGTCTGGTTCCTCTGCCTTTTTGAAAACCAGCTTGAACATCTGGAAGTTCATGGTTCACGTACTGCTGAACCCTGGCTTGGAGAATTTTGAGCATTACTTTACCAGCACGTGAGATGAGTGCAATTGTGTGGTAGTTTGAGCATTTTTTGGCATTGCCTTTCTTTGGGATTGGAATGAAAACGGACCTTTTCCAGTCCTGTGGCCACTGCTGAGTTTTCCAAATTTGCTGGCATATTGAGTGCAGCACTTTCACAGCATCATCTTTCAGGATTTGAAATAGCTCAACTGGAATTCCATCACCTCCACTAGCTTTGTTCGTAGTGATGCTTTCTAAGGCCCACTTGACTTCACATTCCAGGATGTCTGGCTCTAGATGAGTGATCACACCATCATGATTATCTGGGTCGTGAAGATCTTTTTTGTACAGTTCTCCTGCCCCTGACCTCGGACGTGGGGTAGCTCCTCTCGGCCGCGCGCTCTAGTCAGAATGACCATTATCAAAAAATCTGCAAACAATAAATCCTGGAGTGGGTGTGGAGAAAAGGGAACTCTATGATACTGTTGGTGGGAA
This sequence comes from Oryx dammah, assembly GCF_014754425.2. Lineage (NCBI taxonomy): Eukaryota > Metazoa > Chordata > Mammalia > Artiodactyla > Bovidae > Oryx > Oryx dammah. Next base: position 7,927,216 of record NW_024070198.1, read on the forward strand.
TGTACATTGTTACAGCCACTATGGAGAACAGTATAGAGGTTCCTTAAGAAACTAAAAATAGAGATACCACATGACCCAGGAGTCCCATCCCTGGGCATTTATCCAGAGAAAACCATGGTTCAAAAGGATACATGCACCCCAGTGTTCAATGCAGTGCTGTTTATAATAGCCAAGACCTGGAAGTAACCTAAATGCCCATTGGCAGGTGAAAGAATAAAGAAGATATAGTTCATATATACAATGGAATATTACTCAGCCATTAAAAAGAGTGAAATAATGACATTTGCAGCAACATGGTTGGACCTGGAGATTATCATACCAAATGAAGTAAGTTAGAGAAAAACAAATGTTATATGATAGCACTTATATGTGCAATCTAAAAAAAATAAGTACTTATTTATAAAATGGAAACAGATTTACTGACTTAGAGAATGAATGTATGGTTACCAGAGGGAAGGGGTGAAGAGGAAGGATAGATTGGGAGTTTGGGATTGACATGTACACACTGCTATATTTAAAACAGATAATCAACACAGACCTACTTGATAGACAGGGAACTCTACTCAATACTCTGTAATAACCAAAATGGGAAAAGAATTTGGAAAAGAATAGATACATGTAATCACTTTGCTATACACCTGAAACTAACACAACATTGTTAATGAAGTATATTCTAATATTAAATTTAAAAAAAATTTAGGTTATCTTAAACTATTCAAAAAGGCAAGGTCCCAAAAGAGTAATCAAATAATCATACAAGTATGTGATTCAAAAAAGAAAAATATAAATGTCAATAAATGAAAATAAATACATTTTCAATAGTAATTTTTTTCATTCTGCAAAATAAAATAATGGGGTATAATTTTTACCTATTATCCTGGAAAACGCTTAAAAGAATCAGAAAATCCACTATTGGTATAAGGGTTGGGGAAATAACCCTTTCAAAAGCTCTTGGCAGTAATGGAGATAATTTGTTCAATAATTCTGATAGGCAATCTAACAATATGTATGTCAAAATTTTAAAGATATACACCATTTAACCTAGACATTTAATCTGAGAAAATAATTGGAAAAATACAAAACAGAATCTTTTTGATACTAAAGATCCTAATTTCAGCATTGTTTATACCAGTAAAAATTTTTTAAAAACAATTTAAAGTTAGAATAGATTGGTTAAATGAATAAATATAGCACATCTACTCCGTGGAAAACTCTGTAACCATACCTTTTCTTTATGTTGATGTATATTTAATGACACAAATGATGTCTGAGGTTTATTCTGTAAAATGCATATTATAAAATACCATTTTTCATGTATCAGATCTATCCTCTATAAATACTTACGTCTGCATTTAAAGGTCTCAATATCTCAAGATTTACCAGAGATTTAACAGTGGATATATTTGAGTAACAAGACTGTAACCCTTTCTTTATCACTTATACTTTTAAACAAGCTTTATTTAATAACAGTTGAAAAGGGACCATAATATACACTCAGTTAAAAGCATTTAAGAGCATATAGAAATGTCACATTTGTTTCTATATCTAAGCTATAGCCTGCCACCTCAGGTATCTGGTTTTCTCAAAGATGAAAATTTCTGATATGGAGAAGACTTTCCCTTTCCACGAATGGTATTACATAATAACTCTACCATGCCACCTAGTGTTAAGAACTTGTGATATCTTAAGAAAATATGGCAACTCAAACTGACACATATATATGGAATTTAGAAAGATGGTAATGATGACCCTCTATCCGAAACAGCAAAAGAGACCCAGATGTATAGAACGGACTTTTGGACTCTGAGGGAGAGGGAGAGGGTGGGATGACTTGGGAGAATGGCATTGAAACATGTATACTATCATGTAAGAAACGAATCACCAGTCTATGTTCAATACAGGATACAGGATGCTTGGGGCTGGTGCACGGGGATGATCCAGAGAGATGATATGGGGTGGGAGGTGGGAGGGGGATTCAGGACTGGGAGCTTGTATACACCCGTGGTGGATTCATGTCAATGTATGGCAAAACCAATACAGTATTGTGAAGTAAAATAAAGTAAAAATAAAATAAAATAAAAGATTTTAAGTATTCCAATTCACAGTTCTATAGGGAATTTGAGGAAAACAAGTACATCTTTTAAAAAGGACACAGATTGGTTATAAGTTTAGAGTTTAGGTCAAAGTTTAAATTGCACACTTGCAGCTGTGTCATTTTAATTCAGTTGTAATTGAAGAAATCACAAAACAATATTCAAGAGCCGAGGCAACTAAATGCCTAAACTGGTGAAGGGGAAGAGTGAATCTCTGCTCTTATCCTTAGCACTCCCTACCTCCCACATACTTACCATTACTCTCATTCCCACCATCACCTACAGAAACTGAGAATCAACTAGTTTGCTTAAAAGGTTACAAAACCAAAGATTCTATTTGAAGATATACCCAGAGTCTATTTGCTTTTGCTCTAAGTATAGAAGACAAGTAAAAAATGCAAATAGCAGATTTATTTTCTTCTGTGTCATTGATATAAGTTAGCAGAAGGAAATGGCAACCCACTCCAGTGTTCTTGCCTGGAGAATCCCAGGGACAAGGGAGCCTGGTGGGCTGCCATCTATGGGGTCTCACAGAGTCGGACACGACTGAAACAACTTAGCGGCAGCAGCAGCAATATTCAAAGAAGTTGATTTTTCACTGGCAGCTTGTCTCTAGGTTCATTCGGGAATAACCTACTCCAACTCTAAGTAGAGCCATATGCCTGACAGGCAAAAACATTTACCGAGTACCTATATACAAAGCTGTTTTAAGTGTTAAGAAACTATAATAGGTGTTATGACACAAACATCTGAAAAGATAAAGTCTCTGCTAACAGGGAACTTACAGACTAATGTTATTTTCTTAACTAAATAAGATCTTGCCAGTTTGAAACCACGTACCAGTAGATACATTTAACAGTGGATATATTTAAGTACAAGTACCAAGCACTTCAAATTTTTCTTGCTTTAAAAAACAATATTCAACTGAATAAATTTGAAAGTCTAGTTGGTTTTACTGTATGACTCATGAATTGGGCATCATCTCATCCAGTAAAAAGAAAGGTGTTCCAAGGAGCATCTGTTCAATATGGGTGGCTTTTACAGGCAGAAGCTGGATGGGATAAGAAAGTTATTACTGAAAGAAAATACCGGATTGATTCAGTCAAGGTCACTTTTATTTGGGAGACAAGACAGCAAGGGTTTCACAGATTACTTCATTAATGTTGGCCAGGAAATTCCAGACTGATTGCTTAAAATTCCACTTCAGACAGGGGTTGAAACTGCAATGCAGTCATAGTTTGCTGTGCTCGGGGCAAGTGACTCTATCTCGAGCCTGTGGTTTCTTTTCTTTCTATATTTTAATACTGCTTCCCCGGCAGCTCAGCTGGTAAACAAGCTGCCTGCAATGCAAGAGACCCTGGTTTGATTCCTGGGTCAGGAACATCCACTGGAGAAGGAACAGGCTGCCCACTCCAGTATTCTTGGGCTTCCCTGGTGGCTTAGTGGGTAAAGACCCTGCCCACAATGCGGGAGACCTGGCCTTGATCCCTGTGTTGGCAAGATCCACTGGAGAATGGAACTTCTACCCACTCCAGTATTCTGGCCTGGAGTTCCATGGACCGTATGGTCCATGAGGTTGCAAAGAATCAGACAGGACTGAGCAACTTTCACTTTCTATGACTGACAATTTTATTTCTGGGAGTGTGTATTAAAAAATACAAGAACAATTTCTCAGCAGTTTATAATAGTGAAAAATTGGAAACAACCTAAATGACCAAAAGTAGGAGATTGGTTGGGTTTCCTGAGTGGTGTTAGTGGTAAAGAACCCTCCTGCTAATGCAGGAGACATAAGAGACATGGGTTCAGTCCCTGGGTCGGGAAGATGCCCTGGAGGAGATCATAGCAGCCCATTCCAGCATTCTTGCCTGGAGAATCCCATGGACAGAGGAGCCTGGTGGACTGCAGTCCATAGGGTCCCAGAGAGTTGGATGCGACTGAAGCGATTTAGCACAGAAGATTGGCTAAGAACCATTTTTTCAACAGAATAGTATGTAGCCATTTAAAATGTTATATCAAAAGTTTTAAAAATAATTTTTGCAAATACCCATAATGTCAAATGAAAGAAGGAAGAAACAATAATATGTGAAATATCAGAAGCTCTTCAGCAAGTGGGGTAATCATGGCTGTCAGAGTTTCAGCATCCATAGTGAGCAATGGGCATGGAAAAATCCCAGGACAAGAAGAGATGGTGGAGTTAGCCAAGATTCACAGGATTCCCAAAGAAAATCCCTGACACTGAGACAGGGACATAGGCAACCAGGTTCCCTCGCAATCCTTGGAATATAAAATGGGAAAAACTGGGTAAACAGAACTATATCAAACCTACATCCCTCAGACTGAGGCAGAACTAGATACGTCCGGAGAATATGGGAATGCCCTCATGTTTATAGTTTTCTGAAAACGAAATGTTGGAATCACACTAGACCTCCCTATTCACTCCAGTTTTCTGAATTCTTTAACGTATTGAGTTGCATGGGGCCAGGATATACAATCCCAAAATATGTCTCACTGGCATAAGGATCATTTTGAGCTGGGTATTTTTAAGAAATGGCAGACATAGCTTTGACAATGAATAGAGTAAGATACCTTTATAAGGGAAATCCCCATTTGTAATGGGTCTCCCTCTCTGCACCAGGAAGAAGACCAGATCTCTGGTAACTTCTATTAGTGGAGAAGGTACAGACAGATTTGCACAATAATATACCCTTCTTTACTGCGCCTTTCCTGGTAACTTCCCATAACTGGTCGCCCCTCTTCCCCTTGACATCTTTTATCATTAGCCGAAGATGGTATTTAAGGTGGTGGCTTGGTTTATTTTGGGGGTTACTCAGTTTTCCTGAGTATCTTTCATGTATATAGGTGGTATACATGTTATTCAATTTCTATTTTTTTCCTGTTTTTCTCCTTTTATCACAGAGAATTCTCAGCCAAGAACATAAAAGCATAAGGAGAATATTAGTTTTCATAACTCCTTCCCCACCCACCAGAGTGACCAAGCAAGGCTCTTCTATAAAATGAATTGCTTGACCAGGAGTGTTGACATGCTTTTTTCCAGCTTCCTAGTCTATTCAATTGGCCTTCAGTTCCTACACTGGTTAGAGTTATATGTGTCCTTGCCAAAGCACTGGAGGATGATCCAATTGGTGATGAAACCACATGTCACAGGGTCCAAACTGGCAGTCAGCAGGGACTTGGGTTGAACCAAGAAATAGATAAAGTTTGTTCTCTAAGCAAAAATCAGTACAGAGCTCTTTCTGTCTCTTCTTTATGCACTCTCTCAGTAACTACAGCTTAATCTAGAAACACCAGCCTTACCAGAACTGCCTCAGTGAAAATAATATACCCATCCACAGTAGTCATTCATTCAACACAGGTTGAGTATATTCTCTGTAGCAGGCACTATGCCACAGGTAGAATGGAGATGAAAAAAATATTCACAGGCCATGCTTTTTTGAGCTTCAGTCCTCAGGGTGGAGGGGAAGGTGAGCAGGTGAGGAGAATGATGGCTATTAATTGCATAAACAAAAGTAAGAGAGTCAGAGAAACCACGAACGAGAGGCAGTGAGGGCTGAGCTCAGGAGGTCAGGTTAAATATCATGGTCTTTGTTGTGAGCATCAGAGGCCCCAGGGTTCACATATAGCTCTGTCTCTGCCTTCTCTCTCCCTTCATAGCAACCACGTCATCCTAACAGTCACAGTTCCAATTTATCTTTTCTCCTTTGTAAAATGAAAAGGTTGAATTAAATGATACCGATGGTTTATTCCAGCCATGAACTTCTTCTTTTGATAAGATCTACAGTTTATTTAGGCTTAAATCACTAGAATATTACAAAGATTCTCAAGGATGTGTTGTGATCATGAAAACATGAGCCCTTGTAAAGTGAAAGGAAAGTGAAGTCGCTCAGTTGTGTCTGACTCTTTGCGACCCCATGGACTGTAGCCTATCAGGCTCCTCCGTCCATGGGATTTTCCAGGTAAGAGTGCTGGAGTGGATTGCCATTTCCTTCTCCAGGGGATCTTCCCAACCCAGGATTCGAACCCGGGTCTCCTGCATTGCAGGCAGGCGCTTTACCATCTGAGCCAACAGGAATGCTTAGATAGATCCTTATAAGCCCTTGTAGATGCTATTAAAAAAAAAAAAAAAGATTTTGAAATAGTCTCCATACCAGGAAAATTGCAAAGTAATGATTGTTGAGCTGAAATAGACTGCTAGAAAACATAAACAAATGAATAGGAAAATACAAAATAGGCTATCAGATATTTCTCCAGCAAAGATGGGCTCACTTGGGATCAGCAGAGAATTGCAGTTTGAGAGTTTGCAACCATGACGGGCCACATGCAAATCCCTGCACAGCAAAGGAAGGAGAGCAGTTTTTTATAGAGAAAAAAGTCGGGAGAGCTATAGTAAACATGGAGTCCATGGTTTTCCATCGAGTGAGTCCTGGCCAGGAGACAAGAGGAGTCTTTTTTTCTTCCTGTTAGGCTCTACGATCATCTCAGGGAGTAGGGCCCCCTCACCCAAACTTCTGATCTCCCAACTCTAATTGATTGACACTTCTGCTTATTTTCTTTAAGAGCATCTCACAAAGGAAATGGATGGAGAATAGTGCAACTCAATCATTTTAGCTATTATTATTATTTGTTTCCTTGGTATGGAACACAGTGTAGTCAATTGCAAGAAAAGTTTCAGCTGCACAATCAATAAACTCTAATGCTTCCCATACGAAAGCCGACTTGGAATGATGCTAACATTTATTCAAGTGTTTTCAGTTCCCTTTTGTCTTCTAACCAGAGCCTTCTACCTTAGCAAAATAGATTCTGTTGAACAAAGAACATTCTTTACAATACTATCCCACTTAGTGTTAGGTGTCCTGCAACTTAGATGTTGAACCTTGTTTTTGTTCTAACTCCAGTCTAATACAGCTTTGTTATACAGCTTTGAAGAGGGCTTAGTTTTGTTTCCCTCTCAGGGTACATTTCTAAATTCACTCTCATGTTTTATTATGGTTATGAATGTCAAGAATAGGAGAGCCTGAGTATTAAATGACAGCTCAGAAAAAAATAATTAAACACCTTTACAAAAACCAATTGGGAATAAATAACAGTAATTATCACCTGCCTAGTTTTAAGACATTTTTGCCATCAAATTCAATTGAATCCTTTCAGGATGTTGTGAGTAATGGAAACATGTTCTATTTGGACAATGGATTGTGTTCAGTAGAAACACTAAATTTCTTTATTCCTCCACAGTGAGTTTGTTATAACAAGAGGTTATGATTTAAGACTTGAATGTGAGGCAAAACAATTTTCTTAGATTTTTTTTTTCCATTTTGTCTAAGTGGTTGGTACAAATGTTATTGCTTTTGTTTGAGGCAGGGAAGGGCTGTTTGCTTTGTGTAAAGAATCTGTGATTTAAAGTTCAGAACACAGTGGCTTTCCCAGATGTCATGATAAGTAGATACATATTGAATAGAATGAAAATGTCATTAAAAAGGAGCCTGAATGAGGTTACAAATATGAGAGATAGGCTTTAAACATAAAGTGGAGATGAGAGTACTTTGGCTATTCAAGTCTAAACTTTAATAGCTTTTTTTTTTTTCCCCTTCTGATGAGTCGGAGTTTGTTGCTTTTAGTTTTTTTAATTTAAAAAGGTAGACATTTGTGGCTTTTCAGGGAAAGGTCAGGGAAAGGCAGCAAGTGGTATGGTGACAGACTGATGGGTAGGAAAACTGCCCAGGCTGATGGGCAGGCTCCCAGTGATTGCCTCATCTGTAGGAACGGACTATGGTGGGTGATTAAAGGTATGGATTCCCAAGTTAGCCTGCCAGCTTCATCACCTCCTCCTCTGAGTTATTTATGTTGTGTTGGCTTTAGATAAGTCTCTCTGTACATCAGATTATTCACTGATGACACAAGTCTAACAGCACTGATTTGCTAGGATTTTGTGAAGATTGAAATGAGATTCTACATACATCGTGTTCAGAAGAGTGTTTGTCCATAATCTAATCAACTTTATAGCAATGTCACATATGACTTAAGCCACTGCTAACAATAGGTGATAGATTTTAATGGTGATCACCCCCATACCTGAGAGATTAAATGAGACCATTTATCTCAAAGTTTGTCAAAAGTAAGTAAATTTACTGGTGTTGAACAGAATGCACAAATCAATGGGAAGTTCTTTGGATAAGTCTAATGCTTTCAGAAAGATCAGGTGTTACATTTTAGTACAGAATCTTGATTGTGCAGTCAAAAATTAATTATTTCATGCAGAAAGTTTCTAAAAAGAACCAAAAGATATTTTTTCCCCTCAATATAATAACTTATAATGTACTAGGAAATTGGATTTATAAACACTCTTGTTTTTCTTTTGTGCCCTAAACTTATAGTGAGTTTGACCCACCCTACAAGGTTGGCCTCCTTTCTGTGAAGACAATTTCAGATCATTATACCTTAGTGTAAATTGCCACCACAGTATGAAAATATTTTTTAGAATTGACATTTTAACAATGTAGGTATTCTTTTACGAGAAAATCAGATATGCATTATTCTTTTAAATGATCTTTTAAATATGTAAGAAAAATTAAGTTATTACTGGGTGACAAGTATGAACATTTACTGTATCAATTTAATAGATATTGGATCAATCTGAAGAGCCTATAATATATAATTTATCATTTGTCGATAGTGAAAACAACCCAAATCAAGTAATACTCAGATCATGTCTGGTGTTAGAGCACATCAGGAATTGACTGTTTAGAACCTAGGGATTTCTTGGCCATTTAATGTCAGCATGAGAAAAAGAATCTAAATTGAAATGTTAGGAGGAAAGTACAGAGATATAACTGTTACTTAAAAAGGAATTTGATCATCGAAAAGTATGTAAGTGAATTTAAATAGTTTTGAAGGGGGTTGGGAAGATCCCCTGGAAAAGGAAATGGCAACCCACTTCAGTATTCTTGACTAAAGAATCCCATGGACGGAGGAGCCTGGCAGGCTATAGTCCATCGGATTGCAAAGAGCTGGACACAACTGAAGTGACTTAGCACAGCACAAATACCTTTTAATATTAATTTTATACTCTCTATGACACTGTATTAATAAGTACTAAGCATATACATATTATATATTAAATATATATAATTAGAATATTATTCAGCTTTAAAAAAGAAGGAAATCTTGCCATTTGCAACCTCTACAGAAATATGCTAGGTATAATAGACAGAGAAAGACAAATATTGCATGGCTTCACTATATCATTCATATGTAGAATCTAACAAAAAACCATTCAAAATCATAGAAACAGATTAGAATAGTGGTTGGCAGAGGTTGGGGGAAATAAAGAAATGCTAATCAAAGGGTAAAAGCTTTCAGTTACAAAATGAATAAGGTCTCCGGATATGACATGGTAACTGTAGTTGATGATATTGTATTATACAACTGAAATATCTTAAGAGAGTCAAACCTAACGTTCACACACACAGAGAGAAAGGTAAATATGTAAGGTGATGGATGTGTTATTAACTCAATAGTTAGAGTCTTTTCACAAAGTATATGTATATCAAATTATCACATCGTGCTCTTTAAATATTTACAAATTTTATTTGTCAATTATAGATCAATCAGGCTGAAAAAGAGGATTAAATACTGATTATTCAACTTCTTTGTGGAGAGCCATTTTAAATCTCGGTTTTAAAACCAGATTTAATCTTAAAATATGTATTATTGCTGGAGGTGTGCATTTAGAACAGTGGAAGAAAGTCTGGAAGATAGGTATTATCGATAGGTTTTGCTTTCAGAGCATTCCCTGATACTGTACAAGTGAATGCAAGAAACAAGTAAGAGAGCTAACACTTCCACAGTCCTCATAATTGTGGGGTCACATAAAATTAAAATGATTTTTGAATCTACTGGTTGCTAAAGCTCACATAATTTTAATTTCTTTGAACATTTTATTTTGTATTAGGGTACAGCCAATTAACAATGTTGCACTAGATTTTGGTGAACAGTGAAGTACCTTGGCCATTCGTATACATGTATCCACAGAATTTTAATTTATAATGCAAGAATTAAAAGAAGGAGAGCCTTAAGACAGTAAGCATGGGAAGATTTCCTGTGGCTTTAGGAAATCAGATGGGGATTTATAAGGAATCAGAGATCAAGAGCCATCTGGCCTCCTCTTCCATCTCAAGAGAAAGGAACAATCATCTTCCCCTTTTGACATAAGGTAACCGGGACTGCTAGCAGGTAGGTTAATCGGCCTAAGGTCACGAAGGTAGAAAAAGAATGAGAACTCTCTAATCCCAGTGCAGGGTTTATTCTTTCTGTTACATCTGAATAGAAAGAAACTAGGGCAAAATCAAGTAGTACTTACGGAAATTTGCCATTACTCAGAAAAAAAAAAAACAAACTGGCAGGCTACAGTCCATGATGTCACAAAGAATTGGACATGACTGAAGCAACTTAGGGAAGAGGCACGGGTGACGGTAATGGTGAAAATATATCCTTATTAGCTGCTTTCTGGAAGATGTAGTTTGTGTCTACATGTTCCTAACATAAATGGCTAAATTATCTTTGAAAAATCTAAGAACTGGTTGAATTCAAACTAGACAAACATAAAAGAACAGCTGTTAAGTTTGTAGTAGACTCAATTTGGGTCTTTTCTGGTTCCAATCCCTTTGAACTAGAGCCTGTATGCCCAATATCCACATCCATTATCTTAATACATGCAATACTGCTGCATGTAGGGTGGCCATCGTCCCCAGTTATCCAGGATGCAGGGTTTTCTGTATTAAAACTAGGACAATCCCTGGCAAATCAGGACAGTTGGTCACTAACTGCTTATTGCTCATGGAGGAAAAGGGTGGCAGTGATGTGGCCACCAAGGTCTGCTCCCCAAGAAGCCTGATTCACTTAGATGGGTCCCGTTGCTGAGGACTGGACAGATGTGCAGTGAATAGCTTGGATGAGAAAAGGAAAAAGAAAATGGCCTGGATTCCCACTGGTTTCCACATTCCTGATTTCAGTGGTCCATAAGGATCCAAAATAAACTTGTATAACAAATTGCCTGGGTTTTATTTATTGTTCTGGTTTAAATTAGTGGAGCTCAGTTTCTGTTATTCAGGACTAAAATAACTTTGGTTAATATAATATCCATCTCCAGCACTGTCCAAACAAGCAAAAAAATGTTTTAAAATCTCACACCCTACTGAGGGTGGGTCAGTAGTATCTTGTTTGTGCACCATAGGGAGAATTATTAATAGTTTCTGGAGCAGTAGCAAGATCTATCCATTAATGCTTCAGAAAGCAAAGCTCTAATGGAAAAGTGGTGCCTAGTTTCCAATTTTCTTTGTTAATGAGCACATTTCATTCTCAGGCCAACAATGACTAGTTCTGATTCCCTGGTGGTGGGGAAGTTCTAATCTGAGTGCTATCCTGGTCTGTTTTGAAATCACAGTGCAGATAAAGGCTTAAATGTCCTAGGCTGAAAACAGGTTTGGAAACTAAAATGGTACAAAAACTAGAATGTTTTACAAAGTGTTGTCCTTGGACATCTGGAGTCAGGGGTATAGTGATATCTGACTTCCCAGGTAGCTCAGCTGGTAAAGAATCTGCTTGCTATGAGGGAGACCCCAGTTCGATTCCTGGGTCAGGAAGATCCCCTAGAGAACGGATAGACTACCCACTCCAATATTCTTGGGCTTCCCTAGTGGCTCAGATGGTAAAGAATCCACCTGCAAAGCAGGAGACCTGGTTTGATCCTTGGGTTGTGAAGATCCCCTGGAGGAGAGCATGGTAACCCACTTAAGTATTCTAGCCTGGAAAATCCCCATGGACAGAAGAGCCTAGCAGGCTATAGTCCATGGGGTTGCAGAGTCAGACACAACTGAGTGATTAAACACACACACACCATCTATGACATATCCATACATGCACATATACCCTGGGTCTGACAAAATAAGTCACTATTTTAAGCCAGAGTGTCAGAAAGATTTCAGTTTGAATTTAAGTTGTTTCTGACATTGTCTAGAATGTCACTAGAATATAAAGTCCATGATTTCAAAGTCTTATCTTCTCAAATACTGCCATATCTCCAGTTCCTGGCACACAGTAAGTCAGTGAGTGAATGAGCATGTGAATGAATGAATAGGTGGATGAAGAAGCAAACAAACCTCAGTTCAGTTCCCAGCTCTCCCACTTCCAGGCTATGTTGCCCTTAGCAAGATGCCTGGCTTCCCTGGATCCTAATTTCTTCATCTCTAAAGTGAGCATAATTATCACCTCCCCTAAGAGTTGTTATAAGGAATAGCTGAGATAATTTGTCTAAATCCTCTAAATAGTAGGCTAGAACTTAGTATGTATTCAACAAATTTTCCTTCCCTTTCTAGGGATCACCTTCCTAGGGATATCCAAAGCACTGTAAACCGAGGCTTCACATGTCATCAGAGTAATTATTGGGTGCTGTGTCATGAACTCAATGTACCCAAATGTTGAAATCCTATCATTTAGCCAATAAGATTTCCTGCTACTGTACATTCCTTAAAAATGGAAATATCTCTCAATAAAATATTCATAAGATCATCTTTATCTTAATAAAGTGAAAGTGAAAGTCCCCCAGTCGTGTCTGACTCTTTGTGAACCCAAAGACTCTGCAGTCCACGGAATTCTCCAGGCCAGAATACTGGAGTGCGTAGCTGTTCCCTTCTCCAGGGGATCTTCCCAAACCAGGGATCGAACCCAGTCTCCTCCACTGCAGGCAGATTCTTTACCAGTTGAGCCACCAGGGAAGACCAAGAATACTGGAATGTGTAGCCTGTCCCTTCTCCAGAAGATCTTCCCAAACCAGGAATCGAACCAGGGTCTCCTGCATTTCAGGTGGGTTTTTTACCAGCTGAGCTACCAAGTAAGCCCATCTTAACAAAAATGGCTTTCAGTTCTTTTTTATCTATGACTTAAAATGTCCTGTAGAAGACATAGAAAGCCAAGGATGCCAAAGAGCAGCTTCAGAGAGGTCTAGAGAGTTCGTTTATCTAAAATCACAGCTTGAAATTAGAGTCACAGCCAAATTTTCAGAGATGAGACAACTGGCTCTAGGACAGGAGCAGCTAAACAGACTTTCCTTAAGCATGGACATCAATCACTAATGGTTGGCAGGGTTTCTGCTACATGACCAATGGGTATTCATGGTGGGAAATTCCCAAGTGGCTGAGAAACAACCTGAATTGTTTAGTGGTTAGTGGAATGATCATATTAAATTACACTAGAGATATGATTGTTCCAAAGACCTTAAGATTTCATTATAGTTTAGCTAAGATAGCCCCAGGCTTAATGTGATTCAGTCTATTACTTGTGCTTTCTTTTACCCCTAAAGGTAGAAAAGAGAGGAACTGGCCACAGTCAACTACTCTCTTTTTTATACCATCCTTCCCACAAAGGATGCACTGAAACAGTCTCTTTTAAGCTGCTCACGCCAGCACGCTAGCCTTTGAAGTGGACGGAGCCTCTGACATTGCTACCTTCTCATCTCATATCTCTTTACTGGCCTTGAAATATCTCACCAACTCTCATCTCTTCTCTCCCCATAGAGTCTGTAGCCTAAAAATGCCTGGAATCCCTGGATCACAGAGAATTTAGAATCAGGGAAAAGTCCCTTGAAGCACATTCGCTTGTAGACCTCTAACATTGGGGGACTTCAAGACTTCCCTTTATTCACTGAATCTTCTTCAGTGACACGGTTCCCTTGCCTACCTCCATCTGCCACCCCTGACCCAGAAAACCTTTGGAAGTGGAAAGCCCTTTTAAAAATAAAATTCTAATTTCTTTTGGTTGCCTAGATATATTTTTAATAGTCTACCACATCCAAGTGTGTGCAATTATGGGTGGATTGTTGCTAATCAACCTGGTTTGGCTGAGATACAGCTTCTTCTTATCTCCTAACATATCCCCTTGTGTAGTTTTGAGCCAACATTGGATGGCTCTCGACTGAATAAACAGACATAAATAAAACAGTTCTTTGTATAAACATAAACTTTATTTTTATAGAAAGTAGTGCTCATGTTTGTTGCTTTTTAACATCCTCATACCTGAAGTCCAGCCAAAACTGTCTTCTCTCTTACAGAAATCTGTGCTGCTAATATTTCTTAGAGAAAGAATTCTAAGTCAGGGAGGGAGGGATGACCTAAAAATCTCATCAGTGTCCTAAATTCTGTACTAGTAATTTTAGAACCATAATTTTAGAACATGAGATTGCACTGAGGAGCTAATAATACTACTAAACCATGTTGCTATCTTTTCTAAGCCTAGATCAAAGGTTTTATAAGTAAAGAACACCAAAGCTATTAAAAAAATTAATAATTACTATGCCATGTGCAAGACAATCAAAATCTTTTATTTCGAGAGGCCACTTTATATTCTCTATATACTAAAGGTAGAAAAGTAGGAAAGGACAGCAAAATCTTATTTACTATCAGCTTATCTCGATGGTTAAAGGCAGGTTTTTCAAGTAGAAAGTCCCTGATTTATGGCTTAACATTTAAATAAAGATTTCCTTTGCTATTTAAACTTTCCTGATTCTGAAGAGAAGAAAACAGGAATCAGTTCCTGGGGTCATTGTTTATTATTTATTTAAAGGTCTTCCAGGAAACTCTCGTGGTCCATGATAACTAAGCCCAATTCATTATTTTCTCTATCATCAATTAACATTTTAAACTGCTGGAGGTTTGCTAGAGACTACACACTTTGCTAAGATCTAAGAGTAAACCGTTAACCCTAACCCTACTTTCAATATAATAGCTCAGTCAAAGCTCATTTTTTCTGAGCTTTCAATGCCTCTCTTAGAAAGACAAGATCATCATCATTTGTTTCTGGACTCCCCTACCCTCCTTTTAGTGTTCTGCCTTCTCCAAAGGCTCTGCTCTATAATGCCTCTTGAAAAATAGTTCACTTTTTGTGAGTAGTCTATGAATAACTTCTTTCCCTCTCTTAACCTGTGCCTACAATTCACCTTCCCCCATAGACAGAATCTACTGTAACAGAAGTTATAATAATATATGAGCATAGTCTTTCAAGGAATAATATATTTTTAAAGAGAACCATTGGAATGGATAAAGCTTAACTCAAGATATGAAGCCTTCAGCAATGAAATTTCAGGCCATGTGGGTACCTACTGTCTTCCACTAATTTTGTTTACAAGAAGCAGAAATATATTATCATATATACAAAGTAGGATTGATAATAAGAGTACAGGCATTTCATGGGCCAAGAACAGAGAGTAAAGACTAAATGGGCATTTGGTAGAATTTTAACTAGAAACTAGGGACTAGCCAATTTCTAACTTATATTCTTCTGAGTTTGATCCATTTCCTATCTCAACTATCTTTTTCTACTTCACCCTGCACATGACTCAGTGTGACCAGCAGTTCCAACTCTATGTCAAAAAGTTTCAGCCCTTCTGTCCATCACCAACTATAACCAGTCTTAGTTCTTCAGTTTAAATATGACAGAGGGAAACAAGGAGAGAATATGAGTCAGTCTGATTGATCTCACTCATCTCTTCAAGCCAACCTATAGAATTTGCTGGCTAGCCATTGCATAGACAGATATCAGATAATGTGGTTACTCCTGGCCCAGTTATCTGGTTCCAGAAAGTATCAAGATACCAGAGAGGGAAAAAAAGATATCAAAGAAATAGTCTCCAGAGTGGACATCTTTGTCTTGTTCCTGATCTTAGAGGAGATGCTTTCAGTTTTTCACCATTGAGGATAACGTCTGCGGTGAGTTTGCTGTACATGGTCTATGCACGTGCTGTACACGGCGAGGTAGATTCCCTCTATAAAATAAGTCAGAAAGAGAAAAACAAATGTTTTATATTAACACATATATGTGGAATCTAGAAAAATGGTACAGATGCAAAGCAGAGCTAGAGACACAAACATAGAGAACATACATATGGATACCAGGGGGGGCAAGGGGTAAGTGGAGGTGAGATGGATTGGGGTATTGGGATTGACATATATACATTACTATGGGTAAAACAGATAACTAATGAGAACCAACTGTATAACACAGTGAACTCTACTCAATGCTCTGTGATGAACTAGGCAGAAACTACACCCAGCAGAAACTAACACAATGTTGTAAAGCAACAATCCTCCAATAAAACTTTTCAAAGAGAAAAGAAAAAAGATACCAAAGTATGCAGGTCTGTCTAAAGTTCAATCCACATAAGGAAGAATGTTTTAGAAGTCTGTGGCTAGGGGCAGGCAATGAAACATATTTAGTGGACTCAACTTCTATATTCCTACCTTAAGATATCCATGGGTTGTTTTATAGTATGTTCAGCCCTCCCTCTCTTCTTTCTTTCTGATTATTAAAGATTTTCTTGATTCAAGTCCACTTCACATTGGTTTGCTCGCTTTTCCCATCTCTTTCATTATCCTTCACTTTAAGGCCCCAACCTTCAGAATCTACTTAGTATTGAAACAAGGCAAAACCCACATGGATCATACATCCAGTGACCACGATTGCCCACTTCTACAGCAATCATGATAAGAGGGTGCTCAAATTTTCTCCATCTGCTGCAACACACTATGACCATAATTTTGAGCATCATAGAGACAAGTGAGCAAGAAGGGTACATTCATAAGTGCCCTTTACGATGGATCCAAAGAGGAATGAAGGGGCCTCTACATTGCCCTCTTTTTAGTCCACAAGAATGGATGGGTTCTGCCTCAAAAATGAAATAATTTGGTTTCTTTTTTCATCAACCTGGCCTCTTTAAATCTCTACCTCCCTTGCCTTTCTCATTCTCTGTCCTCCCTGTACATCGTTGTCCATAATCTCAGCTGTTGAGGGAAAACACATTTTACTACAAATGACAAATTGTCCCCTTACACACAATACACAGGAGTCCAAGAAACTATGCCATGGAAGATAGAAAGTAAAATCATCTACCCAGATACAAAAACTCCTTTAGGAAATGCCGCCCCCACCCCCATTCCACAGACTCAACCATCCTATGGTTATATCACAAACTTCATCTAATAATGATGTATTTTATGACATGGGAAACTTGCAAAATAAATATTATTTTGTGTCCTTCAGATACAACTCTCTGATGCATAGGAATGCTTGAATATCAGAGGAATAGTGAAGAGATTAGAAGGAGAACTCAGCTTAGTCCCCTGGGTCTATTATTGGATCTGTCTTGACTAACCTTGTGACTTTTGACAAACTGTTTAACTCCTACGGGGGCTCAGTTCCCTCCAAAATCAAGTGCTGAGTTAGCTGCTAAAGCAAATAATGTTGGTTTCCAGGAGTCATTCTCCCTGCTTCTTCCTTGCTGGTAGAGTAGATCTCCTACTATAAAGCTGACAACATCATCTCACTTCGCCAATTTTCTGTGTGGCTAGGACGTGTACCGGAGAAGGCAATGGCACCCCACTCCAGTACTCTTGCCTGGAAAATCCCATGGACGCAGGAGCCTGGTGGGCTGCAGTCCATGGGGTCGCTAGGAGTCGGACACGACTGAGCTACTTCACTTTCACTTTTCACTTTCATGCACTGGAGAAGGAAATGGCAACCCACTCCAGTGTTCTTGCCTGGAGAATCCCAGGGACAGGGGAGCCTGGAAGGCTGCCCTCTATGGGGTTGCACAGAGTTGGACACGACTGAAGCAACTTAGCAGCAGCAGCAGGACGTGTACACCTAACCAGTCTCAGCCAATGGAAAGAGATTGTTTTGCTTGGGGTATTCCTGGAAAGTGTTTCCTCACTATCAACAATAAATTTCCCTCCTACATTCTTTTGGAACTTCATGCTTGGAGCTGTGGTAGCCATCATGCAACCGTGACATGGAAGCTATAAGAATTATATGGAATCTGACCCCGATCTCCTTGTCATTATTGAGCCACTGAATTACCAATATTAGAATTCATTAAACAGTTTCTCATTTTATAAGCCATTTGGGGGAATATTCCATTACCTATAGCCAAAATCATTCTTATTGAATAGATGTTATTCTAAGACCCTTCCCAGTTTTAAAAACGCATGTACACCTGTGGTGGATTCATGTCAATCTATGCCAAAACCAATACAGAATTGTAAAGTAAAAATTAAAAATAAATAAATAAATTAAAAAAAAATATATATATATATATATATGAGCCAACAAGAAAGAGAGGGGTGGGAGAAAAATTGTCCCCTTGATTAAAAGAAAAATAAACACAAATCTTGATTTTTAAGGACCAATAGTAAAGAGATTTCTAAAAGTGATTCTCTTCCCAAGTGGCACTAAAGAACCTGCCTGCAATACAGGAGACATAAGAGAGGCGGGTTCAATCCCTGGGTTGGGAAGATCCCCTGGAGGAGGGCATGGCAACCCACTCCAGTATTCATGACTGGAGAATCCCATGGACAGAAGAACCTGGAGGGCTACAGTCCCTGGGGTCCCAAGGAGTTGGACACGACTAAAGTGACCTAGCAGGAGCATAGTGAGAGTAAGGAACTGCTGATAACAATGTGACTTAAAGAGCACAAGCTATGCTGCTAAGTCGCTTCAGTCGTGTCTGACTCTGTGCGACCCCATAGACGGCAGCCCACCAGGCTCCTGCATCCATGGGATTCTCCAGGCAAGAACACTGGAGTGGGTTGCCATTTCCTTCTCCAGTGCATGAAAGTGAAAAGTGAAAGGGAAGTCGCTCAGTCGTGTCTGACTCTTAGCGACCCCATGGACTGCAGCCCACCAGGCTCCTGCATCCATGGGATTCTCCAGGCAAGAGGACTGGAGTGGGGTGCCATCGCCTTCTCCCAAACAGCACAAGCTGTGAACTTACCCCAAATATCTCCCACTGCCTTTGCTCCTTGGTTGGGGGAAGAAGCATCTGTAGCACCCTGTGTAATATCTTGACTGCCCATCATTTGGACACCCTCCCTCTATTTTAGGAATCTGTCTCCCACTATGGAAGTCAAATGGATATTAGACCTCTTTCTATGCCTGGCAGCCAGTGTAAGAGAAGACGGCTAAGGCCTGGTCAATCTAGTGCTTTTACACAGGAGTTTGAATCTTGAGGACTGCAGATGAGGGATGTCAAAGCAATTCTAAAATTATCGACAGCGGAGTCCTTGGCAGAGATGGCACTGAAGGGCTCACCAATGATGACTCTTGAATCAGACTGTTGCTATGCTGTGAATTTGAACGAAAATTCTTGATGCCCTGGTCTCCCTTAGTCCTGCCTGTATTTTGACACTGGTTCTCCTACAGCTACTGAGAGCTACCCCAACATATTCTAAATAGTTTTCTGGTTTTGGTTAATCAGAGCTTGTTTTTGTTTATTACAACTAAGAAATCTGACTGGTACAAGCCAAAATCTTGAATGTGGAAAAAAATGTGTCTTCAAAAGTCTAGATTTAATACAAACTTGTGCAAATAAAATTTGGAAGAACAGCTGGAGTGTTGGAAGAACTGTTGCAATGTTATGATACCTTCTGTCTTTCCCAAAAGAGGGACATCAGTCTTGGGAGACACAGAGAAGTGAGCCAGACTTCCCTGAGCAGGCCTAGGCATCTCTGCTATTCCCCTTCTTGTGAACACGACATCCCCTTCCCCAAAGACTTTAGAACAAGTGGTTACTAATGGTAAAAGCAAATGGTCTCACTTCTTACTGCCATCTTTTAGGGAGAGTTGTCACTGTCCTTCAAATGTATTTCTGAATATACTTAGTGAGGAATGTGTGTTTGAGAGGCAACAGTGAGAAGAGTATGACTCTTACGATGTGTAACCCCTGCAGAAATGGGTAGAGAAAAAGAGGTCTACAAATTTTCCGTTTATGATGGAATTATTCCCCTTTCCCCCCAAATACCAAATTTCCTGCTATAATGATAAAAACAATTAAAATAAATAAACCTGAAGGAAAACAAATGAGAGCTAAATCAAAACAAAAATGAGCAGATAATTGGAGGTTAATGTTCTTGGTAAAAAAAAAAAAAAAACCACAATGACTAAAAGAAGAGAAAAAATATTATTGTTAAAAAAGAAAACAGGTGAGCATATGATTTTTATCCTGTTATCAGTTAGGTTTGAGACCAAACCTGAAATCACTGGGCTATCCTATCTGTTTTGTACTGTGCTGCTGAGGCCTAGTTTAATGTCTGGGACAGAGAAGATGATCAACAAATAAGCTGACTAAGAGAAATGAGCTCTATAGCCTCTCAAGGCAATAGAAATAAATGCAAAAATAAACAAATGAAACCTAATTAAACTTACAAGCTTTTGTATAGCAAAGGAAGCCTCAGACAAAACACAAAGACAACCTACAGAATGAGGAAAACTATTTGCAAACGATATAACCAAAGGCTTAATTTCCAAAATACACAAACTGCTCATACAGCTCAACAACAAAACAACCCAACCAAAAAATGGGCAGAAGAACCCAGTAGACATTTATCCAAGAAGATATGTTGATAGTCAAGCAGCACATGAGATGCTCAGTATCACTAGTTATTAGAGAAATGCAAATCAAGACTATGAAGAGGCACCACCTCACACCAGTCAGAAGAGTCATGATTAAAAAGTCGACAAATAGCCCTGTTGGTGGGAATGCAAGCTGGTTTTGGAGAACAGTACGGCGGTTCCTCAAAGACTAAAAAGAGAGTTGCCATACGATCCAGCAATCCCCCTTCCTGGGCATATATCTGGACAAAACTAATAATTCAAAAAGAACATGCACTCTTTAGTTCTTTGGCCCACTTTTTGATTGGGTCGTTTGTTTTTCTGCAACTGAGCTGCATAAGTTGCTTGTATATTTTTGAGATTAGTTGTTTGTCAGTTGCTTCATTTGCTATTATTTTCTCCCACTCTGAAGGCTGTCTTTTCACCTTGCTTATATTTTCCTTTGTTGTGCAGAAGCTTTTAATTTTAATTAGATCCCATTTGTTTGTTTTTGCTTTTATCTCCAGAATTCTCGGGGGTGGATCATAGAGGATCCTGCTGTGATTTATGTCGGAGAATGTTTTGCCTATGTTCTCCTCTAGGAATTTTATAGTTTCTGGTCTTACATTTAGATCTTTAATCCATTTTGAGTTTATTTTTGTGTGTGGTGTTAGAAAGTGATCTAGTTTCATTCTTTTACAAGTGGTTGACCAGTTTTCCCTAAAGACATTTCTCCAAAGAAGACATACGGATTGGCTAACAAACACATGAAAAGATGCTCAACATCACTCATTATCAGAGAAATGCAAATCAAAACCACAATGAGGTACCACTTCACACCAGTCAGAATGTCTGCAATCCAAAAGTCTGCAAGCAATAAATGCTGGAGAGGGTGTGGAGAAAAGGGAACCCTCTTGCACTGCTGGTGGGAATGCAAACTAGTACAGCCACTATGGAGAACAGTGTGGAGATTCCTTAAAAAATTGCAAATAGAACTGCCTTATGACCCAGCAATCCCACTGCTGGGCATACACAGCGAGGAAACCAGAATTGAAAGAGACACATGTACCCCCAATGTTCATCGCAGCACTGTTTATAATAGCCAGGACATGGAAACAACCTGGATGCCCATCAGCAGATGAATGGATAAGAAACCTGTGGTACATATACACAATGGAGTATTACTCAGCCATTAAAAGAATACATTTGAATCAGTTCTAATGAGATGGATGAAACTGGAGCTGATTATACAGAGTGAAGTAAGCCAGAAAGAAAAATACCAATACAGTATACTAACACATATATATGGAATTTAGAAAGATGGCAATGATGACCCTGTATGCAAGACAGCAAAAGAGACACAGATGTGTAGAGCAGACTTTTGGACTCTGAGGGAGAGGGAGAGGGTGGGATGATTTGGGAGAATGGCATTGAAACATGTATACTATCATGTAGAAACGAATCCCCAGTCTATGTCCGATGCAGGATACAGGATGCTTGGGGCTGGTGCACGGGGATGACCCAGAGAGATGTTATGGGGAGGGAGGTGGGAGGGGGGTTCATGATTGAGAACGCATGTACACCCATGGTGGATTCATGTCAATGTATGGCAAAACCAATACAGTATTGTAAAGTAAAATAAAGTAAAAATAAAAATTAAAAAAAAAAGAACATGCACTCATGTTCAAAGAAGCACTATTCACAAGAGCCAAGACAAGGGAAAAAATCTAAATCCATTGCCAGATGAATGGATAAAAAGGATGTGGTGTGTGTGTGTGTGTGTAAATATATATATATATATAATTCAACCATAAAAAAGAAGGAAATAATGCCATTTGTAGCAACATAGATGGACCTAGAGATAATCAGACTAAGTGAACTAGTCAGAAAGACAAATACCACATGATATCACATGTATGTGGAATCAAAAATATGACACAGTGTGGAGATTCCTTAAAAAACTGGAAATAGAACTGCCATATGACCCAGCAATCCCACTGCTGGGCATACACACTGAGGAAACCAGAATTGAAAGAGACACGTGTACCCCAATGTTCATCGCAGCACTGTTTATAATAGCCAGGACATGGAAGCAACCTAGATGTCCATCAGCAGATGAATGGATAAGAAAGCTGTGGGACATATACACAATGGAGTATTCAGTTCAGTTGGCTCAGTCGTATCCAACTCTTTGTGACCCCATGAATTGCAGCACATCAGGCCTCCCTGTCCATCACCAACTCCCAGAGTTCACTCAAACTCATGTCCATTGAGTCAGTGATGCCATCCAGCCATCTCATCCTCTGTCGTCCCCTTCTCCTCCTGCCCCCAATCCCTCCCAGCATCAGAGTCTTTTCCAATGAGTCAACTCTTCGCATCAGGTTGCCAAAGTACTGGAGTTTCAGCCTCAGCATCAGTCCTTCCAAAGAACACCCAGGACTGATCTCCTTTAGAATGGACTGGTTGGATCTCCTTGCAGTCCAAGGGACTCTCAAGAGTCTTTACTCAGCCATTAAAAAGAATACATTTGAATCAGTTCTAGTGAGGTGGATGAAACTGGAGCCTATTATACAGAGTGAATTAAGCCAGAAAGAAAAACACCAATACAGTATAATAACACATATATATGGAATTTAGAAAGATGGTAACGATAACCCTGTATTCAATACAGCAAAAGAGACACAGATGTATAGAACAGTCTTTTGGACTCTGTGGGAGAGGGCAAGGGTGGGATGATTTTGGAGAATGGCATTGAAACATGTATATCATCATATGTGAAATGAATCCCAGTCCAGGTTCAACGCATTATACTGGATGCTTGGGGCTGGTGCACTGGGATGAGTCAGAGGGATGGTATGCGGAGGGAGGAGGGAGAGGGGTTCAGGATGGGGAACATGTGTATACCCGTGGTGGATTCATGTCAACGTATAGCAAAACCAATACAATATTGTAAGTAATTAGCCTCCAATTAAAATAAGTTTATATTTAAAAATTAAAAATTAATTAATTAAAAAATATGACACAATGAACTTAACTATGAAACAGAAACAGACTCACAGATATAGAGAACAACTTGTGGTTGCTAAGAGGGAGGGAAGGTGGAGGAGGGATGAAACGGGAGTTTGGGGTTAGCAGATGCAAACAATTTTATATATATATATAATGGATAAACAACATAGTCCTACTGTATAGCACAGGGAACTATATTCAATATCCTGTGATCAAACATAATAGAAAAGAATATAAAAATGAGTATATATATGTATAAGAATCACTTTGCTGTACAGAAGAAATCATCACAATGTTGTAAATAAATGATTCAATTTTTTAAAAAGCGTCTCTACTCAGCCAAGAGACGTATTTGAAAAGTTATCAGATGAGGGAGTCTGACAAGGAGCTCCTGGTTAATTTTTCCATGCTCTTTCCAGAAACATAGGTTGTCCATAACATACAATAGATCGCGCCCTGCAGGCATGGAAATGGACTGAAAATGGTTCTTGCCCAGAAGTGCCTGGAGGACATAGAATCCCCCCATCTCATCTTGTACCCCTTGCTCTCTACTGGACACACACGTACAAAAAAAAGAAAACAGGAATCAAGATGACTAGATTACAATATAGTAAAAGAAAAATACAAGGTTCAATAGATAAGAGATACAGAGAAATCCAAAGATAAGATGAAAATGAATAATGAAAAGGAAAATAAATCAGAGATCCAAAGATAATACAAATCCAAAAGGGAAAAGTTTTTGAAAAAACCTGATTCAAGGTAAGAAAGTGTGCCAAGCTGATGCAAAACCCTCAATGATGTATGTATGTGTGTGCATTTTAAGTAATAGTATAACTCCATTCTCAGTAAAGCTAAGAAAAACATAAACAACTGAAGCAGGCAGCAAAAATCAAACCATTTTCTTTATGGGAAGTTTTGAATGGTTTTCATGAACAGAGGCTAAGGGGACAGAGAGCAGAGAAAGGACCATCTACAACTTCCCAGGACAGTTATCTTCCTCAGTGTAGATATACTGTCTCAGAATACAACCCTAGTGGGACTTCCCTGGCAGTCCAGTGGTTAAGACTTCATGCTTCCAATGCAGAGGGCACTGGTGTGATCCCTCACTGGGGAACTAAGACCTATACATGCCAAATGGTACAGAAATAAAATATAATAATGGTAAATATTATTATTAAAAAAAAAAAGAGAACACAGCCCCAGCAATCGTGCAAGCATACAGCTGTCAGTGTTGGCTTTTGTTTCTTTGGTAACCAAAATACCCTCTAGTGAGCCCAAACTGTATATATGTCAAGGTGTTCAGTCATGTCCGATTCTTTGCAACCCCAGGGACTTTAGCCCACCAGGCTCCTCTGTCCATGGAATTCTCCAGGCAAGAATACTGGAGTCAGTAGCCATTCCTTTCTTCAGGGGATCTTTCTGACCTAGGGATGAAACCTAGATCTCCCACAAGGCAGGCAGATTCTTTACCATCTGAGCCACCTGGAAAGCCCCCTAAATAAAAGCTAGCTACTTTCATATTAGCTATCTTATTTAATTCCCTACACAATGCTAGTGAGGTTCAATAGTTCTCAAATATTTTCCATACCCTGTGTATTCATGTCCTACTGCTGCTGTAATAAATTAGAACACACTTCTAACAGTTCTGAAGGCCAAAAATCCAAAACGAGCTTTACAGGGCTAAAATCAAGGTGCTGGGGCAAGCTGGATCATTCTGGAATCTCTAAGGGAGAATCTGTTTCCTAGCATTTTTCTAGTTTCCAGAGGCTGTCCTTGAACCATGGCTTATGGCACTGTATCAGAATACATTTTCTTGCTGTTTCTTTCTGCACATTGCCTTCTCTTTTAATTCTGATTTTTCGCATGCATCTCATAATAATAAGGATGCTTCTGATTCTATCAGGTCCATCCAAACAATTGAGGGCAATCTCCCCACCTCATAATCCCGAACTTAATCACACTACATAGTCCATTTTGCCATAAAAGGTAGCATTCTTAGGTTCTCAGGATTAGAATGTGAGCATCTTCAGAGGTCACTACTCAGCCTGTTACAGACTGATTGTGTCAGAATTACCCAAAGGGTGGGTAGTTAATAGTATTGAGTCTATGTTCATGTCTGAGTTTGGGTAATTAAGTTATAGTTATATAAGCTGGGTAAGTGGTATATGTCAACTCTCTTACAATTTTGGTAACATTTCTATGAGTCTAAAATTAGTGAAAAACAATAAAATGTCACTGAGGACATAAACAGGCACAAAGAATCTCCTGGATGTTTTATTAAAAACAAAGATTCCTAGGTTTTTAGGTTCCTCCCAGGATTATAGAAACACATTTTCCAAGGACAGAGTCTGAGAATCTGTCATTTAGACAAGCACATCATCTCACAGGCATGTTTGACAATTGCTAACTTGAGATTATAACAATACTATCCACAATGGGGTCCACTATCAGCAACATCATCTGAGGTCTTTCCAAAATGTACTTTCTCAAGCCTACCCCAAACCTACCAATTTGAATCTCTCCTGGTTGTGGGGACCAGGAGGCTTGTGTCTTAAATTCTTCATGTGATTCTTTTGCATAATATGTTTCGATAAGTACTAGGCAACACATAAGTAAGGCATGGGGCATAACTCTCCAGCTATTATTATCTCCAGTTACTTCAAGCCTGAGAGAACTGAGGATCAGTTACATGAGATACTCAAAGTAAAATTGCTAGTATATGCCAAAACTGAGACAAAGTCCTGGTGTGATTGAAATCTACAACAATTTGTCATTTAACTCTGATATTTCATCTTTAAGTTAAAAGTCTTCCCCCAAATGCACATATATTACTCTGCATGAAAGTGAAAGTGAAGTCACTCTCATGTCCAACTCTTTGCAACCCCATGGACTGTAGCCTGCCAGAGTCCTCCATCCTTGGAATTTTCCAGGCAAGAATAGTGGAGTGGGTTGCCATTTCCTTCTCCAGGGGATCTTCCTGACCCAGGGATCACATTACTCTGCATAGACAAATCATTAAGATGAACAAATTATATTCATTCATTGAACATGAATGAGGTAACCTGTTTCTATCAGGGACTTGAAGGAATGAGATTCAGCATAGTCAGTTTGATGGTCAAAGGAAAATCTGATATCATAGTCCTTGGACATACTGACCCAACCATATATTTTAAAACTTTCAATCCAAATAGTCCTTCCTTCAATTTTTAAATTCAATTTCATTAAAAGATATTTACATTTCTTAGATATTACTTATATATAACTTCCATATTTTCTGGGATTATGATTAATGCCAGAAAATGATTATCTTACTTACAAAGGGACAGTCAAGGAAACAGATTCATGTTTGGTAAAAGGGACATTTGGTAAGGTAACTCAAAGCAAAGAAAGAATATGCCACAGAAAAGCACTCTACGAGGCTGAGCATCACAGCAGAGTGAGAGTCTGACGGCCACGATGATGTTACACACTCATGTTTTGAGCATCTTCCTGAGGACCGCTCTCCACTGTGGTCCAACCTGATGGAAGCGATGGAACTAAATGATTGACAGCCAACCCCAGAAAAGAGGCCCCAAAAGAGAGGCTCCAAGAGAGGCAGCAGAGGAGGCAGAGATTTAAAAGCCTCTATGGAGCAATGCAAGAATACACAGAAGAACTGTACAAAAAAGATCTTCATGACCCAGATAATCATGATGATGTGATCACTCATCTAGAGCCAGACATCCTGGAATGGGAAGTCAAGTGGGCCTTAGAAAGCATCACTACGAACAAAGCTAGTGGAGGTGATGGAATTCCAGTTGAGCTGCTTCAAATCCTTAAAGATGATGCTATCAAACTGCTGCACTCAATATGCCAGCAAGTTTGGAAAACTCACCAGTGGCCACAGGACTGGAAAAGGTCAGTTTTCATTCCAATTCCAAAGAAAGGCCATGCCAAAGAATGCTCAAACTACTTCACAATTGCACTCATCTCACGTGCTAGTAAAGTCATACTCAAAATTCTCCAAGCCAGGCTTCAGCAATATGTGAACCTGGTGTTCAAGCTGGTTTTAGAAAAGGCAGAGGAACCAGAGATCAAATTGCCAACATCCACTGGAACATGGAAAAAGCAAGAGAGTTCCAGAAAAACATCTATTTCTGCTTTATTGACTATGCCAAAGCCTTTGACTGTGTGGATCACAATCAACTGTGGAAAATTCTGAAAGAGATGGGAATACCAGACCACCTAACCTGCTTCTTGAGAAATCTGTATGCAGGTCAGGAAGCAACAGTTAGAACTGGACATGGAACAATAGATTGGTTCCAAATAGGAAAGGGAATACGTCAAGGCTTTATATTGTCACCCTGCTTATTTAACTTCTATGCAGAGTACATCATGAGAAATGCTGGACTGGAAGAAACACAAGCTGGAATCAAGATTGCCGGGAGAAATATCAATAACCTCAGATATGCAGATGACACCACTCTTATGGCAGAAAGTGAAGCAGAACTAAAAAGCCTCTTGATGAAAGTGAAAGAGGAGAGTGAAAAAGTTGGCTTAAAGCTCAACATTTAGAAAACTAAGATCATGGCATCCGGTCCCATCGCTTCATGGGAAATAGATGGGGAAACAGTGGAAACAGTGTCAGACTTTATTTTGGGGGGCTCCAAAATCACTGCAGATGGTGACCGCAGCCATGAAATTAAAAGACGCTTACTCCTTGGAAGAAAAGTTATGACCAACCTAGATAGTATATTCAAAAGCAGAGACATTATTTTGCCGACTAAGGTCCGTCTAGTCAAGGCTATGGTTTTTCCTGTGGTCATGTGTGGATGTGAGAGTTGGACTGTATAGAAGGCTGAGCGCCGAAGAATTGATGCTTTTGAACTGTGGTGTTGGAGAAGACTCTTGAGAGTCCCCTGGACTGCAAGGAGATCCAACCAGTCCATTCTGAAGGAGATCAGCCCTGGGATTTCTTTGGAAGGAATGATGCTGAAGCTGAAACTCCAGTACTTTGGCCACCTCATGCGAAGAGTTGACTCATTGGAAAAGACTCTGATGCTGGGAGGGATTGGGGGCAGGAGGAGAAGGGGACGACCGAAGATGAGATGGCTGGATGGCATCACGGACTCGATGGACGTGAGTCTGAGTGAACTCCGGGAGATGGTGATGGACAGGGAGGCCTGGCGTGCTGCGACTCATGGGGTCACAAAGAGTCGGACATGACTGAGCGACTGAACTGAACTGACAGAGGAAGGGAGAACTTTGCCCCAGGACCTTAAGAAGAGTAATTACCTGTGAAGTGAGCGTCATGAATGGCCCACCTTCACTGAGGTCAGAGGTCAAGTGGATGAGAGTAACAGAGCCCCTCACAACTGTGGATTCTATGTGAGTTAAAAGACACAAATTGAACTCAAGTTATGGTTTCCAGGACTCTGGTATGCTTGTCCAGTGGATCGAAGGATGTTTAATAATGGGTTGAACTCCCATCCTACCCTCAGGCAGAGACAGGACTCTGAGTGAGCAGCAGGGCAGGATGGGAGTGGGCTTGACGCCTTGAGGTTTGCCGGAAGAAGAAAGTAGCTTCACCTAAGCTGAGGGGTCTCAGAGGGTGAGCCCCAACCCACCATGTGGGCCTCAGTGCCAGACCATCCTCTTTCTCCAGACTGCAGAACTTTTCCTTATGTATTGAGTGGGAAGCTGGCCTACCATGGGCTCTGAGCACTTCCAAATGCTAGGAACACTTCAAAGGCTTACTAATTTCAGATCTCATAAAGCCTCTGGCTGTGAAGAAAACCAGTTGATTTTTGAAGGGACAAAAGTGAGAGAAATAAATCATAGAAGAGATGCTGGGACACTATTTGACACCGGTTCAACAACTTCCATCATAACCACCTAGAGCCTGATCTGAATTAATTTTAAAGGGCTTTGTAAACCACTCAAGTACTTAGCAATTCTTTCTGAGGCAAGGAGGCTAAAAGCCCACAAGCAGAATGTTGGGAAGGGAGAGAGATGCTGTCTGCTATCTGAGCTGTCCTGACTTGCTGGCTGCCTTCCAGGCTGCTTGATTAGATCAGGACCTAAATTTGTCACTGACCTGTTTTCACATCTCTGCTATAGGCAGGTAATTTAAGCCCAGCACTCTGGCATTATCTATGTACAAAACTTGGATTTAGCCAATTCTGTGTTTCATATCTGAATTCTGTGAATAGTAGCCTACTAAGTACAGTCTATGCCTGTAGTTATTGTTAGAGGTGGGTAAGGGCTTCTCAGGTGGTTCATTGGTAAAGAATCCACCTGCAAGTCAGGAGACCAGGGTTTAATACCTGTGTTGGGAAGATTCCCCTGGAGAAAGAAATGGCAACTCACTCCAGTATTCTTGCCTGAGAAATCCCATGGACAGAGGAGTGTGCCAGGCTACAGTCCAAGGGTCACAAAGAGTTGGACATGACTTAGCAACTAAACAACAGCAAAGAGCCAAATAGTGTGGGGGTAAAGCTTATTTAACTTATATGCAGAGTACCTCATGAAAAACGCTGGGCTGGAAGAAACACAAGCTGGAATCAAGATTGCCAGGAGAAATACCAACAACCTCAGATATGCAGATGACACCACCCTTATGGCAGAAAGTCAAGAACAACTAAAGAGCCTCTTGATGAAAGTGAAAGAGGAGAGTGAAAAAGTTGGCTTAAAGCTCAACATTCAGAAAACGAAGATCATGGCATGCGGTCCCATCACTTCATGGGAAATAGATGGGGAAACAGTAGAAACAGTGTCGGACTTTATTTTCGGGGGGCTCCAAAATCACTGCAGATGGTGACTTCAGCCATGAAATTAAAAGACGCTTACTCCTTGGAAGAAAAGTTATGACCAACCTAGATAGTATATTCAAAAGCAGAGACATTACTTTGCCAACTAAGGTCCGTCTAGTCAAGGCTATCGTTTTTCCTGTGGTCATGTATGGATGTGAGAGTTGGACTGTGAAGAAAGCTGAGCACTGAAGAATTGATGCTTTTGAACTGTGGTGTTGGAGAAGACTCTTGAGAGTCCCTTGGACTGCAAGGAGATCCAACCAGTCCATTCTGAAGGAGATCAGCCCTGGGATTTCTTTGGAAGGAATGATGCTGAAGCTGAAACTCCAGTACTTTGGCCACCTCATGTGAAGAGTTGACTCATTGGAAAAGACTCTGATGCTGGGAGGGATTGGGGGCAGGAGGAGAAGGGGTCGACAGAGGATGAGATGGCTGGATGGCATCACGGACTCGGACATGAGTCTGAGTGAACTCCGGGAGATGGTGATGGACAGGGAGGCCTGGTGTGCTGCGATTCATGGGGTCGCAAAGAGTCAGACACGACTGAGCGACTGAACTGAACTGAACTGAAACATCCTCAGTGAGGCAGGATTATTTGCAGAAGTGCCAGGGAACTTTATTGACCAAAAAGATTAGACCTTGAAGGTGACCATTTATTTAGCTTATGAGAAAAGGTACCCCAGTACTCCGGGACAAGCCCCCTCTGTGGACTGCTCACTCTATCCACCCTTGCTAGCTCTTACACAAAACGAATGATGAATGAGTCTTCCTTTCTTTGTAGTCCAATGAATTTTATGCTTCCCTCCATATTTTCAGAAGATAAGGTCTGAAAATAACCTCTGAATAACCACTAAAGCCAGAGTCCTTGAGAAGTCCCACCCTTCCCTGGATCCCTGAGGAGAAAGGGAGAGAAGGCTAATGGCAACAGGAGCCTTCTCAAGTAGAGTTTTCCAAGACAGTTCACACATATCACTGAACACCAAAGAAAAACAACTTAGAAGACACAGCTGGGCACTAATTGTGATAACTAGATGAATCCTATTTCCTCAAGGTCTCCTGCAGCCCCTTTCTATATCCTTTTTTCCATACCTAATGCATTCCCTGACTCTGTGTGTGTCTCCCACTTCCATCTTTATGCCTCTACTCTAGCTGCAGACCACCACCCAGATCCTCATTGTATGTCTCTTAGGGATCCACAGTATCAGGCTCAGAACCCAAACCATCCCACCAGCGTGGCTAGATAAGCACTTTAAAAGCACAGCTAGTCTTATGCAAGTCCTCTGCTCAGCAGCTCCCTGATGCCTACATGGAAGAGCTTTCTCAACACTGGAACTTGACTTTACCCTGTGCAACAGCGTAAGAGTTCTCTGTGCTGTTTTCTTCCAAGGACTGTCTCTTCTTTGCTTTGGTTGCTGTGGCTTGTGCATGCTTTTTAACATTACTTTTAAAATTTTATTTATTTTTAATTGAAAGATAATTGCTATATAGTACTGTGTTGGTTTCTACCAGACATCAATGTGAATCAGCCATGGGTTTACCTATGTCCCCTCCCACGTGAAAATCACTCCCACCTCTCTTTCTATCCCACCCCTCTAGGTTGTTACCAAGCTCCAGTGTGAGTTCCCTGAGTCATACAGCAAATTCCCATTGGCTATCTATGTTACATAGGGCAATGTATGTTTTAATGTTGTAAACACGCCTAGTAAATATTCAAACAGTGCAAAAGGGTATGAGGCAAAAAAAGTAAGTTTCCTTCCTCCACTGACTCCGGTCCGGTACATTTTCCCAGAGGCAACAGTGCTACCAGGGTCAGAGCTATTCAGTTCATCTATAAGCACGATTAGGAATATCCCTATGTAGAGTAATACTCGTGCCCCTTTTAAAAATAAATGGTGGCATACTGTGCACACCGTTCTGCACTTGGCTTTTGCCATAAGGTCTTAGAGATTGTTCTGTATTGGTACACATGGATAGATCTCCCATGGCCTTTTTAGCAGCTGTCTGATATTCCATTATAAATATATCATAAAGCGACTCTACTAATGAACAATTTGATTAGTCTAGCCTTTTGCTACTAAAAATAATGCTAAATTACACATCTAGTTCTATTAAGAACAGATTACAGTGAAGCTACTGAAGCCCAAGCTTCAGAGTCCCTCACTTTCATGGGCCCTTAAGTGTAATTTTCCCCTTAAACAGAAAACCATAAAATTAGACATGCTTCGAGATCCACTAAATCTGGATCAGCACCTGAATGTAGTATAAACTGTCTATGGCAGCAGAGTCAAAG
Organism: Oryx dammah; assembly: GCF_014754425.2. Classification (NCBI taxonomy): domain Eukaryota; kingdom Metazoa; phylum Chordata; class Mammalia; order Artiodactyla; family Bovidae; genus Oryx; species Oryx dammah. Next base: position 7,959,825 of record NW_024070198.1, read on the forward strand.
TGCATGTGTATTTTACATTGTGAATAATGTTGCTGAAGTCTGAGATCAAGTCTACAATCCATGTTGATGGACACTCTCATCTTCAATTCTCAGAGGGAGTCTATTGACAACTCCAGTAGGAGGCACCCTTTGGAATCTTGCTTTAGTTATTCAGGTACTGATCTTGTCTTCTTCCTGGGGCTGTAGGCACCTTGAAGTCAGCACTCAAGTCCTCTGTCTATTCTGCTCAGAACATGGCATAGCTGCTCCACACAGCAGACACTCAAATATTTGTTGACTCTGCTGGAAGTTCTTTTCAGACATGAAGGATGTATAATCAGACAATAAAATACTTATTGAGTGAGCAATAAACCACTTCTGTATCACCTTCAATACAATTTGATTTTTTTTAGATTTCATCCCTAACATACCAGGTCCACCAACTTTGCAGATTTAATGACTATGGTTTCCCTTCCATTATTGCGAAAGTGTGAATAGCTCAGGTGTGTCTGACTCTTTGCAATCCCGTGGACTACAGCCCACCAGGCTCCTCTGTTCATGGAATTCTCCAGGCAAGAATACTGGAGTGGGTTGCAATTCCCTTCTCCAGGCAGTCTTCCTGATGCAGTGATCAGGGATTGGACTGGATCTCCTCACTGTCTGAGCCATGCCCCTTTAAGTTTCCATCATTAGTCAGGTAAAAATAGTTACACAGCAGTGGCCTAAGGCTCAAGGCCTACAGAATATTATCTAATAAGTTCTCTTTTCCTTTTTTAATATTGCAATAAAGCCACTGATATTGCAGTCTAAATATAGCCTTGCAAACAAATTTAATTTGCAAATATGAAAAAGAATCAAAAGCTCATTTAAGCTGAAACATATGCTGGCTACTTCTTTCTCCTTATTTTCAATAAGGGGTTCATTAGTTTGCCAAAGAGACAAATTTTGTCTATTCAACATAGTTCGTTCTTTACAAAACAGCACCAGGTATAAGAAAACCCTTCAATTAGTCTGAAGTGTTTGCTGGGAAGTTCAGAGGCATTCAAGTTAAGGTAACCAGCATATGTAGGCACTAATTTGGATAGGATATGTAATTCCTCATTTTTGAAATCAGTGCTGAAGGCATCATTTTTTTTAATATAATAGAAACTTAGATTAGAGAATCCCAGAACTCCACTTAATCATTATTATACATTAATCTTTGCCTCTTTGACTGTCATTAGATATTCACTCGATTCCATTTCAGCTGTCCCTCCACACTTCCTAAAATCTCTTTTCTTCTTTCATTCAGCCCAGAAGTTTTCCAACTTTGATATGCATCATAATTACTTGGAGAATTATTAAAAACACAGTTCCCTGTTCCCATCCCTACAGTGTCTGACTCAGTAATCTTCCTAGACCTTGCTACTGGAGGAGCTTGGTGTATACTTAGAATCTCAGGCCTCAACTAGCCCTATTGAATTAGAACCTGCACTTTTACCAAGATCCCTAAGGTATTTGCATGTTTTTAAATTTGGAGAAGCACTGAGCTATCCCATTCTTACATTCAGCTTTTCAGTTTGTTTCCTTGATTGCATCCTCTCTTATCTATTCAAAGACACTATTTGTTAAATCACCTCCTTATTTTCTTATATTGTCACTGGGCAAGGTACTTGAAATTCAGCAGTGAATGAGTCAAACAAAGTTCCTACCACCAAAGAATCTATCTTTGGGAGGAAAGATAGTAAATGCAACCAACAAATGAAATCAAATAGCTGATGACCAGGATAGGTTAAGAAGGAAATAAACACAGTATAATAAGAATGAAATGGGTGCTAGTATTATTTTTTTAAGTTTTTTTTTAATTGGAGGATAATTGCTTTACAATAGTGTGTTGGTTTCTGCCATAAAACATGAATCAGCCATATCCCCTCTTTCTTGAGTCTCCCTCCCACCCCAACCCCATTATTCTTATGATACAGACAAGGAAATTGATTTTGGAGGTTACACAATTAGTTGAGAGTCACACAGCTAGTAAAGGACAGAGTCGTATTTAACCTAAAACAGAGCCTATGGTCTTAAACTACTCCACTAACACAGCTTCACAGAAAGCCCAGGGAGATTCATCCATACCCCATTTCTGGCCACCTATGGCACTTTTGCATTTATTTTTTCAAGTGTTCTGACCCTTCTGTTCCCCGTTCCAGGTTTTCTTGCCCTGATAAGTTTGGATACATTTCTCAAACTCTGATCCTGCCTCCACTTCCCATGTATTTACTCACCCTCTGCTTCTCATACCACATTGGAAGAACAACAATCGAACATTTTACACCAAACTTAGAAGGTCCAACTGCCTCCCTACAGGATAAAAAATTGACCATCTTATCCATCATTTTTTCTAAAAAGAAAAAAAAAAGAAGAAGAAAGAAACCAGCTTCTCTGTTACTACAAATCACCAATAATATCTCCTTGAATGCTTTCCTAGAGGTAAAATAGATAGTAAATTAAAACACACACCTGGGGTACATAGAAGAGATCCTACATTTTCCCTCAAATCCACAAAATGACAACTGCTCTCTCACTCAGGTTACTCAGGTTAGTTAACTTTAGGTAAATACCCTCCCTAATAGCAGCATTCAGTTTTCAAAGTACTCTGCTAAAATACCACAAATAGATTTTACTTCATACAAGAATTTCTTAGAAAACTTGATGCTTGGGATAGGAAGAGATTTTTGTTTCAACAATATTGTTAAACTTGAAAGTATGCCTTGGGGGGTAAAATTGTCTTGACACAGTTTGAAATAAAGAGAAAGAAAAGCACTGTAGTGGACCCTTCTGGCTGCCTCACAACATTCTCTCCACCTTTCTCTTGAATACACCAACCCATGTGGTTTTCAAATTTGACCCTGATTAATCTTAAGCATTGTTCAAGCTGGTTTTAGAAAAGGCAGAGGAACCAGAGGTCAAATTGCCAACATCGATTGGATCATGGAAAAAGCAAGAGAGTTCCAGAAAAACGTCTCTTTCTGCTTTATTGACTGTGCCAAAGCCTTTGACTGTGTGGATCACAATCAACTGTGGAAAATTCTGAAAGAGGTGGGAATACCAGACCACCTGACCTGCCACCTGAGAAATCTGTATGCAGGTCAGGAAGCAACAGTTAGAACTGGACATGGAACAACAGACTGGTTCCAAATAGGAAAAGGAGTACATCAAGGCTGTATATTGTCACCCTGCTTATTTAACTTCTATGCAGAGTACATCATGAGAAATGCTGGGTTGGATAAAGCATAAGCTGGAATCAAGATTGCCAGGAGAAATATCAGTAACTTCAGATATGCAGATGACACCACCCTTATGGCAGAAAGTGAAGCCTCTTGATGAAAGTGAAAGAGGAGAGTGAAAAAGTTGGCTTCAAGCTCAACATTCAGAAAACGAAGATCATGGCATCCGGTCCCATCATTTCATGGCAAATAGATGGGGAAACAGTGGAAACAGTGGCTGACTTTATTATTTTGGGCTCCCAAATCATGACAGATGGTGACTACAGCCATGAAATAAAAAGACGCTTACTCCTTAGAAGAAAAGTTATGAGCAACTTAGCACTTTAAAAAGCAGAGACATTACTTTGCCAACAAAGTTCCGTCTAGTCAAAGCTATGGTTTTTCCAGTAGTCATGTTCAGCTGAGCACCAAAGAATTGATGCTTTTAAACTGTGGTATTAGAGAAGACTCTTGAGAGTCCCTTGGACTGCAAGGAGATCCAACCAGTCCATCCTAAAGGAAATCGGTCCTGAATATTCACTGGAAGGACTGATGCTGAAGCTGAAACTCCAATACTTTGGCCACCTGATGTAAAGAACTGACTCATTTGAGAAAACACTGATGCTGGGAAGTATTGAAGGAGGGAAAAGAAGGGGATGACAGAGGATGAGATGGTTGGATGGCATCACCGACTCAATGGACATGAGCTTGAGTAAACTCTGGGAGTTGGTTATGGTCAAGGAGGCCTGGTGTGCTGCAGTCCATGGGATCGCAAAGAGTTGGACACAACTGAGTGACTGAACTGACCTGAATCTTAATCATGAGAATCTAATTTCTCTTTGCCAGAATAATTGACTTAGAAAATCAGACTTAAGCCATGCAATGGATAGATTGTCTCTACAGAGGTTAATTGAAAAATGAACCCATGAAGATCTTTCTCTTTCTCTAGATTTTGCTATGTGAGAATATGAGTCCTGAAGCAAATTAACTGTGAGGGGCTGACACATTAAACCAACAGTGTTAACTGAAATACAGAACCAGAAGTTCCAGAACAAACCTAAAATGTGAGGGCATCCGGCTGCCATATTTTATCAAATCTAATAAGCCATCCATCATAAGATGTGCCATCATGACTTGCACCACTAAGAAAAAACTCTGTTCCTGAGACAGAATGCTTTCTTACACTCAAGGGTTTTCTTTTTTAAAAAACTTAGTTTCTGAAATAGCTCTTTTAGACTTACCTGGGCATAGATTTGTATTATATCACCTTATTATGCATAATAAAAAGGGTGCACACCAAACAACTTTAAGATCATCTCAAAACTTCACACTAAGTCTGGCTCTCCTTGGATCCTGTACACTGAACTTCTCTATGACATTTAAGGTAATAGCAATGCATTTTCTTCTTTTGTACAAGAATGGTCCACTACCATCTTCAGATTTTCCTTTCAACCCAGGAACACCTATTCTAATATTGATATGCACATGGAGGCAAAGATATTATACTCACTTCCTGGCCAACAGTGATTTTCAGACACACTGAGATTAATATATGGAAATTGTGCATATTAGGATCACTGAATACAGAACAGGGTGCTGGTGTTCTGTCGCTTCCAACCCCATGGACCATAGCCCACCAGGCTCCTCTGTCGTTGGGATTTTCCTGGCAAGAATCCTGGAGTGGGTTGCCATGCCTTCCTCCAGAGGGTATTCCTGACCCAGGGATTGAACCCACATCTCCTGCATTGCAACAGGTTCTTTACATGCTGAACCACTGAGGAAGCCCATAGATGCCTGTAGATGTCCATATGGACATTTGGAACCTAACCATTGATATGAGAACATGCCTGCTGAGAGGTTACCCAACTCTCCACTATCATGACTACTAACTACTCCTTCAGAATCACAATAAACAACTGGAGACATGGGGCCAACAGCAGGGTCTGTGCTGAAGGATTCTCCAAGGCAACAGTGATTTATGGGTTGAATGGTGAAACTTTACACAGTATTTGAAAGCAATTCTTTTGTCGTTGTTTGTTTTGGCTGTGCCCAAGTGACTAGGAGGATCTTAGTTCCTTAACCAGGGATTGAACCCAGGCCCTTGGCAGTGAGAACTCAGAGTGAGTTCTAACTGCTGGATCACCAGAGAAGTCCCTAGAAAGCAATTCTTACAGGGCATGGAAACAGGCTGGCAATAGGTGTTAACATTCACATTATAATTCATTGTTCAGTACACCCAACCTGCCCGAGTTGAATTAAATATTACTTGTCATAGATGGTAAAGCATCTGTCTACAATGCGGGAGACCCGGGTTCTATTCCTGGATTGGGAAGATCCCCTGGAGAAGGAAATGGCAATCCACTCCAGGACTATTGCCTGGAAAATCCCATGGACAGAGGAGCCTGGTGGGCTGCAGTCCATGGGGTCGCAAAGAGTCGGACACTAGTGAGCAACTTCACTTCACTTCACTGTCACAATACAAAGGGAGATTTACTACCATTGGTTTAGAGGGTGACAATATTCTAAGTTAGTGGAATAAGTGATAGTCTGTGTTCAGAGTCATTAAAAATTGTGTGAGGCATGTTTATCGAAGAGTATGAGACAGTTGAACAGAGCCATGGAGATACCTTTATAAATTAGATTATAATTTAAGAGTAAATGTATTCAAGTTAATAATATTTTTGCCAGAAAAGTAGAGCCTCATCTTGAAACTAAATATCCTCAAAAATTAGTCACATGTAGTTTATGGGTTCTCAGTTTGAGTCTTCCTGTATTTCATATCAGTGCTCCATTAAAAAATCACTTAAACAACACTCCAGTATGTTTTAATCTCAAGAAGGGGATTACAATGATAACAAAAATGAAAACAACAGCACCATGCATTGAGTACTTTGTATGTTATAGGCACTATATTATGTACTTAATACACAAGGCCCCCATTTCATCGTCACTTGTAAAATGGGCACTTGGATTAACACCATTTTATAGACAAGAACTCTGAGGCTTGAAAGTTCTTCGGAACTTGTCTCCCATTGGGAAGCAGCAGAGGCATGCATCAAACCCAGCCCTTCCATCCCCTAAAACTATCTGCCTTCCACTCACTGCCCATTGCCACTAATTTTGGCCACTAAGGCGGCAAAATAAAACCAGGGGTCCTTCTGAGCCTTTCTGTGAAGATCAGAAGGATGCTGTTTGACTCTCATCAGTATATTGGGAAAACATATGTTGATTTAAATATATAGCTACTCAAATTTTGGAATTTCTCCTACAAACCAGGATACGTAAGAGTTGGTTGAGAGTTAAGTAATTTATGCACTGAGTGAAGGACTAGCAAAATTTAAATTTTTTTGAAAATTATACTCATTTTGGGGGGTCCTGTTTATGACAATAGATAATATCTGGTTTTAAGCATGAATAAAGAGAGTGGTAAGGAGATAAATAATGAGAGTGCAACTATAGACACATATAACTTTATAATTAGACTTTTTAAGATCTTTAATATATTTCTCAACTGCAACATTCAGGACAGCCAGGCATATCAAGTCAGGCAATCTTGGGTTCCAGTTCTTGGCTACCAGCTGTGTGTCTTTGGTCAAGTTACTTAACTTCCTTGAATTTAGTTCCTCCATCCATAAAATAGGGAATAATAATGCTTCCTCTTAAGAATTATTTTGAAGTTTACAAATGATATATGTGATATGCCTTTTACAGTGTCTAACACATTCACTTACTCATTCATTCATGTATTTAGCCCTTCAGTATTCATTGAGCACTTACTCTATTCCAGTCACACTGCTAAATATTAAGGACAAAGAAAGAGGTAAACAATCAAACTCAGTAAGACACAAACTTGTCCTCATAAAGTATACATTTTTTGTGAGGAACTGCATTAAATTAATGAATCATAAAAATATATTTGTAAAGTCACAACTGTGAAAAGTACACCTAGAAAGAGAAGCTAACTGAAAGAGCTCCCAGTGATCAAAACTGAAGCAATTTGAGCAAGAAAAAAAAGTAGCATTAGATTATAACTCAAAGTATAAAATAAGTAACCTCCAAAATATCCATGAAACCCTCTTACACTGTGGGTGGGAATGAAAATTGGTGTATCCACTCCAGAAAACAGTATGGAGGTTGCTTAAAAAAAACTGAAAAAAGAGCTACCATATGATCCAGCAATCGCACTCCTAGACATATATCCAGGAATGATGAAAACTACTTCAGAAAGATCTATGCACCCCAGTGTTTCTAGCAGCACTACATACAATGCGAAGACGTGGAAACAAGCTCAAGTGTCCATTAACAGATGAATGTATAAAGATTTAGAGTATATGGTTCAGTTCAGTCACTCAGTCGTGTCCGACTCTTTGCGACTCCATGGACTGCAGCACGCCAGGCCTCCCTGTCCATCTCCAACTCCCAGAGTATACTCAAACTCATGTCCATTGAATCAGTGATGCCATCCAACCATCTCATCCTCTGTCGTCCCTTCTCCTCCCACCTTCAATCTTTCCCAGCATCAGGTTCTTTTCCAATGAGTCAGTTCTCCATATCAGGTAGCCAAAGTATTGGCATTTCAGCTTCAGCATCAGTCCTTCCAATGAATGTTCAGGACTGATTTCCTTTAGGATGGACTGGTTGGATCTCCTTGCAGTTCAAAGGACTCTCAAGAGTCTTCTAAATACCACAGTTCAAAAGCATCAATTCTTTGGCACTCAGCTTTCTTTACAGCGAACTCTCACATCCATAGATGACCACTGGAAAAACCATAGCTTTGTCTAGATGGACCTTTGTTGGCAAAGTAATGTCTCTGCTTTTGAATATGCTGTCTAAGTTGGTCATAACTTTTCTTCCAAGGAGTAAGTGTCTTTTTATTTCATGGCTGCAGTCACTATCTGCAGTGATTTTGGAGCCCCAAAACATATAATCTGTCATTGTTTCCACAGTTTTCCCATCTATTTGCCATGAAGTGATGGGACCAGATCTTCATTTTTTGAATGTTGAGCTTTAAGCCAACTTTTTCACTCCCCTCTTTCACTTTCATCAAGAGGCTCTTTAGTTCTTCTTCACTTTCTGCCATAAGGGTGGTGTCATCTGCATATCTGAGGTTATTGATATTTCTCCCGGCAATCTTGATTCCAGCATGTGCTTCATCCAGCCCAGCGTTTCTCATGATGTACTCTGTATATAAGTTAAGTAAGCAGGGTAACAATATACAACCTTGACATACTCCTTTTCCTATTTGGAACCAGTCTGTTGTTCCATGTCCAGTTCTAACGGTAGCTTCCTGACCTGCATACAGGTTTCTCAAGAGGTAGGTCAGGTGGTCTGGTATTCCCACCTCTTTAAGAATTTTCCACAGTTTGTTGTGATCCACACAGTCAAAGCATTTGGCATAGTCAATAAAGCAGAAATAGATGTTTTTCTGGAACCCTCTTGCTTTTTCAATGAGCCAACGGATGTTAGCAATTTGATCTCTGGTTCCTCTGCCTTTTCTAAACCCAGCTTGAACATCTGGAAGTTCACGGCTCATGTACTGTTGAAGCCAGGCTTGGAGATTTTTGAGCATTACTTTACTAGTGTGTGAGATGAGTGCAACTGTGTGGTAGTTTGAGCATTCATTAGCATTGCTTTTCTTTGGGATTGGAATGAAAACTCACCTTTTCCAGTCCCATGGCCAGTGTTGAGTTTTCCATATTTGCTGGCATATTGAGTGCAGCCCTGTAACATCATATTTAAGGATTTGAAATAACTCAACTGGAATTCCATCACCTCCACTAGCTTTGTTCATAGTGATGCTTCCTAAGGCCCACTTGACTTCACATTACAGGCTCTAGGTGAGTGGTCAGACCATTGTGATTATCTGGGTCGTGAAGATCTTTTCTGTACAGTTCTTCTGTGTTTTTTTGCCAATTCTTCTTAATATCTTCTGATTCTCTTAGGTACATACCATTTCTGTCCTTTATTGAGCCCATCTTTGCATGAAATATTCCCTTGGAATCTCTAATTTTCTTGAAGAGATCTCTAGTCTTTCCCATTCTATTGTTTTCCTCCACATCTTTGCATTAATCACTGAGGAAGGCTTTCTTATCTCTCCTTGCTATTCTTTGGAACTCTGCCTTCAGATGGGTATATCTTTCTTTTTCTTCTTTGCCTTCCATTTCCCTTCTATACACAGCTATTTGTAAGGACCCCTCAGACAACCATTTTGCCTTTTGGTGTATATGCATATTAATATATACTATAGAATATTACTTGGCCATGAAAAAGAATGAAATAATGCCATTTGTGGTTATACAGATGGACCTAGAGATTATCATCGGAGAAGGCAATGGCACCCCACTCCAGTACTCTTGCCTGGAAAATCCCATGGACAGAGGAGCCTGGTAGGCTGCAGTCCATGGGGTCGCTAAGAGTCGGACACAACTGAGTGACTTCACTTTCACTTTTCACTTTCCTGCATTGGAGAAGGAAATGGCACCCACTCCAGTGTTCTTGCCTGGAGAATCCCAGGGATGGGGGAGCCTGGTGGGCTGCAGTCCATGGGGTCGCACAGAGTCGGACACGACTAAAGCGACTTAGCAGCAGCAGCAGCAGAGATTATCATACTAATTGAGATAAGTCCGAAAAGACAAATATCACATGATACAGCTCATATGTGAAATCCAAAAAAGTGATACAAATGAACTTATTTACAAAACAGAAATAGACTCACAGACAAGCAAATAAAATTATGGCTACCAAAGGGGAAAGGGGAGAATGAATTAGGAGTTTGGAATTAGCATTTACTAACTGGGCTGCCATCCATCGGGTCGCACAGAGTCAGACACAACTGAAGCGACTTAGCAGCAGCAGCAGCAGCAACTACTATATTTAAAACAGATAAACAACAAGGTCTGTATAGCACAGGGATAACAATCATTTTGCTGTACACTGGAAATTAACACAGCATTGAAAATCAACTATCTGTCATAAAAATTAATTAATTAAATACCCAAGATTCCATTGTGATATAGATATTAATAAATAAATTAATAGATAAATAGGGGAGAAGAGCCAAATCTCCTATGCAGAAGAATTTCAAATAGATTATGTAGGTAAATACTATACTCTAAAGGAGAGGGAACAGAGCTTCCTATTCCTTAAAAACACAGACTTGTGCATTGTGACTCTTTTCCAAAGAGTACAGTATGGAAAGGGGAAGATAAAAAGCAACTGTGCAGCAGAGAAACGTGACAAATGCTACTTCAGCCAGGCGATCTAGGGCAACATCAATAGTCGTAAATGATGCTGATAGTGTGTAACCCTGATATGGTGTGATTAAAACAGCACTTCACCTCTGTCATCTTCCGGAAAATCTATAACTCTAGTCTAATCATGACAAAGACATCAGATAAAAACCAATTAAAGGATACCCTACAAAGCACTTCATCAGTATGCCTGAAGATGGTCAAGGTCATCAAAAACAAGGAAATTCTGAGAAACTCTCACTGCCAAGAAGAATTTAAGGAGACGCGATGACTCGATGCACTATATCTTGCATGAGAACCTGTAATGGGGGGGAGAACATCAGGTAAAATTTAAGGAAATCTGAATAAAGCATGCACGTTGGATAGAAATCACATGTCAATACTGGTTTATTAATTGTGGCACATGTACTACGACTATACCCGATGTTCATAAAAGGGGAAGCTGGCTGCAGGATATAAAGGAACTAAGCAGCATTGTCACAATTTTTCTGTAAGTTTATAACTGTTCTAAAAGTAAAGTTTCTTTTAAAGAAATATTTAAAAAATCTATAATGTGCTGTTGTAAACTTTAATAAACATATTTTCAAAAACTTTCAGACATGCTCCTAAATAAAAGCATATGGAACCTGTAGAGTAGGCAATTGCTAGATTTAACGTCCAGCTTCTGGATTTATATACATGTGTACAACAGTTTTCTTGAGGCAGTACTGGAAGAGCTGAGTTTGGACACATTTAGCAGTAGCTATTTTTTTATCCTGATAAATTTTGCTAGATTTTTTAAAAAAGAGCTCTGCCTCCTATGTCAGAAATCTACTCTGTTGGAGTCACTGATTTGAGTTATGCAACCTAAGGGCCATTGCCTGGGAGAGGGGACAAGATCCCTAAGTATGACAGTTTCATCTGAGAGTCCAAGATGCTGCCATACTTCTATCAATCTAAGAAGGAAACTAACATGTATCAGATGCTTGTGTGCTCAGCACGTAGCAAACTCCTTAAATAGAACCAATTTTACCTACTCTTCATAGACTCCTGAAGTTTGAAAACTCCCATTTTACAGATGGGGAAAACTAAGGCTCAGAAAGCATTCAACCCGATTGGCCAGAGCTCAGACTCATTAAACTGGACTATTTCTGGCTCTCTGTTTGGATCTTCCTGACTCAGGGATCGAATCCATCTCTCACGTCTCCTGCGTTGGCAGGCATATTCTTTACCACTATTGCCACCTGGGAAGCCACTCAAAATAATTGCTCATTTTGTATTTATAACACAGAGACCATAGCCTTAATGAGATGAGTAATTTTAAAAGGCTTATCCTAGTCACAGTTATATGGGAATGTAAAAATCACAAAATGGTGAAAATGTCAATCTCCCTCCCTATTAAAAATGGGAAAAAAACAACAACAACAACTCCTCTGGCATAAAGTCAGCAGTCAGACGTTTGAACTCAAAAGATCTCAGCAAAGTAGGTCTTGCTGAATTAAATGTGCCTTTAATTGGTGTTTTGGGTGAATGTCCATTTGCAGCAAAGGGATCCACAATAACTGCCATTAACATGGAGCTCATTTTCCAACTGAGTGAACAGAATTGGGTGATGTTGTAAAGTTTGGTTGTTCTCTTTTCAGCGGTGCTCCGCTGTGTGAAGTTAATGGGGTAGAAGTAATTTCTGTGGCCAGGTCAAAATATTTCCAGCAACAGAATCCAGGAATATTTGAGTTGGCCAAAACAAACACAACCTGGGATGTGTTTTATGTCTTCCTCTCCAATTCTCTCACTCCAGGATTCAGGCATTATAGTGCTTCCCTAAACACCAAGCACACATTTTAACTCACATTTTGACCAAGACTGGATATACTGTGAGTCCTCCTACCCTCTCTTGCATATTTCTGTCAAATAACAATGGAAAGGAAGTCTTCCCTTCCTTGTTTATTGAGAAATCTTTCTGTATAGTGACCTCTTCATATCATGGGAACTTAGTTTTACTTCAAGAAGCTATAGCTAACATCCATTGAATCCTTAAAGTATGCCAGGCAATGGGTTACGTGCTTTACGTAATTATCATATTACATAAATATATTAATCCTCAAAATACTTCACATTAGAGGGAATGAATTCAAGCACCAAAATTTCAAATAATTTCACCAAGATTTCACAAGTAGTGAGCGGGGAAGCTACATTGTAAATAAGCAGGAAATCAAGCTTGAGAGCCTAAATGCTTCAACATTGCACCATGTCACCAGACATTACTACGCAGCCATACCATCCAGAGAATTCTAGTCTCAACCTCCAAATTCCAACCTAGAACCAAGTTTTAAAGTTGGAATTCAAGTTTTGGAGTTGTTTATCCTAGAACTTGATGGTCTCCACTAAACTAAACCTTTTGTCAGCCTTGCACAGCTCACTTCTTTCTGGGACTCGATTCCCTTAATTATTAAAAAAAAAAAAGAAGAAGAAGAAGAAGGGAAGGCAGTGCTAAAGGGTATGGATGATAAACCAGGTGGTGAAGAAACCTCCTCTCTCCAAAGCCTTCTTTATAGCGTAACTGCCATTCCTATGATGGGAACAAAATTTAAAGCGAACCCTCTCTGTCTTCTCTTTTCTTGACTCAGCTTCATTCCAACGTATCAAATACAGTTTTACAAAGTAAGCATCTCTTTACTAACCAATTTAGCACACTCTTTACAACAGCACTATACATATTCCACTTTTAACATAATTAGTATTAAAAAATATACCTAAATATACTCTTACTACTGAAATTCAAATGATGAAGTATTTTCACTTGCCCAAGATTTCTTTTTGATAGTAGCCTATTCTTCTCATTTTTGTTATGGGGGCTTCCCTGGCGGCTTAGTGGTAAAGAATTATCTGCCAGTGCAGGAGATGTGGGATTGATCCGTGGGTCGGGAAGATCCCCTGGAGTGGGGCATAGCAACCCATGTCAGTATTCTTGCCTGGAAAATCCCATGGACAGAGGAGCCTGGTAGGCTACAGTCCATAGGGTCGCAAAAGAGTTGGACACGACTTAGCAACTAAACAACAAATTCTTTTTTAAATAAATACCAATTGCTATTAAATATCGAATTAGTTACTTATGTTTCACAGATTTGCCTTTCCCCAAACGCTTACTGGGGCTTCTCTGGTGATTCAAACAGGAAAGAATCTGCCTGCAGTGCAGGAGACCCAGGTTTGATCCCTGGATTGGGAAGATCCCCTGGAGGAGGGCATGGCAACCCACTCAAGTATTCTTGCCTGGAGAATCCCATGGACAGAGCAGCCTGGCAGGCTACAGTCCACGGGGTCGCAAAGAGTCAGACAGGACTGAGCAACTAACACACATAAATGTTTACTGACTTTGTCTGTTCATTTCTGATTTTATCATCACTTTTGATAATTATCAAATTTCTAATGTAGGTTTTATAGTAGCTTGCCTCTAGCAAGTATTTGCGTGTGTGTATGTGTGTGTATCTATTCAGAGATAGAGACAGAGAGACAAATAGAGTTTAAGGAATTAGTTCATGTAATTCAATCCTAGAAGTTTGATAAATCCAAAACCTGCACAGTCAGCCAGCAGGCTGGAGACTCAGGGAATAGTCACATTTCAAGCCCAAAGACAGTCTGCTGACAGAATTCCATCTACCCTGAGGAAGGTCATTTCCTCTTAAAGCTTCAGCTGATTGAATTAGGCTTACCCACATTATGGTGGATAATCTGCTTTATTCAAAGTCTATCAATTTGAATGTTAATCTCATCTAAAGAATACCTCCACAGAAACATCTAGAATAACATTTCATCAAGTATCTGGGTACTATACACCAGCCATGTTGACACATAAAATTTATCACCAAAAAAGCTCCTGCTGCTGCTGCTAAGTCGCTTCAGTCGTGTCCAACTGACTCTGTGCGACCCCATAGACGGCAGCCCACCAGGCTCCCCCGTCCCTGGGATTCTCCAGGAAAGAACACTGGAGTGGGTTGCCATTTCCTTCTGCAATGCATGAAAGTGAAAAGTCAAAGTGAAGCCGCCCCGTCGTGTCCAACTCTTAGCAACCCCATGGACTGCAGCCTACCAGGCCCCTCCGTCCATGGGATTTTCCAGGCAAGAGTACTTATTTGGGGCAGACTTAAAAGAATAATTCCTCCAACTAGGATCTAAATGAGCCTGTTATGACCAAATTTTGGCCGATGAGATGTAAGCAGAAGTGTTGAGTGGGATTTGGGGGAAAGTTTCACTAAAGAGAAGGCATATGACTTCTAAACCCCTTTCTGTACCCTGCCGCCTGGATCTTAGAATCGATGGCCAGCTTAATCAGGATTCTGGTGTATGGAGATGAGGGTCATAACATAGCTGACAGCAGGAAGGAGCCCATGTCTCTGAAAAAAGCTTATATCCACCCGGCCAGCTTTTACTGCCTCCTTGTGGACTGACTTTACATAAATAAATTTCTATCTAAGACACTGCTATTTTGGGTCTCCTATTATATGAATCCAAAACCTAATTCAAATATATATAATTTCCACTAAAAGACCTAGAAATGTGGATAGAATATAAAATACTCATATAAATGCATAAAGACAATAAGAACAAATCGACAGAAGCTGATCATTAGCAACCAAGTGAAGTGGATCTTTGTACCCAGGTGGGGACCTTGGGCCAGAAACAAGCATGGTATTAGCATTGGTACTGAGCACCTTCATAAAGCCAGGACTTTTGAATGTAACTGCCCCATCCAAAATGAAATGCAGACTGGAAAATATCTGCCCACTGGCAAAGGAAAATTAAAGTGGAATTTGTCTGTGTCAATCTTAGATCTCAATAAGATGAACTTTCTTCTAATATGTATAACCTAGTATATCCAGATGCAAGTTTTAAGGTATACACACACATATATGATGTATGTGTATAAATATGTCTGTATAATATACATTGCATAATATCATAAATACCAAGCTAAAAAATGAATGTAGAACAGTGTCCCCAGAGGATGCAAATACAAAACCTCTCTGGAGGGACACAACCCAGTTGGCAAATCTAGGTGGTCCATGATTTCTACTTATAAAAGCATATATGAAATATAACCTCTATATGTTAAATATAACAATCTAAAAATGACAAAACTACAAGAACATGAGGCATTTTATTTATTTAAATTTTTTAAAATTTATTTATTTTTTAATATAAATTTATTTATTTTAATTGGAGGTTAATTACTTTATAATATTGTATTGGTTTTGCCATACATCAATAAGACATTTTAAAAGAGTGTCTCAAAATAACAGAATTGGAAATGCATCACTTTATAATACCATAATCATATACAGACAATAAATAAATGTTTATCATGATACAAAAAATAAAAGATGGAACTGAAAACAAAGAAAAATAAACAATAATGCACAGTTCTGTTAAAAAAACAAATAGAACTTCTAATATCTACATGCATGGAAAGATGAGAGAGAATCAGTTCAGGGGCAACATTTAAAGAAACAATGATCAACAGTAAGGAATCAAAGACTTTTAGATCCTTAGATTCAGGAAACAGAAGGCTTCTCAAGCAGTCTAAATAAACATTCTGATTTGTTAGTGAAGAAGCAGGATAAGAACCCTAATCTGGATGGATTCCAGTGTGGTAGCAAGAGACCCAGAGATAAGAGAGGACTTACCATGCGCCAGGCATGGTACAAACACAAAGCTCATTTAACTCTTTGGTTATTGTGGTTGAGTTGCTCAGTTGTGTTTGACTCTTTGTGACCCCATGGACTGTAGCCAGTCAGGCTCCTCTGTCCACAGAATTTTATAAATTAGAGATGACCAGTTCCATTTTACAGATGAGGAAAAATTGATATTCAGAAACATTAGGAAACTTTCTAAGGCCACTTGGTGAGTAAATGGCAAAAGCCTGTATGCTTTGCTTCATCTTTATACTATTTCCTGGTATAATATCACTTGTTAAAACATTTAACCTCTTATTAGCTCATCTTCTCTTCCTCAAAACAGAGGAAATTGCCTTCTTGCCTTCATCAATTCCTAGAGTTTCTATGAAAGAAAAACATACACCTTAATGCATATGACCAGAAAAGGCAGTGGCACCCCGCTCCAGTGCTCTTGCCTGGAGAATCCCATGGACGGAGGAGCCTGGGAGGCTGCAGTCCTTGGGGTCGCCAAGAGTCAGACACGACTGAGTGACTTCCCTTTCACTTTTCACTTTCATGCATTGGAGAAGGCAATGGCAACCCACTCCAGTGTTCTTGCCTGGAGAATCCCAGGGACGGGGGAGCCTGGTGGGCTGTCGTCTATGGGGTCACACAGAGTCAGACACGACTGAAGCCACTTAGCAGCAGCAGTAATGCATATGACATCTTAATTCCTACAATGATCTATGATTCTCAGAACACATGCAAACTTTATTCTACACTGTAGATACATGCTGTTCACCAAACCATGTGAATTATCTTGGAGCATCTGACTGGAAACAACAGTTTCCAGAGCAGTACATTTGAGACCACACAGAATTGCAGTGTTCTGTTCACTGGGGATGATGGAAGGACAGCTAACTCTCAAAGTTCCTTTTAAAACCAATATACAATTAATAGACAAATATTTGCTATGCATTTGGCATTGGACTAAGTTCTTTCCACACCTTCTCTCCTTTGAGTTTCATAGGAAGTCTGAGGCAGGTGTTACCATGATTCCATCTCCAGATGTGAAAATAGAGACTCAGAGATTAGAAGACTTGTCTGAGGGGAGGCAGATACTGAGTGGTTAGTTGAGATTATAACCCAAGAGAATGGACTGCTAACATCATGCTGTTAAACATTAAACTCTACCAAGTCCTAATCCAGTATGGTTGTGGTGAAGATCCATTACAAGTGCTCTGGAAATACAAAGTGCATTTGAAATGTAAGTTTTCATTTTGTATAAACCACAATGAACACAAATTAGGAATCAGGCCCATTAAACAGCAGCTTCGGTTACATTTGAAAAATTAATGTTCTCTTCCTAACGATCTCAACATTAATTTCAGCTTCCTTTTACCATTTGAAAATGATTAATGAAAATAATCAACATTTTATTATTCCATTTCTGCTATCCTTAACCCCAAAGTTATTTTGGTATTTAAGAAAATCAGACAAAAGTCCCCTCTTTATATCCAATACTGTTTTCTATCTGAGCCACCTCCCCTGGTGGCTCAGATGGTAAAGAATCTGCCTGTAATGCAGGAAACCCAGGTTTGATCCCTGGGTTGTGAAGATCCCTTGGAGAAAGGAATAGCTATCCACTCCAGGATTTTTGCCTGGAGTATTCCATGGACAGAGGAGCCTAGTGGGCCACAGTTCATGGGATCACAAAGAGTCAGATATTACTGAGCAACTAATACTTAATGTTTTCCTGCTTGGATGTGGAAAACCTAGATTTGCTAAATCAGCCAAATCTAGTTTTATAGGAAAAAAATTCAAGATGCTGTCCAAATTGCCATAATACTTCTCAGATACTTTGTGAACCTGAAGTATTCAGTATACCAGTTAGTCATAACAAGTGGTACACTGAATGAAAATGAGGGAAAATATGACTATGCCATAATCATCTTGTCTGGGATGTGTATGTGTATATATGTGTTTTAACTTTGCTTCCCCCAGAATATCTCCTACCTTTCGAAATGATCTTTTTTTTTAAACTTAGTAAAATTAACTCAAGAAAATGGGTAATATTATAATCATTAAGAGAGATTGTGTAATAACTTCATCTCTAGAAGTTATCTAAGAGCTTAGTGGAGATTTTTCTGTGGGAATTATTTTCCCTAAAGAAAATTGAACACAGGACATTAAACAGGTTAAAATCTAATGAGCAGAAATTTCTAATATCAAGAAAGGAAAACACCAGGTTGCCAACTGGATTTCCTTTTCTAAAATTGTTCTTTTATTTAAAAAAATAATATTTGCTTTTACTTTGGGGTTGAACTAAGTAATATTGCTTTAAAAAAGCAATATGATTTTTGCAAACTAAAATTTCAAAAACATTTATTTCAACATATTAATGCTAATCAAAAGGACCAAGGAATATAAAATAGAAGGTATACCATTCATGCTTAAAGGACAGGGCCAGTGTGGCTTCCCATTGGCTGATATGATTTTTAGATTAGTCTACACTTTAGATAAATTCTCAAGACTTCATTTAATCCTACAATTATGTGATACTGAAAATACCATCCAGATATGTCGGGAGAACCTAATGCAATTTCCTCAAGCACAAACCAAAGAAGGGTGTGTGTTTGTGTGTGTGTGTGTGTGTGTGTACGCATGTGCACGCATGTGTGCGTGTATGTGCAAGTGTGTGTTTTAATCAGTTCAACACTAGATGGCTCTAGTTACAAAACCAATAACTTGTCAAAAGTCTAAAATCCTGGAATATGGCATTTAAAGAACAGATGGGTTCTAACCCACTGAATCAAATTCTACTGTCTTCTAAAGTCATGCACACCTTA
This sequence comes from Oryx dammah, assembly GCF_014754425.2. Classification (NCBI taxonomy): domain Eukaryota; kingdom Metazoa; phylum Chordata; class Mammalia; order Artiodactyla; family Bovidae; genus Oryx; species Oryx dammah. Next base: position 7,978,775 of record NW_024070198.1, read on the forward strand.
ATAATAGCATCAGGCTTCTAGGCCTGACATGTTCTAAATCTCTAAAAGAGCAGGCTTAAAATCCTGGAAGACCATGTATTTCACAGATTAAAACAAGAAGCTGCACAGACATAACCTCGAGAGTGTAATTTCATCTGCTCTGTAATCATTCTACTCTGTACTCTTCTATTTTTAAAGCATTTTCACATATACTTTGACCCTCTCAATAATCAGTGAGGTAGATAAGGGAGGTAGAGGTTTGCCTCATTAAAGGCAGGGACGCAGGCTCAGACAAGGTGCAGGAACCTGCTCAGGGTCAAGTAGCTCATGAGTGATAGCATCAGGCCTGGATTCCTCAGGCACCAGCTCCATGCTCAAAGCTCTTTCTACATCATAGACAAGAAAAGACCCTTAGGCTTGTGCCCTAGGTAATGTGACCAACATGGCTCTTCCATTATCTAGAATGCTCCCTTCCAGGGAATTAAGTAACTCCACCAACCTATCAGACATCCAAGATAAATTCTGCATTCCTAAGAAATGGAGAACCTTTTTATTAAGGTAGGAGAGGGAAGATTATGACTGGGACTAAAGCTTCTTCCACTTGGTAACCTTTGGCTTTGAATTGTATCTTAAATTTTTTAAAACTTTTGTTTTACCTAAGTCAGCAATTATCAGCAAATTTTGCATAAGTATACCAGTTCTGTTAGGTGGCAAAGTCATCTGATACCAAAGGCAAGACTATTTCAAAATCCACAAGCAAATGATGGACGACAGCTCCTCTTTAATGAGCAGTCCTATGGACCTGATGGCTACAGTTCCCTTCGCAAAGCTTTTACTCTGCTTCCATTCTTTCCTGCTGCAGTGTCACTGTCCTAACCTTTACCACCATGAAGTCTATAGATGCTTTTCCTCCCTCAAATCCAAATGACTAACTCGTATTTAAACACATACATGAGTCAAACAATTCTAAGCATGTTTTGTATGTAAGAAGCATGTTTTGTATGTAAGAAGCACATTTTGATTTTAAAAAGGATAAACTAATATCATATATCAGTTATATATATGACCTGACTCATTGGAAAAGACCCGAATGCTGGGGGAGATTGAAGGCAAAAGGAGATCACCGACTCAATAGGCATGAATTTGAGTAAGCTCTGGGAGATCATGGAGGAGAACGGAGCCTGGCGCGCTGTGGTCCACGGGGTCGCAAAGAATCGACGGGACTTGGCGACTGAACAGCAGGAACATATCAATTATACCTCAATTTTTTAAATAAAAAAGACATAGGTAGACAGTATCATCTCCTGACAATTTTTTTCGCAACTCTGTACCCAAAATATATACAAATACAGAATGTGATTCATCCTAGAATTCTTCAGTGACTTTCCCTTGCTGGAAATCTGTAACACCACATACCTAGCCCTTTAGGGGCCACTTTCCTCCACTACCTCCCTCTCACCCCTCACAGCTGGCTTTCTACAAGTTATTTGAATGGGCCACCCTCAGGGCATTAGCACGTGCTATTTCCCCATACTAGAACGCCCATCCTCCACTGACACATGCCTTGGGTCTCAGTTTAAATAGTTGCTGTTCTGAAAGGCTTTCCTTACTCTCACCCAGTCCCACACTAGGCTAGGTTTCTGTGTGGGTGGTGTTGCTTCTGTTTCTTTTTAAAATGATTATTAACAAGCGCTATCAATGAATATCCATCATCTCATATAGGTACAAAATTGAATGGGAAATTTTCTTGTGATGACAACTCTTAGGGTTCACCCTCTTAACAACATCCATATGCAACACACAGTAGTGCTAATTGTATTTATCATGTTGTACATTACATCCCTCGTACTTTTATAACTGAAAGCTTACACCTTTTGACTGCCTTTATCCAATTTCCTCAGGCCTGCCTCTGGTAACCACAAATGATCTCTTTTTCTAGGAATGTGTTTGTTTTTGGGTATCACTGCAGATCCCTGTGTTTTGTTCTGTGTAGCATCCTGCACTTCTCTTTCATGATACTTACACCTCAGTCAGTCACTGGCGGGAAAATTTGCTCAGTGCACATACCCTGTATCCGGTTTGTTAACCACTGAATACCTAAAGACTAACACAGTATTCTGCAAGCTTTTCAAATTGTGTGCTTCACAATACAAAAAATAAAATTTATATCAAAAACAGCATGTGCACATATATATAACTGAAACAAAAGTTTCAGGAACACTACATACCCTTTCTAGAAGCAATTCACTTTGTATTTTCTATTATATTCTGGCTTGAATATGTTGTATATGACTCAGTATCCTGATTTTCCAGTCTACTAGTAAATTCAACCCTCATTTTAAAAAATTACTCATGTAGTCTACTGGGACTACCTTGGATAAAACAGAAAAAGACCAACATTCTATGCTTAATATATAAAAAACTACATATATGGATCATAAAAAGTAAAGATGGTATGATATGTCTTAAGAATAAAGTAAAGATGGTATGATATGTCTTAAGAATAAAGTAAAGATGGTATGATATGTCTTAGGAATAATTAGCCTTATCATTATTATCATTAGTATTTTATATTCTACTAAGGCTGGAAAAGAAGTTAATTTTTTAAAATTTACAAGTTTAAATGTAAAAAAATAAAAACTCAGACAACTTAGTCAATGAGTCCTACACTAGCCATGGAAATCAATTAACTAGTATCTGTGTGCTCATACATGCCCATTTATAGCAGTTTTATGGTATTCTGAAAACTGTACTTGTAATAAAATGTGTGAAACTAAATAAATAAATGTCCATCTATGCTTGGCAAATTGTAGGTCTTTAGGTAATTGAAGAATAAATCAATGAAAAATATTTACCAGTCCCTATCTAAACTGAATTTGTTTGTTTACATTGTATAACATTTTGATCATTGCTTTATCTCTCCTAGGATAAGGAGGCCCCAGGAGAGCTAACCTAGGTTTATTTTTACATAGTGAAAGCAAGCCCTTGCCATTCAAGGAACTTCATTTCCCTTGATTAGACAGATGAGATCAAGGTCATCTATTTGATCTCATTCTCATCAGTTGGTTTTTCTTTGTCCCAAGGCCACAGAGAATGCCAGGACCCCTCAAATAGGAAACTGATACATTTTAAAATAATTAGTTAATATAATGCCTTCTTTTACGGTCATATTTTGCTATTCCATGAGATGCCTCAAACCCCTGGCTTTCTTTTCATCATCTCCACTCCTCACCATCCAGGCACCAACCATACCAAGCAACCAACAAAATCCTCCCAGGCCGACCATCTCACAGTATCGACAGTCCTCTGCAGCCCCAGGTGAATTCAGGGTAAGAATTCCCCACACAATGGGAAATCATACCCACCCAGACTGAGCCTTCACTAGGAAAACCAAAAAAACTGCCTGGTGAGGGGCATGCACTCCCGAGGAGGCTGTAGAGAGATGAAACACTTAGAGAGCTGTCAGCTGGGAGGGGCCTGATGCCTGCCTCAGGATTCATTCCAATGTCACAATTCCAAGGCAAAGCAACAGGTCCGGGAGCGTGTTTGCTTAACTTTGTCAGGCATTGCTCTGGGAAAAGTTTAGGGATATCTAGACTTCCTTGTGTTTGAGAGCTGAAAACTGTAGGCAGAACTAGCATTCCAACAGTAGGCTTTATATTACCAGATGCCAGCAAGCGACTTATCTTCCTCTATGCCCATATTATGGAGCGATTGATTGTAAAATAAACTGAAGCACAGAATGAACAAGTACTTCTGTTAGTAGTTGGTTCCTAGAAAAGCAGACTCCTCTTATTAGAACTGAAGCTAAGCGTGTCCTCTAATTTTAGTGTTAGGGCCTGTGGTTTATAAACCCTTACAATTTACTCAAAATTAGGAGGGTTTTTTTTCCCCCCCAGTGGGCTTTATGACTCTTAGAAATTTCCTGCATAGACTGGAGCTTTTATCAGAGAATTGAGAATGTTGGGGTTATATCTTTAGAAATACATTTCCCTGGTGGCTCAGAGGGTAAAGCATCTGCCTGCAATGCAGGAGACCCAGGTTTGATTCCTGGGTCAGGAAGACCCCCTCCAGTACCCTTGCCTGGAAAATCCCATGGATGGAGAAGCCTGGTAAGTTACGGTCCGTGGGGTCACAAAGAGTCGGACACGACTGAGCAACTTCACTTCACTTCACTTATTCTTTAATAAACAGAGTTGCCACTGAGACTGCAAGCAATGAACAGCCTTGGCTCTCATATAACCTCAGTACATGGCTGATTATGGTTCTCTTAAAATCTGAATGAGAAGCTTAAATAAAAAGAAGCCTGCTTTCCCCAACATGATTTGACACTATTTATTTGGTTATGTAAATACCTTATGTGTTCTATTTTTCTAAGCCTGCATTTATCCGCATACTTGACATAAAACTCCACACTTTATTCCATGTAATACAATGATATAAGGAGTGTGAAACATTCTCTTAAATTACCATAGGCTTAATATCATTTTGGCATAGCAGAAAACAAGGGACCTAATATAAAGGAAAGCTTAGTTATCCAAATCGCAGTGTTCTACTTTTTAAAATATATGTCACTTAAAACACATCAAAATAATATTCACCTCAATGATTTTTAATACAAAATTCGTTTTAATATGGTCAACAAACGACAACAGTAAATTTTTAGATTCTGCTTGGGTTGTGTGACCCAGTTATCTGGTCAAAGGGCTGCATGGATGCAAGAGACAGGGTGAGTTAAAGTTTAACTCCCAGGAATTGTAAACCAAACCTAAAGCCACTGAACCTTTGGAGTTTGATATGATGATTAGAGCATAACCAGAGTGACACGTTGAATTCGCCATAATCAAGGAAACCTTTTCCGGGTGGGGATCTCTGAAATCACTCAGGTATGGTCCATGTGTTTTGATTTTTCTATTTCAACTCTGTGAAACTGTGCTGTGTGGATCAGCGGGAATGCAGCGAAACAGCTTTTACACGCTTCCACAAGAGAGCTGAATTCAGGGATATTTCTAGTTTGCTTTTATACTGATAAAGCCATCTGAAAACAAAAGAAAATATTAGAATGATCATATAATCTCAAAATGAGACAGCAGCCAGCTTTTGTTCTTTGATTTAATCAATTTCTGAGGGTAAAAAAATAATGTAGATTTATCACACCAGGTTCAAGAGTCAGGCTAATGTTTCTGAGAAACGTATTTAGCAATAGCCAGACAGCCGGGAGAGTTGTGGTTGACTGTCTGTTCTGGTCCTCGGATCTGGGGAAGCATAAAAGTGTAATTAACAAGAGAAATGGTGTTAACATCAAGGACAGATTCTGCATTCTCTGTGGGGTCATAATTTCTACCATGCTTTAGATTTCACATATTTATTTATCTCCCTCCCTTTCCCCCTTTATCCTGCACCACCACCAAAAACACAAGAAAACGAAACAAAAACAGTCATGGAAAGTTTTTGGTCTTGAGTGTATTAAATCTCTACCTTCAGATGGCTTAATTATTAGATCTTTTCCTTTCAGGATGGTTTGGGCAGCTGTGCTGCAGTGGATATATTTCACGTGATCATTCTGTTCACTGCGAAGAGATGATTCACAATCAGACTATGATGGTATTCTATCTAAAAAAGGAAATCAATCAGGGCACTTACCAGGAATATCTCATTCCTCCCAGAAATCTCTTCAATATTCTAACTGAAATAGTTTTGTTCTATAATTGCCAGAGTAAGTTCCAGGGAGAATGGTAAAGAAGTGTGTTCCAAGTCAAATAAGTGTTTTGGACTGTTCAGCTGTGTATTGTGTGTCTTCAAGAAGATGGCTAACATAGCATTAGTTTGCATTGGGCAGGATTAGTGTTTTGTAAAACATGTGTTGGCAAATTTAACTCTTGCTATAATTTAGAAACATCAAAGATGTGGTGGTCTGGCCTGAAAAATTCTTTATTATATGTGCTGAGATGCATACAATAGAGCATAGGTTAAGAAATAAAAGTGAAATCACTTATTTTAAAGCACTGAAGCCTTCCTCTGCTAAATATTGGTAATAAACATGTGACTTACGAGTTCGTTTTTAAGGACCATATTTTCTGGAATAGTATGGATACTCTACATTTGAGAAAATCCTCACATTTTACTGTTTCAGTTTATTATTTATCAAATGTAAGGGAAGGGGAAAGATGGTTGTCCAAAAAAAAAAAAAAAAGAAATTAGTTATTATGGATAAACCTAAAGTAATATGGTGGATATGAAAACCCTGAATATTTACTTTTCATGTTCACCTGGGCTAATACCACATTGGTTTTGTGTCATTTCAAATGTAACCTTTCCTACACTGTACTCAGTGGATGTTAATACATGTGGCTTCCAAAGGGAGACTGTGTTGTTAAATAAGTTGAGGAAATGGCAGACAATTAAAGCAGGTCTTGTTACTACATGAGTAATAATAACGCTGCTGCTGCTGCTGCTGCCGCTAAGTCACTTCAGTCGTGTCCAACTCTATGCGACCCCATAGACGGCAGCCCACCAGGCTCCCCCGTCCCTGGGATTCTCCAGGCAAGAACACTGGAGTGGGTTGCCATTGCCTTCTCCAATGCATGAAAGTGAAAAGTGAAAGTTAAGTCGCTCAGTTGTGTCTGACTCTTAGTGACCCCATGGACTGCGGCCCACCAGGCTCCTCCGTCCATGGGATTTTCCAGGCAAGAGTGCTGGAGTGGGGTGCCATTGCCTTCTCCAAACAATAACGCTAACAGACATTTATTAAGCATATGGCCAAGCGCACGTCTAAATACTTTTCATGCATTTACCTCAAGCTATTCTTAGAATAGTCATATATGTTAGATACTTTTATAACATTTTACAACTGAGGCATGAATAAGTTACTGAATGGGCTGGAATTCCTGTTCCCAAATTTCTTAGGTTTGTGACCTTAGGCATGATATTCAACTCTGAATCTAGGATTCTTCAAATGTAAAAGTGAAGTGAAAGTTGCTCAGTCATGTCTGACACTTTGCAACCCCATGGACTGTAGCCTGCCAGGCCCCTCTGTCCATGGAATTCTCTAGGCAAGAATACTGGAGTGGGTTGCCATTCCCTTCTCCAGGGGATCTTCCCAACCCAGGGATTGAACCCAGGTCTCCCATATTGCAGATGGATTTTTTACCGTCTGAGCCACCAGGGAAGCCCCTTCAAATATAAAATGGGGGTTAAATCTGTCCTGCAGAATTTAATAAAGATCACAGGATATGATAAAGCAAAACTAATTAAGCATAGTCCTCAGCAATGTGAATTCAAAAATTCAGCAAAACTCTCTTCCCTGTCCATTTCCCTATTGGTATAAACTTCCAATAGTTTCCTAAAGCTTTCCAGAGTTTCTTAAAACTTTCCAAACTTCCCCATTAGCTCCTCTTTGTCAAAACAAGGCTAATAGTATTTAAATCAAATACTGTACATAAAAAATGAAGTTTTGATGAGTCACAAAGGGAACTCCTATTTGTTCAGAAAATAAGAGAATTTATCATTTTCTTTTATTCCAAAAAATAAGCATCCTATATCGTTTTTATTGTAGAGAATGTTTCTCAAGAAGACTCTTATTAAGAACCCAAAGCCTTTTCCGCTGAAACCCACAGGACACCCTGTCACAGCGTGTGTTCGTTTCATCATACAGCCAGTTGATGTCACAAATCTGTTTTGATAACTGTCTTTTAAAATATTGTCATCCCTCAGGACACTGGGTACTACGCTGGGTACTATTGCACAATGGTTTTCATTACCTTCTGTGTCTCTAAATGACTCAATAAGTTCAAACAAGATGGTATTGATCCACAGAGGATAAACACCATTTTATCTTATTCATGGAAACAGTAACCAGGCTCCTCTAAAGTGCAGTCCTCACAGTCCAAACTCCCCCAGGGAAAGCACCTGGAAAAGGAATATGACCTTCTATACAGAAATCTAAGGCCCATCTGCTCCTTGGCCTGATAAGGTAAAACCCAGGCAGTAATTAACAAATATTTACTGCTGATTCAATCAGCAGTTTTTCATTTTATCCCATTAAACCTTATCCAACTAGGTGGTCAGCTTTAAAAACTATTTTACATTTTTAATTTAATACATTGACATTTTGTGGTGAATAGTTTTGATGAATCCAAATCCAAAATTAAAATATTTCCCTTTATAAAAATGGTTGTCTTGACTAAAATATGCTGGTTTCTTAAGCTCTCTAATTTTATTTTCTTTTAAAGATGTATAAACTCAGCTTGTTTTTTTCCCCTTATTCGGATATATATGTGAAATTTTATATTTATAGGTGTTAACAATCATATGGAAAATATTTTCCAGATTCATCCCTGCTAATATTAAGAGGCAAGTAAGAAGAAGAATTAAGATAACTCCCTCTAGTTTGCAAGATTATATACAGGGTTCTGCTCCAGTCAATAATATGGCTAAGGAGAATCAGCATATGACAATTTGGTCACATAGAATGACTAAGTGAGCAAACTGGTTTGCAATCCTATAAAAAATATTTCTTCCTTCACTGACATAATAATGTCTTTTATTCCTGTAGCAGTTAAAAAGCCACCATTTTTTGGAATGCTGAATTGACTGAAGAATATGAGGTTTATTGATACATAGCAAAATTAACAACTATGATACCTTATTTCTATAGACTATTCTAGCATTGAATACAGAAGAATTTAGATTTTTTAAAGAAACTATCTTCACAGTCAACTTAGTAATCTTAGTTTCTTCAAGGTTATTGTCATTATTCATCATCGAATGATCTCTCACCTAGAGTTTATAACCCCAGCTCTGTTTATGTAGCAAAAATGCAGACTATGTTGGGAGCCTTCAACTACTGTCCTGGGCATTAACTGATTTGTCTATGAATGAATTAAGAAGTTTGATGAAACTGTGAAGAGAAGGCATAAGGAACCCCATGGAAGGTGCGGGGAGAATCAGTTCCATGCAGGTCCCAGGAGAAAATAATCCTGAAAAGATTTAAACCAGTGCAGATGCCGCAACTAACATGGTGAAGGAAGCAAAGGGACAAATCTGTAACATCTCCTGAAAAACTGCCAGAGCATTGGCAGGGTATTAGGTATCCATGCAACTGGTTTTCATTCCTATTAACTCACCTTTAGTATACTTCTATCCAGCTTGTCTCTTAGGTTTCTATTTAGTGCTCAGCTGGGGCCTTCTGCATGAAGTGAATTGACTTGTTAGCCTAAAACCTCTGCTTACTTGCAGTGGAAGCCAGAAATCAGAATCTGATACCACGGAGGAGAAGACGGTGTTGGCACATACAAACACTCAGTTCATGAATCCGCTTTTCAGCCTTCTGTCCTGAAGAACCCTAACACTGCCTCACAGTTTAGGCGTTTACTACCAACCATTTGACACCCTATGATAACAAGGATGAGAGCAATGATATTAATAACAGTTCTTATATCCTGACATAGCTTATGCCATATGCCAAACACACAGATAAACTCGTTTAACCCTCTGGAATCCTCTGGAATGGGTACCAATGCAACACCGCCTTTTCAAACAAGAGGGGAGGCCTCAGAGACAAGGAAAACCTTACCCAAGATCACCCAGTTAATCAGTGGTAGAAACAGGAGTGAACTCCAGCAGTCTGGCACAGGGATCTTGTAAAAAGAGTGAAAATGGAACACTGAGAAGCCTCGAGTCTTGGAGTTAGAAGAAAACTTTGAGGTCCTTTATTTAACAGAGAAAAAGCTAAGTGAGTGTCCCAAGGATAAAAGACACTTTTTCTTAGAGTGAGAACCCATATGCAGGACTCTGGTCCTCAGGCAGGTCCTTTCCACTGGACCACCACCCACTGGATAGCATTTCTAATTCAGCCGGATTCTCTATACACATTCTTCGAGAAAGAGTAATAGGACTTCCACGATTATGAGAAATATTCCCTCCATTCTGAGTCTTCCTCTCCACACTCTGCTCAGATTCACAGATGACACAGCAGAGACTCAGTCAAAGGAGACCCATCTTGTGAATGAAAAGACAGCAAGGCCCAGATCACAATGGAAATACGTGCAGGCACAGGCTAGGAATACAGTGGAGATATCTCTAGAAATATACAGTAATTGTCCTGAAGGACTTGGCTGCCTTACACTAGAATTCTCTTAGTGTCTGAAGAGGACATAGCACCTCCCACCTAGAGGGCACACCCTTCTCCCCAGGGAAAGGATAATGGGGTCTATGAATGCTAAGGGAATCCCATATTTAAACTGACCTAATTTGGAGCTTTAAATGGAGACCCAGATGCACCCAAATAGCAGTTCCACCAGCCTCAAGAGAGTTTTTCATTTAGCTTAAAAAGAGTATGTTTTCAGAAGTTCCTTTTTAAGACACAAATTAGTGGGGATATAGAGTGAGAGTGATCAGGGCACTTTGAGGTGTTAACACTCAGGAACACTGCAGCCTAAAACCATCAAGCATAGTTACCAGCCTGGTAAAGTGTTAGTCGCTCAGTCACATTCAACTCTTTGCAACCCCATGGACTGTAGCCCACCAGGCTCCTCTGTCCATGGGATTCTCCAGGCAAGAATACTGGAGTGAGTAGCCATTCCCTTCTCCAGAAGATCTTCCAGGGATTAAACGTGGGTTTCCTGCACTGGAGGCAGATTCTTTACCTAATCTGAGCCACCAGGGAAGATTAAAATCACCTAGCATAGTTACCAGCCTGGTAAAGTCTTATGGAAAGAGGACTTAGGACAAGTCAGTTTCAATGGTGGGGAAGAGAAGATGTTGAGGAGATATGGCTCAGGGTGGAAGTGTCATGGCTAATCAGAGGACAAGGGATTTGAATGGTATTTGACTTTTGAGAAAGAATTTACTTATTAAACAATTTTGATTTATTATTAAAGTAATTTGAGCATCATGCCTACCAGATACTAATTCCTCCATCTCTCTCTCATTTCAAAATGGTTATTTAATACAAGTGCATTTACTTACATTAAAATCAATCAGAGAATGCCATTATGTGGTCCCAGAGGAGAATAAAGATAAGAGAAAATCTTATAGTGTCTACAAACTATCATTTTTATTTGCCTTTCAAAATAAGCCATCAAATCAAATATTTACTATAATAAAAATAACTCAGTTTAATATTTCCAATAATAATAATTCAAGATTTCAAAGTATTCCCACAATTCTGATGAAAACAAGAAAGTTGATTCATGGTGTTGGCATGGCCAGGAGGAAGATGATTCCAATGTTAAAGCAGAGGGCTCTGGCCCCAGAAGGCCTGGGCTCAAATCCTGGCTCTACCACTTACTATCCTTGTGACTTTTAGCAAGGTAATTTCTCTGTGCTTGTTTCCTCTGCTGTAAAATCAGGATTGCTTTGAGACTGGATCAGAAATTACACATGAAGTTCTCAGAACAATGCCAAGTAAGTGTACATAAACCTCAGCTATTACAGCTGTAATTCTCATCTCATTTCTGTGTTGATTACACAATGCTTTACTAAGAAAATGGTTAGGAGAGAGACAGGCTATGAAGTCAACATGTAGAAAGTGTTTTAGCGTGGAAGTCAGTGGCTTAGAAATTATCTATCCCCATGACTGGCTTGCTCTGTAAATGGGGAGCGATTTTCTCCCTGACTCTGTGGTATCTTTTCCAAGGCAGAGACGTTCTCTATCACAGGCAGGGCCTCCTAATAAAGTCAAGATAGAGTGATTTAAAGGGACCTGGGTAATTACGAAGGGCAGAAGCCTAAAAATCTGATCTGAAATCAGCCCAGAGAACAAACCTCTCAGGTTCTAGTATTTTCATAATTAATACAACAACAACAATTATCAAAGTATTCAAAGGCACTTATAAAGGTGCAGATTGCTGAATGACAGTTATTACCACAGCAAAAAAGCAAGCGTGAGCTAATATAAACAGCCCCCAAATCATTCCCCTGCACAGGCATGATAACAGACACCGGAAGAGGAAGTTGCATGTGGAGGAGCTTTGGGGCATCAGCACTGCCATGGAAGGGGTTGGTGTCAGTGTTCATTTTAAGGGAAGTGGCAAGATGAAAGGGCACCAGGGAGATTATAATGTTAACATACCCACTGGGAATTGATTTATTGAGACTTTGTTGAGTTCACCATTCTTCTAGATGTTGCGTTGGATATACTGTACATTTGTCCCTAAAATCAAGGAACCCATGAAGGATTCTCCAAAGCTCCCACAGTAGCTCTGGGATAATTAATCACTCCCTTCTTCAAGGCCTTTACTTTGTTTGAAATGCGTATTATTTACAAAATCAGGAGTTTCTGAAAGGCAAGAAAAGTATCCTATTTAATTTCCAAACCTAAAAGTGTTATATATATGCATAACAGTTGCATAATACTGTTTATTGAATAAAACAGCCACCTAACTGGGGAAGAAGGATAAGAGGTTAGAAGAGGTAAAGGAAAACATTAGTGAGCGCCATGTACCAGGCTGTGCACTCATCAAGTCACTTTGGATCACTATAACAACCCACAAGGCAGGCATCATCATCCCCCATTTTGAAATTAATAAACTGGGACTTGGTTAAATAACTTAAACCAAGTTTGCAAAGTTCTTAAGGGATGGAACTCAACATCTGAACCCAAGCCAGTATGAATTTGTGATCCCATAGGTTTTTGTTCATGACTATGACACCCTTAGACTTATGAACCCATAATGAACAACACAGAGCCAAATATTGTATATTCCAATATCATGCGGTGAAACAAGAAAGTTAAAGAGCACAAAGTCTGGAATAGTCAGAGAGGTTATATAAAATTTCCATTCTGTTCAGCAAATATGTACGAAGTGACAACCAAGAATGAGGCTGAAGGCTAAGAAGAAGAGTGTATATCCTTGGGGAGTTTAGGGCCCTCCTTCTCTTCATGCTACATTTATTCCTCAACTATAGTTCTGCCCCCTTTTCCCCATCTGTCTCTAAATTAGTCTTTCTGCCTTGAAACTGTCCTCAAGATAATGCATCAGGCTTCTCTGATGGTTCAGGTAGAGGATCTCCCTGCAATGCAGGAGACACAGTCGATGTGGGTTTGATCCCTGGGTTAGCTTCCCTGGTGGCTCAGGGGTTAAAGCATCTGCCTGTAATGCAGGAGACCCGAGTTTGATCCCTGGGTCGGGAAGATCCCCTGGAGAAGGAAATGGCAATCCACTCCAGTATTCTTGCCTGGAGAATCCCATGGACGGAGGAGCCTGGTAGGCTACAGTCCACGGCGTCACGAAGAGTCGGACACGACTGAGTGACTTCACTTTACTCACTTAAGAGGATCCCCTAGAGTAGAAAATGGCAACCCACTCCAGTATTCTTGCCTGGAAAATTCCATGGACAGAGGAGCCTGCCAGGCCACAGTCCATGGGGTCACAAAGAGTCGGACATGACTGAGCAACAAGGTATGCATGCATGCAAGAAAACTCAAGAGTTCTCTTTCTAAAGTACACAGGGTCCTAGAATTCTTCCAGGGTGATCTCAGGGACTTCATAATACAACAAGGGTGCTCTATTATGCCATAGGTAGATTAATTTAATTCTTGCCTGCCTTACCAGCCTTATCTGTCACTCTCCTTCCCTTCCCCTATTCTATTCAGGCCCTCAGGTGATTAGATGAGGCATACTCACATTAGGAAGAGCAATCTGCTTTACTCGGTCTACAGATTCAAGCAATCATATCATCCAGAAACATCCTCAAAGACACACCGCAAGAAAACCCTCCCCAAATTGTATTCAACATTCTAATCATACTCAACTTCTCAACCAGCCATATTATTTCACTTACGTCCTGTCCCCTATAGCTCCTTTCTCCTCTTCTCCCTTCACGTAACTCCTAGCCATCCTTCAACTGGCCTGAGTGAGGGAAGGTACATGCTGGAAATTAATATGGAGTACAACTTAATATGAAGTATTAGAGATGTTTGATAGGTAACAATATAGAAAAATTGACATTAATTGATAGTTACATGAGGTCATAGGAATTATGTTAATAGAAGAGTAAGATTAAAGAGATATTTAAGAAAATTAACCAGTGTTATACAGATGGCATTAAAGTTAGAAAAACTAGAGGTTGAATTGTAACAGTGATCTAGATATTAGATAAGGGTTGCAAAAATGAAAATTAATGGCAGTGGGAATTCAAAATAAAGCTAAATATCAGAACACGATGGCTGATTAGAAATAAGGAGACAACAATTTAATGAAGGAATTTTACACCAATACATGTAAGTTAGAATAAAATCAGAATTTATATAAGCTGCTTTTTATTTATTTATTTATTTTTTAAATTTTACTTTACAATACTGTATTGGTTTTGCCATACATTGACATGAATCCTCCACGGGTGTACATGAGTTCCCAATCCTGAACCCCCCTCCCACCTCTCTCCCCATACCATTTCTCTGGGTCATCCCAGTGCACCAGCCCCAAGCATCCTGTATCCTGTATCGAACTTAGACTGGCGATCCGTTTCTTATATGATTTTATACATGTTTCAATGCCATTCTCCCAAATCATCCCACCCTCTCCCTCTCCCACAGAGTCCAAAAGTCTGTTCTATACATCTGTGTCTCTTTTGCTGTCTCGCATACAGGGTTATCATTACCATCTTTCTAAATTCCATATGTATGTGTTAGTATACTGTATTAGCTACTTTTTAAAGGGAAACATAAGGTTGTCCTTTACTGCAAGTGTCAGATTGCCTCAGGGTCACTGTAGTACAGAGCTTTAGATAGTTGATTTTGTAAGATTCTCTTCAGGATTGAATGTATCCCATTAGTGAGTGATTGGCAGCTTTGGTTGAGAATTGAGTTTTCAACTTATTCTTTCCAAATCGGTCTGAGGATAATAGATGCAGCAAATGGGTTCAAAAGGACAATCTCAACAAAAATAAAAAGACGATAACACCAGACCTCACCAGTTGGTCAGATCTCTGAAATCTGCCACACCAATATTGGTCCCAGGACTACTGGGCAAGCATCTGCCTTTAAGCTGAGGGCTATCTACATTGTATGCTGATTGCCACTTTACCAAATTCTAAGTCAACTTAGAAATTAAACATACATGCAAGGAAATTCAGGGCTTCTCCGGTAGCTCAGCTGGTAAATAGTTTGCCTGCAATGCAGGAGATCTGGGTTCAATTCCTGGGTCTATGAACTGATGCTTTTGATCTGTGGTGTTGGAGAAGACTCTTGAGGGTCGCTTGGATTGCAAGGAGATCCAACCAATCAATCCTAACGGAAATCAGTCAGTCCTGAATATTCATTGGAAGGACTGATGTTGAAGCTGAAGCTCCAATACTTTGGTCACCTGTTGCGAAGATCTGACTCATTGAAAAAGACCCTGGTGCTGGGAAAGACTGAAGGCAGGAGGAGAAGGGGACGATAGAGGATGAGATGGTTGGATGGCATCACCAACTCGAAGACTATGAGTTTGAGCAAGCTCCAGAAGTTGGAGATGGGCAGGAAAGCTTGGCATGCTGCAGTCCACGGGGTCTCAAAGAGTGACTTTGACTCTCACAAAGAGTTGGACATGACTGAGCAACTGAACGAAACTGCAAGGAAATTCTACTCTTATTAGGTTATGTGATTCTAGAATTTCTAAACTCTGCCAGTTCTCTTTCCCAGGGATCTTTGAGAAAGTCAGGCATAGGATCAGAGTTGAACATTATTATTGAGTGAAGGTAACATGATAAGCATCTGATGATGGCTGTTACCCTGATGTTACATGTACCAGGACAATACCACCACCCAAACCATGTATGTATATGTGTCAGCCAGAGTTCTCCAGGGAAACAGAACCAATATTCCAATTGGAATCCTGATTGGCTAATACATACATGTACATGGTTTTAGTGTTGTCAATGTTCTGGTATCTATGATATGTATAAATCTGTTTATCTGTCGATAGATAAAGAGGTTTATTATGAAGAACTGGCTCATCTCATTATGGAGGCTCGTAAGTCTGAAGCTGGCAATCTGGAGATCCAGCACAGCCAACATGTAATTTCTATCTGGAAGCCAGAGGCCTAGAGACCCAAGAAAAGCCAACGTTCCAGTTCAACTTTGAATGTAGGAAAAGACTGCTGTCCCAACTCAAGCACTCAGGCTGGGCAGAATTCCCTTTATTTAGCCTTTATTCTTTTCAGGTCTTCAGTTGATTAGGAGAGGCCCACCCACATTAGAAGAGCAATTTGCTCTACTCAGACTACAGGTTCAAATATCTGTCTCATCCAGAAACATCCTCAAAGACACACCCAGAATAATGCTTGGCCAAATGTCTGGGCACTTTGTGACCCAGTCAAGTTGATACATAAAATTAACCATCAAAATATAACCCTAAAGGAATAGAAAGTGCCTATGCTGTCTGGTCTTAAGAATCTTCATTTCCTCTCTATTACCCACTCCCTCCTCCAATACATGCACAGTTTATGTCGTTAAAATTTTTCAATGTCTCTTTTGGATTAAAAAACTTAATCATCAATCTTCAATGTTGTCAAGTACAGATCACTTATAAGGATCTCTAGTTCAGAGTTCCTGATATTCTTATGCAAGTTAAGCAGAGGCTGGAGGATTTTTAAGGGCGTGGTGGTGTCAGAACCAGCTATGAAAGGAAACTTTCTGTGTGATGTGCTGTCAACACTGGTCACAAGGAGTTTATTCACCCTTGTGTATATATACATATTCATAGCCACACATGTGTGGTTGTGCATTCTTATATATGTACAGCCACACACAATCTGATGGTACAGGCATAAATTCATCTCAGCCAGGGAAAGTGTGAAAGTAAGGGTGGGGACTCCAGGCACGTGGAAAATGGGAAACAAGTACAAAGAAACCTAAGAAGTAAGAAGTCACTGATGTATCTGGGAGACCTGATGGCTTGAGCGCAGAATAGCTCTAGATATGCACTGAAAGATAGTCAGGAAAGTAGAGTGAGGACCAGATCATGGTGGATGTTGGATTTCAGCCTAAGGGACTGGACTATTTCTTCATAGTCAGTGATGAGACCAATGAAGAATATTAGAAGGGATATTTTAGGAAGATTGGCCTAGCAGTGGTAGACTGTAACCAGGGGTAGTAAGCAGTGAAATTTCTTTCTAGTTTGGCTAAGTCTAGTAATGGAAGACAGGGTGAAGGATAGTGATAGTAGTAAGAAAAGCAACAAGTATGGATACATATGTATAGTGAACAACAACAACAACAAAAAAAAATCAAGATCCAGACTCCGTGAGGAGCCTATCCTGGAGATTGTTCTGGGTGAAGAGGCCTTAAGGACTTCACCTACAGGGATTCATAGACCTGCTGAGTTGCTTCACTGTTCACTTGACTCAACTGCTTTTTACAACTGCTCCTCTCTCTTCTAAAAGCCATCCTGACTTTCTAACCCCTATCCTTTCTCTACCTCACAGCTTTTGCTTCCCCTCCATACATAGAGCCATGACGCAGAGTTTTATGCATTCAGTGGTAATACGAATATCTTATTGGTTGGTCCTCATGGAAATGGATTTGGATACAAATCACCTATGCCAGACTCTAGGAAGAATGTGGGGGGTTTTGATATTTCAAGGACATTATTTATAAATGCTAGCAATTATGAAAACATTTACTCATTGAAAGTAATGAGAATGTAGACAGGACAGATATTAAAGACAATTTTGAATTATTTTCTTTCTCCTATAACCTAGTCTCTGCCTTTCTTTTATAGAATTTTTTAGTAATTTTTAAAATGTGTACATCCCAACTATTTGGCAGGTGGAATAAATTACTCTCTGTATTGCATTTTGTTTGACATTTAACAAATATAGACGAGTTTAATTCAGAAGTTCTTAACTTGGTTGCATATTATCATCTGAGCAGGCTTCAGACCATAACATTTTAGTCTATCCTGGGTTCCATTCCAGACCAGTTGAATAATAATTCCTCTAGAGGTGATAAGGATGATTCCCAAATACAGGTGAATATGCCATGAGGCCAGGTAGGGAATCTGTTCTTTCCCCATAGTTTCTGCTAAAATTCGGAACATTTGCAGTTAAATCTCAAAGTCCTAATTTGACAAGACACGCATAGGTTAACACTTCCTCTCCTGTCTTTCCGCATATAATTTACAGTTTCAAGCTAAATTACAGGGATTTAAAGGCTCTCTGTTGATAGTTAAAGGACATTTGAAGCAAATAAATGATGAAATATCTTTTGAAGAAGATAAAATGTACCTCTGTAATATCCACTTAATGAGAATATGCTAAATAGCAGGTGTTTCTACTGGACCATAAATTTTGCAGTTTTAAACAGACTTTTAAAGTGAAAATAAAAATGTTGACTATTTGAAATGACTTTTTCCTCAAACAAAACAAGAAGGATTTCCAGATGTCAGGACTGTTTTGAAATAATAATGATCTGTGGACCAGATGAATGTGCTTAACTTTCCCAAGAGTTTGGCTAGTCTTGTCTTTCCAAAAGAGATTGTGTGTGATTCCTGATTTTTAATTATTAAAACAAAAGTTGAAGAGACATGCCTTCTCATCACCCAAATGTTCATAATGCTCTAATTTAGTTCAGGTGTAAGTATATACACAAAGAAATGTACACAAACTGCAATCCAATCATTTGTCTATTTTATTTCTGCTGCTTTTTTTTCTGATAAATTCTTAGTTGGTAGCCCCAACAGTATTTTTTCCCTGGTACAGTTTTATTTTTCTCCATAGATATTTTTACTGTAGTGTAATTTTCCTGGTATCTTAAGATTTGCTATTTCAAGTTACTCTATTTAGGACTCGGAATGACTCCAAGTAGGATGGTGTATGGGTTTAAACATCAACAAACAGTAATCAAAGTATGAGCTGGTCCTATACATCTTTGCAAAAATAGCCACTTATTTAGAAATGGTGTCTGTCAGCATTGCTTCTCTACAACCATTAATAACTTGTCTTAAAAATATGGTATACCTTCTGGATGGAGTCAGCAACTTCTTTAGCCATTGGCGTCACCAAAGGAGCAGGAGAGAGAATAAAGCACAGGATTAAAGAATGGAAGGCAGTGAGAGAAAGGAGAAGGAAAACAGTAGTTAAATGGATGTTTAAAGGAGGAGGGAAAGGAGGGAGGAGGAGGGAGACAGAAAGAGAAAGAGAGAAGACCCTGTTACCAAAATAGTTGTGTTTGGTGCCCATTAGAAGTACTTGTGGCTTCGGTTACCCACTACTGCACGACTGCATCAGATACGTGGTCCATAGCTGACACCCTCCTCTCTGACTTTCTACAATCCAAAAAAGCTAAAGATAAAATGAGAAACAAATAATGCTTTAATTTAAATATAGGAATAGAAATTAACATGAAATTCCAGTCAGATCCTGTCAAATGATACATGACTTGGTCACGTGTAAAGACTCCACACTTTGTCAGAGTGATGTTTTAGTGACATATGACCAAGTATGTAAAAGAGGGCTGGTAAGGACCATGTGTCCATTCTGGATTATGTCCAGCAGGTGTTAGCTTCTAAATGCATCCACTTGAACCATCAGACTGTCCATCCACAGCACTATTTAAAAATTAGAACAATAGCTTATTTCATTCAAGCAAAGAGACTAACTTACCATATTGCTTTAAATGATCAATAACATTGTCCCCGTGGAAGAGAACATAGACTCACAGTACCAGCTTCATCAGTTATATCATGGTATCATGGTTTTCACACTCTAAGGGAGGCTAGTAGATATAATCTCACTCTTCTCCCTGTCACAACTTGCCTAATATTTCTGAGATGTTGCTGATGTTTAGTTACTAAATCATGTCTGACTCTGCAACCCCATGGACTGCAGCACGCCAGGCGAGTCTGTCCTTCACTATCTCCTGGAGTTTGCTCAAAATCATGTTCACTGAACCAATGATGCCATCCAATCATCATATCCTCTGTCATCCCCTTATCCTCTTGCGCTCAATTTTTCCCAGCATCAGGGTCTTTTCCAATGAGTCAACTCTTCATATCATGTGGCCAAAGTAGGTGGGAAGTCAAATTTAGTAATTAAGAGCACAGATGCTAGGCCCAGGCTCCTTAGATTCAAGTCATAGCTGTGCTTAGTCCCTCAGTCATGTCTGACTCTTTGCAACCTCATGAACTGTAGCTCGCCAAGCTCCTCTGTCCACGGTGATTCTCCATGCAAGACTACTGGAGTGGGTTTCCATGCCCTCCTCCAGGAAATCTTCCCAGCCCAGGGACTGAACTCAGGTCTCCCGCATTGTACGTGAACTCTTTACCATCCAAGTCACCAGGGAAGCACAGATTCAGGTCATAGTTCTTCCACTTATTACCAAGTAACCTTGGGCTCATTAACCTTACTTGGTTTATTACCTGTATCATAGGAATAATACCTACCCCACTGAGTTTTAATATGGATGCTGGGAGGGATTGGGGGCAGGAGAAGAAGGGGACGACAGAGGATGAGATGGCTGGATGGCATCACTGACTTGATGGACGTGAGTCTGAGTGAACTCTGGGAGTTGGTGATGGACAGGGAGCCCTGGCGTGCTGCGACTCATGGGGTCGCAAAGAGTCGGACGCGACTGAGCGACTGAACTGAACTGAACTAAGTTATATATTAAACTTTTAGAACATAGCCAATAGTAATTGTTCAGTTAATGTCAGCTATGTATATTATTATTTGTATTATTTGAAATTTTAAATTCTGCCCCATAAAAGGCAAAAAGGCTTTCCTAGTGGCTCAGTGGTAAAGAATCCGCCTGTCAATGCAGGAGACCCAGGTTTAATCCCTGGGTTGGGAAGATCCTCTGGAGATTGAAATGGCAACCCACTCCAGTATTCTTGCCTGGGAAATTCCATGGATAGAGAGCCTAGTGGGGTACAATCCACAGGGTCACAAAGAGTTGGACACGACTTAAAGACTAAATGCCACAAAAGGCAGAACCAATTATCTTCATTTTGATTTGTCTTTTCTGTCATTAAACATAAATAACATTTAATTAAATTTATAAATTACTTTTTTCTGTGAATTCACTGCTTTTGTCCTTTGCTCTTTGCCCACTTATTTGTGAGTCTCTTTACTATTGATTTTAAGTCAGTTCAGTCACTCAGTCATGTCTGACTCTTTGTGACCCCATGAATCGCAGCATGCCAGGCCTCCCTGTCCACCACCAACTGCCAGAGTTTACCCAAACTCATGTACATCGAGTCGGTGATGCCATCCAGGAATCTCATCCTCTGTCGTCCCCTTCTCCTGCCCCCAATCCCTCCCAGCATCAGGGTCCTTTCCAGTGAGTCAACTCTTCACATGAGGTGGCCAAAGTACTGGAGTTTCAGCTTCAGCATCAGTCCTTCCAATGAAAACCCAGGACTGATCTCCTTTAGGATGGACTGGTTGGATCTCCTCACAGTCCAAGGGACTCTCAACAGTCTTCTCCAACACCACAGTTCAAAAAGCATCAATTTTTGGCACTCGGCTTTCTTCACAGTCCAACTCTCACATCCATACATGACTACTGGAAAAACCATAGACTTGACTAGACGGACCTTTGTTGGCAAACTAATATTTCTGCTTTTTAATATGCTAGCTAGGTTGGTCATACCTTTTCTTCCAAGGAGTAACCATCTTTTAATTTCATGGCTACAATCACCATCTGCAGTGATTTTGGAGCCCACAAAAATAAAGTCTGACACTGTTTCCACTGTTTCCCCATCTATTTCCCATGAAGTGATGGGACTGGATGCCATGATCTTCGTTTTCTGAATGTTGAGCTTTAAGCCAACTTTTTCACTATCCTCTATCACTTTCATCAAGAGGCTTTTTAGTTCCGCTTCACTTTCTGCCATAAGGGTGGTGTCATCTGCATATCTGAGATTGTTGATATTTCTCCCAGCAATCTTGATTCCAGATTGTGCTTCTTCCAGCCCAGCGTTTCTCATGATGTACTCTGCATAGAAGTTAAATAAGCAGGGGGACAATGTATAACCTTTATGTACTCCTTTTCCTATTTGGAACCAGTCTGTTATTCCATATCCAGTTCTAACTGTTGCTTCCTGACCTGCATATAGGTTTCTCAAGAAGCAGGTTAGGTGGTCTGGTATTCCCATCTCTTTCAGAATTTTCCACAGTTTATTGTGATCCACACAGTCAAAGTCTTTGGCATAGCCAGTAAAGCAGGAATAGATGTTTTTCTGGAACTCTCTTGCTTTTTCCATGATCCATTGATGTTGGCAATTTGATCTCTGGTTCCTCTGCCTTTTCTGAAACCAGCTTGAACATCTGGAAGTTCACGGTTCACGTATTGCTGAAGCCTGGCTTGGAGAATTTTGAGCATTACTTTACTAGTGTGTGAGACGAGTGCAATTGTGTGGTAGTTTGAGCATTCTTTGGCATTGCCTTTCTTTGGGATTAGAATGAAAATGGACCTTTTCCAGTCCTGTGGCCACTGATGAGTTTTCCAAATTTGCTGGCATATTGAGTGCAGCACTTTCACAGCATCATCTTTCAGGATTTGAAATAGCTGAACTGGAATTCCATCACCTCCACTAGCTTTGTTCATAGTGATGCTTTCTAAGGCCCACTTGACTTCACATTCCAGGATGTCTGGCTCTAGGTGAGTGACCACACCATCGTGATTATCTGGGTCATGAAGATCTTTTTTGTACAGTTCTTCGGTGTATTCTTGCTACCTCTTCTTAATATCTTCTACTTCTGTTAGGTCCATACCATTTCTGTCCTTTATCGAGCCCATCTTTGCATGAAATGTTCCCTTGGTATCTCTGATTTTCTAGAAGAGATCTCTAGTCTTCCCCATTCTGTTGTTTTCCTCCATTTCTTTGCATTGATAGCTGATGAAGGCTTTCTTATTTCTCCTTGCTATTCTTTGGAAATCTGCATTCAAATGGGAATATCTTTCCTTTTCTCCTTTGCTTTTCACTTCTCTTCTTTTTTTCAGCTATTTGTAAGGCCTCCCCAGACAGCCATTTTGCTTTTTTGCATTTCTTTTCTGTGGGGATGGTCTTGATCCCTGTCTCCTGTACAATGTCACGAACCTCATTCCACAGTTCATCAGGTACTCTGTCTATCAGATCAAGTCCCTTGAATCTATTTCTCACTTCCACTGTATAATCACAAGGGATTTGATTTAGGTCATACCTGAATGGTCTAGTGGTTTTCCCTACTTTCTTCAAATTAAGTCTGAATTTGGCAATAAGGAGTTCATGATCTGAGCCACAGTCAGCTTCCGGTCTTGTTTTTGTTGACTGAATAGAGCTTCTCCATCTTTGGCTGCAAAGAATATAATCAATCCGATTTTGGTATTGACCATCTGGTGATGTCCATGTGTAGAGTCTTCTCTTGTGTTGTTGGAAGAGGGCATTTGCTATGACCAGTGCGTTCTCTTGGCAAAACTCTATTGGCCTTTGCCCTGCTTCATTCCTTATTCCAAGGCCAAATTTGCCTGCTACTCCAGGTGTTTCTTGACTTCCTACTTTTGCATTCCAGTCCCCTATAATGAAAAGGACATCTTTTTTGGGTATTAGTTCTAAAAGGTCTTGTAGGTCTTCATAGAATCCATCAATTTCAGCTTCTTCAGCCTTACTGGTAGGGGTATAGGCTTGGATCACCGTGATATTGAATGGTTTGCCTTGGAAACGAACAGAGATTATTCTGTCATTTTTGAGATTGCATCCAAATACTGCATTTCGGACTCTCTTGTTGACCATGATGGCTACTCCATTTCTTCTAAGGGATTCCTGCCTGCAGTAGTAGATATAATGGTCATCTGAGTTAAATTCACCCATTCCAGTCCATCATAGTTCGCTGATTCCTAGAATATCAACATTCACCCTTGCCATCTCTTGTTTGACCACTTCCAATTTGCCTTGATTCATGGACCTGACATTCCAGGTTCCTATGCAATATTGCTCTTTACAGCATTGGACCTTGCTTCTATCACCAGTCACATCCACAGCTGGGTATTGTTTTTGCTTTGGCTCCATCCCTTCATTCTTTCTGGAGTTATTTCTCCACTGATCTCCTGTAGCATGTTGGGCACCTCCCAACCTGGGGGAGATTCTCTTTCAGTATCCTATCATTTTGCCTTTTCATACTGTTCATGGGGTTCTCAAGGCAAGAGTACTGAAGTGGTTTACCATTTCCTTCTCCAGTGGACCACATTCTGTTAGACCTCTCCACCATGACCCGCCCGTCTTGGGTGGCCCCACATGGCATGGCTTAGTCTCAGTGAGTTAGACAAGGCTGTGGTCCATGTGATCAGGCTGGCTAGTTTTCTGTGATTATGGTTTCAGTTTTTCTGCCCTCTGATGCCCTCTCGCAACACCTTCATCTCACTTGGGTTTTCTTACCTTGGACGTGGGATATCTCTTCACAGATTCTCCAACAAAGCGTAACTGCTGCTCCTTACCTTGGACGAGGTCACCCCTCCTTACCTTGAACATGGAGTAGCAACTGCTTCTGCCTTGCTAAAGACAGCTTTTTCTAAGACACAGCTGCCAGCAAACCAGAGGTCCTGTAGTGGGGCAATGGCCTATCTAGGGGAACAGAGGCTGATTCTCCAGACTTGAGATCAGAGCACCAGAAGGCAAGAGGAGAAAGAGGAGGGGGGAATCAGGATTTTAAGTACTCTTTGTATACTACAGATATGAATTTTCTGTATATTATGTAAGTAGCAATCATTTTCTTCTAGATTGTGGCTTAACTTTATTTTGCCATTACAGATATTTGTAATTTTTACTTACATCTATTAGTCTTTTCATTTCTGGCTATCAATATGCTTAGTTAGGAAGACTTTCCACATTGCAAGATTATAAAAATGTTCTCGCATACTTTCTTCTAGCAGTTATACAGTGTTTATAAAGGTTATTTCTTTTCCACTTAGAATCCAGGTAAATGCTGTGAGATGGTATGCCAACTTCATCTTTGTCTCAAATTGTCTATGATCTCCCTATGATTACACCTATTTGGCAGTTCCAATACAAATGTAACTATGGGGCTAGTTTTTTTTTTAACATGCCGTTAATCTATTTGTTTATTCCTGTGCCTATTTTAATTATTTTTTTGAAGTATAATTGATCTATAACACTATGTTAATTCTATGCACAAAAAAAGGTTAATTCAATATTTCTATGCATTACCAGATGATCACCATTGCCTGTTTTAACTTCTGATTGGGCTAGCTCCAAGTAACTTTACACTTTCAATACACACTGTGATATATGTTGCCATTTTTCTTGCCAGATGAACTTAGAGTCAGTTTGTCAAATTTCAAAATAATTTATTGGAATTTAAATTGGTATTACACTGGGTTAATTTTAGAAGAATTAATCTTTATAATAAGACCTCCATTTACCAAGGCTTTTAGATCTTTCAGTAGAATTTCATATTTTCTTCATATGGATTTTGGATATTTCACGTTGTTTATTGTTATCTTAAATTTTTTATTTATATTTTTTAGATACTCATTTGTTTCTTTCTGCTTAAGTATGAAACATTTTTATAACTGTCTTTGTAGTATTCTTTATTAGTTCTAATAGTTTTATATAGTTGATTTACTTCTTTTTACTGAGAATGAATTATTGCAGTATTTCACTATTTAGTATAATGTTTGCTGAATGTCTCTGATAGATACTCTATTAATTTAAGAATTACTATTCTATTACTAACTAAGAGTTTTTTCCTTTTTTTGAACCAATAGTGTGTGTTGAGTTTACATTTACTGGGACATTCATATTTTTTCTTCTTTAAATCAATGAAATGAATTAAACTAATAGAATCCCAGATGCTGAATAATCTTGTAGTCTTGTAATAAACCCATGTTTATTGTATATTAATCTTCTGATATTTTGCTGTATGCAGTTCATATCTATACTTGTGATATTGGTCTATAGTTTTCTGTTTTGTGATATATTTGGCTTTGTATAAGAGATATGCTAAATCTGTCAAATTTCACATGTTTCCTGTTATTACTCTATGCTTCAAAATCTTTCTATAATAATATATATTTCTTAAATGAGCCTGTAAAACTCATTTAAGAAAACTTAAAGTTTATAACAGGTGGTGCAGTGGTAAAGAATCCACGTGCTAATGCAGGAGATACAAGAGACATAGGTTTGATCCCTGGGTTGGGAAGATCTTCTGCAGTAGGAAATGGCAACCCACTCCAGTGTTCTTGCCTAGGAAATTCCATGAAGAGAGGAGCCTGGTGGGCTACAGTCCATGGTGTCGCAGAGTCGGACACGAATGGGGATGCACAGACACATACAAAGTTTATAAAACCTGCCTAATAACGCCACTTGGATCTGTGTTATTTGGGAAGAATACAATCATTTTTTTTCAATAGTTTACAGTCATTGGTATATTCAAATGTTTAACTTACCCTTGAAGCAGTTTTAAAAATTCACAGTTTCCCAGGTAACTGACTACTGCATTTTTCAATTTATTGATAAAAACATTCTCTTTAAAAGTCTCTTGATCTGTGGTTATATTCATTTTTTCCCTTGTTTTTAAAACAGTTTTCTTCATCTTGTCAAGATTTCCAGAGATGTGCTAATTTACCATCTCTTCAATCAGCTCTTACATGTATTTATCTAAAAATTTGTTTTATTAATTTACTTTTATGTTTAATTCCTTCAGATTTCTTTTAGTCTATGTTGCTCTTTCCCTAGCCTCTTTAGTGAAATGATTATCACTTAGAAAAATGCTGAAAATAAACAGCTTCCTCAGAACAGAATCTTGACCATATCTCATAGTTTCTGATGATTTGCTTTTTGATGATTTGCTTACATTGACATTCATTTATTAATATAATTTAACTTTTAAAATTAGAGTAAGAGCTGTATGTTATAGATAGCTAAGATAGTTAAATAAGCAAGAATGAGAAATAATTTTTAATTAACCACCCATATATAATCAGTTAGCCTTTTATAGTCAGTGTGATGATTACAATACAAAAATTAACACAAATGAAATCAGCCTATATGGAGTTTTATAACCTGCCATTTTTTTTTACTTTATTATATTTTACAAATATCTGCTTAAATGACATGTTCTACTAGAACATCAATTTTATTAGCTATACTGTATCACTGCTTATTAACATATTTCTTTATCATTGGATATTTAGATTGTTTCTAATTTTTATTAAGAACTGAATGTGCTCTATAAGACATCACACATACATACACACACAAGCACACAAACACTGAGGACCCTGAAGATTTTTCCTACTGATACATGAAGGCAAGTAAGTGAAATAACTAGATTATTAAGAAGAAGAAGTAAGAAAGCAGTAAGAAAGAAATCAAGATAATATAGTACATTCAAAACTCCACTTCTCTTCCCCTCAGTTTCTAGAAAGGAGAATAACCATTCAGAGAGCCACAGACCATGATGGCTAAAAAGTCAGCCAAATCAGCAGATAAGGAACAAATAAGGAATGCTTATTAAGTGTCTTCTGTATGCCAGGCACATTGTAAGATGCTCTTATGTCCATGATCTGATTTATTTAATCCTGTGTTTAAAAAAACAAAGGAAAGAAAAACATGTAAGTATCTATGTTCCTATTCTTTTCTTAAAATAGGGAATAATGTCTCAGAAGAATGAAAATCATGGTGGCAGAACTGAAATTTAAACACAAACTTGTCTTTCTCTAAAAATGTGAAGGCTACTCTAAAAAGAGGATTTTGTCAGTATTTACCAGTAAAATTAATATAATTACTATGAACAAGTTTATTATATTATGTTAAGCTTTGCCTAAGCTCAAACTGACCATGCCCAACTTACTGCATAATTCATTACTAATGCCTAAAAAAAATAGAAGGTATTCTGGTTAATTTGATATTTTTGTTTATATATGTCATTTTTTAAAATAATATGCCAAGTATAAGGATTTTGTGAGATGTTGTGGCTACCCTCTGGAATTTTATGTATGCATATTCTGCATTAATTTTGTTACCGTTCATGATTCATGGCCAAATAAAGAGCTATCACAGTCATTCACTTCCAAAATGAGCTTGAGACTAATTGTAAACACTTTTCCAAAGAGACTTTTAGAGTTAATTTAAATTATTTTATCAAGTAATACAGAGTAGTTTTTACTGAATCTCATTAGGCAAATGTGTAAACTTTGGTCATCAATCCTTCACAAACCATTTCAGTACAATTTGAAACTCCTGTGTAAGATTCCCAGGGGATATTAGAAGGCGGAAATTCATGATAAGATCACTTGTACCATTTGCATGTTGCCTAAGCCTTATGTCCAACCCGGTGCGTTAGTAGCTCAGGCATGTCAGACTCTGTAACCCCGTGGACATAACCCACCAGGCGCCTCTGTCCATGAGACTTCCCAGGCAACCATCGTAGAGTGGGCCGCCACTTCCTTCTCCAGTGGATCTTCCCAGTCCCTGTGTCCCCCATTACAGGCAGATTCTTTACCATCTGAGCCACAAGGCCTACATCATGCAACAAGACTTTGGGGAAGGACTGGATTTGGTTTGGAGAGGTCCCAACAGCAAGTGAAGCTCCCGTCAACTTGACAAGCATATGGCACATTGCTAGTACAGGACCCCATGTATCCTCAGTCACAGAGAACAGCCTAACACTACTCCTCTCCATTCTCTTCAGAAAAAAAGCAAAACACAAAACCAATGAGATAGAAATCAATTAACAAAACTACTCCATTTGCTAACTCTAAAGGGTCTAGCCCAATGCCTGGCATTATACGTTTGCAATAGATATCAAGTATTTGTTGGCCTCTTGGTTAAAGTTGAGGATAATTACTTCATTTAGTTTTTCACCAAGAAATCTTCTAACTTTAGTTCTGTCTTTGTCCCCCTGCTTTTTGCTCCTCTCTGCCTCTCATTCAAGCTACCATTTCAGCTTTTGCTAAGCCATTCTTTCTTCATCCTGTGAGTGGCTTTTCCATCGTGCACTTCTCTGACCTTTGTCTCATGCCTTGCTCGGTTTTACTGTGTTGAGAGACTTTAAAAGCAAACAAACAAAAAACTTATTTTCCCACTTTCTCTGTTTCCCTAGTAGCCACCAGGGCATTAAGATCTTCCCATAGTGTTATAACTTCAGGCAAATCTAGATACAAATATCACCTAAATTCCCCTCATATTCTCATATTGTTCCTTCAACAACTAGCTTCTCTCTGTGAGCCCAGTTTTTATGTTCAACTTTTATGTATCCTTTTCTTTACAGATTAGGGTTCTAATTTAGAAGCAGCATACGAGGAGAAAAAAGAGCACCATACAGTATATTTCTAACAGCTCTAGATTTGGAAAAGTCATGATCTTCCCCTCCTACCTGCTTCTTTCTTCCAGCTTCCTTCTTATCTCTGTTCCCTGCTACCTTCCCTGAGCCAGGACCTACTGGCTTTGGAGGCCATCAGGGTCAAAAGTCAGGAACAGCAGCTCTGATCTTGGAACAGCAGTTCCAATAGTGAACTCTGGAAATTTCTATCAATCAGTTTCAGCCAAGTGATGAGGTGATTGCTCATTCCAATCCAACTGTAACTTTCAGGCAGGCAGAAATCTTGATCCCCCAATAACTTCCAGGTTTACTTTATGTTTTTCAAATAGGCACCAACATTACAAATATAAAACCAGAAATGCCTTGAGAAGAAAATTAAATCCAAACATATGCTCTTATTTTTCAATCACTTTTCACTCAAAAAATTTTAATATAAATTTATTTATTTTAATTGGAGGCTAATTACTTTACAATATTGTATTGGTTTGCCATATATCAACATGAATCTGCCATGGGTGTACGCATGTTCCCTATCCTGAACCCCTCTCCCTCTTCCCTCCCCGTACCATCTCTCTGGGTCATCCCGGTGCACCAGCCCCAAGCATCCTGTATCCTGCATTGAACCTGGACTGGCGATTCATTTCATATATGATATTATACATGTTTCAATGCCATTCTCCCAAATCATCCCACCCTCTCCCTCTCCCACAGAGTCCAAAAGACTGTTCTATACATTGGTGTCTCTTTTGCTGTCTCGCCTACAGGGTTATTGTTACCATCTTTCTAATTTTATAAAACTGTATTCTCCTAGATATGATGACTCATTCATAAATGCAGAGAAACCTGCAAATCAATTCCTACATAAAGCAAATTCATTCTAGAACTTTCAGGAAGTGACTGGAACAAGCATAATAATAAATATTAGGGAATTAGATGCAGACTCATTTTACTTCTGATCAGTGCAAGTCACTACAGTTTATAAAATGCTCATGCAAAGTCCTTCATTTGTTCCACAGGTATTTACTAAGCACTAAGCATAAAGTCAGGCTAAACCTTCTGGGCAAAGATGAATACAACATACTCCTTATGTTCAGGACATTCACAATTTAGTTAAGTAAGCAAATAGTTATAGTACTATCTCCAACAACCAAGGCAGGTACCAGCTTTCATGAGAATTAAGGATGTGGCATCTAACATTATCAATAGAGAGGGTCAAAGAAATCATCACAGAGCAGACAATATTTCAGTAGTCTGGAAGGATGAACAGGGTGGATGCAGTCAGGTGAAATGCGAGAAAGCAATGGTAGGAAAGAGAAGGGAAGAGAAAGAAAGAGCATTTGAAACAGAGAGCTCAGAAGTATCATTATAAGAAAACATGGGCATTCCCAGCAGCAGCGTCTCTGAGTGACGCTGGAAGGGGAGTCTGGGAGCTGGTCCTGAATATATGATGTATTATCCTAAGGACTTGGGACTTTATCCTCCCAGCAAGTGGTTTTGCAACTCTACCCCCTTGGAATTAGAGATTAATTATAATCACAATTAAATAATAATATAGCAAACACTCTCTGGGCAGTTTTTAAATTTCCATAGCCATTTAAAATATGAATACATTTGAAATAATCCTTAAAAACAACCCTGTGAAGTAGGAACAAATACTATCCTAAATTTTAAATGTTAGGAAACTGAGACTCAGTTTCTACTGAATGGAAGAACAAGAGAGGGCAGTATATTTATGCAGCAGGTTTGGTGGTGAGAATACACTTGAACAAAGTCTTCCTTTGCTAAGAAAAAACAGGATGGGGGTGCTTGAGGGCAGATTAATGAAAGCTGGCAGAGCTGGAAGAGACCTCTGGTTTTTCATACTATTAGCCCCTCCTTCACCTCATTTTTCATAATGAATAAGGAAGGAGAAGAAAGCACCATCATGTCGAGAAAGAGCTTTCAGCAATCTCTCTGCTGTTCCCCTCCTCTGCTTCTCCCCTCCAACATAAGTAATAGCAGTGACAGGTGGGGTACCTAGAGTGCTGGACCCAACTCAGCACTTCACAGATGTTTTCTCATTTCATCCCCACAACAGCAATGTCACAACCTGCCTTTTATCCTGATTCACAGATAAGCAAACAGATGCTGGGGGGAGGGGAATCCATGATTCTTTCCTTTATCCTTTCCTAATATTTCCCATAATCTTGCTCTCTATCCAACTTCCATTTCTTTGCCCCTTTCTTCTCTGTTCTCATGTAGGTAACCAACTGCCCCACGAACCTCTGGAATTTCTTACTGTACAATCTCTGAGAAGTTGGGGTGATTGCCTCTTCTTTTTTTCCTTTTCTATTTTTACTTATCTGTGCCCAACACGAATCCAGCACTTACTACGTTCCAGGAACTCTTCCGAAGCCTTCCCAAAATATTTACTCATGTAATACTCGCCCGATAATCCCCAGAGAAAGACCATTGCTCCCTCAGTGGAAATTTTCCAGGGCACAGAGTAAGAGGCGGGATGGAATCCAGGAGGTCTAGCTCCAGGGTCTGCATCCCTATTCAGGCTTCATCTTACTTGCCTTAGCAGGTCTTGGCACACTTGACCCGGCACTTGATCTCAAAATCCTTTTTGTTTCCTCCTTGGCTTCCAATTGCCCCTCTCTCACCTAGTTCACCTCTTACCTGTCTGACTATTTCATCTCATTCCCCTTTGCTGATTCCTCTTTGATCCGTGGCTTCCAAAAGTTGGAGTACCCCAGAGATTAGTCTTTTGACCTGTTTACTAACACCCGGTCCCTACTGATCTCATACAATTTCACAGCTTAAGCATCATCTCTAGGCAGATTGTAGCCGAATTGGTATCTTCTGGCTATAAATCTCCTATAACATTCTGACTCATATATCTAAGTGTGCACTGAACTGTGCATTCGCATGGCTACCTAATGGTCATCTTGAAATCAACGTGCCTCCAACTGAGTTCCTGCTCATTTTTCACAAACTCCTTATTCCTCATCTCAGTAAAGTGGCAACTCCATTTCTCTAGCTGCCCAGGCCAAAGAACAGTATCATCCTCAATCTCTTGTCTTTCTCTCTCCCAGCGCATACAACTCATCTGTAAGATATATTCCAAAACTTGATCACTTTTCACCACACCCACTAGCACCATTCTACCACAAGCCGCTGTTCTCTCTTACCTGGCTGTCGCAGTATTTCTAACTGGTCTCCTTGCTTCTCCTCTCAACCTTTCCAACCAGAGCACGGGAAGCAAGGCCCTGTCTTAAATGTAAAATGTCAGAGGCATCGTAAAACTCAATAGTTAAGACAATGATAAATTAATGGAATGTTTTTTTAAAAAATCAAAATCAATGAAAAGAATTCATGGTGAACAAAATGGCAGATTTTAAATGAAAACAGAACCAGATTGTTTGCCTTGCCTCCCTTGCCTCACCCTCACCTCGGCCTGTCTGACTCCCTTCAATGTATTTTCTTATCTTTTTTTTAATATAATTGGAGTATAATTGCTTTACAATGCTGTGCTAGTTTCTGCTATACAACAAAGTGAATAAGCTATATGAATACATATATCCTTTTCCTCTTGAGCCTCTTTCAGTTCAGTTCAGTTCAGTTGCTCAGTCGTGTCCGACTCTTTGCGACCCCATGAACCGCAGCACTCCAGGCCTCCCTGTCCATCACCAACTCCTGGAGTTCACTCAGATTCACGTCCATTGAGTCAGTCATGCCATCCAGCCATCTCATCCTCTGTCGTCCCCTTCTCCTCCTGCCCCCAATCCCTCCCAGCATCAAAGTCTTTTCCAATGAGTCAACTCTTCGCATGAGGTGGCCAGAGTACTGGAGTTTCAGCTTTAGCATCATTCCTTCCAAAGAAACTGACAAAGGGTTAATCTGCAAAATATAGAAG
The DNA here is from genome assembly GCF_014754425.2 of Oryx dammah. Lineage (NCBI taxonomy): Eukaryota > Metazoa > Chordata > Mammalia > Artiodactyla > Bovidae > Oryx > Oryx dammah. The sequence continues at coordinate 8,011,896 of NW_024070198.1, forward strand.
CAGTTCATGCAGCTCACTGTATACAAAACACCCAATCAAAAACTGGGCAGAAGACCTAAACAGACACTTCTCCAAAGAAGATATACAGATGGCAACATTTGATGCTCAACATTGCTCATTATTAGAGAAATGCAAATCAATGTGTTCTTGATGGTTAGAACTATTCCATTAAACATGAGTCACATCTTCACATCTCGAGGCAAGAGCCAAGGTCTTTCCTGTGAACTGCAAGATCCTTCACAACCTGGCCCGCCATCATCTCTCTGATACCAGATCCCATTTCTCTACTAATTCACTCAGCTGCACCGTCTCCACGTAGGCCTCCACTGTTTCATCAACAAGCTCACACCTCAGGGCCCTCATACCTGCCAAGCCCTCTTCTTGGAATGCTCTCTCCCAAATACCTCCCTGACTTCAGCCAGGTCCCTTCCCAAATTCACTATATCAGGATAACACCATCTAAAATTCCATGCCCTTCCCAACGCATATACTTCACATTCCTTCTCCATTCTTTTTTTCTTCTCTGAAATGAATATAAGCACAGTGCATATTTTGCCTATTTATCCTGCCTATTATTGTCTATCACACCCACTATAAAACTTCATGAGATTTGGGGGAGAGAGGGATTTGCTTTGCTCTCTGCTTTATCCCTAGTGTCTCAAAAATTCTTGGATGACGGTAGGTACAGAGGAGCCTGATGGGTTAGAGTCCATAGGGTTGCAAAGTGTCAGACATGGCAGAACCGACTTGGCATGCACCCAGTATACAACTTTTGAATGAATAAGTGATAAGTGTTTACAAGTACTTTTTGTTTAGCTCTGAATGTCTGCTATGTATAGGTTTTGAATTCGATTGCCTCAATAAATTATACTGGAAATTACTCTTTCAAAATTCAGAAGCTCAGATCTGATGTATTTATAAGGTATGCTGCTGCTGCTGCTAAGTCACTTCAGTCGTGTCCGACTCTGTGTGTTAGAAAATGTATTGCAAAGCCTTTTTCTCAAATTGACCAAATTTTTTAACAAAAGTTTGACTTTCTTAAGAATATATTTATCTTGGATTTGAGTTCACCACTTAGATTAGGTCAGTGTTGAAAGAGGATTGTCTTTGAGGAATAAACATTGAAGATCAAGTGTCTCTTGTCCAAATTTTGAATTTTATTTTCGTGTCCTAATTTCCAAAGACTTGATACTATGTTGAGATATTCTACAGATTTTCTCAATAATATCGGAGTGAACCTGTATGTGATCAAAAGGCCATTCTGATGTCAAATGTTTAATCACCTTTACTAATAATTAACCAAAACTAAAGGTAAGTTTTGCAAATAAAACTTGTCATTTCACCACAAATTGTTATTTCCTGATGGAGAAGATGAAGTTCAGCAAAAAGCAAACTTACAGCTTGGCTAGAAGACAACAGACTTAGCCTTCTAACATCTGTAACACACACAAGACTAACCTCATCAGACCCCAGTCCATCCATGACCTCTTTGCTCATATGGGTTAAATCTAGCACTGTAGGATCATTTGAGAATATCTGGATGAAAAGGCAATTTTAGTAACATTTGGGGAAAGTGAACAAGTTAGAATTAGTCTTAGCAACTAGCTTTTTCTTTCCGAATCTTCAAAATCCCTTTTGGGGGAACTTAACATGTTTTTGAGGCAGAGTTGATTTACAATGCTGTATTAGTTTCAGGTATACATCACAGTGATTCAGTTTATACCCACACACATACACATATGACTGAATATATATAGAATATATACATTCTTTTCAGATTTTTTTCCCTTACAAGTTTTTACCAAATGTTGAGTACAGTTCTCTTTCCTATAGAGTAGGTTTTTGTTGGTTATCTGTTTTACATACGGTAATGTGTATATGTTAATCCCAAACTTCTAATTTATCCCTCTCCCCTCTTTTCCCCTTTGGTAACCATAAGTTTGTTTTCTACATCTGTGGGTCTATTTCTTTTTTTTAATATAAATTTATTCTGTTTTGAATATATGTTCATTTGTATCATTTTTTTAGATTCCACATATAAATGATAACATACGGTATTTGTCTTTGTCTGGCTTACTTCACTTAGTATGTTAATTTCTAGGTTCATCTGTGTTGCTGCCAAAGGCACAAAATGCCTTTTTTTAAATATATAAAATGCCTTCGTAGTTTTATTTTTTAAGATGATTTATATTGTTTCATAGAAACTTCTATAACTATTTCACCAGCAGTTTAGAATTATAAACTAAATATAGGTCTCATTTAGAATTATAAACTAAATATAGCTCTCATACTACAACCTACTTTGTAGTATGCATAGAGATTATTTATACTATAAATGTATCAGTAAAGCTACAAGTCATTCTGAATTGCTGCACATATACATATATATATAACCACCACTATCAGAAAATACATTCCAGTTTGTCTTAGTCAAGATACAAAATTAAAATGGAGACAAACAAAGCTCTGCCTTTTGTAAAGTAAGAAACACCGAAACTTAGTCATCTGTCCACAGAACGCAATGCCATAAAGCTGGGCAGAAAATGAAACTGGCATACAGACAACACTAGCTAATTGCTTCTTGAGAGAATGAGTGATTGAGCACTGAATCGATCTGGGTCAGAAGCAGGCAAGAATTATGAGGAAATTCTGGGCAAGAAAGGCCATGCTTATATACAGAACAAGAAACTGTCCTATCCCTTTAACAGCTAATGAAGTATTCTCGCTGGAATCTTGATTGAGTTTTCTAAATTATATGAAACATATTATGTTCTAGAAGATGTTTGTCTATTAATTTGGGAACATTTCTGTTACTTTTAATAATGGAATACTTTGAAGCTGCATTTTACTCAAATGATTATCTCAGCTTCACTTTTGTCACCTATTGTTTACCCATTCCCTGTGTTGTTAATGGTACATTTACTCTGAATCTTTAAATGAAAACCACAGTAGTATAGGAAATGCCAGGGCACAGGACCGAGAAGTTTTTAGAGGGCCTATAGTGAGATGCAGAATATTTGCATGAGATTCAGATCGGTGTAAAACAAGCTTCCTCTGTCCTGGTTGGCAGAGTCCATCAGGCAGAGTGAAAATCCAGCACAGAAGCTTCACTGAGTCGCTCTCGCTCATTCCTCTCTGAACACGAAAACCTCCAGGGCCTCTCACCACTGTGAACTGGGACCTTCACCATGGATGTGTCCTTGCCCTGGGAATCTGTAGATTTGAGCAACCATCAAATTGGGAATGGGGCTCAAATAGTGTTCCCAAATAGAGAGTGTAGATAATGAACTGCTGAAGTTTCCTATTGGTAGCTTCACAGGTCAGCATGTGCGCTGAGTCACTCGGTCGTGTCTGTATCCTCACAGTCTTAAGGACTGTTGCCCACCAAGCCCCTATGTCCAGGGGACTCTCCAGGCAAGAATGCTGGAGTGGGTTGCCATGTCCTTCTCCAAGGAACCTTCCTGACCCAGGGATCGAACCCGTGTCTCTTGCATTGGCAGGCAAGTTCTTTACCACTGAGCCACCTGGGTAGCCCGCACAGATCAACACGGACATATGCAGATTTCTGTAATTTCTTAGATCTTACAAAGGCCTCACGTCCTTTCCTGAGTGGTCCATGTTGAATGTGATCCAGGTGTCAGTAGGCACTTTCAGCACCACTCCAAAGGATCCATTGTCCTTGTTCTGCTAAACCCCAAGTGATACTTTTATTACAGAGTAGTGTGCATGACTTTTCTATGTCTGCTACCAGCACACTATGGTCTAGAAATTTATCTTTGAAGAATAAGTTGGTAAATGTCCTAGGTAAGGCTCTTCATACCATATTCTAGTTGATCTGATTTAGTAACAGTGCTCTTTCCCCACGTTTGCAAGGACCATTCTACGTATTCTTTTAACTGGTAAGAACGAATTTGTTTTCGAGCATTTGGTGACATTCTGGGATAATTGGATTGAGAAATACTGGTCTGTCGTCTAAGCGTAAAAAGAGATATTATTCAATTTTTACTTCTAAATTTCAACTAAAATTGAACATTTTTAAAAAGCTCTTTTTTAACGAGGACATTTAACTGGTCTGGTTTGTGGGTGACTGTTAGTTACTCTATCCTTAGTGACTCATTTATAGAGAATGTTTCCTGAAGATGTCCTTCATGAAAGGGACACGTTTGGACTAGGTAATAGTAATTTACTTAATTTATCTTAAATTTGGTTTCAGTGAGCAACCCTAATTAACCTGATTTTTTGCTGATAATCACTCTCAATGGAATCAAATCACAAATCCGGGGATGGATTGAGCGGAACCCAGAAGGAAGCAGCTCTCCGCTCACTGGTCCAGCGCACAGGATATAGCTTGGTCCAGGTAGGAACTTCTCGAGCCATCTGCTGAGGCTCACCACTGAACTCAGAGTGGCGGGAATGTTGGTGATCCTAGCATGTAAAATGTGACTGGTCAGTTGTGTAACTTATGAGGGACACTCCTTTCCTGGGGCAGAGGAAGCTGGATCCTTTCGGTCTTGCAGGGGACCTTACAAGTGATATTCTCTCTACTCTGGGTTATCAACTCAGTTTTGCCTTGGCATTTGGAAGCTGAACTAGTGCTCACAGTCATGAAGACTATCACAGTTCGACAGGCCAATTTAGAATAAGAAAAGGCATCCGGAATTCACCACCGAGAGCAGTCAGTGAAGTAGAACCAAGTTGGTGTTTCAAGAAATCAGCAGAAAACAAACTATCCAGAGACTTGCTTTGGTTTCCAGAGAAATTTCTGACTACGGATGTATGACAACTTGTAGATGAAGGATCCAAGAACTGACCATTTGGTCAGCGTAGCTATTGCAGGATGTTTTCTCAAAATAACTACTCAAGCCGTTTAGGATATATAATCATTTCTCTCCATGTCCAGCACTTTTGAAAAAGAAAGGAGAAAAAATAGCCTAAAACTAACTATTCATAGTCACTAGTTGTTCAGAATTATCTGCATATTGTTGTCTTTATGATAACCTCTGTTAAAGAGTTTATGATACATTGAAAAGCAAACTAGTATTATACATATAAATTATCTTATCTGAAGAAATAATGCTGCTCTTTTTTTAAATGTTGCTCTTTTTACAGTAAAACAGTGTGAATATTTTAATTCTCAGCTGTTATTTTTTTCCTACATACTTTCCCGACTTAACCAAAACTTTTTGCTATTATGAAAATGAAAGTCATAAGTGGATAACAATAAAATATATAGTAATATGCTTTATTGCAAGTTCCTTTGTCAGATCAACTGAAAACTAAATGTAGCACACTTTGTAATAATCTTATGAGTCATGGCACACTTTATTAGAGATAATGCTGTTATTTTTAATTTTTCATTTTAATGAAGAGTATTTATTTAGTCTTTTTTAAGATTTCAGAAAGTATTATGTCACAGAAGACTCCTAAAAGTTTAAACCAAGGGGGATACTAATGCATTATTACTCTTTAATACTTAATAAAAGTCTATTTTAGGATCATTAATAATCTAAATGCCTTTATCTCCAAATTTAATGTGCTTCAAAATTAATGTCTGGCTGAAATTTTTTGTGCAGTCTTTTCCTACATAAAGGGGTTTTCATAAGCCACAGAGAAAATGCAATAGCGTTTACAGTCTATAAACCAGAAATATTTAGAATAATTTTTTAACATTTGCTTAGGTATGGTTAGCTGAAAAAAATGTTCTTTTTCTTTTGTAAACAGCAGTCTCATAAATGTTATAAAATCAATAATTTTAAAATGAGTTTATCTTTTTAACTTCTTTTATTTAACTTCAGTTATTCTTTTTAACTTTGAGAGTGAAAAGCACTTAAACCCTTTTGAAAAGCAATTTGTCAATATTCATACATAAGGGTCCTCTCCTTGTGTAAACAAACCTCTAATGATCTGAAATATAATGATGAAAATATATATAGACATTTCTAGTGTGACACTATTTCTAAAATCAATGTCTTCACTGTGAATACATAATTACTCTCAATAAGCAGAAGTTTATGAAAGTCACCTTAAAACAATATAAATTGTCCATTTAACTTTATTCTGGGCACTGATTCTTTCATTTCCCCTAGATGAAATTCAGGGCAAGTCTCATGACCTTTCTGGTAACTTTCAGCTAATAAAAGATCAGCTGCTAAATAATGAATATGTCTAGTCCAGTAGAATAAAACCTTAACTTCATTCAGAGTGAAAGCTATTTCCCTTTCCCACACATATCAGAGTAGAAGGCAACTTCTATTTTTTTTCTCTTTATGCTCTCAGAAGCACAGTTCCCTACACCAGTTTACTAACTAGAATTCCTGACTCAGCTGAAACAGAAGAAAGGGATGAGAGTAAAGGAGAGGGGACAGGAAAGCTTTCGCTTGACTGCTTTTGGCATTGGTCTCTGGGCCTGGCAGGTGTGTAAAGCTCCTAGGGTACTCTCTAGAGTCATCAGAGACACCCTGAATTCCACTGCCAGGGGTCCCTCTAGCTAGAGGCTACTTCCCTGAGACCCAGCCTCCTTCGACAGAGCTCTTTTTAACACTCCTAGCATCCCTCTTGGAGGAGATGGAACTTCAACCCTAATTCCTACATGTGACCCAACTCTAGACCCCTGGAAACTCACATTCTGACCCACTAAAACCTGAAGGTGCAGGTGAGATGAAACAACCAGTTCTTCTCACCAACATCAAAGCAAATGGCCAGCCTATTGCTGAGATCCTCCAGGGGTGAGTTAGACCTACCATCCTTGGGTGTTCCCAACTGCAGGGAGTGCATAGCAAGCTCCATGAGCTTTTTCCTTACTCCCCTCCTCTGCTTTAGGTGAGCTGAGAAGCACCTCAAAATTCCTCCCACTTAGGGGGAACTAGGATTCACAACACACCAGCAATGGGCTCCAAAGATCTTTGAATCAATTCCAAAAATTCCTCTTAAACTCTTCAATATTTTTTCTAAACTCACAGATGGGGAGGGGTAGGAGACGTTCAGTTAAAGCTGTTAAACAGTGTCTCCCTACCTCCTTGTCCTGCTTGCCGGTCCAGTAAGTTTCATATCCACATCAGAGGCCCGAAGAGTTGCATTCCATCTTTAACTCCTGTTACAAATGAAACGTAAAAAGTCACTAAGTAATCATTTAGAAAATTCTGCAGAACTGAAAATTTTAGCATATTAAAGCAATATAAAAAGCTTGCAAATAAGAATACATTTTTTAAAAGGCTCAAATAGCAATGGAGACCTTTATATAAACCTAATAATTTAAGAACATTTTCATTAAAAAGGAAAAAATAATAGGGCTATTTTACCCTTATTATATAAAATGTTTTCAAATAAAATACACCTAAAAATATATGGCCTATTTGCCTATCACTTTGGTCTTACATAATCAATTACATTCCAAAAATATTAATAATAAGGATTTAGATCACAAGTTAATAGCAATTACAAAACAGTAAACAGTTATTGGGCACTTATATTCCAACTGCTTTATGTCTATTAATTCCTTTAGTCCTAACCACAACACTGTGAGGTAGTCACTATGAGCATCTCCAATTTCCAGATAAGGAAAACAAAGCTCAAGGAGTTCGATAGTTTGCCCAAGATTTATGGGCCATAATTCCACTTCAATTGGCCAAAATTTCCAGCAAGATTTACAGAACTAAGTGCTATTATAATGTTATCTTTAAAATTGCTATTTGAGAGATTAGCATGCCAAAGCATGCTAAAAGCACTTTGTTGAGCTTAAACTGTGACATGATTTGCTTGAAGTAATCATTTATTAGCAGAATGACTGAAAGTGAAAGTGAAGTCGCTCAGTCGTGTCCAACTCTTTGCGACTCCATGGATTGTAACCTATCAGGCTCCTCTGTCCATGGGATTTTCCAGGCAACAGTGCTGGAGTGGATTGCCATTTCCTTCTCCAGGGGATCTTCCTGACCCAGGAATCGAACCTGGATGTCCCACATTGCAGGCAGACGCTTTACCGTCTGAGCCACCAGGGAAGCCCCAGAATGACTACTGGATCAGAAATTTTCTAGTGATGTAGAAACCTAAAGTTCTGAAACCTTTGCTATGTAGGTAAAAAGCCTCTAATCAAGATGTAAATATGCACATGATTCAGTTCAATCATTTTGAATGATTTGGAAAATCCTTTCTGATTTTGACTGCAAAGCATAGAAAGTCACCCAGAACTTCAAATCAGAGACCTGTTATTTAACCCAGTCTCTACCACACAAAAGAATAATCATTTTTTTCTCTTTTAGTTCCTTTATTAAATTGAAGTATAGTTGCTTTACAATGTTGTATTACTTTCAGGTATACAGCAAAGTGATTAAAATTTATATATAAAAATATATGTAAGTATATATATTTGTAGGTTGCTACAATATATTGAGTATAGCTCCCTGTGCTATATAATGGGTCCTTGTTGTTTACTTATTTTATATATACTAGTGTGTATATGTTAACCCCAACCTCAAGTCCCTTAACAGCTCTCGGCCTTAACTTCCCAGAAGATTGGCTAGGACCTACTCCGTTCTTAGTCAAGGTTTTGTTATTCTAGCATATGCTCAATCTAGTTATTGGTCAGCAAACTTGTTTAATTGGAAAAGGAAACCAGCATGTACTGAAACATAGCTTCAAACTCTGCAGTTTAGGGAAAATCCTTCAGCCTTCTCAGTCTTTCAGTCTTCCTACATCGGATTAGAGAAAACATTAGCAGAATAATCAAATAAAAGAACATCAGATGTACTTTTTAAAAAGCCCCTGTACAAAAGTGCAGACATTAATAAGTATATTAATACACTTCAGGGAGTTGTACCTATATAATGATATTTTAAAATATTACAGTATTCACTAAGTTAGGGTTTGAAGGATTTGCTTCAGCTGTACCTTTGCAGTCTCTGATACTGAATGCTGAATACTTGCAGAACAAGAATTCCAGGAGAGTGTGACTAATCTGTGCACTCTTATCACTAGCAGGACAAATACAGCTGCCAAAAATAGAATTTTGCAGGTTACTTAATAACATGAGTCAGTCTCATATCCAAACTGATGCAATAAAACGTGCTCATGAGGATCTGAAAACACGCCTTGCGATATTCTTTTAAAATAATAATTGGATATCTTTAGAATTGATAACTAAAATTTTTATCAAACTTCTTTAGATGATAAAAGAATTTTAATGAATAGAGGTTCAATAAATATTGTTATAAAAATTGTGTAATGTTAACAAGCTAAACTTTCAACTTAGTCTCATTATGCCACATAGAGAGATTTCAGATGTGTGTTGCAATGTTAACTTGTAAATAAAATCTGTCTCTAGGCAATGGAATTAGATATGGAGTTTTTATTCACTTTTACGCTCTTAACTGTACTTCCCAGATCTTCCAAAACTACCATATATTTGAGACACACAGGGGAAAAAAAATAACATTATGATGATCCTTTCCTCCAGAATGTATTACTAGTGTGAGTTATCAACTCTGTGACATCTGATGCTCCTTTCATCCAGAATTTTCTCCCTAAAACTAGAAAAATAAATTTCCATAGATGGATATTTTCGGAGAACTTTCTACCCAATGTGGAGTCAGTTTACATCAGATCTACTACAAGGGAGTCTAAACATACAGTTAATGAAGATCACTCGCAAGTAGTCTGAATTTATTTTAAAGAAGACCCGATGGTTATATAGCATTTTTAGGTGATTTAAAATATGGTGTGTGCTAGTACTTTGTCCAATTACCCTACGGATCATCTATTTTCTAAAAATTATTACAAAACAAATATTTATGTGGTATGTCAGTCCTACTGTTTGTTTGTCTAATGCAGTGGTTGTTTTTAACAAAATTTTCTTTGCTTTTTTCCCCTAATCCTTATTATGAAACACAATGTGTTAGTATTAGTCCTTGAGATTACAGAAGTATAAATTATAGCAGCTGACCTAAAATGCATATCAAGTAATTGCAATGAAAATTAATTTATCTAGAATTTAAAAGGACAACATAAGACTGCATTGAATGGGTATAGCATTTCTGTTTAGAGCCTTAAAATTGACCATAGTCTTTGATCTAAGGAATAAGGACTAATATTTAGACATAAGGATGTTCATCATAGTGGAATTTATAATGTTTAAAAATATTGGACATATCATCATAAAATATTACTGGTCATATAAAATGTCACCCTTATATTTCCAAATTATATGGTCATATAAAACTGTGATTTCCAAGAAAGACATGGGAAAATGTCCAAATTTTTAAATTAGGTTAAAAATAAGAAAGCAAACCTGTATGTATCAGCTTAGAGATCATATTTTAAGAAATTATTCACACACACAAATATTAGAAGATAATAAAAGGTAATCTCTGATAAGGATAGCTTTTTCTTTCTTGTGCTCTTATTTTCCAAACTCTTTATAATGAATATGGATTATTTTTATTTCAAGGAAAAAAATCTCATAAAGTAGAAAATATTTCTAAGAAGCATTCAGTTAGGAATAGAAAACCTGGGAAAATTTCATGAAGAAAACGTCATTATTGAAGCTGGGTGATACATGCTTGGGTTCACTAGGCGATTCTTTCTAATTCTTTATATGTTTGCAGTATGCATATTTAATACTGATATAATCCAAGACTTCCATTTCACTGTTGGAAAACAAGCTCCAGAGTCATACAGTTCAGTACAGACAGAAGCCAGAGGTCAGCAAACTGATCCGTGACTCAAATGTCGCCACAGCCTGGTTTTGCAGAGATTTAAGGACATGAGTGGTTCTCACAATTTTAGAAGGTTGTTTTTTTTAAAAAATCCTAAAATATCAACTATCTGGCCTTTTACAGAAAAAGTTTGCTGACTCCCAACTCTTATCCTTAATTTAGTACTCTGTAAGTTAATCCATAGGTTTTAAAAATATTGAAGTACAGTTGATTTACAGTGCCATGTTAATTTCTGGGGTACAGCAAAGTGATTCAGTTATACATATGTGTCTGTATGTATATATATATGTGTGTGTACCTATATATATTCTTTTTTCATATACTTCTCCATTATGGTTTACTACAGGATATTGAATATACTTCCCTGTGCTATACTATAGGACCTTGCTTATCCACTATATATAAGAATATATATAGTTTGCATCTGCTAACCCCAAACTCCCAATCCAATCCTCCCCTGTTCCCCCTCCCCCTTGGCAACCACAAGTCTGCTCTCTAATTCACAGTTCTTAAAGAAAATGCCCTATAACATAGATGAAGGTTTAAGATTCCTTAAAGGAAGTAGGAGCATCCTTCCTTGTCCTACCCACCAATTCAAGCCTAAACCCTCATTCCTTCACTTATTTATTTACTCCACAAATAGAGACATGGTACCTACCTTCATGAAAATTACTCAAAGAAAATAAGCAAGAAGTAAAATAATAGCGTAGCATGTTAAATGCTGCTGCTGCTACTGCTGCTAAGTCGCTTCAGTCGTGTCTGACTCTGTGCGACCCCATAGATGGCAGCCCACCAGGCTCCCCTGTCCCTGGGATTCTCCAGGCAAGAACACTGGAGTGGGTTGCCATTTCCTCCTCCAATGCATGAAAGTGAAAAGTGAAAGTGAAGTCGCTCAGTCGTGTCCGACTCTTCGCGACCCCGTGGACTGCAGCCTACCAGGCTCCTCCATCCATGGGATTTTCCAGGCAAGAATACTGGAGTGGGGTGCCATTGCCTTCTCCTGTTAAATGCTATGAATATCATAAATCAGGTCAAGTGACAGAATGGTAGAAGGCCTTCCTCAGACAAGATGACATTGAAGTTGAGACATAAAGGATGAGAGCAAACAAGCATGGCCAGGAGCCAAAAGCAAAGCAGCATCTCTGGCAGAGGGGACCACCTGGAGGGCACTGATTAACCAAAGTATTTGTAAAGTGCACAATGGCTCGAAGGCAGTGAAGACAAAACAGTGCCTCAATTTCAGTAAGATTACAGCAGATAAATAAGAAATCAGTGCGCTTCATCTTTCTCTTCCTTTTTCAATCAGTCATCAGTCTGCTCCTAGGAGCAATTTCCTCAAACTAGGGACAAAATGGGCTTCCCTGGTAGCTCAGAGGGTAAAGCGTCTGCCTCCAATGTAGTTGGGAATATCCCCTGGAGAAGGAAATGGCACCCCACTCCAGTACTCTTGCCTGGAAAATCCCATGGGCTGAGGAGCCTGGTAGGCTACAGTCCATGGAGTCGCAAAGAGTCGGACACGACTGAACGACTTCACTTCAGGGGAAAAATACAGACTTTAATTCCCATTTCTCAAACTTTCCTTTCCATGCGTGTTCTCTTATTTGGAGTTTCATTGCAACTATATATTTTAATTTTCTAATTTGTTCAATTCCTAAGTAAATATCTACAAGCCAAGAGGTACAAAAGATGGCACCAGATCAACATTAATCTGATTAGAAAGCCGTTCTCTGCTTATGTGCCTCAAATTAACTCCCCTATCTCTTTGGTTTGGTATAATGTGCTTTAGTAACTTTCCTTGGGTACTTTTGAAATGGCAACTTTTTCTACAAACAATGCCATAAAAATAAGTAACTTGGGATCCCAGAGTTTACATCTGGCTTCAACTAGACTAGATCAGCGAGAAGCAGATGGAAAAACTCTGTGGTATTGACATTCTTTTCCAACCACCACACAAAAATCCTAGGGACAGAAATAAGTTTGACTCCATGACAAAATATAGCTCTTGGGTCCTCCTTTTGCTTTTGTTGCCTGTTCTTTCCACACACTTTGGTCCCCATTATTCAAGGACCTATGTCATTCCTCAAGTGCATGAATGCTAATTCCTTAAATAGGTGGTGCTACACATGAGAACAGGATGGTGCCATTAGGTCATCACAGGCATGATTCCTTAAGGTCACCACTCTAGCCACCCATAGGCTAACTTCATTCTCAAGCTCCTAAGAAGCTTCGCTTTTACTAGCCAGCAATGCCATAGCCTGGTGTGGAAGACTCCAAATGAAGGAGCAGCTCTGGGAATCCTTTTGTGGAGAGTGCATGTACCTAACATGAGATGGGAACTTCAGCATCCCAAGGAATAGAAACGCATTCCAGGAGCTATTACCTAACAGCAATGTATTTCTTCTCCACTCGCCTAATAGGGAGTGGGTTATATATGAGGTCTTCCATATAAGGTTCAAAATACTTGCAAAATATGAACTATAGTGCTTTCCCTTAAAATAGAAGGACATGACGGTTTCTGTTTTGTTGGCTTAAAAAATGGTGTACATTTCATGACTCACACAGAAGCATTGATGGCAGTTTTGAACTTTAGACTTTGTTTGCAGGTAACTTCAGGACTTTTAAAACTGTTACCTGTTGGTTTAATATCAATCAGCAACAAAAAATAAGTGGCTCTTAAGCTTCACCTAAACTCTTATTATGACACGCAAAGAGAACTCTCTAACATAAGCTAAAGAGAAAAAAGTGAGATCACAAAAGCATACAATCATGAAGCTGGGTGGGATTTCAGTAGCTGTGATCCTTTTTTTAAACATTGTTTCAGAGATGCAGGGCAGAGACCTGAAGTGATGTTGAACAATACATTGGCAGAGCTTTCAACAACCTTGAATTTCATCATGAGAGAATTATTCCCCTTTCAATTCTCTTTTAAGTTTTCTGATGAGGAAAGTTTTTAGAGGTACATCTTAAACACCTCTCCTTCCCCTGCTAATCTTTTAAAGCAGAGAACAGGACTAGGGATCGGTGTTTAGTAGATAACAATGTCTGGCTAGAATTTAATCACCGTTTCCTTCTTTTGTGTTGTTTAAATAATGACCTTCCATTTGTGGGAAATTATACTCCACTTAAGAGAATGATACTTTCTTTTTTGCATAAGTTTAAGACAGTGAATCAATGCAAAGAAAGTCATTAAGTATTGAATAATTAATGGGCGAAGTGTCAAGTGGATATGCAATTGGATTTTAAAAATCCCTATATTTCCTTTAAGGATCCTATTAATTCACTCAAAACACATGCTATGAATATGTTTCCACGCTTAAATATGGCAAAAGTCAGACTCCATTTCACTAGCATCCTAACACCCTCCCAAGACCTCTGCAATCACCTCATTAATCTTTTTCCCTTTTAAATGAAGAATTTCCTGAGGAAAGATTTAGTGCCTTGCTGAGTCCCTTAAAGTGAAAGTGAAGTCGTTCAGTCGTGCCTGACTCTTTGCGACCCCAGGCAATAGTACTGGAATGTATTGCCATTTCCTTCTCCAGGGGATCTTCCCAACCCAGGGCTTGAACCCGGGTCTACCACATTGTAGACAGAAGCTTTACTGTCTGAGCCACCAGGGAGTCCCTTAGCTTGTCAAAAATCCTTCTGGGTGTGGTAAGAATAATTGCTATACAAAACTTCTCACATGCTAAGAGAACAAGTGCACTCGGAATTCTCCTCGGCACATGTTGAACTAGAAAAGGATAGAACAATTAACCCAAACAAATCTTTTTTATTTATTTGACCTTTTAAAAGTCAAATCTGCATGTGAATATCTTTATGTCATTTAACCAGATCTCCGGCTACTATCAGTTAGTCAATGCAAAAGGGCGAATTGTATCTATAATAAAACGTTGGATGGACCTATTGAATAAATTACACATTCCAAAATGATAAAAGCCCAAAACAGATAAAGGAATCACCAAAGCTTTCATCTAGCTATTTCTTAGCTATAATTTATAGTTTCATGCAGGTTGGAGCAGTGAGACAAGACACATACCCAGAGCCGGAAGTGAACATGAACACAGTAAATCCTGGTCTCATGATAATATATGCTTTGCAGTCCACATTAGTGAACCTCAGGGCAAATGTAAATAGAATGTCTTAGAAGTGAATTGGCATTTCACTTGTTCTCTTATGCAGAAACACACATACACACTCCAAAAAATATATTTTTTTGATTTCTAAATTTGTATAAGAATATTCTTGAATTTCATGTTCACATGAATTAGCCAAAAATGTCTAGGAAGCTTTACAAAACACAAGTTATTTTAAAACCTGTTTGCTTTTAAATACTTCCACTACTGAGATACTGAAATCCTAAAGGGTGGCTGTCACACATAAACCTTAAAAATAAAGGGGAAATATTAGAAGATATCATTAAAGTCATCATTTGATAACAAATTAGTTCTGCCTTCATAAGACAACTAACAACTTGAAATCAGAACTCTTCATAGGTGATAGGATTTCAACAGTCACTCTTCCAAAATGATACATCAAGAACATGATTCATAATTTGCTAACAGTTGTTTCTACAGACAAACCATACATTTTTTAAAGATCAAATGTGAGAGCCCTTTGAAGACTGAAACAAAGAGATAAATTTTCAAAAGCCAAAATCTATTTGCATCTGTGTGATTTTTGCCATAAACACATACCACCAACAACATTTAGAAATTTATTTAAAAATTTGAACAGAAATACTGTTTAGTATTAAAAGTAGACTTTTCCTAACTTATATAAATGGGAAAAGTCTTACATTCCTAATATGCAATAAAATAAATGCATAACTATTAAAATAAAACATTGACTATAAACTACCTAATATCAAAAAAAAAAAAGAAAAGAAAAGAATAGACTACCTAATATCACCTCACATATGATATTTTGAGAAACTCTGGGCTGTATGATAATAAACTAAATTTATATTCATGTATTATAGCCATGCTCTGGCTTTTCCTGTTTGTTACTAACTATAGTACCATGTTTCTACAAATTCCAACATCCCACTTATTCAGTTTTATACTACAATTGTTATTTTTCTATTTTAAGAAAAATATCTGGCATTCATATTGTGTATGCCTTGCAAAGATTGTAAAAAAAAAAAAAAAATACCTAACAAGGGTAATGCCAACTTCCAACATATATAAGTTAGATAAATTCTGCCTTGGAAAAATTCTCAGCCTAAAGTAGATTTTACCAATTTGAAGTCACTGATCTTAAAATGTGTGGGTAAACAAATAATACACAAAACAGGCGGTTAGCTTTCATACAGAATTAACAAAATAAACATTCCTTATAGCACTGTCTGCTGTCCCCCACAACAATAATAGCCTTAGCAGATCAAAGGGAAAATCACAACTAAGGAGATTCTTTTGGTACCTCTTATTTAAGGCCCCTAAGATTTGCCTTGAACCCTATCACATGTTGAGGTATAGGTGTTTTACAGGTGGAGGGTAATAACAATAAGGTCTAGTAAAGACCTTTATTCAGTTTCACAAATCAGCAACTAGGAAAACACGATAGTAATGTATGAACTCCCAGAGACACAGCCCCTAGAGCTGTTCTCCATGTGTAGGCGTCAACCGTGAGGACAGACCACAGGAGTTTAGCCAGAGAACCATGGTTCTTGGTATGACACTGGTGACTGGCATGCCTGTGAAGGCTAGAAATGCCACCAAACTCGGGGAGATTGTCCAGCACTTAAGAGAATGGAAATAGAAATAGATACAAACATAGTCAATTGGAAAATGGGTTAGAGAACATCTGAAAGCAGTTTAGTAAGGAAACATACACAGTTTCTTCCCTCTTGGCAAGAAAAAAACAAAGGACCAAAGGGAAGGAACCACAAAGATGATCACAGATTTGGAATATAAAATTTCCAAAGAACCAGTTAAAGGAGTTGAAATTACTACTCAGGAAAATAGACTGAATGAAGGTTCATTAATTAACGTCCTTCTAGTTTATGAATGGGTTCATTTAGCAAGACAACCAACCATCTGCCATCCATGTTTGATGAGGCTGAAAGTGAGTGTGGCACACAACACGCAAAACTGTGAGACTGCTAAGCCTGAGAAGAAAGGTCATCACGAACTCTGAACAGTTCATATGCCAAGTCCACCAGATTGAGAACCAGAGAACTTTAGTCTATATTTTCTGCAATAAATTAAACCAATGCAAACTTATGGAAGTCACATATCTCTGGATTCAGCTTCATCCTCTCTAAAATGAACATATTAGGTTAATATTTTTAAAAAAGAAAAATATTCGTATACCCGTGGTGGATTCATGTTGATGTATGGCAAAACCAATACAATATTGTAAAGTAATTAGCCTCCAATTAAAATAAATAAATTTATATTTTAAAAAACCAAAAAGAAAAATAATGCTAAAACTACAAGTATGGACTCAGGACTCAAATTTTGTCTTTGTCACTTACTGTTTGTATGTCTTTGGACACATTCTGTGCCTTGAATTTCTTACCCACAAAATGAAAGTAGTAATAATATCCTCATATGTCTGTTGAGAAGGTTAAATTAATTAATACATGGAAAGCATTTGCACAGATCCTGACTCAGGGTTAGCTGTTGTTTTTTCAGTTGCTGTTACTATTATGGGCAAATATTAGAGGTAAACCCTGGCTGATTAAGCAGAAAAGCAGTTTATTAAAAGTTTACTGGTTTCTAGAAATTTTGGATTTAGAGAACTAGATTCAAGAGTAAAAAAGATGTAAGCTTTTACAAAAATATATATATAAATATATATACACATATAATGGAATCACTTTGCTATACACCTGAAACTATTAATAACACATCAGAAATCAACTGTTTCAATTTAAAAAATAAATAATAATATTAAAACAAAATAATTTCAAAAAGGGTAAACTCTTAGAAATGAAACCAAGAACCATGCACAAATCTGGAATGGTAATGAGACATATCCACCGTCAATGCTAATGTTAGCACCATGACAGTTTCTGCACCAGAACCCAACTTAACTTTATTATAACCAGAACTATCGCAGCTACAAGGGACACTAGAAAGGCAAGTATCTGGGCATTTTTAACTCTTATAGGAAAAAGGTAGTTTTGCCCAGATTTCTCAGATGTAGTCAAAGATCAGATGCCAGGTGGCCCAAATTAACTCAATCTGCTTGTCCTTCAAGTTAAGATTTATTGCTCAGAATCATGTATTAAAGGTTGGGTGGTTTTAACCAGGGTGAAGAAGATGGTATATAAAATTTCTTAAAGATTCTGTAGTTCCTTCATGAAAGGGCTTAAAATATCTGTGGCAGAAGGGACTTCCAAATACTCTTAACATATAACCGAGTTATGGGTAAGCTCAGTATTCAGTATCTAAATTAAAACCACTGGATTTATAGTTAGAATTAGCTCTTTAATTTTGAAATTTATATAGTTGAAGATTTCCACCTTTTATATGTGACATTCACATCTTTGAATGGAAAAATGAAAGCTCCCAGAGTTTAATGAACATTCTCTCATAGAAAACAAAAACCTATATTTTTTATCTTTGACTATTTATACATGTATGCTGCTGGAAGAATGCACCCCATAAGAAGGACATCAGCCAGGAGAGGGAGGAGCAGCTCTAACTGTGCTTTGTCTATTTTAAACTCCTCAACTATAAACATGGTGCCTAAAATACCAGCAATTCAGCTTCCAACTGTCCAAGTAGCGGACAGCTATTCTAACCCCATGACTAATGCCCAGAGCCTGTCTTAAACTGGCCTGGACCTCCACTAACTGGTGCATTCTGAGCCCAGTGGGTTGTTCATAGGACAAATCTCCCCCAGTATCTGAGCTTCATGGCATCTCTGCACCAGTCAGATTCTTGGTGATTCCCCGAAATACTCTTGGTGTTACAGAAACAACAGAATTAATAATCTCTCCTGATAAATCATTTTGGCTCATAATCACATGAATTCTAAATATATGATATGCACAAAACAGTTTGGTGACATTTTTAGCAATAGCAAGAAACTTGAGGAGGAAATTCTAAAGATCAATCTGCTGGTTGCCTATTTATTTTCAAGCTATCAAAACTTGTCAAATGAGAAATTCTGGAATAGCCACTTCACTATTATGCAATGAAACTTTGTTTCCTTAGGTTGAAGATATAAATATTGCCAAGTTTATACTAAATTTATTCCAATAATCCATTGGGAAGTATATCTCCAGATACTTATGATACATAGAAATGGCCTCAGAGGGATCTGCATCAATTCAATGGTAATAATCAGTCCTAGGAGGAGGGCTATAGAATGGGCAATAGAAATATTTCTCTCTGTAAGAAGTAGGTGTGAGATATGTTCTTTCTAAAATTTGTGTAGTAAAATGATTGGAAGTTGGAATGATTTTAAAAGCAACAGAGAGTCTTCAATTTAATGGCATGACAGTATTTTTTTCGTAAATAAGTAACTGAATGTATGAATCTGTCATAAGTGACTAGGTTTTCATATAACAAAGCAAAATATAGTAGAAATTAAGCTGATAGACTCTGACACCAGACTGCCTGGCTTTAAATTCTGACTTCCCCACTTCCCAACCACAGGATCTTGGCAAATTATTTAATCTTTTGTGGGCTTCAATGTCTTCTGTAAAATCAGGATAGTCATAGTCCATAACCTATAATACTGTTTGAGAATTAGAAGAGAGACTGGTATGTAGTAAGCACTATATAGATATTTGTTAAGTAAATAAAATCTTAAATATGTCTCCAAAAATATCAAATTCATTTTTTAGGAAATTCTTGGTTGAGACATAGCTCATTGAATTCTTAAATTTTTTCCTATAAATATAATATATTTCATTTCTGATTTCTCAGTGAAAGCTTTTTTAATGAATAACCCTAAAAGAATATAGGGGAAGGAAAAAAAATACAAGAACTCTTGAGGCAAATATTTCCATGTTTAGTAAAATGAGAAGCACCTACTTGTTTGAAGCAAAAAGTAATCAAGGCAAGGTAAAACATCCATATGACATCTTTTTAATTTAAAGCAACATGATTAAATTATTAGGAATTTTAAACATGATTACAATTAAAGACACTATTTAAATACCATAATCCAAAAAAGCTTTTGTATCATCAATTACAAAATAATTGAGAAAGTCTCAAGTTAGTATTCACAAAGATTTAACAGTGAAACTAGAAACTGCTTTACTTTGACTTTTAACAAACAACTACCGTGTAAAACAATGTCCTTGAATAACTAAAATATGTCTTTTAGAAATATACAAAGAAAAGTATTTGGAAAGGCAGACAACAACAACTGCTTCTACAAACAGATAGGGTGACATCCTGAGAAATTTTTCTGTTTTACTTTATACATTACCATGTTTTTTCCAACATCACGTATCATTTTATGGTATAAAAAAATTTTAAGTAATCATGGTAGCTGCTGCTGCTGCTAAGTCGCTTCAGTCATGTCTGACTCTGTGCAACCCCAAAGACGGCAGCCCACCAGGTTCCCCCGTCCCTGGGATTCTCCAGGCAAGAAGTTAGTAATGAATATGGACATTTGGTTCCTTAAATTTTCCTTTCTCCAAAAATCACAATAAAGTATAATAACAAAGAGCTCTGGCTATGGCTAAGTGAAAAGTAAATTTATCCCTCTCTAGCAAATGAACTGTCAGCTCAGTAGTGGTGGATTAGGCCTATCTTTCACTTTGGGGCCCCTGAAGTTATTTTTAGGTCATTAACTTTCAGAAAAATAAAGACAGCACTGGCAGAAAACCCCACGTTACTCCTCCCTGAAAAGGGCATTATATAGCTGATTCACACTGTTGTATAGCAGAAACTAACACAACTTTGTAAAGCAATTATATTCCAATTAAAAAAAAAAAGACACTGAATTTACCAAAGGTCTTTTTATGACAAAGGAAAAAATAGAAGCTAATTATATTTGGGCTGAGAACAGCATTGGTTCCCCACAAAGATCCAACATCAGTGAACACCTCTCACCAGTCTTGTCAACTTCAAAGACAGATTTAAGTCGCTCACTGGGGACCCCTCAAATTAGCCAGTTCCAATGCTAACCTTCATGATATTTCTAATTAGGGGTTCACATTGCCTTGCTTATGAAACC
Organism: Oryx dammah; assembly: GCF_014754425.2. Taxonomy (NCBI): domain Eukaryota; kingdom Metazoa; phylum Chordata; class Mammalia; order Artiodactyla; family Bovidae; genus Oryx; species Oryx dammah. Next base: position 8,032,745 of record NW_024070198.1, read on the forward strand.
ACCTCAATCTAGGCAGGCAAGAAGAGGATTAGTAACTATTGAATATATATTACATGCCAAGACCTGTGCCGTGCACATCTGATACATTATCTCCTTTAATCAAAAGCTGATTATGTCTCCACTTTGTAGATGAAAAACACTCAGGATCTGAGAAGTCAAGACATTTGTCCAAAGTCCCACAGCTAGTGGATCCCAGAGCCAAATGGTCCAGGTCCAGAACCCTCATAGACTTCAACATTAAATTAGAACCCCAGATTCAAATCAGGGTCAGATTCTTTGATGATCAGGCATTGGTGAGTTTGAATGGCAATCAAAAAATAATAATGACCCCTTATATTTGTCCAGCACTTTATAAGTTTTCACTGTGCTTATCTGAAGCAAGTCCCTGAAGCAAAGAACATGGTGTTAAAACCCACATTGAAGAGACTTCAATTTTTATCTGACCAGTCTACTACTATTACTTGTCAATAAGCATCTTCCTTACTAAGAAATGATTTTGAAAATGCTCAAGGAACTCAAACTAAAGATTGTATTGCTTTTTTCTCCCTCCTATACTCCATATGGAATTCGCAGGAAAATGGACAAAGAAAATACGGTGGTCCCCCACCTGGTTGGGATGCTGCACCCCCAGAAAGGGGTTGTGAAATTTTTATTGGAAAACTCCCCCGAGACCTTTTTGAAGATGAGCTTATTCCACTATGTGAAAAAGTGAGTCTGAAGATGATTTTTTTTAATCTTTTAAGGAAAAAGATATATTTTCTTCACCTCGCTTTCACCCTCATTTTTCTTGGTCAGTGACGGTTGCTCTTCCAATTGCCACTCCTCAATCATGGACAAAGTTAAAACCTTCCTAGCTATTAGTGATTTGCCTCTAATTATCAATGCCTTGAATTCTCTCTGCTCTATTACTCACAGCTGAAACTACCTTTGCTGATGACTTTTAAATCTGTATTTCAATCCTCCATCTCCACTAGCAAAGCCATCCTCCTGCAAACTCAACATATCTGTCAGTCTAGAATAACACTACAACAACCTGTCTAAAATAAGATGTTGCTTCAACATGAAATGTTACTATGGTTTTATAAAGTGTAAGATTGTCACATTAAAAAAAATGTGTATGTTTGTCACTGCTAAACTATGCACCTGTATATATTGATCCAGAAAGAAAAAATTTCTTTCTAAAAATTTGAATGTGAGAGCAAGATTAATAACATGGTTTTTCAAAGTTATTGCATAACTGAGGAATAAATTTCCTCAGTTTTAACTCTAAATTACATTTTGCTACTGAACCCAAAGCTAAATTGAAAATGCAAAATTGACATTCTTGATAATTTACCAAGTAGGTGTTTAAAACAATCACATTCCTAGAAAATTTAGTGAAAGTGAGAGTTTAGCTATTTCTTTTCCTAATGCCAAAATCAGCTATGTGTGTGTTTGTATGTGTGCAATTCAGCCTGTTTCAGAACTTTTAATTTTATACAAACAACATCAATTGGCACAAGAACAAATTATGAGGACTTCATCCTGTAAGAATCTTATATACTGAACGTGAAAATTGGTGCCAAAGCCACCTGAACTGCAGAAATGAAACATGCTTGAATTTTTTTCTAATGAGCCCAGGAGAAACAGGTGTCCATCACCAAATACCTGGGGTGGTATGGGGTGGGGCTGAGCTGAGGGGAAGCCACCATTGCAATAACATTTGCTGAATAATGCCTCTTCTCACACGTGTCCCTCACATCTGTGTCGGCCATCCTTCTTACCGCAGCCAGCAATAATGAACGACTGTGTCTGGATTATGAAGAATAGTTGGGGAAGCAGGAGAGAGTAGCATAGAGGTGACGCAGGAGTTGCACTGAGGGACAGAGGCAGCGCCCTGTGGCCATGGAGGTCTGGCCCCAGATCAGTTGCATTAACACTAGCATTTGCCTTCCTCCTACAGATGGAGAAAACAGGGCTTCCCAGACCATCCTCTGGAATACACCTGCTCTGTTCTCCTTTGTATCATGGTGGGGAGAAAGACAGCAAATAAGTCAGTTTAGCAGTGTTCCACATGAGTATTCCTGCTGCTGCTGCTGAGTCACTTCAGTCGTGTCCAACTCTGTGCGACCCCATAGACGGCAGCCCACCAGGCTCCCCCGTCCCTGGGATCCTCCAGGCAAGAACACTGGAGTGGGTGGCCATTTCCTTCTCCAATGCATGAAAGTGAAAAGTGAAAGTAAAGTCGCTCAGTCGTGTCTGACTCTTAGTGACGCCATGGACTGCAGCCCACCAGGCTGCTCCATCCATGGAATTTTCCAAGCAAGAGTACTGGAGTGGGGTGCCATTGCCTTCTCCGGAGTGTTCCTAGTTTTGGTTTTTAAACACTAAGGGTAGAGTACAACCAAGTAAAGACAAAACTATGGAGACCTCAGAGGTCAATGTAGAGAATAAGGACAAATCTATTGAAAAATTGTACTTCTGATGACAAATGTGTTTTCTGGTCCCTAAAATGGTGTATAAATCCCCAGAAAATTGTGTGATGAAAGGTCAATTGCTCTGTCAAAAATATACATATTCTGGCAACTCAGGCTGAAATGCCACTTGCACACGTTTTCTTTATTATCTTGACTTTGCCAGTGAGTCAGAAGACAAATTTGAGCCCAGCATGAAAACATGTGAACCATTCATATGAGACGCAAACACCAAATGTGGTAGAGGCAGACTTCACAGAACATTGTGTGTATGTGTGAGAGGCAGTGCACTAAGTCTTGTCCAACTCTTGTTGCATCCATATGCTGTTGTTCAGGTGCTAGGTTGTGTCTGACTCTGTGACCCCATGGACTGCAGCCTGCCAGGCTCCTCTGTCTATGGGATTCTCCAGGCAAGAATACTGGAGTGGCTTGTGTATGTGTGTTTAAATATGAATTCTCTCTTTTCATTACTTGTAGATTGGTAAAATTTATGAAATGAGAATGATGATGGATTTTAATGGCAACAATAGAGGCTACGCATTTGTAACATTCTCAAATAAACAGGAAGCCAAGAATGCAATCAAGCAACTTAATAATTATGAAATCAGGTAAGATCTATCTCTTCTAGATTAAAAGTTGAATCAATGTACCTTTATCTATTCTTCTATCAAGTCTATCTGTATTTTAGTATATGCAAAAGATAGCCAAAATCAGGGAAAAAAATATGTTAGTTCTTTTCCTTGGAAATCAGTTTAATGAAACATTTTTTTAGTCAATACTATATAAGGTGCCAGACTAAGTTCTGTAAACTATTCAAAGAAACAAAATTCATTCATTTATCTATTTCATAAATATGTGCTGGTCACTGTTCAAACCATTAGAAGTATCAAGGAACACTTTCCTCCAGTCATAGTAAGCAATTGGATGTATTCAAAAGAGTTGGAAAAAATAAAACCAGGAAATGGGATAAAGCTGTGTGAAGAGGTTGCTGTTCTAATTTGATGTATTTAAGAAAATACTCTTCTGGGAAGCAAAATTTAATCTGAGACTTGAATGAAAAGAATCCACCATGATAGTCAGACCTAGAGGAAGATCATTGCAGAGAAAGAAAGAACAATAAGTGAAAAAGGTCTCAAAATGACAGTAATAGTGATGTTTTAGAGAACAGAAAAAAAGCCAATATTCAGAACAGAGTAAGGAGAGGAGGGTTGAGGACAATACAGTTAGTTGGAGAGTCATATTTCATCTTTAAGAATCTGGATTTTAGTCTAATAAAAGGGGAAATCACAGATGAGTTTAACTAGAGTCATACTTTTAAAAAATATTCCTCCAGCTATTAAGTGCCATAGTAAGGACTAAAAGAGGTAAAATCAGTTCCAAGGTTGCCACTGTGTCTAGAACTACGCAGGAAATGGTGGTGTTTAGACAAAGAGGTTGGTTAGTGGTGTAGGTGGTAAAAAGTCAGGTGTGGGGGATATTTTGGAGGTTGAATAGACAAGACTGGCTAAGTATTGGATTTAGAAGAAAATTAGATTTTGGTTCAAGTCTCTGTGGATGTGATAGTGTCATTGAAATGGAACAGGCTGGGAGAATAGCAGGAAAACATGAAGTGCTATGTTGGGGACAGGCAACACCTGAGATGAACCTTACATGTCCCAGGGGAGATATAAGGAGATGACTGTGTGATACTTGGGTCAGGAGAATGGTCACGATTGGAGTATAAACCTGGGGGTCAGCCAAATAAAGGTAATATTTGAAGCCATGAAATTAGCAGAAGGTTCCAGGACACACCTGACCCTATACAATCAATAAATTGGTAATAGGACTAAACTTCATGAAAATGTTTGAGTTCCAAAACGTAAACTAGAGGGAACTGCCATAAACCCTTTCTTAAGGAAGCCCAGGACCACCCAGAGCAAAGATTAGTGTACTAAGTGAAAAAGGAATAGCTTGGGGTCAGACAGGTTTCAGCTGAGTGTCAAAAGGTGACTTGACCTCTCTAAGCCTCAATTTCTGCATCTACAAAGTGGGAATAATAATCATACTATTTCATAGATTTATTATGGAGAAGTTATCAAGATTTTTCAATGTTTAGCCCAGTATTCAGAACATAGTAACAGGCCAATAAATGATAGAAGTCACATATTAGCAACATTAATTCTGAGCTGCTGTTTTTCACAGGAAGGAAGACATTCCTTCCTGTAACAGAGTCACACCTGAAAAGTGATGGAATCTGAAATTTGATGAGTACAAAGACAGTAGAGTTCCTACCATTATTTTTCTCTCACTTCTTACAGGCCCCAAATAAATTCCACATTATCCCTGTAATTCTGTAAGTCAGTCAACTGCTGGATCATTTTTCTTAAACCCCTTAGCCACAATGAGATTGACTGGACTTGGCAACTGCCAGTAGTCTAGCCAGCCCCTCAGTCTCAAGGTTGGATTCTAGAACAGAGTCTTAGAAAAAACATAAAGGAGGCTCCCCCAACATACGGCTCCCTGGATCCAAAAGAGTTCTGCTATGTGCAGAATTTCGGGGGATGAGATATCAGGAGATCTGAGGTCGAATCCAGATTCTTTGGAGCAAATCCTTTGACCTCTTTCAGCATCTTTGTTATACTATCATATGATCACACGGAGTTATTCTGGGCATCCATCACATGAAATAATACATACCAAATTGTTTCAGAAAGGGCTATAAAAAGCTATATCCCAGTATACTTTTAATATTAGTTAGATGTTCTCAGGAATTAGAGGATTCTCCATTCCTTGATCTCTCATGGTATCTGGATATCTTGACAGTAAGGATTATTGCCAAAAGAGCTTTTAAATTGAGATGGATATAGGATGGGCTGTATAGAGAATCAGTGGTGTTTGCTGGATCTTCTGTTACACACTGCTGCTGCTGCTAAATCGCTTCAGTCGTGTCCGACTCTGTGCGACCCCATGGACTGCAGCCCACCAGGCTCCTCCGTCCATGGGATTTTCCAGGCAAGAGTGGTGGAGTGGGCTGCCATTGCCTTCTCCGCTGTTATACACTCGAGCCTATCAATACTTTTTGAAAATAGATAGCGTATGAACAATAAACACAATCCACTGAAAAATAACACTCTCCTCTGTGAATTTCAATGTCTTCATCTTTAAAATAGAAATAACAGTATCTGTACCTTATGGGGGGCATAATTAAAAAAAAGAGATAATGCATGTAAAAGTCAGTGCCTGACATGTCAGCTGCTCTATAAATGTCTGCTGATGGTTATGGTGATGACAGGAGAAGGGTGAGACGGAAGAGGAGAAATATGACAAAGTATTTGGAAAGAGAAAAGTGGTGGCCAAAATTCCAAAGTTCAGGTTGGATGCCAGAAGCAAGGTGAAGGCACAGAGTGACTTTAAATTTAATGAGTAGGATAAAGGCCACTATCTCTCAGGAGATAGATAAACTTCTTATCTGGAAAAGGCTCACAGTCGTCATGTCATCCTCCTCCTCATCAAATATCCACTGAGTATCTTCTAAATGCCTGGCTTCTGGCGACATTAAAGTCATGCCCTCAGCTTCTGAGACATAGTTTTTCATCTCCAATTCTTGGGAAAGTGAAAGTGTTAGTCGCTCAGTCATGCTGGATTCTTTGTGACCCCATGGACTGCAGCCCAGCAGGCTCCTCTGTTCATGGGATTTTCCAGGCAAGAGTACTGGAGTGGTTTGCCTGACCGACACAGCTCTGAAAACAGGATATGGAGACTCCAGGCTCCCCCTACTGGTAACTGATAAGACCAGCCCCTTAATGATCAATAATATATTTTCTAAATAAATAATATCTTGAAGCAAAAGGTTTAAAAAAAAAAAACTGAAAGCTCATTTTATCAACCCTTTCACCCCTCCAGAAAAACCACATTCCTAGGACAATGTTCACCAAATAGAGACAGACCTGTCACAGGTCTGATATGCAGGTATTGATTCTTCAGCAAAGCATAGACCCTGGTCAAACATCTGTCACACAACTGAGAACCACTAGAAGCAAGAATTAAGACCAATCTCCCCCTTAAGCACTTTTTATTCCTAATGAACGAGTGGTTTCTGTCAAGGGAAATTTACCCATTTTTAATAACTTTGTGTTATTACAAAAGTCACATAGCCTAATACACAACACACAAAAACAGCCACAAAAAAAAAGTAATAAAAGTTCAAACCATTCTTCATTGCCCTATGTTGAATTTTTATAGTCTTTCTAGACTTTCTATACAGTTTTAATCAAAGTGGCTTTCTCATATACTCATTTCATAGTCTTTTTTTTTTTTTAACCCAACAGCACAGACTGAACTGGTATTTTCAACTATCAAATACTCTCCTATATTACTGTGTTTATTGACTACAGAGCATTCTATGTTACGAATGCTCATCTTTTATTTACCAGTGCATCTCAGCCAGGAGCAGTATTGTCTCCCCTGAGGGACATGAGATAGTGAAGAGGCTTTCTTGGATGACCTAATGGGTGGCTGCTGGCACTTAGTGGGTGAGAACTAGGGAGGACAAACACACCACAGTACACAATGAGGATATATCCAGCCCTAGAATCAGTGTCATCTCAGCTGAGATACATTAAACCAGCCCTCTATGATGGAATGTTTTGCTCATTTCCAATTTGGGAGAGATTTTAAATAGTAGCAGTGAATAACTACACAAAATTCTAGTGCTCATCTCTATTTCTAAGGATACTCACCCCAGAGGGCCATTATATAGCCAAAGGTTTCCCACAGCGAAGATTCTTTTTTATACATTTTGCCAAATGCTCCTGGAAAAGTTGAACCGATCTCCTCTTGGCAAACGTACCCATCAACTTGCTAATAAGCAACATGTACAGTGTGAGAAACAGAGATTGAATTGAGCCCAAAGGCCAATTTTATATCTTAAAACCTGCAAAATTGTAAGCAAGTCATTTCATTTCTTGGAGTCTCAAGTTCTTCAACTGAAAAATGGAAACAATACCTCTTTTGCCCATCTCACATTCTCCTTGTGTCAGTCAAATAAGATAATAAGTGAAAATCAGTTCTGTATATGGCCTATCTTGAATAGAGATGTCAGAATAGCTTCTATTTGGTTGGAAAAGAAAGGGAGCACCAGGGGTTGCAACATCAGATACCTTCAGGGAAGCCAGGCAAGTTACATGTGTAGGTTAGGCCAGGTGTAAAGGCCTCAGGATTGGTGATATATTAATATTTGGGAGGGTTAAAGATTGGCAATAGCTAGTGAATTAACAATGAGTCTAAAGACAGCAGGTACTAAGCTTCAATTTTTTCTCAAGATAGCAATGGGAAGCTGCTATATAGCACAGGGAGCTCAACTCCAGGCTCTGTGATGACCGAGAAGGGTGGCATGGAAGGGTGTGTGGAAGGTTCAAGAGGGAGGGGATATGTGTATACATATACCTAATTCGATTCGTTGTACAGCAGAGACGAACACAATATTATAAAGCAATAGTACTCCAATTAAAAAAAAAATTTTTTTTAAAGCAGAATTTCCCCAAAGCAGTTCCCTTCCAAAAGCAATCTAAACCCTAAAGGTAGCCAAACATCACCCATCCACAGACCATAAAAGTTCCAAGGCCAGACATGCTCAACTTCTGTCTTAAACCTTAACCACACAAGGATTCTCACCAATCAAAACGCCTGCTCTTTTGGCAGAAATGGGCGTCTCTTAGGGGTTTGTGCCAGTGTGGACAACTGCCGATTGTTTGTCGGGGGAATCCCAAAGACCAAAAAGAGAGAAGAAATCTTATCAGAGATGAAAAAGGTCACCGAAGGAGTCGTGGATGTCATCGTCTACCCAAGTGCTGCAGACAAAACCAAAAACCGCGGCTTTGCCTTCGTGGAGTATGAGAATCACCGGGCAGCTGCCATGGCCCGGAGGAAGCTTCTCCCAGGTTAGGACCATCCTCAGAGAGGAGGCGTCACTCCTTCCTGCCTGCTTCAGGCTGCTGTGCTCCTTAGCAAAGGGAGCAAAACCCTGCAGTCCGTTTCTTTGCTCTTTATCTCTCATTATGCAACATTTTAAACTCTCTGTCTTTCTATTCTCACAGTTAATTCTGTTCCCTAGAGTTTTCACAGATTAGGTTCTGAACACTATTCACTCTGTGCCTTAAATCCAATACACATGCACAGGAGAAATCTAGCAACCCCATACTGAATCTTTAAACTGAAGAATCTCCTTAAATTTATCAATCAACAGTTATCTTTATGTATCATTTTCATTATCAGACTTATTAGAAATAAGGTACATTATTCATCATAATGAAGAAATAATAAATATACAAGTGAAACATTATCCCAATGACAATTAGGTGACATACTTTTGTTATAACTCCATAGTAGCATCACCAACTCAATGGACATGAGCTTGAGTAAACTCCTGGAGTTGGTGATGGACAGGGAGGCCTGGCGTGCTGCAGTCCATGCGGTCGCAAAGAGTTGGACACAACTGAGCAGCTGAATTGAACCAAGCGTCTAATAATTTGTAATTTCAGAAATTAGAAATAATAGCTTTCCATAAAAGGACACCTTAGTTAGGTGCTATAAATACAAGGTAGGTCCTGTCTGGGCAACAACCAGGTTCAGAAAGTTCCACCGAGACACTGTCTCAGTCAGATCAACTTAGGAAAAATTATTGAAAGTCTTGTGCTTATTTTAAATATTCGCCAAAACTTACACAAAGGTATTGAAATGAATTAACATTAAAATGATAAGGATTTCAAGAATAACTGATTGAACACAACGGAATCAATGTTTCTCTTAAGCACTATGGAAGACCTACCTTAATTTGAAACAAAGCAAAACAGCAACAATACCTAGATGTATGCTGCCCTATACACATTCTTAAAAAATACCAGTAGGATTAGCCCTCTAAAATTTTTCAAAATTGAAATATGGCTTCTGAGCTTGAGGAATATTTTTTAATACTATGAAGGCAGGTTAAAGTGAAAAATATGAGCTAGCCCCCAAAATTGCTGAGTCTATTGAGGTGGATATTTTTATATCTAAAGTAATATTCATAAAATTTGTACATGCAGTCCATGGGGTCGCAAAGAGTTGGACACAACTGGGTGACTGAACAACATTAATATTAGAAAACACAGTAAAGGGAAATTTTACAAAGATTAGGAAGATGAAATCAAAATTTAAAATTTAACAGGAAAAATGTTTTGTCCTGAGAGGTGGATAGGTTCAACATGGACGCATCCATTAAAAAGTGAATAGTCAAAAGAAAAGAAGTGAACATAAATTCACAGCCCAGTGATCAACGTGCCTGACTCAGGGGCATAGAATCACTAAATCTGCTCACACTGCTTACCTAGCCTCTCAGTGACCAGAATTAATATTTTACTGTCCTCTTCAACACCAACAATTCCGTTATCGAAAAGCCCCTCATTTCCATCGTGTTCTTGGGCCATCATTGTAGGCTTAACACACACATGCCCAACCTTGGATTATTTTTTTTAATCAAGGTCTCCTAATTATTCTCTCAGCTCTGCTTTCTCTTCAGTGGGTCACACCTTCAAGTGACTCCATCCTGAACTTTACCACCAGAGTAGTTTTCCTAAAATATCCCATCATCCTTTCTACAAGTTCTTTTACATAGCAGAAATTCAGCCTCTCTTTGTTAAGAGGCTGAATGTTGTCACTCAGTGAAAAAATTAGTTTAAAATACTATTAGTTAAAAATTATTAAAAAATATTATTTGAACTGTCTTGTTGCTGCATATGAGATAAACCGTAAACCTCTGAGCCTGTCATTCAAGGCCTTTCACTCACGGTTCCAGTTCTTTTCAAACATACGTTGTACATTCTGTTTTCCGATAAAAAACCCCTCCTTTTTCTCAGGACAAACTCAGTGTCCTAGACAACGCCTTGCTCATTTCGTATCCTTTATTCCCAATGCTATATCTCCTACTAGAATGAGTTACGCTTTCCCCTCTCTGGACTCACTGATTCTAAGGCCCAGCTTAGCCATCACTTTGTGAAGAAACCAGCCTTATACTGTTTCAGGCCACACTAATTATTTTCCTCCTTTATTACCTGTACAGATATATACAATCATTTGGGAGGGGAAGCGGGAGAATGGCAGTGGAAAAGAATCCAAAATAGGAGAGAGAGTTTTCAGAAGTCAACCAGTGTTCCTGGGGAATTAAAACTTCCCATCAGCTTCCTTTCTTCAAAGAAAACCACACACTGAGTCACAGAAAAAGCCTCTGTCTTTACCTGAGTTGAGCCGACTAGTTGGGTCAGGGCTGAGCACCTAGGCTGCAAGAATTCTTGAGCTCTATGTTCAGCTTCCACCCAAGATCCTGACTCTTCCCTATGATTCTCTGGCCAGGAAGCAGCAACATGGAGGCAGCCCCACTCTCTCCAGGTGTTTCTCTTTTCCTCATTATCTGAGGCTGTCCTCCTTGCCTGACCCTTTAATTGGCCTCAGCTGTTGGAGTTTCAGTCAGGTTGGATTTAAGTCAGAGTGCCTCAGCAGCAGACTAACAAGATGCAGCAAATAAGCCAGTCAGAGCAAACTGTTTTATTTCTGCACAAGCCTGAGAGTAAAATCTATTACCCATTTGGACCTCACCAGTTAAATGGCAAAACAGGATTTCAGCAATGAGCAATCCTCTGGAGAGCCTGGTTTGAAAGGATAAGGAGAGCTTTCAGAAACATGATAAGCAAGGACCACAAGAAGCTTTTCCTTAACTGATCCAGACTTGAGACAGAAAACTGTGGTCTGAAGTGATGTATTGAGTCTTCCTCTCCCCTACCTACCTTATCAACAGTAGCAACTCTCTCCTGACAGTGCATCTTTGCTGAGGCATATATGAAGCGAAAGATGATGCATCCAGCACAGAGTTTATCAAAGCATTCTAAGGACGCTCTGAAAAAGAGTTCCAAGAGTGCTTTTTCCATGTTAGTCTCCATCAGAATCACTTGGAGGGCTTACTGAAGGACAGTGCTGGAGGCACCCCGCCCCACCACCACCCAGAGCTCCTGATTCAGTAGGCCCGGTGTGGTTTGTTGTTGTTGTTTAGTTACTAAGTTGTGTCAGACTCTTTGGGACCCCAGGTTTGGTGTGGGGTCTGATCATTTGCATTTATAACAAGTTGCCAGGATGCAACTGCCCCTGAGACCTCAGGCTTGAGATTTGGTCATTTAAATCAAGGATTGTCCAAGGTGGGCCACAAATTTGAATCACCTAAGGCTTTAAGATTTATGTATTTTATTTATGGCTGTGCTGGGTTTTCATTGCTGCATGAGGGCCTTCTCCAGTTGTGGCGAGCGGGGTCTACTCTCCAGTTGCGATGCCTGGGCTTCTCATTGCAGTAGTTTCTCCTGTTGCAGAGCATGGGCTCCAGGCATGCCGGCTTCGGTAGTTGCAAAACACAGGCTCTTGAGTGCTGGGTCAGTCAGTAGCTGTGGCACACAGGGTTAGTTCTGTGGTATGTGGGATCTTCCTGGACCAGGGATCAAACCCGTGTCCCTGCTTTGGTTGGTGAATTCTTTACCACTGAGTCACCAGGGAAATCCTTGAGGAGGTTTTTAAACAATGCCAGTATCCAAATCAATCACTAATCAGAGATTCTCTGGAAGCAGAGAGTAGCATTGAGGCACTGATATTTTTTCAAGGTTAATTCTATTGTGGCACCAAATTTTGTGATCCATTGCTATATCCATCCACTAATGAAAGTGAAAGTGAAGTTGCCCAGTCGTGCCCGACTCTTTGGGACTCCATAGATAGTAGCCTGCACTAAGCTCCTCCCTCCATGGGATTTTCAAGGCAAGAGTACTGGAGTGGGTTGCCATTTCCTTCTCCAGGGAATCCTCCCAACCCAGGGATCGAACCCAGGTCTCTCACATTGTAGACAGATGCTTTACCGTCTGAGCCACCAGAGAAGTCAAATGATATTAGCCATTTAATCCCATGCGAGATATAGGAAAACCTGGGGAATGACTCAGGATAGAAACATTTATTAAGTATCTACAATGTACATTGTTTTCTTCTAAAGGACAAGGGAGACTCTAAAAAAAAATCATTTGTAATTTGACACCATTTACATTAGACTCAAAGAACGCATATTCTTTATAAACTATACATCTCCAAAATTGACCAAAAAGTAGCAAGAGGAAAGTACATTATTGAATTATCATTTAAAAGTGAAAATGCTCCCTTCCATGTATCATCTTTTTTTGTCTTCACAACAACCTTAATGAGTAGGTATATTTATTATCCCAATTTTACAGATGAGGAAAGTGAAGCTAGAAGGGTTGTTTCCTAGCCAAGATCACTGATCTGATTATGGAACCTGTCTGACTTCAAAGTTCACATTCACAAATCACTTTCCAATACTGACTTTCACAGGGATGTTTATGGAAATCGCTGTTTCCTGCATCCCCTCTCACTTCTATCCATTTTAACCTTTTCCACATCTTCAGGCTTGTGAATGACTTAATGTGGTCTCAGTCTTGGTAGGCAAAAGTCAATGAGCTAGAATAGTGTTCTCAATTTTGGATGAATTAACTGAGATGCTTTTCAAAATCCTAAAGACTAGGCCACTTAGGTCAGAATTTGGAAGAAGGATCCCGGGATCAGAGATGAGGCTATTCCTAGGGGAAAACCAAATGCCTCGGTTGTAGCATTTTGGGATTTCCTTAGTGTAACACTCCCACTGTGGCTCATTTCAAGTTACCAAGGTGATACCAGTTGACTCAAAAAATTCTGAAAATTGAAGAGTCTATCCCTGCAGGTAGAAAGGAGATTGGTCCAGCAGATTCAGTAGAACCCATGTTTTTTTAAGCTCTTCTACTGTGGGGTCAAGACTAAGAACCACTGAGCTACAGAAACCAGAGTCTCTTGGGAACCTTAGGGATCTTGGGGTAAGACCTTTAGCAAAGTCTATGTAAAGCATAGAAAAGGAAGGGAATGGTACGAAAAGGGAGGGAGGTATAGAAGGGGATTGGAAGGGAGGGGGGAAAGAGAGTGATGGACAGAACTGTCCTCTAGGATGCAAGGAAGGACTGGAAGAGTAGGAAACAGCCTCCCCTGGATCGGCTGACTCATCAGGCTGCGTCTGTCTTTTGTTTGGGTTTTAGAATGTCGATGCCACAGGTGCTTTCATTGACTGCTTTTTATTTTTATTTTTTTAATTAATTAATTTATTTTTAATTTTTACTTTACAATTCTGTATTGGTTTTGGCATAGATTGACATGTATCCACCACAGGTGTACATGCGTTGTTTGGGAACGCATTGACTGCTTTTTAAAGGATAAAAAGATACATTTTGATCGACAATAATTGCCTTAAACATGCAATACTTAAACAACTAAACTCTTACCAATACTGAGGATTTCTGATTTTATTTTCTCACACTTTTTATTGCTTCCAGGATATAACTTGTTCCAAAACTAATAAAAAATAAACATATTTCCAATCAAACTTAGAAACTGAGTTGACCCTCACCCTCCTCTTATCACTTCAACATGGATCTTCACTGTATAGGGGTACAAGATTGAGTAATAAAAAGCAAAAGGGAGCAGTGGAGAAGTAAAGTGGATCTTGGGCAACCTATCCTCTCAAAAGTCCATTCCCTTTTCTGTAAAACGGAGAAAGTCATACCCCTCCCCACAGAGTTACTGTGAGAAGTCACTTTGAGACAGAATATGGGAAACATATAGTAGAGTGCAAGACACTCAATTAATTACAATTATAGAAACACAAAAATATATGTAGGATAACAGCTACCTTTTTAAGATGAGTTCAGTTTCCCATCATAGACTCTACCGTTGCTCTTTATCCTAATTTGGAAACATAATAACTTTTTCTATGTTCTGGCAAAGAACTAGGAGAGAATCCTGTTGAGCAGAGCTCTGAGTGTAAGGGACAGAGACTGTACCTGAGCCCTACACACCTTTCACATGCACCGTTTTTTCGGACAGTTCTCTGGTGGTACTTGATCACAAAGATTCTAGTGACCTTTCTAATGCTTCATGAAGCCAGACTCTATGTCTGAGCCCTAAACTCATTCTTTCCCTTTCTCCCCTTTTTGCCATCTTCAGTGACTACCTTCGCCCTGTGAGAACTGTTCTAAGATCCAAACATGACCTCTGCTGCCTCCTTCCTGTTCCACTTCAAATCATGTTCAAGTTCCCTTTATACCCAACCATTATAATAAGCCACTTGTCATTCAGAACTCATTTCTGGGCGTGCGTGCTCAGTTGCTAAGTTGTGTCCGACTCTTTGTGACCTTCTGGACTGTAACCTGCCAGGCTCCCCTGTGCATGGGGTTTTTTCAGGCAAGAATATGGGAGTGGCTTACCATTCCCTCCTCCAGGTTATCTTTTTGCCCGGGGACTGAACCCACATCTCATGTCTCCTGCATCGGCAGGAGGGTTTCTTTACCACTAGCGCCACCTGGGAAGCCCAGAACTTGCTTCTAACTAGCTCTTATTTGAAATACCTTTTAAGATCAACCATTACCTCTTTTAATATTAGTGTTCTTGCTCAATCAACATCTCAAGGTTCAATTCAAAAGGCCATTTTAGTATGAACTGCGATGATGTCCTAATTTCTATATAATTAATCATATCTGATCTTTCTCAACAGGAAGAATTCAATTATGGGGACATCCTATTGCAGTAGACTGGGCAGAACCAGAAGTAGAAGTTGATGAAGACACAATGTCCTCAGTGAAAATTCTGTACGTAAGAAACCTAATGCTGTCTACCTCAGAAGAGATGATTGAGAAAGAATTCAATAATATTAAACCAGGTAGGACATGCCAGACAAGATCACTGTTTCAAAATATATTTAAAACACTTATGCTTGAGCTGACTTCCTGTAACTTTAAATAAGATAGCTTTCACTTATCGTTCTCATAATCACATACAATTAAAACTATATTTCTACCTTTGGATTAGAAAATGTGGACGCAAGGTTCTATAACATTTATCAATATTATAATTTTACATGTTTCTGTGTGATTACTTAATACATGTCTCCTTCACTGAACTATAAATTCCATGAGCTCTTTTTCTATTGTCTCCTCAGCTCCTATTTCTGTGCCTGGGACTTAGTTGATGTTCAATAAATATTTACTGTGGTAATGAATGCGTGGCCATAACTCAAGATCTGATGCAGGTTTCTAAACCTCAGTACTTGTGACATTTTTGGCCAATAATTCTTGGTTGTGGGGGTCTGTCCTGTGCATTCCAGAATGTAATGTTTTGTAATTTTCATAACCAAAAATGTCTCTAGAATTTTTTGTGCCTGGGAGAGCAAATTGCCCCCAGTTGAGAACCACTGGTCTAATGGAATATGATTATGACTTTAGATACATAAGAAAGGAAGTAACAGTCTGTTCTAGAAAACTAATTTGAGTGAATAGAAAAGAAAAAGGATGGTGGAGGAAAATTTATTACTCATTTTGTCAATATTTTTCATTGTCAGTTTTAAGCCATGAGATTGACTCCCTATCTCTTTTTCCTCATATAGGAACTGCAACACTGAGACAGGTAAAGCATTTTAAGAAATGATGTCCAAACAAGTATTTCTCAAAGCCAGTTCTGCAGAACACTAATTCTATAAACTATCAGTAGATGTTACTCTTAAAAGGGATCCATGGTCAAATAAGTTTGCTAACACCAAATTCAGTAAAATTAAAAATTTGTCTATCTGTGGGACTTATCATAGTTCTTAACCTAATTTGCTTTGAAAGCCTCCAAAAGAGGAGCTGGGACGGAGGAGCCTGGAAGGCTGCAGTCCATGGGGTCGCTGAGGGTCAGACATGACTGAGAGACTTCACTTTCACTTTTTACTTTCATGCATTGGAGAAGGAAATGGCAACCCACTCCAGTGTTCTTGCCTGGAGAATCCCAGGGTGGGCTGCTGTCTATGGGATTGCACAGAGTTGGACATGACTGAAGCGACTTAGCAGCAGCAGCAGCAGAATGACTCACTTCCCAATTTGAGGGCCATGGATCCCATTTTTGGCAGACCATCTTGTGGGATTCGCATGCCTTAGAACATGTTAGTCTAAGTGTATCACTCTGGTGACATCTTTCCAAAAATGAGAACTTCCTAAGTTGTTGATAAGCATGGGCCATGATACCATCACCTTAAAACTGCCAGAGAATATTCACTTCACATAGTGATGTTGCCTGTTTCCAACTCTGACTGCTCTCTCAAGTGTAATAGCATCAGTTGATGATTTATTCTAAAGGTAATTAGTAAGGATCCCTTTTCTCCCTTTTTAAAGATTCACCAGAGACTTGTCTTTTTCCATACTTCAGGAACTCTGCCTTCCTTGCTACTTGAGTATAATGGTATATTCAACAACTCTGTGATGTAGGGTACCCTACTACTTCCATTATTTTCCAGGACCCAGAGCAGATAAGTTGCTTGTCCAGGGTCATACAACCAGAAAGTGGCAGGGTCCAGACTTAAATCCAGGTCTGGTTAAGAGCTTGTTCTTAACAACTCAAACACCCCCATGACCTACACATATTCCATTTACCCACTCATTCACTCACCTGTCATTTTTTCAGTAGCTCCTAGGTGCCCCACGGTGGGAAGAACTAACAGGTAGGAAGTGTGTGTGTGGAAGGAGTTTAACACGTAATTGGAGATCTGGAAGTTGATGCAATTGTGAGCATAGAAACTGATACATGCATGACTTAGCACTGACTTTCTTCCTTCCCATAATGAATAACACTTATTTTGTGTAATTAAAACATTACTCTCTGGGATGGAGGGGGTGCAGAAAGGCTGGAATGAGAAACTACTAAAAGGCTGCTTCCTTTCATAGTCACTGGCTATCAGCTTTCTAGTCTGCATGTTGAAGAGAGACCAGTGCCTAGGCCCTTTTAATTACAGTGAAAATAATAAATGCCAGGTCTGTTTCTCTCTCTGAGGCTGGTGGCACAACTCTTAGGACTCCAAAATGATATGTGGCTGCTGCTTCTTGGCACTCTGCAAAAAAAAAAAGAAATGAATTGCAGAGGGTTGTTGACTAGCAGACATCTGCTGTATTGGGGGGAAAAAGAGCTAACCAGTTTCTTTTCCAGTGGAAATGATAAGTTTATACTTAACCTAGAAAAATTTGAGAAACAAAAAAATAACTTTTAAAAAATTCTATTGAAAGTTGGATCCCTCAAAGGACCCTGAGTATTCTTGCAAACAATTATCAATATATTATTTTAACCCTTATTAAACTGAAAATATTATATTGCTATTCAGAGAAATAATGATAATTAAAAAAAAAAAACTAGAGCCAGAAAATGTATATTCTTCCTCAGTGTAGCCTAAGAGTATCTGCTGAAATTCCAGTTATAATAATTTTATAAAATCTGATTTTCTTAAAACAGTTTACCTTCAGAATCACCTGAAGGGCTTGTTAAAAGATTACTGGCCCTGCCCACCTGAATTTCATCTTCAGTAGCATCACTGACTTAGTGGATATGAACCTGAGCAAACTCCAGGAGACAGTGAAGGCCAGGGGAGCCTGCAGTCCATGGGCTTGCAAAGAGCAGGACACGACTGAGTGACTGAACAACAATAGGTCTGGGATGGGTCCCAGGCACGTGCATTTCCATTAAGTTCTGAGGAAGCTGATGCTGCTGGTCTAAGGACCATACTTTGGGAAACATGACCTTCTGACAGTCTCCCCTTGGGATTGCAGATGTGTTTGTCTTCCGGTAATTCAACTGCTGCTGACAAGTTGATAATGAACAGAGTCATTGTTTTCCGATTCCCTGTATTAGAGTCTTATGGAGGACCATTGATATTTTATTGCCTCACCCTCTGCAAAATGATTGATCAATAAACAAGAAGAAACATATTAAAATAAGCCACATGGTAAACACCACTGTAGAGAAAACCAGCTTTTATGATTTAAAAAACTCTCACTTTCTAATCTGTCTGCATTTTTAATGAGGTTACATTTTCACATACCGTGATTTCTCAAAGCATGTGTGGCTAAACATTATTGTTCAAAAAACCCAAGCTGATTTCAATATCTGCAAGTAGAATTTGAGTACACCAAAATCTATTATCCTCTGAAATGCCACCTAACTAATGTGAATGAAAACAGAATATAAATTGACTAAAATATTTGCTCATTCCAGGAATATTCATTGAATAGCCCCTGTGCACAAAATACTATGCAGGAACTAGATAAGGACAATACCAAGATGCCTCTGGGAGCTAACAGACTAGCTGGAGGATGGCACTGCAGAGTGAATGGGGCAAAGACTGGGAAGGTAGAGGTCCTCACTGGCCCATCTTTCACCTGTTAATACCCAAGAAAAGCATGAGGTTACATCACAATAATCACTCCATCCTGATGCTGAAGGAATAAAGAGAGCACATTTGCAATGCAGTTAATTACATGTCTGCATGGTTCATGGTCTCATATACCTTTATTTTCTCAACTTAGCCATATAACTTCGTTCTGTACAACCACTATCATAAGAAGTAAAGAATCAAATACTGAGGGGAAAAAGAAGCATCACAATATTTTTAAATTATTTTCACATTAGCACCCTATCATTATCCCAAAGGAAGATGGTTTATAGCCATTGAAACATATAGCAGAGTAGAAACTCAAATTGTCTTTATGACCTTGAATCTAAGAGGGTAGATAACTGAACTTTGACAGTGAGAGGAAAAAGGAAAAGACATATCCTTTTCTGATCCTCCCTGGCATAGGGTCCCATCCTCGGTTGTCCCTGGAAACTAAGGATGGAAGAAAACCTGAGTGCTCAAAATATACCCAGGTAACTAACTGAAAAGGGATAATTTGCATGGCAAACTAAATATTAATCAAGTTTCTATCTTTAGGCAAAAGTTCTATTTTTAAAATTGAGTAAGCAAGGACATTTTAATAATAAAATGTAAAATCTAAAGTTCAACCATCTTGGTAGAACTTTATTTTTACATATCAACATGTACAGCAATCCCTCTACACAGTAATAGGTGGGGTTGATTTGTTATTTTTTTATTACACAAAGAATATATATTAATATTGCAAATATTTGTAAAAACACCAAAGAATGCAAATTAAAATACAAAAGTCCCCTTTATTCTCCCCAACTTTTTTCCCCATTCCTGCTGTTGTTCAGTCACTAAGTTGTGTCTGATTCTTTGCAATCCCGTGGACTGCAGCACTCCAGGCCTTTCAGTCCCTCACCGTCTCCTGGAGTTTGTCCAAGTTCATGTCCATTGAGTTGGTGATGCTTTCCAACCATTTCATTCTCTGCTGCCCTCTTCTCCTTTTGCCTTCAATCTTGCCCTGCATCAAGATCTTCTCCTGAACTAACCCCTATTAACAATTCAATCTTGATCGTTTCAGTTCTCTTTCTGTGTGTATATTCATATTTATGTGCAATATATATGTGGGTTGGGATTTTATAAATATAAATGCTATAATATTACACTTACTATATTGTAACTTTTTAGATTTAACAACAGGTTCTGAAGGTTTCCATGTAAGTATACATGAAGAGCCTATTTGTTCTCTTTAAAGACTTCTTAGTATTATTTAATACAAATGTACCAGATTTAATCACTCTCATGAAAATGGACATTAAGTTGTTTTATTTTGCTATTTCAACTGACTAGTGTTATTAATATTCTTACACATGATCCTTTTGCACATGTGTGAATACTTCTATTAAAGAGATTCCTCTAGTAGGATTAGTGGTTATGTACTTTGTTTCCAACCTTTGATATTTTAAACCAGCATGGTAAGAAACTATCTTGGTTCTCAGATGTACTTTCAGAATTTTTGTTTGTTTGTTTTGATCAAATGAGATAAACAGATGAGAGATCTGAGTTCTAGTTCTTAGCTATGTGAGTTCATTAATTTCACTTACTTTGTCAGAGATTTAGATTCAGAATCTTTAAGTTGAAAACAAATAAAGGTTAAATGAATTAAAAATTAAATTATTGCTAAGTCTCTTCTACCTCTAAAATTTTATTGTACCAATCAAAGGAGTCAAGATGTCTTTCTAAGAAAGAGCCATAATTACCTAAATATATAAGATGACCAATAATTGAGTTCAACTCAATATTTTACCATGTATAAATTACTATCCTTTATATAATATACTGAGAAAGATACCCTTCTATCCTCAAAGACAATAATCTAGGAAGTGGAAAAACAAATTCATCAATAATATATAAATAATAAGGCAGAACATAAGTGTTATTAAAGAATTACAAACAAAATCTTTTGTTGAGTGTGCAGAATTTTAAACCTGAACACAGGAAATATTCTCAATGGGCTCTTTAAATACTGAATCTCCAAAAATAAACAATTAAAAAAGATTCTTGCAAGCTAAATGTTTCAGTCTATCATGTTCAGCTATCTCAGGCTTGCTATGGAGCTACTTTCACTCTGCTTCCAGGTGCTGTGGAAAGGGTGAAGAAAATCCGAGACTATGCTTTTGTGCACTTCACTAACCGAGAAGATGCAGTGGAGAGTATGAAAGCTTTAAATGGGAAGGTAATGTAGGACAAAGAAAAACTATGCACAGATTCCACCAAAGCTTGCTGGGGAGGTTCTATTCAGGAGAACAGACCTACAAGTCCATCCCACTCAGGCTTCCTCCATCTCTGACATGGCTGCCTTAATCCATCTAAGAGAACAAAAGGGTGATGGAAAATTCAACAGAGATGTGGCTTATACATCCAATTCTATCTCTAATTTTGGCTGATTTGGACAAGTCACTGGTCCTCAATTTTTTTAGAAATAGAGAGTTGGAATGGAGTATTCCAAGGTGATTTTCCCAATTCCAGTTTTCTCTCATTATTTCAAAGAAATTATAACCTTTGTAGTACAGTATTTTGGAGACTGATGATCTGACAAGATGTCAAGGTTATCATTCTGCACTTATAGTTTGATATTCCAAGTCTGGAAAGCTTGGAATTTCTTCACATTGCCAAGAGTAAGCTCTGGGGAAAACAACTAGTAATATTATATTCTAACTTATGATTTATATATAGAAATCAGTATAATATTTACTTATTAATCCCATAATATTGAAAATCTTCTGTAAACCATTTATCATGCTAAGTATTGTTTGGAATACTTAAAGGATCAAACCAAAGATGCTTATCAAAGGGCTAAAAGTCAACTGAGGATTAAGACAAGTACTCACATACCTTTGCAAAGTCCAGTCAGATAAATTTTGTTAAAAGAAAAAAAAATGGATAAGTGGTGACAATGTTCAAAGAGGAGTGGGTTATTAAGAATCAGAAAATCTTCACAGATGTGAAAAGACAATATTTAAGAGAAGCCATGCACTTGGGAAGAATTCCAAAAGGAAAAAAACACAAAACATGGTAAGTTCAGTTCAGTTCAGTCGCTCAGTCGTGTCCGACTCTGCGACACCATGAATCGCAGCACGCCAGGCCTCCCTGTCCATCACCAACTCCCGGAGTTCACTCAGACTCACGTCCATCGAGTCAGTGATGCCATCCAGCCATCTCATCTTCTGTCGTCCCCTTCTCCTCCTGCCCCCAATCCCTCCCAGCATCAGAGCAAAGGTGAAGTGATTTCAGACAGAGGCATAGAATTTGTAAAGAGCCAAGTATAATTGGAGAACAGTAAAGATGGATTGCCTTGCTATGAATCGAATGAGCATAGGACTGTTTCACCTGCCAGGCCTTGCCCTGCTCAATCCTAATAGGAGACAGTTGGCAAAGGGACTAACTATAAAGATATGAGCCCGGGGCAGGAGAACTAAAAGGGACTGTGCAGGAGCCTGGGGCTCATGCACTCCTGGAGCCAAGGAGACAAAGGACGAGAGAAGAGACAGGAAACCTAAAGGAGAGAGGACTGTAAAGAGCAGATCTTGTTGCGAAAAGTAATGCACTTTGGCCAATGGACATATTCAGGCCAAGGTCACCTCATAGAGAGGGAGCCAAGAGAAGAAATAGCTCACACTTGCTGCTCTCTCTCCTGCCAACCTCTGGCCAGGCCTCCCCATTGACTAAATTCAATCATAATCTGGAAGGCCCAGGAGCCCTGAAGGGGAGCCGTGCAGAACTCCCTGTGGGAGCTTGGAGGCTGGCAGCCAATGTGGAGTGGATCTACAGGGCAAATAGAGGGTCTCCACACAAGGCCTTCAGACATAGCGGGGCCTGGGCTTATGAGCTATTCCTGGTCTACAGAGTGTGTGAATCCTGCTGTGGGGGCTGCAGACTACTGACTCCAGAACACAAAAAGAAAACTTGAAAGCAAAATATTAATGCATATTTAAATATATCTAGGAATCTTCTTCATTGATAATTACATTTAGTGTCATAATAATATTTCTTTGAAAAAATGTGACAGTTTCTCACTTTGAAAACATTTCTGAGGATACTTGCAAAGAAAGGACCAACCATCATAAATTAAATGCTAAATAATTGCATTGGAATCATCACAGTGAAAAAGTATCCAAACTGTTTCCAGTTTTTGCAGCTGGCATATTTATGGTGGTTTAGACACTAAGTTGTGTCCGACTCTCACTACCCCATGGACTGTAGCCCGCCAGGCTCCTCTGTCCATAGTACTTTCCAGGCAAGAATACTGGAGTGGGTTGACATTTCCTTCTCTAGGGGATCTTCTTGACCCAGGAATCGAACCTGAGTCTCCTGTTCTGCAGGCAGATTCTTTACCGACTGAGCTATCAGGGAAACCCATGGCTAGATATTTTTATAACAATGTATACATGTATTATATAGTTAAATACATATTCAATGTTATTATTAAATACATATATTAAATATTATAATAATACTTAACTGTAATGTAATATGGGAAAAGCAAAAGTAAGTTTGCCTAGAACTATGAAAGTTTTTAAATATAAATATCCATATGGATACTTAATCTATTAGACAAGGTGAGGCTTTGAAGTTTTTTGTGCAGTGAAGTAATGATCCCATTAACAATTTAGGGAAATCAACCTATTAAGAATTGAAGTTTCATAGAATAGGGAGAGAGATGTAATTGGAACTAGTTAAATAACTATTAAAGTCACTCAAGTGGGAAGAAATAAGGGCTTGAATGAGGGTGAGAATGGAATGAAGGAGAAAGCTCTACACAGAACTACGCAGGGTGAATTCAAAGGATCCAGGAACTGATTGGATAGAGCAGTGGGAAAGAAGGATGAGTCATTTTAGGTTTTCAGTATAGAGAACCAGGATAATGATGTTAGGGAAGTCAGGTGGGGAACCTATTTGGACAGAAAGGTGATGAACTGAGCTTTGCACATGATTATTCACTTATTCTACAAATACCTGTGAATGTCTACAATGAGA
This sequence comes from Oryx dammah, assembly GCF_014754425.2. Lineage (NCBI taxonomy): Eukaryota > Metazoa > Chordata > Mammalia > Artiodactyla > Bovidae > Oryx > Oryx dammah. Next base: position 8,056,526 of record NW_024070198.1, read on the forward strand.
AAGAAATCTTGCTGGGCTTGGGGCTATACAGGTTAATATGATATTGTTCTAGACTTTGAAATACCTAAACAAAATAAGTAAAATACAATAGTTGGTATCAGTTCAGTTCAGTTCAGTCGCTCAGTCGTGTCCGACTCTTTGCGACCCCATGAATTGCAGCAGACCAGGCCTCCCTGTCCATCACCAACTCCCGGAGTTCACTCAGACTCGTGTCCATCGAGTCAGTGATGTTTAGAACACTGTAAAGGAGCAGAGGTATATTTCAGTAAGAAATCTAACTTTTCAGTAAGGAATCATTTCGCTAAAAACATCTCTTGATATAGAAGTGCCTATAAGTACAGACCTATTTAGGTATCTTATCTTTCATAAGATAGGAACAAAGACAAAGAATTACATCCAAGGTATTTCTTTAATACTCTAAGTCTGTTTCTTCTAATTATATCAACATCAATATAATACGGTAGAATATGAGCTGAATTCTCTGTGTGTGTGTGTTCGACCTAAGATATTTGATACTGATTCCTGATACTGAAAAGTAGGGTATATACATGTAACTAGGAACAAGAGGCTGCTCCCAAACGATCAGGATGATCATAAAGTATGAATTTTGCCCAGCAGACATCAGTGATCCAGGAACCACTGAATCACCCATGAAACCATCAGCTGCTGTGAAAGGGAATATTTGCAAGAACACTTAATATTTCTTTTCTTTATTAAAAAAATAATATTCTTATTTGAGAGAAGCTACAAATGCCTCCTCAAAACACCTTGTCTCTTTGATAGTAAATATATCAATGTATCAAGTAATTGTGGAGAGCCATCTTTGTCTCTTATGTATGCAAACAACACATAAAAAAGCAAATCACACTTGTAGATCTACACATGGCCATTATTTTCAATATCCAGATCTGTTTGCAAAATGTAAAAAAACGTGTATCAGAAAAGAACCACTTCAAAATTTTTTGAAGACAAGTTTTAAGTAGCACCTGACTTGAGAAACATTAGTACTGACCTGCTATTCCTGTTTGTTTAGCAGATCAAAAGTTTGCTTCTTAAGGAAGTATCTCTAGAAGACAAATGCAGAACCCTCAATGATTTCACTTCCTTAAGTAGGGTCCTACTTTTAAGCCTCTCTTCTTTTCCAGTAAAAACTCAGCTATTATGTAGCTCCAAAGAGTAAGACACTTAGCTGGCTGGCAACTGGAAAGGCCTGACTAGACAATGGCCCCCCACTCCAGTACTCTTGCCTGGAAAATCCCATGGATGGAGGAGCCTGGGGGGCTGCAGTCCATGGGGTCACTAAGAGTTGGATACGACTGGGCGACTTCATTTTCACTTTTCACTTTCATGCATTGGAGAAGGAAATGGCAACCCACTCCAGTGTTCTTGCCTGGAGAAGCCCAGGGATGGGGGAGCCTGGTGGGCTGCCGTCTATGGGGTCACACAGAGTCGGACACGACTGAAGTGACTTAGCAGCAGCAGCAGCAGGCTGCCCATAACAAAGTGTGGACAATTGATAAGATCTTTTATTGATCTCCTTTCATCTTCGTTGCACTGTGCTAGGTACTGGAGATTATATTCTACCCATAATTAACCTAAAATTTCTTAGAATTATGTAATTATATAAGTATGTATGTTAAAATACATCCCATAAAAATATTATATAATTCTGTCTCAGTGACTGTATTGAGTTAATAGATTTATAACTAATATGTCAATAGGCAGTGGCTAATTATTGGCCTGTTGACAGACTATATGCAATTTACCAACAAACCATTCAGGGAAAACCCAACTGGCACACAAAACAAGAACCTAAGAAAAGATGATGCATATGTTGACTGGAAAAAGTACACAACCTAAAAGTTGAGAACTGTTTCATTTTGAGGATATTCTGAGGACTTGCAGCCTCTCAGTAGTTATAAAGGACTACTCTGAAGAGGTAAGAGAGGAGCCAGATATATAGGAGTTTTGCAACAAAGATCAGGTAGTTAGAACAACAAAAGATAACTGGTAAAGAAAACCTGATGTCTCAAGTTAAGGAATTTAGCACTTTCCGGTATATGGGAAGATGCAAGGGTGGGCTCTTTGAAATCATTCCTTTGATACGCACCTCAGCTATCTAGAGCCAGTGTGCTATTCTTTTCCATCTTTCCTATCCTTTGAGGTTACCACTGGGGGCAGCTGTAACGTGATGGCTTGATGGTTGCAACGGCCTTTGTTTAGTGACATGACAGGCAACATTTTCCATTCAAACAGATAAATGAAATAGTAAACACAGCAGCAAATAGACTAACCCTTAGAAGGAGGCGTGTTACTAGGACTCAGCCACACCTGGTTGTCCTCATATCTTCTCACATGCTTTTTCCTTACTGTCTACAACAGGTGCTGGACGGGTCCCCCATTGAAGTGACCCTAGCCAAACCAGTGGACAAGGACAGTTATGTTCGGTACACCCGAGGAACAGGCGGAAGGGGCGCCATGTTGCAGGGAGAGTACACCTACTCTTTGGGCCACGTTTATGACCCCACCACCACCTACCTTGGAGCACCTGTCTTCTATGCCCCCCAGGCCTACACAGCGATTCCCAGCCTTCATTTCCCAGCCACCAAAGGACATCTTGGCAACAGGGCCATTATCCGGGCCCCTTCTGTTAGAGGTAACATTAATCAGCTCTTGTCTTAGATGAAGCTCTGCAATTTCAAATTATGTGTATTGCAATAGACTTGTGTCTAAGTTATGTCTAATTGGATGAGTCTACTGGGAGAAAAGACCTGGAAAATTGCTTATTGAAAATCAAATAGTACATTAATATTTGTCCTTTCATAGGAATCTTTTTTCACATTACAACTGGTTATTGAAAAACTTGGTCAGAATACAGTGTAAATGAATTTAAGGTATGCATTTGATCTCTGCATAGGCCCATAAAATATACACACACTAAAATTCAAATCCACAATTACTAGTTTCTTCCTTATCATTGTACTACCATATTACAAACATATGTGACTCATTACAAAACTTTCAAATGGGAGCAGTATGGTTCAGTGGAAACCAATTACCTCAAATGTCAAGACATGTGTATTGGATGGTGACTCAGTGCCATCATGTCCATATATAAATCACAAATTATCATAAATATATTCTAACAGATACATGAGATGCTCTCATCTGACCTCCTCTGAGAAATATGTACAATGCCTTCCAAAAAGCCACATTACTAGGGAAATGAACTTGTTACTCCAGGATACGGGGAACTAAATAGTAAAAGTCCAAATAGAAAAAATAAATAAATAAACAACTCTCAATCTCATTGCCAAACAAATCTTTCCTACTGAATCCTATTAGAATTCCAAATGTTCAAGCAGTTCTCTGACCTCAGTTATTTCAAAAGATGTCAAAGATAAGGAAAGCACTTTTTCAAGAAACTGTCTTGATCTTGCCTAATGGGATCCTTCAGAATGGTTCTGCTAGGAATCAATGCCAACAGAATCTCAATTCTGTCTTCCAAATATGACAACAGTCTGGACAATTCAATGGCAAACTGTATACTTAAATCTATTCTTGTGTTTGACTAGAAGCAAGGGGCATATCCAGATTACTGTGGAAACAATTATCTTACTGTGTTTTGCTATTTTTCAGGAGAACTGAATTGGCCATCCTAGGAGTTCTAGCTTCAACTGCCTTGAAAGTTCCATACTCATAATACAATCACTTCACCCAAAGTTGCAATATAAAAGAAGCCTTTAGAAATCTTTTCCTGAAGGAAATCCATTCAGGACTATCTATTTATATGTTTGATGACAAATTATGTCATTAAACCATTGTACATTTATCATCTAAAATCACATCATTAAACAATCCCTACATTAAGTATAAGTTGTCAACCAGTTGTAATGTAGGAAAAAAACAAACTGTACTCCAAGGGGAAAAATACCTGTCTTATAACAAGAAAGAAATCAATGAATGATATTCATGGATGAAGGGTAATCAACTTTTTATCTCTTTATAGCACTAATAGGAAATCAAAGTAGCAATGTGGCAAAACAAAAAATCAAAAGTAATCTATTAATGAAACTCAACGGAAATTTAAGCCTCACATTAATAGAATATAAGAAAATGGTATATTTTAAAACACATTTTCTAAACATTGGTTTTCCAACAGGTCATCAGGAATGTTAACATTAGGGAAACTAGAATTCATTTCTAATTTACTGGTCAAAGACAAAAAGGCAAGACTTAATTTAATACATGTGGTCATATTACACTGTAAAATGTGAAAATATATACCTCCCAACATTTATTAGTCTACAAAAAAATGTCAACGCAAATTAACTGAAGAGAGAAATTGCAAAAATTTTCTCTATACCCAAGTTTTAAAGTGGCATGTGTACGTATCCATAGCTTTGATAGTATTGCTTTCTTTTATGTACAGTTTAAAAAAAAAAAAGGATGCCTATGGTAAATGCTGTATTATGTTGAGTTTCATTACATTAGAATCCTGGAGTTTTCTATCCATCTTCAGGGCAATAATCAATGTGACTTGGGCTAACTTTTCCATTACAGTAAGATTCAGGGTGATTTTCTGGTGGTTTGATTCAGTTTAATGCCTTCTTACATTCCTAGAAATTTACATGAATGTACCTGTAGGGGCTGCGGGAGTGAGAGGACTGGGCGGCCGTGGCTATTTGGCTTACACAGGCCTGGGCCGGGGATACCAGGTCAAAGGAGACAAGAGAGAAGACAAACTCTATGACCTTTTACCTGGGATGGAGCTCACCCCAATGAATCCTGTCACTTTAAAGCCCCAAGGAATTAAACTTGCTCCCCAGGTATGTAATGTTATTCCAGAGGCAGCTTGGATGTTTGTGTAAGTTGGGTCAAAGACCATCATTCACCATTCATCACTGGATTTGACTTGATCCCTACTTGGGGCTGTAGTCTTGCTTTGTTTTCTTTTGTTTTATTACATAGATAAACTGACCAATCAACATAACATATTGTGAGACAACAGTGGGCACTGATTACCATTGGTCTACTTCAGACTCTTTCTTTCTTGTTTTTCTTAATTATAAAATTTGACATCTTAAATAATCATCCACTGAAACGCAAAAATCCTGAGTACTACTAAGAATTATCAACCAGTACTTTAAAAGAAAACAAAATAAAGCAAGGTTGGTTAGCAAATGAAGAGCACTCACAACAGGGAATGAATAGATTCATTAGAACATCTTTTCTTGGAAACACTGTTAAAGTGAAAACACCGTGCACTCTGCGGTGTATCATTACTCATATTCACTACGATACACCATCAGTCATATCAAATCAAGTCTTCTACAGCGATTAATTATATCTAGGCAGTGGCTTTATGGTAAATTTTTTTGCTTTCATTTCACAGTTCTAAGTTTCCATATTCCTGCATGAGGGTATGATTTTTATTATTGGAAAATTTAAAGCTATAAAAGTTGTTCCAGTATGGAAACTGAATCACAGGGTCAAAAATAAAACAAAACAGGATCTGTGTTAACCCTCAGACTGTTCCCTCTGGATGTGCATTATATGTTGGACTCTGCAAAGATACTTTGGCTGAATAATCAATATCGAGTTGACAGTTTACACATCCTAAAGGAAACTTTCTGACTCCCACCCCAAAGGTATAAGCCCCAAATTTATGGAAGTAGCCCTATGATTACAACTGAGTAGAAAACTTGATTTTCTAAAAGCTCATGTTGAATGGTTTCTTTCTTTTTTTTTTTTTTTGGTTGATTATTTTTGGGTAGGATTAATAGCTTTCTTATACATATAAAGGAGCTCATCTATAGTTTCTGCAACCCTCCCCAGGTAATTTATTTTTTTAAGGATGCCAATTAGAGTAGTAAACAGTATTAATGTGTCTGTTTAAAACCATTTGGGGGGCCAGCATTATGCACCAAGTATTATGCTAGGAGCTAAAGATGGAAAAGCAAATATAACATAATTCTTGCCATCAAAACTCATATGGCAATCCAGTGAGAGGATCCTGACACATAAATAACTACAATAAAATCTAGTTAAGTACAATGATGGAGCTTTGTTCAGAAAACACAAAAGCTAGTCATCCAATATATCTTGGGTTAAAACCTAAAATAAGCAATCTAATTAAAGTACTGGGGTATCTAGAAACATTTTAAGGAAAAAAAAAAAGAATCATTGTTACATGCCTGCTGCATGCTAAGTCACTTCAGTCATGTCCAACTTTTTGTGACGTCCTCTTGGCTCCACTGTTCATGGGATTCTCCAGGCAAGAATACTAGAATGTGTTGCCATGCCCTCCGGGGAATCTTCCTGACCCGGAAACTGAACCCATGTCTCATATGTCTTCTGCTTGGCAGGCGGGTTCTTTACCACTCGCACTACTCGGGAAGCCCCATCATTGTCATAAATTCTACGTAATAGTTCTAGGAGCTACCATAGAGTGTGTAATGACCTCTGCTTTTATATTAAGCCAGGTGAGAAATTGGTCATGCTTTATAGTACCATCAGTAACCATCTCTATGAACTAATGAAAGTTTTAAAAATTAATCTCTCTGAATTTCTGCAACTATGGCTTAGAAATTAAGGGTCATGCCACCACCAACCAGCCTAGATGGAGCCTTGACAAATTCTTGGAGGGGTTATGAACTTCCAACAAGAAGAGCAGAGGTACTAGGGCTGCCCCACAAGTCAGGAGTTAGAGTTAAAATCCTTTACACGTGTCTGCACAACAGGCATAAACAAGCAGGCAAGATATCTACTAGCTCAAGTAACTGACTATGGCCCTGGAACCTTAGAGAACACTTTGTAGATGAAAAAAGGTGCTGCAAAGCTAAGAGTACTAAAAAGCAAAAGTTGGTAGAGGAAATAGAAACAACCTACAAGTTTAACAAACAAGAAACTGTGCCACTGCTGCTGGACGAGTGTTTGAGCGAATGAGATAAGATCCATGGACTCAGTCTAGGGAACAGTTCTACACTGGGAGTTATTTTTTCAGATTTATGCCTTATGTTGCACAGTTTACTGAATCTGCTGCCCAGTGGGAGCATCAAGGCTTGTGGGCCAACAAAAAATGGTTTCAGGATGAAGAAAATATGTGCCGTTAGGAAAGATTTGGTTTGGAGTAACGACAGAAGGCAGCTTCTAAAAATCAGATCACTGTAAAAATAGCCAGAAGTGGTGTTTTGCCAAACAAAAACATGGCAACTATCAACACCCATCTATTCATGTCCATCAAGAAATATCCATCAAACCTTTTAACTCTTCTTTTGTGAAAATGTAAAGTTAAAACCCTATGACAAATGCCATGAACTAGGAACGAATCCTTAGGTTATTTTCTCTAACCCACTATAAACAGAAGGATTCACAGTAATGATGAGTAAATCCAGCTACACAGTGCTGGAATATCAATTTAAAAAAAAGAATATATCAAACAAATCGTAAAAGTAAAGTATTGGTAAAAAGTTAGAGCTAATGGACTAAACTAAAAGCATATTAGAATAAATGATGTGAAAATGATTTTTATGAATTAATAGACGTAACATTTTAAATGGAGTTCAAATTGAGTTCATCTTAAATTTTATGAGTCATTAAACCATGTGGCATTTTATATCTTCTTATATTTGCTTAAACTCTGAAGATTCAATTTAAAAACCTAAAAGCTGGAGAAATAATGCAAATGTGACATTTGAAAGAAAAGTCACTTTTTTTTTTCCCCCGCTCTTATAGATATTGGAAGAAATTTGTCAGAAAAATAACTGGGGACAACCGGTGTATCAACTTCACTCTGCCATCGGACAAGATCAAAGACAACTCTTCTTATACAAAATAACCATTCCTGCCCTGGCCAGCCAGAATCCTGCCATGTGCGTACCTTCTCATCATTTAGATTTTAGAATAAGAGTCTCTTGTAAATGTAGTGTATGTTTGTCACTATCTCAAGAAGAGAAATATTCAAGCTTACTACCGACCCATTTTACTCAAAGCATACGTTGAGATGTGTATTTGGGATATTTGTGCCAGCTATGAGACTAGCATCTCAAAGCCCCTAAATTTCAGAGACAATGAAGACTGGGTACTCTCATCAACCAATGGAAAACTGCAGATATGAAGTGTAATAGAAATGAAAACTATAGCCCATGTTTTTATCTGTGTAGTATTTGGGTTGGACTATATGAAATTACCATTTTATACCTAATAACACCATCCTCTGCCATTTAAATCTTGGACGAAAGACATCATCTCTGTTAGACGTTATTACCTTCAGAATTTTACCTTGAGCCTGTATTTCTACACATTTTAGGAACTATCATGTTTCACATATATATTAGAAAAGGTTTATAATGAGTTGCAAGTACGTTCCAGGAGTGTCATCCCACCCATGTTCTAAATAAGTTCACAAATATTCCAACATGCATAGATATTTAAAAGGTTTAAAAGCAAAAAGATAAGTACCCACACAAAATTCCATTATCCGATCATCTTAAAAAGCATACAGCGCCTTAGCTTTGCATGTCTCAGAAGCACACATTTATTAATAAAATGTGCACCCTGACTGACTCTGCTTTCCAGCCATCCTTTCACACCTCCAAAGTTAAGTGCCTATGTGGATGAAGCAAAGACATACGCGGCCGAGTACACCCTGCAGGCCCTGGGCATCCCCACTGATGGAGCCGACGCCCAGACCGCCGCTGCTGCCGCCGCCTCTGCTACTGCGTTTCCAGGTTTGGAAAAAATAGCACCAGAAATGACACTCTACAGAGAGTGTTTGAGAAACCCTCTTGGGTACCATGGACTCACAGAGTTGTCTGTGAACAACATCTACTCTAAATCTGATTAGTGACCCATTAATGTATAGGCGAGAGAATAGAGCTGGGCGGCAGGAGTGGGGGCACCTAGTCTTAGCTCAGCTGTAAGCATCTGTGTGATAGAGAATGAAGCAGTCACTCTGCCTCTGGTTTTGTTTTGGTTTTTACTTGTAATAAGAGAGTTTAGAACTGCCTATGAATAGCTGATATTTATTTGAACTCTAACTATGTGCCAGGCACTCACCTATCTCAGCAATGCTCGTGATACCACAAGAGACAAACTCTACCATCATGCCCATTGTATAGGTGAACAAACCAAGTACCAGAGAGATTAAGCCATTGGCCAAGGTCAATCAGCTTTGAAGCAATCCTTGGACTCCCTCCCCAGTTCTAATCTTCAGTTCTACTCAATCCTACTTATTACTTTGCTTTCTGAAAGAAACGTGTAGAGCAGATTTTTAAAAATTATTTGAAGTAAATTCTGTATGTGAGAGGGAGAGAAAAGAGAGAGACCCTTTCAATAAGGGGATAATCGGGCTCATTTTATCTGTTGTATAATTTAGGTCTGGGGCGTATGGTGATCACTTAAAGCAAAGCCTATCTGTAGATCAACATGCCTTCAGGGTCACATTTAAAAGACTTTTCCCCATTTATTATGTACCCACAACAAATGCTAATAATTAAAATGAATCCTCTAAAGAGGACCAGACAAGAAATGTCTTTTGGAAATTTTCCTTCAGCAGTAAGTCTGAGCAACTACCCTCTTAATAATAAAAGTTTGTATCTTGCAGAGAAATCTATCATTCTGACTTGTCACTGTTGGCATACTTCCCATAAACCCAAATCAGACTAGACTTAGAAACAGGACATTCCTATCAACTGATCAACTTATATACTGGTCGCATGTGGGTATGAGAACTGCTATATTCCTCACATCCAGAACAAATGAGAGCCTGCTCTCATTTCCTTTTATTTCTCAAAACTTGCCAATATGTCTTCCATTCTGGTAAGTGAAGCTAAAACTAATCACGCTCCACACACAAGCATGATCTCAATTCCAGCTTTGTTCTGTAGAATGTGGAGAAGATGTGTGATGCACGCCTTCAAGGTTACCAGGCCAAGAGCAGCCCCTGCCAAGGTCCAGTTCCCTCTTGGGTTGTGCTGGGGCCATAAGCTTTGTGCTCGCTCTCCATACAGCAGGGTGTTGACTCATCCATCTTCTGGGGACTTGTGTCAGGCTTCTCAGTTCCCGCAGCAAGTTAAACCCCTGCCTTACAGCGAGCTATACCCCAAAGACATCTAATTCATGTACTGTAAAAATAAATGAGCCACTGCCAGAAGAATTTTAAAGTTTGCTTTCACACTGGAAAGGATTTGCTTTTTACTCAAACATGTTTTATCTTATCCTCACTTTTATTTGCCCCTACAAGAAATAAAAAATTATTTAGAGCAGGAGAATCATCTTGGGAAAGCTGAAGAATTTGAGATGATCTTTTATAACTCACTATGAAGTCATGCAAATAACAGCCTCCACAGGAAGACTCTGTTTGGAACACAAATACTCTTGCACTTTAGAAATTAGCCAAATTGAAAAAGAAAATTCAAAATCCCTAAAGATAAAATCTATGCCCCATGGGCGCGCGCGCGCACACACACACACATATTTTACTTACTTACTTTTGAAATACTGTTTCCAAAGTTATGGAAGTAATTCTTAACACATTTCTTATATCCGTGGAAAATGTACCAAACTCCACTCGTGCATTAGTCAGCACTAATGCCCCAAGGGCACGAGCCAAGCAGTGGATTCAATTTTTTAAAAACTAGTCCAGCCAGCTTCCTGCCACCACTTCCTGAGAAGCCACCAGAAAGAAATCAATGTGTCTGGGGTTGGGCAGACTTCCACAACACAGAAACCAATGGGCTTTTTAAAAAATAAAAAAATCAGGTCCCCATTCATTGCTTAAGCACACTTTTCCCTTTTTCTTGTTATCTTTCACAATTTGGGGATCATCTCAGAGAGAACCAAGTTTTGATCTAAAACATTAACAGGAAAATATTGCTTGTAGATAACAGCTATTATGCTCTTTTCTTCAAAAGGGAATATTGATCAGCTAGAAAAACAGTAATATGAAAGTACATGATTATGTCCTTATTACTCAAATCCCTTGGTTCTCTGACAGGATGAGCATCAAGGCCTCCACATACACCAAAGACAGACTGATTGGGGGGTTAGGTATTTTTGGCCCTGTCCAGTTAGGTCAAAATATGGCCACACTAGGTATTTGCTTTTATGCTGCTACATAGAAATGTGCTAAAATGTTAAATATTTATCCTACTGGTCTGTGCAGTCCTTACAATCCTGAGTACAGCAATGGTTTTTAATATTCTGTTTAGGTGAGGTGGGGGTGCAGCAGTACCGGACCCACAGAGCCCACCCTCCATGCCTTGCCAACCCATCAATTGCCAACCCTCCTTTATAAGTTTTGAGACCCTCTGAAAAAGTTCTGAACCTCAAGCTTTTATCAACTCAGCATCCTGTGAAGTGTCTGTTTCTTGGGATCTACCTCCAATGTTTCTAGTTTTCTAAAAGTGAAATGATTCTGACATAGGTGGTTGACCCTATTCTGAGAAACCCTGTTCCCTAATGCATGAGTCCAGATATTATGTCTTCAGAGGGCACCTTTTAAAATGTACATATTAATTTGGGGCTTTAAGCAACCATGCTAAATTGTCATCTTTCAAAAAGAGGACAACAAGCCAAAAGGAAGCGAATCTAAACCCCCTTCATGAAGTTTTCTCTGCCTTCTCCTCCAGGCTACGCTCTCCCCAGCCCAACTGCGTCTGTGTCTGCAGCCCAGCTCAAGCAAGCGGTGACCCTGGGACAAGACTTAGCAGCATATGCAGCGTATGAGGTCTACCCCACTTTTGCAGTGACTGCCCGAGGGGATGGATATGGAACCTTCTGAAGACATCTTTGTCTTAAGAATAAAACAGACAAACTCAGTCCAGAAGATAGAAACCTCTAACTCAGCCTCCCAACGATCACAATACTTGTCTCAAGTGATACCTGTTCTGAGACTGTACAGCTTATACTAATTGTAAAATTATGCTAAGAGAACTTTATTCCTAACTAAATGCAATGTTAAGGAGCCATTTATCTAAACAGATAGCTAAAGAGTTATTGTCCCCAAAAGTTTTTCTTTCAGGGTTCCTGAGGGTTTGGGGAGCATGTTTATAAACCTTGACAAAGTAGAGAGAGACCTTTTAGCCAGCAAGAATTCAGGAGCTAAACAGACTTGGGCAACCAGTAACCACCAAGGGAGCCAAGTAGTTCCAGTCTTAGCCCCTGGCTTACAGCTTTAATACACAGTCACAAAAGACAGAGGGAAGGTAGGAGATGAAATTTCAAGTCCATTGCCCATTGCCCACTGCACGGGGCATGTTCATAGCCTGGAGCTTGTGAGAGATTGTCCAAGGTTTAAGGGAATCAGCATCATGTCAGTCTGAAAATTCCATCCAGTCATTTTGTTGTAAGTCAGGATCTTCTCATCCCCTGCATCCCCTGGGGACTTGGTAATTGATGTGATCTGTTATAGCTATTGTTAAAACAAATCCAGGCCCATTGTTTGTTAACTCATTAGCCCACACCTCTTTTTCCCTAGAACTCCTACCAATCCCAAGGATCCCCAGAAGATAATTGTCATACCAACATGAAATGACTTTTTCTCATTTTAAACATCCTGACTTGTTCATATTGATTTATTTTCCACTCAGTCTCATTTTGCTCATCTCCAATGTTGTAAAAACATAATCAAATCTACAGAATACCATTTATGATACTTTTCCCTCTTCAAATTGGCTGAAAAGTCACTTCAAACTAAGAGAGGAGTGAAGATTTACTCATATTTCTTTGATGTTTTGGCAGCACCTAGCCCACCGTGCAGCATTCAGAGACAGTTATATCATCTTACGTTCAGCCATGGACTCTCTAACCCACCTGTACTAAATCTGCTGAGAAATCCACTGCCTTTTCTTCCTTTTACTTTCAGTAAGTATCAGACCGCTTTACCATATCTGAGCCCTTTGGTCTTGAAAATTATCACAGGAAAACCTCATGTCCATCACTGAATATTAGAAGCTGGGTCTTCAGATATTCAGCAAAGGTGCTATTTATCAAAATCTCCAGAGTTTGGGGCCTCTTCTCTAGAACATCCGAGGTGAGAGTGCTACAGAAACTGGGATGGAGATGGGAGTAGAAGGCGCTGCTTTCTTTTTGCGCTTGTAAATGATGGCTTTTTGTTCAAAACAGAAATAAGCAAAGTCCAAACACAGAATACCTTTTATGAACCACTGCAGTCTCATTAGTGGTGAAAGACATTCAGTACTCAATTTCAATTTCAAAAATCCCTTGGCCTTTGTAAAATTCTGCAATACTAAAGGGCGAACATAAACACCAAAGCGTAGAAAAATTTGTTAACTCTTGAATGGAATTCTATGATCCAAATGATCAGTCCAGATTCCAGTCAAAATCAGGTAAATTCCAATAACAGTTATGAGTCCTTGTAACCCTTCAGTTCTGTTAACTCCAATCAGGTATCAAAGGCTTCAAGGCTACAGCTGAAACACTGAAAGGCCTTCTGCTTTCAATTCTATGTTTTACTTTTCCTATTTCCAAGGACAGTGTTTCCCAGACTTGACTACACATTAGAAACACCTGGAGAGCTTTTTAGCCCACCAAAGCCAAGGTCACACCTCATACCAATTACATCAGAATGTCCTGGGATCGGAGCCTGACATCAGTAGTTTTTTGGTTTTTTTTTAAGATCCTTAGATGATTCAAGTATGCAGCTAAATTTGGGAACTGCTGTATTCTTTGTATTTCCGCTGTTTAAAAAATTTTTTTGTTTTAAGTTTCCCTTTCATTAAGTAGAAAGATGCATGAAAAAAAATGTCTAATAAATGAAAACAAATAGCCAGATCTTATTTTTAAATATATTCATCTCATGAGACGTATAGATGTGACTATAATTCATACTGCCTTCAAACTAACTCTTGGGCCAAACCAATTCTAAATAGAAGAAAGTGAAAAATATTTCCTTAAGCAATTCTTAGGTTTAAATTTATACTCCCCCATGGACCTGCTTTCATACTCATGGAGAATAATTACAGTGAAGGCAGGCAAATTTCTACTCAGTCCAAAGAAGCATTTCAAATTCCAAGGACAAAAGTTTTAATGCTCTTTAAAATCTTTGAAAATAAACAGAAAAAAACTCACTCTGCATGGCTAGTATATGTACAATAGAAGGTCTGATCCAGAGTAGTTTAAAATGTAATCAAAAAGAATAATTTGTTAATATAAGAATCTCTTTATGAGAAAAAAATTATTATTCCAAATTAAATCATAATCACTTTTTTAAAGGTGATTAAGAGCAGAAACATAAATATACAATAATACCAAAGTATAAAGAAAATTTCCACTGGAATATCAGCTCATTCTTGCTCAAAGGAAAGCAAGTATTCATGACATTTACTTCCTGAGTACTAGTTTTATTCAAGTGAGTAGATATAGTTTTATTTTTTTGCTAAAACTTTTTTCTAGTAAAATTTAGGGAATCCCATTTAGAACATAAATCATGAAAGTTTCAGTGTGTTCACCATACCATATGTTTTCATTTCTTTTGCCCAAATTAAATAATGTAGAATAAGTCCCACTATGATGAATTTGAAACTTTAAAACTTGAGATTTAAATATAAAAGCAAATGTAGAACCAAAGTTTCTTTTCACATGTTCATGTTTTTGGACTTCAGAAATTAGCACTTATCTAACAGCTATCATTCTTTGTGTATTGATATTTTCCTATTTCTTAATTTATTGCTTAGTAGAAAAAAAATCTCCATAGAAAATTTTAAAATCAACCTACCAAGTGATTAAAACAAAATACCCAAGCCAATAATCTAGAAACATCTAGTAAGTTAGAACTGGGTTTCTAAATTTGGGTATTAATAGTTTAGTGAGAATTAAAATCAGTCCTATAGTTCTTAGGAGGAAATGCAATAGCAGTGAGATTAGATGTCAATTTTTTTTCTCTGTAAAAATACTCCTTTTCTTAAATTGTTGAATTTCTCTCCCACCCCATTAATATAGCTAGAACTGCCCTTAACTGCCACAAAATATAATTTTCCTAGATGACTATCCATACCCAGCCAACCCTGCTCAAACCTAGTATCGTGCCAAACCACACCGTATTCGGGTGACAGCACCCAAAATGCTGCTAGGAAGCTACCTCATGTTAAGAAAATATCAACTTCAAGAAATATCTAACAAATGAGAACATATTTCCAAACCACATATATTTAACTTTTTAATGGTGGATGGAAATTAAATTATACCTATGTATTGATAACAGATATGCAGGAAATTACTTTCAGTCTGACTTAAAGGTTAAATTTAAAAAAAAAACAAACAAAATATTCTTCCAGTCATATAGATTAGCTTTTCAGAAATATTACCTCAATGTTAATTTTTAACATGTTCTTTTTCACTGCATTTTTAAATAACTATTTTATAGTTCTTTCTCGGGCAACTGGGTCACAATTTGAATTCATGGGGATAGGGAGATTTTCCAGGGTGCCTTGGCAGAATAAGGGTCAATAAAGAAAGCTGGATTTTTCAGTAAATTGTCTTGTATTCAAAGCTACAAAGTTTGATAAAGTTTGTTATTATTGTACAACTCCAGCCCTATCCCAGATTTCCCAAAAGTAACTTACAACTAAAAGGGAACAATACAAATCCATAGTCACGTATCCCCTTCACCCTTGAACTCATATAGAAGTTTCCAGGAGGTAAAAACAAAGCTACAGTTAAAAGTAGAGAATCCTTACTTTTTATATTCTGTAGATACATTTTTTATATATTGTAAAGACATCTATTAAAGACAAACTAAGTTTCAAATATGATACCATAAGTGAACTTTGTGATAAACACTTTTAAGAGAAAATATTAATAGCACAACTTAGGAATTTTAATATACTTATTGAAAGAGAAGACAATAGACATTCCTACCTGACAAGCAACAGCTGTCTACTGGTTTTGTTAATTTGTCAAATCTGATGTTGATATTTCACTTCATTCTAGCAATATCTTGAAAATACTCTCAGTTAAATGAGAACATAGTCATAAAACATGTCAAGTATTCACCAGGCTATATATTTGTATTTGCCAACATTAGAACAAAGCCAAACATTTCCTGCTATAATTAGTAAAACTACTAGGAAAATAAGATTTTTTTTCTGACTCCCCCCATACCTATCTCTTTACTTATGGGGTAAAACATTAAATTTTTTTTTACTCAATAAAAAAATGGGGATAGAATATTCTATTGCCCCGCAAATGCCAACATTTTAAAAGCCAGCTTTTTCTTGCAATGTTATACAGAATGCAGAATGAACAGGTATAATAGGGACGGCAATGTATACCTTGAACACAGAGACTCATTTATGGGAGATAGCAGGCTTTACACAAGCCCAGTTGCCCTCAGTTTTGTAGGAAAGATAAAACAATACCTTATACGTTAGCTAGTAGTGAAGAGAAGTTCATAACCAATCTTGAAGTAAAAAACAATATGAAACCAGAAGGCTGCATTCATTCAAAAATGCCTGGAATAAAACATAGAATACTTGCACATCTACCTCTCTCTTGTGGACATCTCTCCCATTTTGAGGGAGAAATCAAGAAAAGAAGATGCCCCCACTCTCTCTTCACATGTTACTTTGCCTAAAGGGGAGGAGAAATAGCAAGAAATAGCTCTTGAAAGAAAGGAAGCTGCCAGCAGGAATTTCTTAGAGGCGAACGAGCATCCACGCCACTCATTGTTTAATAGCATCTCTCTGGAGTGACCGTGCATCCTGGTTTGCCAGGACAGTGTAGGCTTACATCTGTTGTCCCATTATAAATATTAACTATCAACAATTAAAATAAACAATTGTCCCCCTTACTCTCAAACATGTCTCAGTTTAGACAACAAATTATACAGTGAATCCATCTTTATGGCTCTTTTTGTTTCCTTGATGTTGTCAGTGTGGCTTTATTGTCTCCAGTGCAGATATAGCTTAAACTAAAAAAAGACCTGACCACTTCTTTCTGACTGGGGTAGGAGCATGGTGAACATAAGAATGCATCGTCTTCTCCTCCAGGATTACCCTTGACCCACTGTCTGTCTAGCTGAGTCTCTATGACCCCATTCTGGCCCTTGCTTTCTTCCCACTGCCCCTGGGTGCTGGGTCCTGAGTTCCGCCTTTCATTCCCTGAGCTCGCAGCCACTTGCCCAAAGAGTGCAGCAGAAAAGATGAAAAATAGCCCTTAGAGGAATGTGCTTGGTCTGTCAAAATCCGGAGGGCATTTGCAAGGTCTTAGAGCACTTGCTGGTTTCTTTCTTTCTTGAACCAAGTTACCTGCACCTCAAAATAGAAAGGATTTCCTATATAAAGCTTCACAGTAAGAGGCATGTTGCCTTTTCCCCTCCTTCTGTGTCTTACAGATTTGCTCAAACGCTAACTCCCTTGCATTTAATTCACCATTCTGGTTATTCATCAACTATTCTTCACCCCCCATCCTCATACAATCCCATATAAAGATATTATTTGTAATGGAAAATAATATTAATAGAAATTCCTGTTAAAAAGGAAAGTTTTTCACTCTTCCTTTATTCTCTTTACTATTATTGAGTGTTATTAGTCTCTATTGTTATTAGCCCACAAAAATATTCATAGAATGTATGATCAGTCTGTTTTCACTATGCACGTACTCTTATGCCAGAAACTGTGAATACAAATTTTTTTTAAAGTTTTTTCCCTCAGTGGGGTACACCGTCTAGTGATCCATTATGCAGTTTTTAAAAATGAATATAATTGCACATATTTAAGTGCATCAGCTGGTAGGTTTTGTCATTTAGTCAGAATCCCCAAAATAAATCAACTCTGCTCTAAACTTTGTTTCCGGCCAAACACTAGGTTGGTACAGTAGGCCTCTTTAAAGACAAATTTAACTTGGTCTGTTGTTATTTCTACTTAAGTAAAAATGAGTTTTCAAATATTTTCCCCAGGAGAAACATAACAGACTATCCAAAAATTTTAAAAGAAGAAAAAAATATAGTTAGAGATCCAGGGGAGCTTTAAAACATGGAGTTAACAAACTCACATATTGACTTGTGATCTTAATGAGCAGGGGATCCATGCTTTTTATTTACTTGAGAACATTTTGGTTATTAACTATTAAGTATACCTGTGTTTATAAAATTTAACAATGTTTAACAATCCTTGTCTATACCTTTATTTCTTTTCAGTAGATGATTTACAATGAAGTATACATACTTTTTTCCAAATGTAAATTTTGAAACTGCATTTTCTGCAATAATTCATAAGAGATATTTGAGCTCCTAGGCTGAAGATCAGTCTGTTTAAATCAATTTGTTATTATCAGTGGTTTAAAGATGTGATGTAATTATTGGCATTTTATCCCTATTTCTTCATGAGTTCTTTTTTTTTCTACTTTTCTGACTACAATATAGCCAGATATTATCTCTTCTCTTGATAAAAAGCATGCTGTCTGCAAAATGCCTCTCTAGTTTCTAGATGTTAAGCAATTTCTTACTTCTTTTCCTTCTTGTTATTATTGACATTATTTATGTGAAGTTAGTTAGCTGAGGTACCAAAGAAAGAAACGAAAACAGTATTAAAGAGTGTGCATAAGGCACTTATTTTTGTACTTTGCGTACAATGTTTTATAAAACTCTGTGATCTATCTAAATATACTGAGTAAAATTACAACAGTCATTCATTGGGAAAGTAATCATTGGTTTGGAAGATATAACGTGTACTATAGAAGCATAAATCTCAAAAGATAATCAATAATGTGATATTGTAATGATTAGTGTAATTCCAGGATGGTAAAATGATTTTAATTGAATTTTCAAGTACCATTATAAAGTTTTAAAAAGTATCAACATGTGTTGCTGATTCATTTTCCTTTCCTGAAAATTATAATTTTCCCTCTTTGAGTACATATTAATGATCCATAGTTGCAATGGATGACTTCTTTGCATTCACATCTTTTATAAAAGTTTCCTCTGGTGCAACTTCTGAGAGTAAATGTAACCTTTAATGATTGAATGCATTATTTTCCAATCAATAAAGAAAACAAGAATACTCAGAAACAAACAATAATGAGAAAACATGGCTCCAGAAAGGTAAGTGGACCCTGAAGTCAGCATTTACCCTGGGGTTCCTACTGTCCCCTTAAAAGACAAGAGCAGAGAGGTCAGCACACCGTCCCTGGAGACCAAATCCAGCTGCCTGTGCTTTGTTGGACCTTGAGCTATGGATGGTTGCTGTTGTTTAAAGGACTGAACTATTTTTACATTTTAAAAACTTGTTTTGAAAAAAGAAAGGAAGAATTTGTGACAAGGACCATAGGTGGCCCACACAGACTACAGACTTTACTCTCCGGCCCTTTACAAAAAGTTTGCCAATCCTGCACTAAACCGAAACCAGACATTTTGACAGCACCCAAAATAGCAGCTTCAATAAGATAGCAATTTTCTGTCCCTCCCCTAAAGTCCCAAAAGGCAATACAATGCTGATATTGTGCTTCCCAATGTCATAAACAGGTCTCTCTTCTAGTTGTTTTACCTGCATGGTGTCAGTCTCATGACCTAAAATTGGCACTTAGGCATTCCAAATAGGAGGATAGAGGAAGGACAAAGAAGAGGAAGGGATACCTACTAGCTGTCCCACAAGGGGGTTTATTGGAAGCTGCCACACAACACTTCAGCTTCCAACCCATCAGCTGGAACTTAGGCCCACGGCCATCCCTGCTGCAGAAAATGAGTGGGAAATGTAGTCTTCACCTGGGCAACCATCAGAAATTTTGCAGTCCATGGGGCTACAAAGAGTTGGACATGACTTAGCGACAGAACAACAACAGGAAAGAATGGAAGAATGAATATTGAGGGAAAGCCTCAATACATCTGCCACAAATATATCACAGGAAAGATGTGGAGTGAAATAAGGAAGGCACATAAGCTCATTCAACACTGGGCTTGACACAGGGGAGAAGCATATAAACCTTGGCTCCTTCCCCTTCCTCAAATAAAAGAAACTGCCAATTTACCTCGATTCTTTAGATATTGGCACCCATTCAAAGAATAGTTATGGTAGGGAAGGTTCCTCCACTGATGTTCCACTGATGGGTCCACTGATCTCACCTCCTGGTATTTACACCATTAAATAATCTCTTCTCCTTGAGTACAACATGGACCAAGTGGCTCATTTCTAATGAAGAGAATATAGAATATCACTTTTGAGATAAGGTTATAAAAGATTTCAATTTCCATTCACTGGCATCTTGCTAGTTCATCTCGTTTGCTCGTTCTGGTGAAGCCAACTGCCCTGTTGTGAGCTGTGCTATGGAAAGGGCCATATGGCGAGGAATCGCCTATGAGGAACTCAGTCAGGCAAAGAACCACATGACTGGACTCAGAAGCAGATTCTTCCCCAGCAGAGCCTTGACAGAACCGTAGCCCAGGCTAACAAGGTTAATGGCAGATCATGAGAGATTCTGAAGCAGAGGACCCAGCTAAGCTGCACCTGGATCCCTGCATCCCTTATAGGAGGTTATAAGTCTTTTCTAAGTTGCTAAGCTCCAGGATAATTCGTTGGGAAGAAATAGGTAATAATAAAACAGTGAAAAGTTATCAAGTTAGAGTGAATGTAAATTGTGCTTATTATCTGAGAGTCACTGAAGCTGTTAGCAAAATCAGAGAACCCAACTCTGTTTTTGGATTTGTGAATCGCTTTGCTGTTGTCCATATGCAGGAGCATTTGCCCACTACGGCAGAGGATTAAAGCTAAGGAGGTTGGCTGTTCCTGACAGGAGGTGCTCAGAATTGCTAGTTGAATACAAAGAAGAAAGGGAGGGATGGATGAAGGGAGAGAGTGAAAGATGGAGGAAAGCAGAAAGGGAGAAAGGGATGGAGGTACAGAGAAAGAGACGAAGGGAAAGAGAAAAGGAAAAGAAGGGATGACATGAACTCACTGCTGCTCTCACCGTATCGCCCCCCTTTCTCAGGAGGTCCATTTGTCTACATAGCTTCAGTAAAGGTATCTGGCCAAACGTCGGAGATTCCATGGCAGGATATCTGACTGTGTTTTTCCAAAAGTTTTATCCATTCAAAGAACTTACAGGAAGTGAAAGCGTAGGAGACAGTGATTCATAGTATAGACAGACTATCATAGAGAAGAAAGAGGCTGGGGATGGGGAGAGAGAGAACAGTGAGATCTGAAAAGCCAAGGAATTTGGCTTCTGCATCCAAGCAGCACCCACCAGATGGTAATAAGATCTTAGAGAAGAATGGCTGCAGAGCAAGTTCAGGCAGCCTTGAATAGACACCCATGCCCTCAGCCTCAGCAGGGACTTCTCAAAGGAGAAAGGTTGTAACAGCAGAGACATTGATGGCCAATTCTACCACTTCTATTCAGCAGTGTGCTGGAGGTTCTTGCTAGTGCAACAAGAAAAGGAAATTTTAAAAATCTAGATTGAAAAGGAAGAAGTAACACTGTCTTTATTCAGAGACAACATGATACTCTATACCGAAAATCTGAAGGACTCTAAAAAAAGCTACTAGAACTAATAATTTAGTTAGCAAGGTTTCAGGATATAAGATCAATACAAAATTCAATTATATTTCTATGTACTAGCAACAAAGAATTCAAAGTTGAAATTTAAAAAGAAATACAATTTGCAACACCATCAAAAAATGTGAAATACAAAGACTTAAATTTGACAAAAGATGTGAGGCCGATACAATGAAAACTACAGAACACTTCTGAGATTAAACAAAGTAAAAGGAGAGAAAGAAAGTCTAAATGAGTAGCTAGATACACAATGTTCGTGAGTCAGAAGACTCAATGTTCCTAAAAATGTCAATTCTCCCCTAACTGATCTATAGATTCAATGCAATCCCAATCAAAATCTCAATCCCAGAAGATATTTTAGATATTGACAAGATGATTCCAAAATTTATGTAGAATGCAAATACAATATGCTAACCCAACTGAAAACAATGAAGCTTGAGGTCTTACACTACCTGCCTTCTAGACTTATTATAAAGCTAAAGGAACCCAGATCTTGTGGTACTGGTATCAGAATAGTGAAATAGATCAACGGAGTGAAACAGTTTAAATACACACACACACAGGACTGATTGTTGACAGAAGTTCAAAGTCAAGTCAGTGAAAAAAGGCTACTCTTTTCAACAACCTGTGATGGAACAATTGGGTATTTATATGTAAAACAGCCAATTTTGATCCCTACCTCACACTGTACATAACTACTAACTCCAATTGGATGACAGAGTAAAATTTAAAACCTAACATAAAACTTATAGAATAAAAAAATAAGAGAAAAATTTGTGACCCTCAAAGATTATTTAGATATAATATCAAAAGCATCACCTATACAAAGACAAGCTGATAAATTGAGCTTCATCAAAAATTAGAACTTCTGGCATTTAATAGAGAATGAAACAAGACACAGACAATGAACAAATCTTTGCAAAGCATGTATCTTATTAAGGACATGTATCCAGACTGTAAATTCAGTTGCTCAGTCGTATCTGACTCTTTGTGACTCCATGGACTGCAGCACACCAGGCCTCCCTGTCCACCACCAACTCCTGGAGTTCACTCAAACTCATGTCCATTGAGTCAGTGATGCCATCCAACCATCTCATCCTCTGTCGTCCCCTTCTCCTCCCGCCTTCAATCTTTCCCAGCATCAGGGACTTTTCAAATGAGTTAGTTCTTCGCATTAGGTGACCAAAATATTAGCATTTCAGCTTCAGCATCAGTCCTTCCAATGAATATTCAGGACTGATTTCCTTTAGGATGGACTGGTTGGATCGCCTTGCAGTCCAAGGGACTCTCAAGAAGAGTCTTCTCCAACACCACAGTCTATGTAAGGTGAGGGTGAAGTCGTTCAGTCGTGTCCGACTCTTTGCGACCCCGTGGACTGTAACCTACTAGGCTTCTCTGTCCATAGGATTCTCCAGGCAAGAATACTGGAGTGGATTGCCATTTCCTTCTCCAGGGGATCTTCCCGACCCAGGGATCGAACCCGGGTCTTCCGCATTGGAGGCAGACGCTTTAACCTCTGAGCCAAAAGAACTCTCAAAACTTAACACTGAGAAAACAAATAGCCTAATAAAAAAATGGGCAAAGGATGTGGCTGGACACTTTAGTGAAGTGGCAAATACATAAAAAGATGTTCAACATTCTTAGTCCTAAGGGAACTGCAAATTAACACCATAGAAAATGTCCCGATACATTTATTAGAGTAACCAAAACTTAAAGAGATAGACCTACCAAACACTGGCAAGAATGTGGAAGAACCAGAACTCTTACACACTACTGTTTGGAAGGTAAAATGATACAATCACTCTGGAAAACTCCACCTTAGAAAGTTAAATGTACATGCACTATATGATCCAGCCCAAGAAAAATCTAAGAATTTTGTTGTTCAGTAACTAAGTTGTGTCTGACTCTTTGTGACCCCATGGACTGCAGTACACCAGGCTTCTGTCTTTCACAATCTCTCAGAGTTTGCTCAAATTCATATCAAATGAGTCAGTGATGCTC
Organism: Oryx dammah; assembly: GCF_014754425.2. Taxonomy (NCBI): domain Eukaryota; kingdom Metazoa; phylum Chordata; class Mammalia; order Artiodactyla; family Bovidae; genus Oryx; species Oryx dammah. The sequence continues at coordinate 8,080,036 of NW_024070198.1, forward strand.
TGTAATCATCTCATCCTCTGCGGCCCCCTTCTCCCTTTGCCTTCCATCTTTCCCAGAATCAGGGTCTTTTCCAATGAGTTGTGGCCAAAGTATTAGTTTATGCATGGCTGTTCCCACCAGCTTTATCGGTAATAAACAAAAATACACCCATATAATGGAATACTACTCTTTAAGAAAAGGAAATGAAGTATTGATATTCTGCAGCATGGATGACTTCTAAAATAACTATGCTGGGTGAAAGAAAATAAACATCAAATAACTCATACTGTATGACTACATTTTCTAAAATTCTAGAAAACACAAGCTAATCTATACTGAGAAAAACCAGTGGTTGCCTGAGCTTGAGGCTGAGAAGGGCAGAGTGACAGTTAAGGATCCTGAGGAAACATTTCTGATGAATATGTCTACTATTATGAATATGGTAATGTTTTCACAGGTGTGTAAATGTGTCAAAACATCAAATTGTGTAATTTAAATATGTACCATGTGTTATAGATCAAATGTAACTCAGTTAAGCTTCATCTAAAAAAGTTAAATACATACCTATTCTATTATCTAGCCATTCTTTTACTGAGCCTTGATCCAATCAAAAGTATCAGTTCAGTTCAGTCGCTCAGTCAAAAGTATAGATGCATGCAAAGACCACGGCTTCCCAGGTGGCGCTAGTGGCAAAGAACATGCCTGCCAATGCAGGAGACTTAAGAGATGTGGGTTCAACCCCTGGATCAGGAAGATTCCCTGGAGTAGGGCATGGTAGCCCATTCCAGTATTCTTGCCTGGACAGAGGAGCCTGGCAGGCTACGGTCAATAGGGTTTCACAGAGTCAGACATGACTGAAGCAACAGAGCACACACGCAGGCATGCACATACAAAGACCTGCACATGAACATTCATAGAAGCTTTATTTGCAACAACTGGAAAAAGTCCAGAGGTCCATCAGCAGATGAATGTTCAGTTCAGTCGCTCAGTTGTGTCCAACTCTTCATGACCCCATGAACCGCAGCACACCAGGCCTCCCTGTCCATCACCAACTCCCGGAGTCCATCCAAACCCAAGTCCATTAAGTAGATGATGCTATCCAACCATCTCATCCTCTGTCATCCCCTTCTCCTCCCACCTTCAATCTTTCCCAGCATCAGGGTCTTTTCAAATGAGTCAGCTCTTTGCATCAGGTGGCCAAAATATTGGAGTTTCAGCTTCAACATCAGTCCTTCCAATGAACATCCAGGACTGATCTCCTTTAGGATGGACTGGTTGGATCTCCTTACAGCCCAAGGGACTCTCAAGTGTCTTCTCCAACACCACAGTTCAAAAGCAGCAATTCTTTGGTGCTCAGCTTTCTTTATAGTCCAACTCTCACATCCATACATGACCACTGGAAAAATCATAGCCTTGACTAGACGGACCTTTGTTGACAAAGTAATGTCTGTTGCTCAGCAATAAATAGAATGAACAACTGATACACACTACAACATGACTGAAGCTCAAAGTAAGTATGCTAAGTGAAAGAACTCAGACAAAAGAGATTCATTTATATAAAATTCTAGAATATGCACACTCTTCTATAGTGAGAGAAAACATGTCAGTGTTTGCCTGGGGTGGGGGGTGGGGAGAGAAGGAAGGATGGATTACCAGGCAGCAGCCGGAAACTTTGGAGTGTGATGAATACATTCATCATCCAGACAGCAATGACAGCTTAGTGAGTATATATATGTCAGGCATGCATGCTCAGTCAGTCATGCCTGACTCTGTGACCCTATGAACTGTAGCCTACCACTCTTCTCTGTCCATGGGATTCTCCAGGCAAGAATCCTGGAGTAAGTTGCCAAATTGTATAGTTTTATTTTGTATAGTTTATTAAGTATATTTATATAGGTCTTATGTCAATAAGACTTCAATATTTAAAAATGAGTATGGCATAGTAAAAGTATCAGGGTAATTTGAGAAATCAAGAGATGAGAATTCTGATGATATGGGTACAAGAAAGTATTGACAAAAGGAAAAATAAAGGAAAAAGTATAGGCTCGGCTAAATTGCTGTGGAACCCAGGGCCTCTCTCTCCTCTGGACCCCTATTTTTGGTTGTGCAATGTGAAAATTGTTAGACTTCATGCTCTTTAACATTTGTTCCCCTTTTAACAGACTACGCTACAATTTCTGATCACTGACATAAGAGTTCTTCAAATTAGACTTTAAAGAGACTGAGAGCAAGCTCCCTTTTAGAACCTTCAAAATCCTTATCAACTAAAGAGATAGGCTTGCTTCACTCTCCACACTCCTGGCTGCCAGGGAAGGGATCACAGCCTTCCCAAATTGTGCAGAATATCCCAACAAGTGCCCTAAGCCAGTGGTTCCCAACCTTTTTGGCACTGGGGACTGGTTTCATGGAAGACAACTTTTCCATGGACCAGAGGATGGCAGGAGGATGGTGTCAGGACGATTCAAGCACATTTTGCAGTTTATTTCTGTTATTATTCCATCAGCTCCACCTCAGATCGTCAGGTACTAGATCCCAGAGGCTGGGGACCCCTGACCTAGGCAGTAAAATGTTCTCAATGGAAGCCTGATTTACTCTTATCTTGTTAATTCCTATAGGCCTACGAATCTGCTGACCCTGTCCCAGAAAGAACCTTCTTCTAGTCTAAAGAGAACACAACCAGGGAAATCTAAATTTGAGAGATAATTACCCTCTCTGATCTGGTTTTTCCAAACGTGGTGGGTAGAGTGTGAGCAATATTAGTGTTTATCCTCTGTCTGGTAGTTATGATAATTTAAACTCCTATGTAGTTGTGTACGGTTACATTATAACTTATTAATACTCAGAGTGAGCTCTGTTGGCATGTTTTTTCTGATAAGAATCAGTATAAATCATGACCCTTGGCTTGTCTTACTGATTTCCTGTTAGAGGTTGTGGACTTTATTGTTAGCCTAATGTCTCTCTGCTAAGTGCTTTGGGAAACATGTTCCAATGTCCAAACACAGTCCCAACCCCCCAACCAAGTTCATGAGATAAAACATTCATGAGATAAAACTGCCCATCTAGTGCTGCGGTGAAAGTCAAAATATCCTGAGGCTTGTGGTTGAAGAGAGCTTAGGAGAGAGAGTCAGATAATGAGCCCTCTCAGCTGCTTTTGTACAGTGGAAAGTTTCTAAAGGTCATAATCTTGATGGAATCTAGGGTACCTGGCTAAACATCAGGAAGGCAAGTGGCCTGATTTACCACCAATTCAACCCATGTCCTCGGTCAAACCATGTAAGGTGTCTGGGTGGTCAGTCTCCTCCTCTGTAAAATGAGATCAGGTGCTCTACACCCCCGTTGCCTTGAGGAACCAGGTGGGTAACCCAGATGAATGAAAGGCCCAAGTAGGGCTCTACAGATTAGAACAGGGCACCCTCTGCCTCAGTGCATTTATGTTCCATTAGATATAACAAAACGGAACACATGCAAAACAAATTTCAGTTTTCAAACTCCAGCTCAAACTCTGATTCAAAGATCACTAAGGTCCACTTGAGCTCTGTTAGCCCAAGACTATCCAGAGCCAGAGTGTACTGGACAAGGCAGGTGCAGCAGCTTAGACCAAGTGTGACATCCAGTGGCCTATTTGCTAATGACACTTAGAGACTTTCAATAGCTTGGGGAATTCTGATGTTTCAGACACTCAATTTTGCTGAAAAGATTCCAGTGGAAGAAAGGGAACTGGAACTAACAAGTATTCTCCCCTGGGTTGTAGGCACTGTGAGAACTTTCCCCATTTAGCCTACCCACACTCCACAGTGAAAACACTATTATCATCCACCAAAATGGAAAAGGGAACAGAAAGAAGGAGGCATAGAGCTAACTTATCTAAGTAACTTGTCAAGCCTGCATGGAAGAAATTGTAAACCCAGGGCTGGGATGGGGTGGGGGCTGGGACGGAAGCTCAAGAGGGAGGAGACGCATGTATACTTATGGCTGATCCACATTGTTGATGGCAGAAACCAACGTGACATTTTAAAGCAATTACCCACCAATTTAAAAATACAATGCAGGGGGAAAAAGGAAAAAAGAAATTGCAAATACCGTCTGACTCCTGAATCCATGCTGCATCCATCATTCTGGGGGCACCTGTCTTCAAATTTTTATTTTTAATGTAGAAATTAGTCTGAGGAAGGTTAAGTGATGCCAAACAGTTAATCGCAACTAGGGAAAAGGTTGAGGCTAAAACTCAAGTCTTACAGAAGACCCACCAATTAATATTTTCATTATAAACTACACTAAACTGAAACATCTTTTATCTCCACCGGGGCCCCTGAAATACAAAGATCCTTTGCTTTGTATCAGAGAAAAGCTCCCACTCTGACCACTGGAAGGTTAGAAATGAAATTCTGCTTCATGCCAACCATAGGCAGCAGAAACGAGAGAAAGGAACGAACAATAATTAAAAAAAAAAAAAAACTTGAATGTGATGGTAGTACCATGGATACAGAGGCAAGAAGTCTGACACACTCTAAGTTCCAAAGGTCTCACTCTATACAACCTGGCATAATAATTAATGTCCACAGTGATGACCCCTGAGTCATTAAAGCAATTAAATTATTCTTAGAGTTCTATGTTTAATCAAGTAAGGAAATATGTAATCTAATTGAGAAAGATTTAACATCTAAAATAATGAGAGTGAACATTTTCTCTGCAGTTAAATAGCTTATCTCAAAGACTGGCTTTAGTTTGCCACATTCTAAACCCTTGAGAGCAGTCTGCAGGAGTAGTCAGATGACATCCATCGTCTGGCCAGAAATTCTTCTGCCATTAGTCTTTGGTTTAGGCTACAAATATGGGGGCACCATGCCCATATAAGGAACTATTTTTTAATACCCCTTGCCTATTTTTCCCAGATAAAAATCTAGTCTCTTTCAATTCAGTCTCAGACTCACATTCAAGAAATAATTTATAAGGAATTTTACTCTTTATATTTTCCAAGTGACTCTGAAGGGCATTCAAGTACAAAATCTGCAGTAAACTTGGTAAAAGTTATTACCTGTCCTCTCTACTTTTCTCATGTATTGTGTCTTCTCTGGGACCTATCCCTTCAAAATCCCCAGGAAAAGCTTTCTCTGCTTCTTTACCAGCTATGTCTTGTCTTCTGCCTGGAATTTCTCCCCTCATAACCATCTCCCTTCTAGTCTTCTTCATCAGTTTAGTCACTCCCACTTGTAATGAATTAACTCCCACGTTAGGGTTTGCCTCAAATACAGTAAAATTTCCCCTTCACAGAATTCCCTGTGCCTCTCCCTGAGAGGGAATTCCTTATTCTACTACAACACAGCTTCAATTTTAGTTCATGGTTATTCATTCTTTCAATTAGGCCTGACATTCTCTATCTTCCTATTAGAATCTGAGTTCCTTGAAAAAAGTGACTCTATATCTTGCTGTTTTGCATATAATAACCAAAAAATAAATACTAATGAATTTTTGAAGACATAAGTTGCGGATTAAACAGAACATTTCAGAGAAACTCAGAGAAATCTCCAGTTAAGTATTTTACTTGCACCATTTTTCACTGAAGACCTCGGTAAAATAAGTTTGTCTCCTTTTTTGACTTATAGCATCATTGAACTCCTCATAAAGAATGCTCTTTCTTAGGAAACAAACTTATGATTGCTGGGGGGGAAGGGATAGTTAGGGAGTTTGAGATGGTCATGTACATATTGATGTATTTAAAATGGATAACCAACAAGGACCTATTGCATAACACATGGAACTCTGCTCAATGTGATATGGCAGCCTGGGTTGGAGAGGGGTTTGGGGAGAGTGGATACATATATATGTCTGGCTGAGTCTCTTCACATTCACCTGAAACTATCACAACATTATTAATCAGCCATACAACAATACAAAGTAAAAAGTTCAAAAGTGAAAGAAGCTCCTTAAGGATTTCTGGGTCCTTATTCATTCAACAGATATTTATTGAGTGCCTACAATGTGCCAGGTAATTCTAAGTGCTAAAGATTCCACGGTAAACAAAAATCCCCTTTTACTCTCTTCCTTTCTCTTTCTCCCTCTCTCTCTTTCTCTTTCTCTTGGTAATTATACAAGTTTAGATTGTATGAAGTTGGGTTTGAAGTTTATAAACTAATATTTACACCATATACCAGCTTTTCTTCTGTGAAAGGCAGATGAAAGGGTGTGTTTAATGGAGTTTTCTGGAAAGCTAGTTTCCAGCTGGCCAAGATTTTGCTATGTGTGTTATCAAACGGAACAGAGCATCTTTTTACTTAGATTATTTACTAAATGAGTTTACTTAAATATTTCATTTACATATTATAATGCTCTGTGTTGTTGTTCAGTAGCTAAGTCCTGTTCTACTCTCTATGACCCCATGGACTGCAGCACACCAGGCTTCCCTGTCCTTCACCATCCCCCAGAGTTTGTACAAACTCACACCCATTTAGTTGGGGATGTAATCCAACCATCTCATCCTCTGCTGTCCCTTCTCCTTCTGCCTTCAATTTTTCCCAGCATCAGGGTCTTTTCCAACGAGTTGGTTCTTCAGGTTCCACAGGCAATCCAGACCATGATCAGTATAAAACTGTTTCTTTCCTGAAAACTGCTGCCTCTCAAATTCAAAATCTCCAATAGGAAAATCCTTGGAAGTAAAATTTATTTCTTTTAAATAAGGAGGCCATTGGACTGAAGTGGCTCTAATGCCGTGAGGGCCTACATAATGAAACCTAACTAAGCCTGTAAATGTCTAGATATGAAATAGAAATCTACAGATAACTGATCATAGCCAAGTGGTGGTCGATCAAATAATTTGCTTTGGCACTTTCTATAGATGTCTTTCTCTCGGTTCCTGTGGACCCAGAGCCCACGTCCAATCTGGTGCTGCCCAATTCCAGTTGATTTTTGCTCAGATAAACTCTGAAAAGTTTTAATATGCTTCAATCTATCTTTTAACACCTCTAATTTAAGTCAAGAAAAATCTGGTCATCTAGGAGAAAGAAAATAATCCCACATGAATTCAGTAATTTTGCTCAGAGTCCTGTCCTCATGTGTTCCTTTCTCCAAAGAAATGCATATCTAGGGACTCCCCTAGCGGACCAGTGGTTAGGACTTGGTGTTTTCACTGCCAAGGATGTGGGTTCAACCCCTGGTTTCCTGCAAGCCCTACAGCGTGGCCAAAAAGGAAAAAATTACGTCCACCTAAAATTTCCTCTGATGGGAAGAAATGCCCCACACAGGCCGCTTTACTTTATAGTTTAATTGAAGGATTGCACTGTGTTGGGCCAGATGTGAAAAGAGTATTTCTAGCACAAAACCCGGTTCTTTCCAGGGATTTTATTATTCATCTATTGGAGTAAAAATTTCACAAGTGATGCTCCATGTCGGCTTTGGATGTAAGACTGCTCTTATTCATTTCCTGTTAACTAGGGATTCTTGCTCCACCTCTGCAAAAGTGATAACAGGTTTCTATTGTAGTTAATCACTAAGTTGTGTCTGACTCTTTTGTGACCCCATGGACTATAGCCCTCCAAGCTCCTCTGTCCATGGGATTTCCCAGCAAGAATACTGGAATGGGTTACCATTTCCTTCTCCAGGGGATCTTCCTGACCCAGGGATTGCACCCAAGTTTCCTGCATTAGCAGGCAGATTCTTTACTGCTGCTAGGAAGCCCAACAGCAGGTTGACTAGCTAATACTTTAGAGCTAAAATGGTGCTCAAGGAACCACTGTAGGTATCACCAACAAACATGGAAAGCACGTATTACTTGTATTGCTAAATCACATTACATACCTATATACACAGGGCCCTAAACTCTTATCAGAGTCACGTTGCATACTTGTTGTAAGCCACAGTATCCCCAGCACTGTTCCCAAGACACTATCTGCAAAAGGGCTTTGGAAGAAATATATGAAGAAGAATGTGATATTGCTATAAAGTCTTCTGAGATGCTTGAACTGCAGTCAGGCAAAATCTCCTGACATTCTCTCCATATGGTTCTGGATTTGTCCCTGCTGCCATCTTTTCCTTGAAGTCTCCTGGGAATCATTTCACTATATCTTTTTGTCTTTCTCATGGCTTTTCTTCTAATTGGGCTTTTCACATTAAATTCAGAGTAGTGTCCTTATCTGTCTTTGCCTGGAGACTAGAGTTTCTGAGTATTTCAGTCATCTTACTAATATTTCATCTTCATGCCTGACCACTGACTATACTCAATAAATATTTGAGGAATGGGATTTCCCTGATGGTCCACTGGCTGAGACTCTGAACTTCCAATGCATGGGGCCTGGGTTCAGTCCCTGGTCATGGACCTAGATCTTGCATGCTGCAACGAAGAGGTCACATGCTGCAACTAAAGACAAGACCTGGCACAGCCAAATAAAGAAAGAAAGAAATAAAATATATGTGAACTAATTTGGTGTTGCATAGTATGAGGAGATAGGAACAGCTTTAAACTTCAAATTTCTGGGAAAAACTACTTGAGATGTTGATGTGCACAAATGAGATTTTTCTCTACCATATAAACACCACCAGTCATGTCCAACTCTTTGCAACCCCATGGACTGTAGCCTACCAGGCCCTTCCCTCCATGGGATTCTCCAGGCAAGAGTACTGGAGTGGGTTTGCCATTTCCTTCTCCAGGGTATAAACACCACAGGAGGAAAGAATCTAGGTAAGAACTAGAAAGGGACCCTGTGTGGTTGCCACACAGTTCAAGTTGATGAGGATTTCAGAGAATTCACTCCTAAGCTGCACAAATCCTAAAATAGTACTACAAGAGTCAGCAACATTCTATATTGTGCCTAGGATACTTTTAGTATTTGTAAAATAACTAAAGAAGAATAGAGTGGACACCCTACAATATTCACAAGAGCCATAAGTAGACTCAAAGAAGAGAATAGGTTCCAGAGTCACCAATTCTACTATTATTAATTATTCCGTGTGAAAATCTGTCTCCTATGCATTTCATATGTATTAACCCTTAAAACCTCACAACTTTAGATGTGATAACTAGGGCTTAGAGAAATGAATAACCAAACAGCAAATAAGTGGCACAAGCAAATTTCAAACCCTGAGTACTGTCATAGCCATGGAAGGCCACCACTCAGACCTTCTTTAAGAGAACAGGAAGCATGGTTGGATCTACCATGTCACTCGTGACAGGGCTGCAGTTACCCCAGGCTGCTCCCAGACAATGAGCACAGCAGAGATACTAGAACTGGGCCATCATCGCCCAGCACAAGATTCCTCTATCAATCAGACTTTGCTCAGAGATTCCCTATCAGCCTAACCAAGACTTTCCCAGGACTGCACTGTGGTCTGGGGAGTTTCCTACGCAATCATTCCTTCCCTCCCTCTCTCCTCTTACAAATGCCAGGTCTGTACCACAGCCTATAGGTTTTCTAACCTGCTTCTGTTCCCTTCCCTAAGTGGGTATTTTCCCCAATAAATCTCTTGGATGTGTAATCTCATCTTGGTATCTGCTTCCTGGATGACACAGGTGATGCCAGAAGTGGTCCAAGAAAACAGGCAGTATTTCAAAGGGTCGGGACTGGCTCACTCACTAACGGAACGCCAGGGATGAGTCCATCCTGAAGAGACTGCAGGGCACAGATAGTCCCTGGCACAGGGGGCAGTCCAGCTGCTGAAGATTTCACCGGTGCTGATCTGGAAAACACTCTGTGGGAAGGAAACGCTCTTGGCCGTACAATGACTCAGGTGTTTGAAAGATATTGGGGAACGATTCCTACAAAGACAAGAGAATTAGTCTCTTGAGTTAGTTACCAAGTTGTTCTAGTGCGCCACAGAGGAGTAATGTGAAACAGGTGTGGTGGTTGCTGGCTGACTGAGAGAAGCAGAGGGCCTCTTTGGAAGCTTATTTCTTGCAGGGGAAAAGCAAACACAGCTGAAGAGCAGGTTTAGAAGTTAACAGTGTTGCAGAACTCCAAAGATATTTCAGTAAGAAACAAGACATCATCGGTGGCCCTAGCATCTGTTCTCATCTTTTATTCGAGTCCACATATTACTCTCGGAAGTATCCGAGGGTGTGCACTCTATTCCTCTTTATTTCATTAATACTGATTGTCTACTGTGCACAGTATATAACTTGTCTGACTCTTGCAATGCTGCCCTTGGATTTATACAGTTACTCACATTTCAAGACTCAGCCAAAATATGTCAGTTAAGCTAAAGCCAAGGCTCTGGTTGGGAAAGCACGGGACCCTAGAAACGTGGGATGGAGACATCTGAGTGGATTCCCTCAAGGATTTCACTCCATAGACCTTCCCCCAAGAGTTTCCAGAGGTCCCATCCACAATAAGAACTAGTACTTCTCCTGTGTGAGAAGACACTACCAAAGCTGCTCCTTCCTACTCCAACAGGTAACTCCCAAAGCGATGCTTCCACCTCCTCTCCTAACTGCCAGGATGATAGATAGGGTTAAATCCAGCATAATTCAGCTTGGACCATGCTGGGCTCAATAAGAGAGAAAAGAAAGTATATTCCCAGAAGGGATAGCAAGAATCACCTCGTAGGTACAAGCAGGTCCTCCAGAGACCCTGGGGTTAGATTGTAAGTGTGCTTGACCCAGGGGCAAAAGTGTGAGGCTGGATAAGAAAGAATTAACTGAGGACTTCCTGATGGTCCAATGGCTAACACTCCATGTTCCCAGGCAGGGGGCCCCAGGTTTCATCGCTGGTCAGAGAACTAGATTCCACATGCTACAACCAAGCATTTGCAAGCCATAACTAAGACCCAGCACAGCCAAATACATATTTTCTTAAAAAGAAAGAACTGATTCAAAAGCATTTTTAAAACATAAAATGTAACATTTTGGGAAAAATCCCTAGAGAAGGGCCAAACTCAGGATATCACTTTGGTTTCCTAGCACTTCTATAATTTAATAACTTAAACTCAAATTTAGTATTTTACCAGTATAATCAGATGTTCAAGATGGATCTCACCAGCTAAAATCAAGGTGTTGGCAAGACTGTATTCCTTCCGGAAACCAAAGGGAAATGTGTTTCCTTATCTTCTCCAGCTTCTAGAAGCTGCCAGCATTCTTTGGCTCAAGGCCTTTCCTCCATCTTAAAAATCAGTGGTAAAGCATCTTCAAATCTCTTTCTGACCATCCTGCCTCCATCTTTCACTAATAACAACTGCAAAGGAAGAATCAGCTCTGGGCTTATTACTAGGCTCTTGTAAAGGCAAAATACCTGGCAGCTGCTTCTTATCTACTCCAAACTAATGCAACCACTCTGTTAGATTAAATCTTGTATTACAGCTCCCCTCCTTCAAGGACAAAGAGTTGTTCTGCAGGAAGCTGAGGACCCCCACACCCTGAGACATTCCTTAACCCCTCCCTTGCAGCTGCTCTCATCTCTCCAGGAAGAAGATGCACAGCAACCCCCTAACAGACTGAACTCCTTCCCCATCAAGCGCAGGTTGTGATGTTTAAATGATCTCCCGAGAACCAAGACTAGTTTTGCAGATGAGCTGAGCTGCAACGGTCAATTCTCTCTCACCACAGGCACCTGGATTTCTCAGGCAACTAGACCTCTGGCAGGTTTGACCTTGAATCTCTGGAGTTTTAAACACATTGCCATTTTGTTGCTTGTTTCCTGGTTGTTTTTATAGTTCTTGGTTGTTCTTTCTTCTTTTACTCCTTTCCCTTAGGATTTGATGACTATCTTTAGTGTTATGTTGGGATTCCTTTCTCCTTTTCATTTGTGTACCTATTATGGGTTTTTGGTTTGTGGTTACCATGAGGTCCATATGTAACAACCTACATATAACTATTTTAAACTGATCTAATTCATATGCACTCTAGCTACCCTGCATTTTAACTCCTCCCTCCACCACATTTTCTATTACATATTTTACATACTTTTGTTTTGTATATCCATTAACTACTTATTATAGATACAGATGATTTTGCTACTTGTGTCTTTTTAACGTCCTGCTATCTTCATAGGTGGTTGATCCGCTATCTTCAGTGTATGTTTGCTTTACCGGTGAGATTTTTCCTTTCCTAACGTTCATATTTCTAGTTGTGGCCTTTTCTTTTCCACTTAGAGAAGTCATGTTAGCGTTTCTTGTAAAGCTTGTTTAGTGGTTCTGAACTCTTAGCTTTTGCTTGTCTGAACTCTCTATCTTGTCTCTGAATGGTAGTCTTGCTAAATATTCTTGATTATAGGTTTTTCTCATTTCATCACCTTGAATATATCATGCCACTCCCTTTTGGCCTGCAATGCTTCTGCTGAAAAGTCAGCAAGAGTCTGGCAGGCTTAAGTCCACGGGGTTGCAAAGAGTCCACATGACTTATGGGACTTCCCTTGTGTGTAACTAGTTGCTTTCCTCTTGCTGCTTTTAAGATTCTCTGTTTATCTCTAACTTTTGCCATTTTATACAGAGTGAGGTAAGTCAGAAAGAGAAAGACAAATACTGTATATTATCACATATATAAGGAATTTAAAAGACGGTACTGACAATCTTACAGGTAAGGCAGCAAAGGAGACACAGATGTAAAGAACAGACTTTTGGACTCAGCGGGAGAAACTGAGGGTGGGATGATTTGAGAGAATCGCATTGAAACATGTACATTACCATATATAAAACAGATGACCAGTGCAAATTCGATGCATGAAGCAGGGCACCCAAAGCTGGTGCTCTGGGACAACCTAAAGAGATAGGGCAGGGAGGGAGGTGGGAGGTTTCAGGATGGGGGGAACACATGTATCCCATGGCTGATTTATGTTGATGTATGGACTGCAAAGAGATCCAACCAGTCCATCCTAAGGGAGATCCGTCCTGGGTGTTCATTGGTAGGACTGATGTTGAAGCTGAAACTCCAATACTTTGGCCACCTGATGTGAAGAGCTGACTCATTTGAAAAGACCCTGATGCTGGGAAAGATTGAGGGCAGAAGAAGAAGGGGACAACAGAGGATGAAATGGTTGGATGGCATCACTAACTTAATGGACATGGGTTTGGGCGGACTCCAGGAGTTGGTGATGGACAGGGAGGCCTGGTGTACTACAGTTCATGGGGTCGCAAAGAGTCGGACATGACTGAGAGACTGAACTGATGGCAAAAACCATCACAATATTATAAAGTAATTATACTCCAATTAAAATAAATTAATTAATTTTTAAAATTATAATGTGTCTTGATGTGGACTTCTTTGGCTTCATCTTGTTTGGGACTGTCTGTATTTCCTGGACCTGGATGTCTATTTCTTTTCCCAGATTAGGGAAATTTTCCACTATTATTTCTTCAAATAAGAAGAAATACCACTTACTCTCTTCTCTTTCTGGGATTCCTAAAATGCCAATGTTAGTACACTCGATGTTGTCCAAGAGGTCTCAGATGATACTAATTTTTAAAAATTCTTTTTTTCTTTTCAGCTTGGATGATTCCCCCAACTCTGTCTTCCAGTCCACTGACCCATGCCTCTTTATCACCTAATCTATTGTTGATTCCTTCTGCTGTAATTTTTATTTCAGTCATTATATTCTTCTGCTCTGTTTAGTGTTAGTCACTCAGTCATGTGTGACTCTGTGACTCCATGGACTTAAGCCCGCCAGACTCTTCTGTGCTTGGAATCCTCCAGGCAAAAATACTGGAGTGGGTACCCATTCCCTTCTCCAGGGTATCTTCCCAACTCAGAGACTGAACCTGGGTCTCTCACATTGCAGGTAGATGAGATTCTTTACCATCTGAGGCACCAGGGAACCCTCTACTTTGTTTGGTTCTTTATAGCATCTCCTTGTTGAGATTCTCAATGTTCATCCATTTTTCTACTGCGTCAGTTAGCATCTTTATGATCATAACCTTTAACTCTTTATTGGATAGAATAGCTCTACTTTTTAGTTCTTTGTCTGAGATTATGTCTTATTCCTTTATCAGAAATATATTTCTGTGTCCTCACTTTGCCCAATTCTGTGTCTCTGTGTTAGGTAGTAGGCTGGTTATATTTCCCAGTTTGGGACAATTGGCCTCATATAGATGCCCTATGTGGCTCAGTAGCTTTATCCGCTATGGCCACCAGAGCTGCGTGCTGTAGGTGTGCCCTCTATGTGGGCTACAGGAGCCTTTCTGTTGCAGTGGGCTGACTCCTCTGGGTGTGCAAGGCAAGGATGGCCTCCAGTCTGGTTGGTTGCATGGCTGAGCCTTGTGCAGCGGCTGCAGGACTGCTGGAGATAAAGGTAGGTTTCCTGCATGGTTGGCTTATGACCCGGGCATGGGGGGACATGGAGCTGACGTCAGTCTTCTGGAAGGTGGGACTGGACTTCTAGGGTTAATAGTCTAAAGAGAGAATTCTAAAATACTGCTTGCCAGAATCAATGTTATTATGGTAGAATGAGCTCTCAAATAGGCCTGCCACTAGCATCTCCATCCCCAGGAGCAGTCCCTGTTGCCTCCTGGATCAGCAAGTGGGTCTGACCCAGGTTTCTTTCAGTCTACTACCTCTCTACCTGGACTTCAAGAGTTTGAGATTTTGCTTGTACCCTCTAAGACTAGTGTCTATTTCCTATAACTCTCTGGCTCTCCCAAACATAAGCCCTGATGTTTGTTTCAAATCCAGACATCCTGGGAACTTGTCTTCCTAGTGCAGGACTCCCAGGGTGCAGAGTCTGATGTGGGACTTGGACCCCTCATTCCTTGAGGAGGAGGACTTCTACAATTGTCATACTCCTCCTGTTTGTGGGGCAGCAACCCCAGGGAGTGTGTCCTGACTATACCGTGTCCCCATCCCTCCTACCTGTCTCATTCTGATTCCATTCTGTGTGTCTAGTTGTGGAAAAATCTTTTCTGCTAGTCTTCAGGTCATTCTCATAGATGGTTGCTCAGCAAGTAGTTGTAATTTTGGTGTACCCATGGGAGGAGACGAGTTCAGGGTCTTCCTATTTCACCATCTTGGCTGCCTCTCTACAGATCAAACTGTTAAAATTCACTTTCCTTTTAATCTACCATTTGAAGAGCTGAGGGAATCCAAAATAGTTTCTACATCATGGGTCAGACATGCAAGTTTCCTTCGCCGTATTAATAAACCTTGTCAATTGTTTGTCCACATTGTCTTTGCTGAATTTTATAGACTTATAACAACCTGGAGTGGGAGAATGCAGAGCTTCAGGATCTCATCTGGTACTGAATTCAGCCTCAAGTACTAGGTACATTCACTTCCTTTCAACACCTGAGGAAACCAAGAGAATCACACAGAAAGCAAGAGTTTCAGCCGGGTTTTAAAGAGTCCGTCTTTTCCTGTCCTCTGTCCTCAAGGCCTGCTCTCATCCAACTTCCCTACTGAAAGTACCCAAAATAGTAGCCCTAAAAATAGCTTCTTGACAAGTGACCTTCTGAAGCTATCTGTTCTTTAATAGCTGTTCTTTACTAGAAAGGTACAAACGCTATGATCTCTTCAGGGAAGTGACTTTGAATCTCAGAGAATTAAGACTATAATCTCTGCTTTCATGACTAACAAAACCTGTGCCTAGTACAGACCCGGAAAGAGACTAGAGACAAAACATCGCATGCAAATTAAGAATTCCCTAGGGACACTGTTTCTCTCCGGGTATTCTCCAAAATAAGGGCAGCTGTGGAAGCAGACGGTGAAGGTTCTGAGAGGTAACACACAAAGACCAGCTAGCTCAGCAGGCCAGGATTTCTTACCTCCTGGAGAAGAGAATCAGCTGCTTCTACAATAGCAGGCTTTGAAATTGTCTCCACCCCAGGGAAAGCCAACTAAAAGCAGAGCTCTTGTGATTCCCACCCCCTTGTCAAGCAGAAGATTCTGTCCTCAGCTATTTGGTACCTGAAAGGCCTTATTGAGAGATGATCCTGTGATACAGTTAGAAACAGCAGCTTCTAAGGAAGCAGGCAGGCCTGGGTTTTAGGTCTAACACTGCCACGTTCTAATCATATGCTCCACAAATGTTTCATCTGGTTTGCTCCACAAACCATTTCAACAATTTAGAAACAAATGACTGTAATGAAGCATAAATCAGTTAACATATGTGAAGCACACAACACCATGTCTGGCATACGAAAGACCAATATTTGAAATCGTTGCCATCTAGTTACTAAATCATGTCAGACTCTCTTGTGATCCCAAAGAGTGTAGCCTCCCAAGCTCATCTGTCCATGAGATTTCCCAGGCAAGAATACTGGAGTGGGTTGCCATTTTCCTTCTCCAGGGGATCTTCCCAATCTGGGATTGAACCCAAGTCTCTTTACCACTGAGCCACTAGTGAAGTCTAATATTTGAAATGCTTCAACTAATTTTAGAAAGCACTGAATTAGGTTAAATAAATTTTTGGCCTTCAGAGTGTCTGAAAACCTCTATGATTATAATGTACAATGTGCATCTGTGAGATTGGGGTTGAGCATACAGTAGTTCCCAAATTTACTGGATCATGAAACTGTTTTCATGACACTAGCGTAGACAGTTCTGCCAATTCTAATTTGGAGCAAAACCTAATAGAGTCCAACAAACCTTACTGTGGCCACAAGGACATTAGAAATATACTTTGGGGTTTTGAGTTTTTAATCTTTGACTCTATGATTTAAAAAACTAATTCAAGAAAAGGAAACAGGTGATTCAACATGTATCAACAACATACTAATGATTGTTTACGTGGATTTAAAAATGCTGTGAGTTTTTCAAAAGTGTTCTCATATCAAAATATTATAATGAAATTGCAGCTAAATTATGAGATTAAAATATATGGTCTTAAATGAAAAGCAGATTTCCTTTCATTGTCATCTGCAATGCTTTTTTGTTGTTCAATTGCCCAGTCATGTCTGACTCTTTGCAACTCCATGGACTGCAGCACGCCAGGTCTCCCTGTCCCTCACCATCTCCCTAAGGTTGCCCAAGTTTATGTCAATTGCATCGGTGATGCCATCCAGCCATCCTATCCTTTGACTGTAAAATGCTTTAACGGTCTTTGTATTATTCCCTACCTGATTCAGTAGATGGCACTGTAGACTTAACACAGAGAAAAATCCCACAGAGTAAATGTAGATTCACCCTTCCTCTCTCTAGGAGAGGCTATTACCTATCAGCGGTGTATTTTCCTGGAGGGGAAGAAGGTTGAAGTTGGATAAGAAATGTTTTTCTGCCCTTTCTGGAAACTATATAGATAGATATAGATATAGATATAGATATATATACACACCTACACATATGTTCTCCCTGAAAAGGTTCATTTATAGAACTCTGTAGATCAGGAAGAGCAAAGACCATTATTTGATCACTAATCTAGACCCCGGGACTTCCTAGGTGCCACTAATAGTATTCTTGCCTGGAGAATCCTATGGACAGAGGAGCCTGGCGGGCGACAGTCCATGGTGTCACAAAGAGTCAAACAGGACTGAACACAAGCACACACAATCTAGTCCCCACACGTTAGACAGTGCAAATCAATGAGATCACAATTTCCCACCGGACTCACACACCACCTCTAAATTCTCTTCTGTATACTTCTCCAAGTAGCTACCATCAGTCTACAAGAGCACTAAAGATGAAATCTACTTATATTACCAGCCATAGAGTTCAGAGACTTCAGGGATCAAATGCTTGGTGAGACACAAAGAAACTTATCTGAAACTTACCAGCTGGTTTATGACAGGACCAGGACAAGAATCCAGGCCTTTTGACTCTCACTGAAGAGTTTTCATTCCACCCAGTCTTCATCTTCTCCTGCTAAGAGCCAGGCTGTTTAAGTATAAGTCCTAAGAACCAAATCCAGATAATTTAAGTACTAGGGTCTTTCTGTTCTCACACGAACCAATTACGCACTTGGAGAGAACGAGGTGGGCAAAAATAGGGAGAAGTTAAACCCAAAAGCTGCCTGTGGGGGCCTGGTATTGTTTGTGCAACCAGCCTAGCAGGCCAATTTTATCTTGATCCAACAAAATCCTGTTCTGTTGCCCTCTAGTTGCTCCTTTCCCAGAGTTCACCACCTCCATATGCCAAGGCTTTTAATCCCTTGGCACTTAAGATGATCAGGTATTAATTTTGAGCCCAATGGCAGGTCCCTTCATTAATACTGCTTTTCACTAACTTTCCACAGTTTTCAACTTCTAATTGTGTTGCTCTGAAAGTACATCAGGAAAAGCTGAGTGTGAAGCCCTTAAATGACATCCTGGTACTTTTCTTCTCAAAACTGATGGTATCAGAATGAACACTTCCAGGAGGTCTGGGGGCAACTCTAGATGAAATGCAGCCTGAATTTTAAGGATTATACATCCCAAAGCGGTGCTTTCATCCTCTGTTTCATTCCATTTAGCAATGGCAACTGAGAGGCATTGCTACTCTGCAGTCACCCAGATTTGAAATCTCAATCATTTTCAACTCCCACTTTTTTTCACCCCATTTTTTTTTTTTTACATTTGTCTGTTTATTTTTGGCTGTGCTGGATTTTTGTTGCTGCCACACGAGCATTCTCTAGTTGCAGAGAGCAGGGGCTACTCGCTAGTTGTGGTGCACAGGCTTCTCACTGTGGTGGCTTCTCTTGCTACTGAGCACAGACAGGCTCCAGGCATGTAGCTGAGGCTTGAGGGCTCTAGAGCCCTGGCTCAGGAGTTGTGACATGGGCTTAGTGGATCCGTGGCATGTGGTATCTTCCTGCAGCAGGGACTGAACCTGTGTCCTCTGTCTAGGCAGGTGAATTCTTAGCCATTGGACCACCAGGGAAGCCCCCTCACTCCATTCTCATCAATTATATTCATTCCTGTCTGTTCTGCATCTGTGGTGTTTTCAAAATTATCAATGCAGTATTTTAAGCATATAGAAAAAATAAAAAAAATAACATAATGGACACCCATGTATCCACCTTTAAGCTCAATCAAATATTTGTGTTTTGCTATTATTCTTTAATGTCTTCTAAGAAAGAAAAGTACCATTTATAGTTGAAGACCTTGTAAATTCATTCCTGACTCCATTGCCCTCCCCTTTGCCCACTGTTCTAGTCAACAAAAATTTTTCAAGCACTACTAAATGCCAGGCACTGGTCTAGGAATGAAAGTACATCAGTAAATGAAACAAAACCCTCTGCTTTCATGGAGCTTACACACAGAAGTATCATTCCAATTTTTTTCTCTTATCTTTTCTCATTTATCACATTGTATATATCCAAAAGTAGTATACACTGTTCTTTTGCACATTTTAGAACTATCTAAATGGTATTCTACTAACATGTAGTACATATGATCTGCAACCTACCATATTGTTCCTCATATTTTGATAAA
This sequence comes from Oryx dammah, assembly GCF_014754425.2. Classification (NCBI taxonomy): domain Eukaryota; kingdom Metazoa; phylum Chordata; class Mammalia; order Artiodactyla; family Bovidae; genus Oryx; species Oryx dammah. Next base: position 8,099,266 of record NW_024070198.1, read on the forward strand.
TTACCTTGAGACAGGCCACCCTAGTTCACACATGTTACCATTTTTATAGCATCTCCTTGTATGGAATACCATAGGTTAGTAATCCATTTATTCTGTTGAAAGGTTATTTTGCTATTTTTCAAAATTAAAAACTATACTGTAATCAATATCCTTTATTCCCAGCATCATATTCAGGTGGCTTTTTTCCTAATCTCCACACTTGGTGCAATGCCTTGTTCCTAGGAGCTCAGCCAATATGTGCTCTCTTGAATTCCAGAGTTTTCTAGGGTCTAACAGAAATTCATTAGTGGACTCCTCTAGCTTCTAGGGGGGAGTTCCAGATCCCCTAGATAGCTTCAGAAAAGAACTGACATGCTCCAAGGATAAAATTAAAATTAAAATGGTGCCCCATTACTAAAAGATGGGATTGTATTGGAAGAAGTGTAAATAAGGTGAACTGCAAGATATTGCTTGTTACCATTGACACAAACTCCCTTGAGTCCATCACTCCTTTATTCTTCTTACAATGTAGCAACAGTATTGTATCTTTAACAGTGCATCTCAATTCTGGCTTCCCATTCAAAGTACCTGGGAGATTTTAAGATCTATTTATTTAACTTATTTGGTGGCACTGGGTCTTCATACAGGATCTTTAGTTGTGGCATGTGGGATTTAGTTTCCTGACCAGAGATGACACCCAGGCCCCCTCCACTGGGAGCACAGAGTCTTAGCCAATAGACCACCAGGAAATTGACTCTGGTGGATATTTAAAAGCCCACTGACTCTGGGACTCTTATCCCAGCAATAAAAGGAAAATGTCAGCAGTGGGTTCAAGGCATCAGTATATTTTGAAAGTATTCCTTGGGTATTTCTGATGTACAGAAAAGGTTGAGACCCTCAAAGCAATGGTGAAAGCCACAGGGCTGAAAACCACTGAGGGCAGTGGTGAGCCTCAAACTGTGGGCCATGAGGCACTGCAGTGCTGAACTCTCTGCCAGTGTGTTCAATGTGCACAGTTGTTTGGGCCCCAGCTAAAGATACATATTGTTTTTATATTCTAACTGATCACCCTGAGCAGTCTGTTGCTATCTGTGTAGAAATATTTACTGCCTTGACTGTGTGCTTCAGTTCAGTTCAGTTCAGTCCCTCAGTCGTGTCCAACTCTGCAGCACACCAGGCTTCCCTGTCCATCACCAACTCCCAGAGCTTGCTCAAACTCATGTACATCGAGTCAGTGATGACATCCAACCATCTCATCCTCTGTCATCCCCTTCTCCTCCTGCCTTCAATCTTTCCCAGCATCAGGGTCTTTTCCAAGAACTCAGTTCTTTGCATCACGTGGCCAAAGTATTGGAGCTTCAGCATCAGTCCTTCCAATGAATATTCAGGACTGATTTGCTTTAGGAAGGACTGGTTTGATCTCCTTTCAGTCCAAGGGACTCTCAAGAGTCTTCTCCAACACCACAGTTCAAAAGCATCAATTCTTGGGTGCTCAGCTTTCTTTATGATCCAATTCTCACATCCATACATGACTATTGGAAAAACCATAGCTTTGACTAGATGGACCCTTGTCAGCAAAGTAATATTTCTGCTTTTTAATATGCTATCTAGGTTGGTCATAGATTTTCTTTCAAGGAGCAAGCGTCTTTTAATTTCATGGCTGCAGTCACCATCTGCAGTGATTTTGGAACCCAAGAAAATGACTGTGTGCTTATACAACCCCAAAGCTAAGTCCTTCCAGGTTCTACTGATGATGTATTTCTTTGGCATTAGCTGAATGTTGTGAATAACTCCTACCTGCAGAAAGTTAAATGCCCTTTACTGCTCTACAATGTGTCACACAAGTCCTCACTCAACTCAGTGTTCTACCCAACAAGTGTTATTATTATGGCTTACATTCTTGTCAGTAGTAAAAAATAAATTGCACTCATTTATCAAAGTATGAAGTATTGTCTAATCTCTTGGAATAAATACAAGAACCTGTATTTTTTTTCACCCTGAAATTTGCTCTTTATCTATACCAGTGATTACTTTTTAATCACTTCAAATGTATTACTTTAACTATTCTAAATATACTGTGAACCTTGAAAGATTAGAAGCCGCAATCCTAAAAGCTCATATTAGGCTGTAGGGAGAAAAATGAGTCAAGTGGCTATTTTGTCTGTTTTTACCATAGGTTAGTATCTTTCAAATTGAGGTCTTTCCAGGAGTTCAATAATTACCTTTAAGAATTTTATATTTCACATTTTGATGCCAAGCAAAGTCTTACAATATTTACACAAGCCTGAAAGGACTATATTGAGTGCTTGCTGTATGGGAGGCACTCTGGTAAGTGTTTAACATACATACCTCACTCATTCTCACAACAGCCATGAGATAAAGTATTCACTCTTATTAGAGATGAAGAAAAAGCATAAAACACTTACTAACTTGCCCCCAAATGCACAGCTGATACCTAATGACCTTGAGATTAAAACCCAAACCATGTAGCTCGCAGGTTCACCTTATAATCAATAGTTCATGCTACTCCTTGAAATATTACTACAATGGCATTACTTTGTCACCAGATGCTAAGAGAAGAAGATGCACTTAAATGTGACTGGTGCTTTGTGCCATGTGAAGGCCAACTGATGCCACCGCATTTACTCAAATACAAACTCTGCCACAGAACAAGCAGAGAAGAGTGGTGATTAGAAGTCATCACTGTTCACCACAGCAGACACAGAAAGGCTCAAAAGAGCCCATACAAACCAGCCAGAACCATCACCCCATTACAAGCGGCATTCAATTTCAGCAAAACAGTATCAGGCAATAACATTTAATAGCTGTTGTTATTTGATTCTTACTAGTGTGTGGTTTTTCAGTACACTTAAAATTTTTTGATGTATTTAGCTTTTAGATTGGTAAATAAAACAAGAGGGAAAATAGAGGGAAACTCAGTCACTCAATCATGTCTGATTCTTCATGGCCCCATGAAATGTAACCCAAAAGGCTCCTCTGTCCATGGAAATTTCCAGGCAAGAACACTGGAGTGGGTTTCCATTTCCTACTCCAGGTGATCTTCTGGACCCAGCGATTGAACTCGTGTCTCTGGCATCACCTGCATTGGTTGGTGGGTTCTTTACCACTAAGGCCACCTCAGAAGCCCCATAAATAAAACAAATGTATGCCTAATTTTGTTTCTGCATATTTAAACAATATTTTATTAAGAGGTTTTAAGTAAAATTGTGGTATCCATAATAAATTTATCTTTCCTTTTAACTGCAGTTAATTTATGACTCGTTTGATAAACACTGATGTAGACTTATCAAGAAATACGTATTAGAGTTCCTACACTTCACATAATGTCCTGTCCTAGTCTCTAGGGTTTAGGACCCAAGGCCCCCTTGTTACCTTGACCAACCTTGTTCTCTCTGCCTAGATGAACATAAACAAATTATCTGGGGCAGCTAAGTGAGCATCCAGCTTTGCCAGGATCTTGACTGCTTTCTTCCATTTTCTCTCCTACCTAGCTTGTCCACAGAGTTATCCACAGTCCCAGGTGACTACACTTTGAAATTAATACCCTTGTATTTGGAAAGAACTTTAATTTCAAAGATACATCAGTTCAGTTCAGTCGCTCAGTCATGTCTGACTCTTTGTGACCTCCTGGACTGCAGCATGCCAGGCCTCCCTGTCCAGCACCAACTCCCGGAGTCTACTCAAACTCATGTCTGTTGAGTCGGTGATGCCATACAAGAACTGTGTCTGTCGTCCCCTTCTTCTCCTGACTTCAATCTTTCCCAGCATCAGGGTCTTTCAAATGAGTCAGCTCTTCACATCAGGTGGCCAAAGTATTGGAGTTTCAGCTTCAACATCAGTCCTTCCAATGAACACCCAGGAGTGATCTCCTTTAGGATGACTGGTTGGGTCTCCTTGCAGTCCACGGGACTCTCAGGAGTCTTCTCCAACACCACAGTTCAAAAGCATCCATTCTTCGGTGCTCAGCTTTCTTTATAGTCCAACTCTCACATCCATACATGACTACTGGAGAAACCATAGCCTTGACTAGATGAACCTTTGTTGGCAAAGTAATGTCTCTGCTTTTCCATCTGTCTCTGCTATCTAGGTTGGTCATAACTTTTCTTCCAAGGAGTAAGCATGTTTTAATTTCATGGCTGCAGTCACCATCTGCAGTGAATACCCTTGTATTTGGAAAGAACTTTAATTTCAAAGATACATCAAGGCCTAATCAAAAGACTGACCTTCCTCTTCTAGAGCAGATTAAGGAGCTATATAATTTCTTCCTGGGGAGAAAGGCACCAAAAATAGGACAGAAATTGTAGTACTCTTCTCTTCTAAAACACGTGTCTATCTCTGGGCACATAAAAGATGCATTCACTCTTTCACTTACTCATTCATTTCAGGAAAGTTATTGATCAAGCCATCTTCTAGGTACTGAGACCATGGCAGTAAAGAAGACAAACAGTTCCATAGGTCAATTTCATAAGGTGGCAATTGCTGGGAAGGAAATAATACAGACAAGAGGAAAAGGGGGAGGGAGCTATGTTAGATAGGGTGATCAAGGAGGGTGCCTCTGATAAGGGGAAATTCAATTACATGATAAGAGTGGACGAAAGTGAAAGTCGCTCAGTTGTGTCCAACTCTTTGCGACCCCATGGACTATACAGTCCGTGGAATTCTCTAGGCCAGAATACTGGAGTGGGTAGCTGTTCCCTTCTCCAGGGGGTCTTCCCAACCCAGGGAATGAACCCAGGTCTCCCGCATTGCAGGTGGATTCTTTACCAGCTGAGCTACTAGGGAAGCCAAGATAAGAGAGAGAAGTACAAATATAAGAAAGAGCATAGTAAAAACACATTGGAAAACCAAAGGGAAATTTTGAAATCTCGTGAGAGACTGTTTTGTACAATGTTATCAAATAAATATAACTTAGAAAAAATTTTTAACTGCCTAGGAAATTAGTTGAAAGTTTAAATAGACCAATCTCCACAGAAGTAATAATGTCAAAGAGCTTCCCATAAATTTTAAAAAATAAAATAAAAATAAAGCCATCAGGCCTAGATATTTCTACAAGAGCATTATATAAAACATTAAACTATTATGTAATCCTTGAAACATTTTAAATGGTCTAAAGTACAAAAAGGGAAAAATAGCTTCAAATTTTCAAAATCTTTATATAAATTCAGTATAACATTGTTACTAAAAACCAGGAAAATACTGAAAACATACACACAAAACAAATTAATTTCATTTATAAATATTGTTGCAGAAATCTTAAATATTTTGAGGACATAATGCTATAATCTATTAAAAAAGTACATCATTACAAAATTATTTTTATTTCAAGAATGCAAAAGTGCTCAATATTAGAAGCTCTATGAATATGGAATATCATTTTAATAGAGTTAAACAGAAACATACAATCACTCCATAGATGTCAGAAAGATACTTGACCAAAAAAATTAAAAAAGAATGCCAAGGCTAAGGCCAGATTGGTTAATTAAAACCCAAAAAGACCAGGGTTTCAGTGAGCTCTACAAGGTCTTATCTAAGAGGCACAAATTGTGAGTGCCCTGGAAGATGAGGGGCATTGTTCTGTCATAAGTACCACTGAGAAAGTCATATCTGGAATTTCCATCTACTTAAGACTCTGTGGGTAATTATCCAGAGCACACGCAGCATGGGCTAATGTCAGTTGATGGCCCTGCAAGACACGTGACCACACAAAATGGATGCCAAGGAAGCAATGTACTGGAATTTAGACTCTTGACAAATTTCTAGAAGTCCAAGTCCTTATATCCAAGTGCATTAAAGATTTAGTAGTCAATAAAGACAGAATCTCAAATCAGTGAAGAAAAGACAGACTTGAGTTAGTATTAGGACAGCTGGATAGTCATTTGAAAAGACAGAATAGTGTATGATCCATACGCCAAGGTAAATTCAAGTGGATTACACTTCTAAATGTAAATAATGAAGCCAGGTAAGCACGAGAAGATCATATGGGTAAATTCCTTTAAGGCTTAGAAGCAGAGAAAATTTTCTTTACTCAAAATCCAGGTACAAAAAAATAATAAGTAATAGACAGCTAATAAAATTTTAAGTTAACGTGGAAAACAACTACTATAAGCAAAGTCAAAAGACAAGGAACAAACTGGGAAAAAAATTAACTACTTAAATTGCTGAATAAGGGCCAAATATGTAAAGACTTCTAAAACTTAAGAAAAATATTCCTGATTTCAAACTATACAAAGTTATAGTAATCAAACAGTATAGTGTTGGCATAAAAACAGACCTATAGATCAATGGAATAGAACACAGAGCCTAAAAATAAAACAGTGCATACATTTACAACAAGGGAGCCAAAAATATTTAAGTGGGAAAGGACAGTCTCTTCAATAAATGGCATTGGGAAAACAGGACATGCAAAAGAGTGAAACTGGCCCACTGTTGTACACTACGGAACAAAACTAGATTTAACATGGATTAAATACTTGAGCACAAGACCTGAAACTTTAAAAGCCTAGAAGAAAACATATGCAGTAAAGTCCACAAGTGTGGTAAGGATGAAAAGGGAACCCATATGTACTATTGGTGGGAATGTTAGCAGATGGGGCCACTATGGAAAACCATACAGAGTATATTTGAAAATTAAAAATAAAATGACCCTACGATCCAGCAAAGTCCACTTCTGTGTATTTATCCAAAGAAAACGGAAACTCTACCTTGGAAATATATTTTTGTACCCCATGTTTATTGCAGCATTATTTACAACAGCCAAGATACAGAAACAACCTGGGTCCATCAGTGGATAAATAAAATGTGATAGACACACACATGAGAATTCCCAGGTGGCTGAGCAATAAAGAATCCACTTGCCAATGCAAGAGATGTAGTTTCGATCCCTGGTTCAAGCAGGTCCCCTAGAGGAGGAAATGGCAACCCACGCTAGGAGGAGCCCAGCAGACTCCATGGGGTCACAAACAGCTAGAATTGACTGAGCATGCATGCACGCATGCAAACATATGTATATACACATATCACATTTTATTATTAATAATATTGTATTAGATATTCAAGACTCGCTAGGAGAACAGGTCTTAAAAGTTTTAATTATAAGGAAAAAGTTGTATAACTATGTATGATACCAGATGTTAACTAGACTTACTGCGGTGATCATTTTATAATATTTCATAATACATACGAGTATCAAATCAACACATTGTACACCTGAAATTAATACAACATATATATAATATTTATGTCAATAAAATAATTAATTTTAATAAAACAAAACCTAAGAAAAATTGACACACAACTAACTAAAATGGAAAAAATATGTGAAAAATAAGTGGGAAAATGTGATCTCAGTCTTAATAAGAGAAACCCAAAATAATAACATTGAAATACCACCCTTTACCTAACTGGTTAGCAAGAATTAGAAAACATGACAGTATAAACCATTAGCATGGCTTTAGGAAGACAGACATTCTCACTCAAACTGAAGAAAATATCAAATGATACAAATGCTGTGAAGAAAAATTTAGCAATTAATAATTGCATATACTGCTTTTATCTAGCAATCTCATATCAAGGAATCTATCTCAAAGATATACTGGCAAAAATATACTTCATTTGTAATAACATAAGACTGGAAACAATCCAAATGTTTAAAACAGAGGACTGATTAATACATTACAACATCTGCACAAACTATGGTATTGGAAAGCTATAAAAATAATAGTACTGATACAGTGAAATGGAATGATCTCTTGGTATATTTTAAGTGAAGCAAGGAAGATGCAAAGAAGAATGTATAACATGCTGCCTCACGAATAGGAAAGGAACACTCTCAAACTCATTCATTCAAAGTTTGCTCAAACTCATGTCCACTGAGTCAGTGATGGCAACCAGCCATCTCATCCTCTGTCACCCACTTCTCCTTCTGTTCTCAATCTCAATTCATTACAAAGCCAGTGTTACTTTGATACCAAAGCAAAAAGGACACTACAAGAAAATTATAGGCCAATAACTCTGATGAATATAGATGCAAATATTCTCAATAAAATATTAGCAAACTGAGTTCAAAAGCACATTAAAAGGATCATACCACATGATCAAGTGGGATTCACCCCTGGAGTACAAATATGCTTTAACATCTGCAAATAACAGGATAAACTTGGGGGTGACACAGTTTTCTAAGTGAAATAAGCCAGATTGAGAAAAAATACTGACAGTCTCACTTATATCCCCTTCATGGGTATTGTCATGTATGGATGTGAGAGTTAGACCATAAAGAAAGATGAGGGCCAAAGAATTAATGCTTTTGAACTGTGGTACTGGAGAACACTCTTGAGAGTCCCTTGGACTGCAAGGAGATCAAACCAGTCAATCCTAAAGGAAATCAACTCTGAATATTCACTGGAAAGACTGATGCTGAAGCTCAAATACTCTGGCCACCTGATGCAAAGAGTTGACTCACTGGAAAAGACGCTGATGCTGGTAAAGATTGAGAACAGAAGGAGAAGTGGGTGACAGAGGATGAGATGGCTGGTTGCCATCACTGACTCAGTGGACATGAGTTTGAGCAAACTCTGGGAGACAGTGAAGGACAGGGAAGCCCGGCATGCTTCAGTCCATAGGGTTGCGAAGAGTTAGATATGACTTAGCAACTGAACGACAACAACAAATCACTTATATGTGGAATCTGAAAAAAAAAAAATGAACACATAGAAACAGAGAGTAGAAAGGTGAATTCTGGTAAGATGAATAAAGTCTGAGGATCTAATACTTAACATGGTAATAGCATTGTATTGCCTAGTTGAAATTTGCTAAGAGCATAGAGGGCTTCCCAGGTGGCACAGTGGTAAAGAATCTGCCTGCCAGTGCAGGAAATGCAAGTTCGATCCCTAGCTCGGGAAAATCCCCTGGAGAAGGAAATGGCAGCCCACTCCAGGATTCTTGCCTGGTAAATCCTGTGAACAGAGGAGCCTACTGGGCTACAGTCCATGGGGTCTCCAAGAGTCAGACACGACTTAGCAACTAAACAACAGCAAAGAGAGTAAAAGTTACGTGTTCTCAGCAAAAAAGAAAAAGACAAATATAAGGTAAGTGTTGAGGTGATGGGTGTGTTAATTAACTCAGTGGTGAGAATTCGTTCACAATACATGCATATATAAAAGTACCTTATACACTTTTAATACACTAAAATTTTGTTGGTTATACCTCAGTAAAGGTTAAAAAAAAATTACCACTTTGTAATTCCTAAAGAAATAATGGATCTAATTAACACATCTATGACTATGAAAATCAAAGACCAAAGGTTGACAGGGACCTTTCTGATGGATGGATCAGGCTGACAACTGAATGTCGTATCAGTCTTAAGATAAGTGGGACGACCAGATATTATGTGCATCTTATTTTATGAAATAAAAAATAACCAGTCCTAACAACAAAGCATTCTTGCCAAAAGAAAACAAAAATATTAACTTGAATCTAACCAACATTTTAGATTTATTTGTAAGAAACAGCAAGGAGAGATAAAATTTTTAAAAAGTTAAAACACACCATGAGAAAGCAAAAGGTCAGAATGTGGGAAAATATATTAGATACACTCTATGATTTTTTTATTAAGCAAACAGCATGCAGGGGCGGGTACCATGAGGAGAAATGTTACATAGTAACAGCAAATGCTCTTACTGAACCAAATGCTATATACTGAACTTATTTGGACCTTTTAATAAAGAAACTTCTGTAAAAGGGCATTTTTTTAAACAATTAGGGAAATTTGACCATGGACTAAATAGTAGATGAAATTAAGGGATTCTTTTGTTAGATATAAGAGTGACCTTACAGTTAAAAACACTTTTATCTGTTAAAATATATATATAATAAAGTATTTAAAAGGGAAACACTGCCGCTTCCCCCCACTCCCACCTCACAAAATATGAAGGGAGAGATGAAATGAGATAGGCCAAATGTTTATAATTTCTGCAGCTGGATGATGGGATGCAGGAGGTATTATTATACTATTCTCTCTACATGTTTCCATAAGAAATTTTTTTTTTTAAGATCAAGAAGTTCAATGACCATCTAACCTTGGAATCATGGTGGAGGCTTAGGAAAAATGATCTCTCTGGAAAGAGATTTTTGGACTTCCCTGTGTGGCTTCATGCGCCAACCAGAAACAAACATCACATTTCTCACAGGACCCCAATAAATTTATTCTAAAAATGGGCACTGAGATGCTATTTGGTTAACCCAGAGAAAATAAAAGGCCCTCCAAAAATAGAAAGATTTCTCTTCAACAGTCTTGAAGGCATTCTTATTCATAAAAACATTTCTTGAAATAGTAACTATTCATTTATTTAAACATGCAATGAATCACCCATTGAGAGTGGAAAAAAAAACTCACTACTTTTTGCAATCACTTTCTGCAACATGAATACAAACATATTCTGCCTTAATTTAAAATTGGCACAAATTCTTGAGGTATATCATGACTCTCTTTTAGCTTTGCCTCCATGTAAACACAAATATGGACGCTACAGCGACCTGTCCCCTATTTGCTATATAATAAATTGGGGAGGAAAAAACCCAACTCAGTTCAAGTACTAAGAATAAACACGCATTATTGTGTGTTCTCATTCTGTCATCTCATAAGTAAATATAATAGATATTCATAGTCTTATTCACAATCCATAAAAGATCAGTTTCCAAATTACAGAAAGTTTATTCTTCATAAAATTTTAGTTAGAGCTGCATCATAGCCGACTCACTTGGCTTTTTACTATATGTAAATTAGTTTCAGAAAACTAATAGTCTGTGATAGTGATGGATGTTGCTCACTGGCAGTCAGCAATATAATAGATGAGACCTGTTGCCAAAAAGTGAGCATATTATCCAGGAGAGTAAAGGACACATCTCCTAGGTCCTGCAAATGGGGAGCCTCACAAAAGTCTCTTTAGAGGTGCCTTAATCCACTGGCCAGTGAATTTGTTTCCTAGAATTGCCGTAACTAAATGTCACACACGTAGGTTTGAACAACAGATATTTATTGCCTCATGGTTCTGGGGGCTGCAAGCCACCAGGGTTGGTTTGTTCCAAAGACTGTGAGAGAAGATGTGCTCTCTGCGTATTTCCTCGATTCTGATGGTTTACTGGCAATCTTTGGCATTCCCTGGCTTGCAGACCCAGCACTCTCTCCACCTTCTTGCTCACAGGGAGGTCTCCTGCGTACATCTCTTTACATGGCATTGTTTGTAAAGGTACCAGTCATTTTGGATTAGGGACCTACTCTACTCCAGTATGACCTTGCTTTAACTAATTACCATCTGCAAGGATCCTTTTTCCAAATTCTGAGGTACTGGGGTTGAGGACTCAGCATACTTTTTCGGGGAACACAATTCAATCCGTAACAGGCAGAGAGTCAAGAAATACAAAGAAGTCACCATACTGTTTTCCTTAGGTCGGCTAGTAAAGATCTGCTTCCTGATTTTATACAAATATATTGATATTTGTTCTAGCAACAGCAGAAGAAAGGGTCTAAATTACAGTCATCATGGGAGTTATAATCAGTATAGCAGTTAGAATACTGCTTTCAACTATTCTAACAACAAAATGTAACAGTGGAAAATGAGGTGGAAATTTATTTTCTCTTCACTTAACCATCTGAGAATAAGCAGTCAAGGAACCATTTGATTATCAGGTACTATCATGGACTCAGGCATATAGTGGGGTGGTAGGTTGCCTGTTCTTCTCTGACTAGTGTTAAGCCAATAGCCCAAGCTTCTAGTTTGCATATTATCTTAAAATACAGCCAGAAATTTAAAAAAAGAAAAACAGAGACTGGGAATTATACATGCCAATGTATTGTGAAACTCATGTGGGTGGACCAGTTTTTCCAGTGCTTATAAGTACTTATAAGATATAGGATGCAGCTCTGGAGCTCCATCCAAAGAGAGAGAGGGGTCTTTATTGGCTACACGTGACAACTTAGCAGGTATGAAAAAGCAAAAGGAGCTCAAGATTTGAAAACATGAGATGTACAGAAGCAAAGGAGTCTCTGAAATTCAATTCCAAGAACAGTCCATGAAGACAGATGGGTGGTATCTAATATCACTGCAGACTGAGAATCAAAATCAGTTTCCTTGCGTATAAAATATGTCTTTTACCAGTACAGCAAAGGGGAAATACATTCAGGCATCTTTATAAGCGACACGTCTCAAGGAGGAAAAATGCTAATACAATCTAAAACCAAATTGCTTTTATGAGGGCAAAGTTCAATGCAGCATTTCTGACCACTGCTCCCTTGCAATCTAATTACAGCCTTGATAAACTACTTGATATGCCCTCTACCTGGAATAGTATACTTCTCTTACACACACGCAAGTATGCACACCACACATCACACACCCCTTTAGCTTCCTCCTAGCTAATACTCTTTAGGTCTTGGCTTAGATGTCACTTCTTCCACCAAAACTACTGCAATATCACTTTCCAACCTGATTTATATATAATCTACCACCATTTGTTCCATCTCTTAAAATGAAAAAATGACTCAAGTGTCTACACCTCTCATTAGAAAATAATGTCCCAGGTGCAATTATTAATTTATTGAACATTCTATTGAATACTGACAATTTACATAATACTGAGGGAAAATATAGATGGATCATTCAGTACTTTTTAAAGAAGTCACAGCATCCTTAACACCAGAGTAGACAGAGTACAACAAATGAAAAACAGACACTTTGACATGAGAAACAAGATCTTCAACAGAATTCGCCCACACACTCAGTCGTCCTTTATACATTCTCCACCAGGGTTCATTCTCTCCATGGGCTTTGGCTCCAATGAGCCACTCCCAGCAACACCCCCAGACACGGACTGGATCCATTTTTGTGTGGACAGATCAGATCGGCATCTATGTGCTGTTTTTCATGTTCAAATGAACAACTATAATATCTATGATGTAGGGATCTGGTTTTGTTTTTACTTACAAACTGCAGAAATGGAACTTCAGTTGGAAGAGATGGCAGCTAGTGAGAAAACAGATTTCAGGGGGTTACATGTGGCCAAGAGCACACTGGTGGCAGAGGGCGGGGTGTAGAAGGATCAGTAGGCAACAGAAAGGTGGCTTTGGCGCAGCTGCAAGTAAACAGCAGGGACTCATAGGCTGGCTGAGAAGTTTCAATGGGAGGCATGGAGGTGGTGAAAAGTAATTCAAAAGCTCTTCTGAGTCATCAGAAATACTTTTAAAAACATTATCGTCAGCTGTAACATAATTTGTCTTTCCGAGATCAACTACTTTCAGAAGCATCTACTCTTTTAGGTCTCTGAATTTTTACCCTAAATAGTGTGGTGTCCTTAGGAAAAATGACCACTGCCCATTGAAACCATAACTAGTTAATTCTCCACAATTAACTTGCAAAGAAATGGCCGCTAGAACAGCAGTCCCCAACCTTTTGGGCGCCAGGGACTGGTTTTGTGGAAGATAATTTTTCCATTGATTAGGAAGAGGGGATGCTTTCAGGATGACTCAAGTGCATTGCATCTCTTGTGCACTTTATTTCTATTATTATATCAGCTCTACCTCAGATCATCAGGCATTAGATTCTGGAGGCTGCAGACCTCTGCTCTAGAGCACTGATTCATCAAAAAATGTTCCAGGTACAATATAGCATGTTAAGTCTTATGTAAATAGATGTAAATATTATTATTGGTATCATTATTATTTTCAAACTTGAAAGCTATTTTTTAAAGAAAAGTTGATTTTTCCAAAAAATGCTAAAGCATTTGTACCCATGCAAAAGCATGACTCAGCTTTGAGAAATTTATTTTGCAACCTGGGAGCTCCTAGCTAACTTGGGTAATTTTAAATGCAATTACTACTTTCAGGCAATCAATATCAGATCGTCATAGCTTATTCTTTGGGACATTAGACTGGATATTTCACAATACCCCAAAATAGCTTTCAAAACAGGTTTTTCCAAATTGCCTGGAGCCTCAGTTTACCCCCTAAATAGGATACTCAGCAAAGGTGATATACAAGATGTGATCTGAAGATTATTGATTTTTCAATGCCTCCCCAGAATTTACACATTGAATTGAATATTTTCTCCTTTGAAATAGTGACCTTTTGACACATACATTCATCCTAAATATGATCTAATTGTCAGAGCCACACTAGTAGAGTGCTGGGAATGAGAACATGCCTTTGTAAATATGCTATGATTGAACAGGTCCATGAGTGAGTGAGTGAATAAGTAATGACAGATAAATGAATTCAGAGCCTCTTCTTTGAGGACTCCCTTTCAAGCCTATATCACTTTCATTTTAGTATCTACACTAATAACAAAACTTTGTGGGTTTTCAGAGAATTTGATTAGCGAAAACAATCCAAAATCACTAAGAACAAGTCGTGGGAATATGAGACTCAATTCAGTGGGATAAGGGCACTTAGGGAAACATAGGCAAGATCAAAATATTACAAGTCTGACTTTCCCACAGTTGGGCTCTAAAGGCAATTCCAGAAATGATTTGAACATCCAAAACAACTCTGGATCGGCCATATCAATGCCAGGGTGACTGCTTGGAAAGGCTACCCCTCAATATAGGAAAAGCTGGCATGCTAACTTTCTCTAACTGGGCTTATACATTTATGGTCAATGTTTATATAAATACTCTTTAATGTGAATGAAGGGAAAGGCTCTAGCCTTATGTTAATCTTAAATCCATAAAACTTCATTTTCCCATTTATAAAATGAAGGATCCAAGTAGAAAACATCTTTCAGCTTTTTACGTGCTAACATTCCATAATTTCTATAAATAAATAGTTTAAACATTGTTCACACATCTTCAACCACTCTCACTAACATCTCAGAGGTTCCATATTGATGAGAACTGTCTCTTAAAATAGCCACAGGGCCCCAAGGGAAATTATGCTTTAGGCAGAAACCATAAGGTAAAAGTAAGCTACAATAGCAAGGTAAACAGGATACACCTCTCTCTCTCTCTTTCTCTCTCTCTCTCATACACACACACACACACCTGTCCCATTAGCTGTAAACTATCTGTCCCCAAAGGACAATTACTGAAGTCATCATAATAGATTACATTCACATGAAATCAGTCATAGAAATCATACAGAGTACAGCTGCTCTTTAAATGTTTTATCAACTTTTCACCAAGTAGTTATGACTTCAAAAACAGAGGGACTGCTTTCAAACGAAAGTAGGACAGCGGGCTTGAGTAAGTCCTGCTTCCGACTGTGTCCAAAGTATTTTATCCTGTAGGTTCCAGGCTGGGCAGTATCTGGAATGTGCCACTGTATCGTTGCATTGCTAAGACCCAGTAATCCTTTGTGCCAATAGAAACTGTTGGTAGGAAACAAACAAACCCAATTTTACTCTTAAAAATGTGTGATTAAAAAGTGTTCGATTAGTCAATAAATGAATATTAAAAGAGTACTCACAATAAGCAAGGCACTCTACTAGATATTGAGAATATAGCAATGAACAAAACAGAGATAAATACTTCCTAGAAGCAGATCTTCAAGAAACAGTCATTTGTAGAAATATCTTTACTTGTTCTACCTAACCTCCTATATTCTATCCATCCTAGGATAGCCTTACCCGACATTCAGAACAAAGGATGTCCCCTGCTTTAGAACTGCTATGGCATCCCTTCAGCCCTTGCCATCCTCTACTTCAACTTGACACTTTTTGCATCTAGATTCATTTGTTCAAAATATGCATTTCATGAGTTCATGTCCCAGACTCTGCTGGAGGTACTGAGAATGCTGTAGTGAATGAGACAGCCATGGTCCAAAGTTTCACAGACCTTATGGTCAAACTAGGACAAGCATAGTAAAAAAGCAATAAAAAAGCAAACCAACAAATAAATTTAAAAGGGAAATGTGAGGGGTTTCCCTCGTGGTCAAGTGGTGAAGAATCCGCCTGCCAAGGCAAGAGATATAATTTCCATCCCTGGTCTGGGAAGATCCCACATGCTGCAGAGCAACGACACCCAAGCACCACAACTTCTGAGCCCATGTGCCCTAGAGCCTGTGCTGTCCACAACAAGAGAAGCCACTGCAAGGAGAAGGCCATGCACCGCAATGAAGTGTAGTTCTTGCTTGCTGCAACTAGAGAGAGCCTGAGGGCAGCAACTGAAGACCCAACGTAGCCAAAAAGAATAAATAATTTAAAAGTAAAGTTAAAAAGATAAGTGAAATGAAGAAAGTAAGAGAGGTATCTCTAAGGAGACGTCCTTTATACTGAACACACACATGTCTAGTAGAACATTCTAGAAAGAAGGAACAGAGAATGCAAAGTGTCTGAAGCAGAAGCAAACTTGGTGCAGCCAAGAGACAGAATGCATGTGAGCAGGATCAGGGCAGAATGGTTGAGATGACAGAATCAGATAGAATCAGATCACGTTACTCCTTGGAGATCATGGCAGGGAGGTCAGCTACTAAATACAGAGAGGCACAATGGGCAAACTGATTGATACCCTTGGTTATGTAGAGGATAAACCCCCTGGGCAGAAAGGGTGTGCTCAGCATCCTAAGTTTCCTCAGTGATGGTCCAGAGTTCTCTAAAATTGCTGGTGATACTGCTGCTTTGAAAAGGCTGAATACTACATTTCCTTGGTGTTAACTACTACTCTGACTTCAGGCTTCTGAAACTAAATTATCCTTTTTTGTTACCTGTATAACCATATTTTAACAATAAATATGCATGTATTACTTACTTAAATATTACATAGAGTCTTAAAGATCAGAGTAAACATTATGCCTGTAATTTGGGGAGGCTATCAAATAGGCCACAATAAGGTCAAATCTCTATATGGAAACCAAACTAACATACAAATAATCACTTAGTTTGAGGTCATTTGAATTAGACCAAATGACCAAAAATTTTGCTCACGTCCTTATCAATGTTCTGTGGTGTAAAATTTATATACATAGGAATGGAAACATTTCCAAACATATCTTCATATTATCTATTCAGCTCAGGTATTGGATAACAAAAAGTACAGAGAAAAGTTTCTCTGAGGAAACTCTATAAGCATACTCCTTTCCTACTGGGTCAGCAAGAATTAAACACTCGAGATTATTGTATTTTAGTAATTCAAATCAAGAACCATTGACCACATACAAACATGCAACTCATGGTAAGTATAGACTCATTATTATCTCAGGGGAAATATCAAGCTCCACAGAACTATCTCATACACCTTCCACCAGCAGGCCTTGCAACCACTTTGCAGGAAGACTAATTAGCTTTTAGGGGTTATGTCTGTGACCATGGGAAAAAACAAAACTAACAGATATTTGTAAGCATGGAGGTCATAACCTCATTAGCACCTGATCTTACAGATGCACACAGCACATTGTTTTGTAGAAAAATAGGATCAAGATGAAATCTAATAGATCAACTAAATAAAGCCAGAAGGCTTTTTGGGAATTTGATATCATTAATATCATGCACTGAGCCAGTCTTCTCATTTGTCTTCTCTGCATTACTAACCAACTCTTTTCAGGGCTTGAAAGACAAAATATTCAACAGACATGCTCACCGAGTCTCCCAGGAGGCATCATTATGTACTATCTGCCATGTTGCTGATGTGTTCTCATATTTCTCCACAGTGAGGAAGGTCTGATGGGTCTGAAATGCAATTAATATAAGTGATCAGACACTGCACAGTCACAGAAGAAATCTAACTGTAGAAACCCCCAAATCCCCTGTTGACCACTGCTAACCTCCCAAGACCTGAGGAGTATATGTATTAGAATTTCATGCAAATCCTCAGGTGCTCCTCTTAACAATCTATGCAATATCTTCAGAATGTTAACTCATCCAGTCTATTAAAAACCACGACTTCTCTTTAGAAAATTGAACGAAGAACAATTTTAGAGCTGACAGCAAATTTTGGAAATTAGAGCAAAGAAGAGAGTAAATAAAACAAGATTTAGAAAAGGCAGCAAACCATTTCTGACATGTTCATTGATCTGTATTCTAAGACCTTCTCTAGTCACCTCCAGATTTAGGAGGGAAAAATGGGAAAATTTCCTCATCTTTACATCTCCAGGTAAATGAGTTATTAGTATATACTGTCTGAGTGAAAGAACTGAAAAGCATATGTAAATCTTCTTACTCCTGGGGAGTTAAAAGCAATCCTTATCTTTTGTCATAATGGATGCCTAGAAACCACATCATAAGCAGATTTTATTTTCCCAGTGGAAAATAAAATTTTCCACATTGGTCATAGTAATTTGTTTTAGACCAAGAATTCAGCTTCAAATAAAGCACATATTTAAATAACTTAGTAATAAAACATACAAGCACCATGAATCTCCAATCTTCCTTAAAAATCTTTAGATCGTGGCCCTTAAGTTCAGGTGGTGGTTGTTGTTTAGTTGATAAGTCGTAGCCGACTCTTTTGTGACCCCATGTAGCCCGCCAGGCTCTCTGTCCATGGGATTTCCCAGGCAAGACTCCTGGAGTGAGTTGCCATTTCCTTCTCCAGGGGATCTTCCCAAGCCAGGGATCAAAGTTGTATCTCCTGCTTGACAGATGGATTGTTTACCACTTAGCCACCTGGGAAGCCAGAACTTGTATCTAATTCACCTTTATCCATTACAACCTTGTCATTTACAGGTGTTCAAATAAACCTTTGCTGAATGAATCACTTATTTATAGCTAGCTGGACCATGGGATTCTTTAAAATTCTTCTTTAATTACTCAACTTTAATTACCCACTCAGTTGTGTCTAACTCTTTGTGACCCCACTGACTGTAGCCTGCCAGGTTCTTCTATCCATGGGATTCTCTAGGCAAGAATTCTGGAATGGGTTGCCATTTTATTCTCCAGGAATTGAACCTGGGTCTTTGCACTGAAGGCAGATTCTTTACATCTGAGCTACCAGGGAAGCCCCGATTACTCAACTAATGGATAACATTCAATAAAACAAAAAAAAGTTTCCATAACCACAGTGACTTGAAAAGAGAATTGTTCATGGCCATTTAGGGCAGAGTGACACTGGGAATGCCTTCAGTGGAGAAGGAAACAGGAAGGGCCCCAGTGTATAGGTCTAGAGTGCAGATCAGAGAACAAGTCTAGGATGCCAAATGTGAAAACTCTGTGACCATCCTCTCCTCGCCTCCCAGACTTAATCTCTTCTAGATACACAATTAGTTCATGCAAGTTACTTAATTTCTCCCAGTCTCACTTTATTCATCTGTAAAACAAAGATAATAAAATGTATCTTACTGAGTAGAAGGGAGGATTAGACAGATTCATGTGATGATGTATGTAAATAAAGCCTTTAGCCTAGTACCTGCACATGGTCAGCATTCAACACATGGCGGTAAGGATGTGATGATCACTAATAGTAAAGGGAACCAGAAATGGTTTTATGCCAAGTCCCAAAACAGCCTTAGGAATTAATTCTGTTCTCATGGTTCTTTAAGTAATTTAGTTCCCTGCTTCTCCAGGCAACAATGATGATAGTATTTCTCAACCCTAAGGATGTCAGGTGACAGCTAATCCTGCATTCTTGCTACAACACTTTAATATCTTTAGAAAATAATGCTGTAAACATGTAAATATTCTGGCATGACTTGACTGCCTAGAGAAATTATTTCAAACAGGTGCATGTTGACTATCCAAGCAGTAGAAAAATCTTTCCCGATATAATATCTGACAATGTCACATTGTCACAACTTTTATCAAAGGAATCCTATTTTAATAAACAGAAATGGGAAGGCTCACTTGAAAGAAAGGCATTTTGCATTATAAGCAACAATGGGCTCTGGGAGGAATGACTCTTCCATAGAGTTAATGCATTCTCTGCCACAGAAAAAAAATCTCACCTTGAAATCACTTTCATGGACCCATTTTCTTTTTCCTCTATATATTTCTTTATTGTTTGAAATCTTACAGATAGAACATATCTAATTATTGCTTGTGTAGTTATAAGAACATTCCAAGGGAGCTCCAGAGGAATAAAATTACTTCATTTTATTCATAGATATTATATACTTTATCATATACATAAATACAGATATATGACAAAAAACTATGAAATGTTATGTAAGAAATTGGTAACAGCTATTGCCTCTAAAATTGTTCATAAAAAGAGAGGTGTTTTCACAGTCTATTAAAGAACTTCTGTACTGTCTGTTTTTACATGGAATCTGTATTTCTCATGTCATTTTTTCAAGGTTAATAAATAAATACTCTATTAGTGCAAGTAGCAAAGAGTAAGGAAATGGCCAGTGCAAGAAAAAGGAAAGCTTGTGGGCCAGGGCTCCAGTCATTAGAGTGTCTGCTCGGGGATCCGTGATCATTCCACAACAGTGGAATCAGGACCAGAGTCAGGAGTGCAGAAGAGGAGAGGAGCCAAAGAGGGGTGAAAAGGAACCAAAGATACACTTCACACTGGCCCTTGGATTAGTTTACCAAATTCAGTAGTTTTAAAATTGGAATTCATAAATAGGAACTCTATTCAAATCTACATCATCTCAAGAGACCACGCCGTTTTCTATGCATTGTGCTATATGTGGTCCTAAGAAGAGCCAATTAAATATTTCCTGGGGTCTATGTTTTTTAATCTTCAGAGGGATATGCAAGTGAAAGGCTAAAGAAGTGGAGTTAAATTCATAAAAAGAATCATTAATGCTTACCCGGTTTTCTGCTGAATTCTTTGGGTTAGCACCTACAAAGGTAACTTCAACAACTTCTCCCTGAAAAGAAAAACTGACTTCATGAGTTCTAATAATAGTACTTTTCCATGCTAATATTTGGGCCATTATTTATGAAACATTCCTAGGAGTCTGGGTACCTGTAGAGATTATATTGTATTTAATTGAATCTTCTGAGAATATTAGAGAACATACCCTTGTAACAATGGGAACAGGAATTTGAACCCAGTAAATTACTTCAGAATTTTGGATCAATAATTTCCTTTTGGTAGATTCAGATATAGATGAAGATATAGAGCTATATATCTACAAAATCAAATAACTTAGATGAAATAAAATGGAAAAATTCCTCAAGATATGCTGCTAAGTCACTTCAGTCGTGTCCGACTCTGTGTGACCCCATAGATGGCAGCCTACCAGGCTCCCCCGTCCCTGGGATTCTCAAGGCAGGAACACTGGAGTGGGTTGCCATTTCCTTCTCCAATGCATGAGAGTGAAAAATGAAAGTGAAGTCACTCAGTCGTGTCTGACTCTTAATGACCCCATGCTATAGCCCACCAGGCTCCTCCATCCATGGGATTTTCCAGGCAAGAGTACTGGAGTGGGGTGCCATTGCCTTCTCTGCCTCAAGATATAGAAATTACTAATATTGACTATGCCAAAGCCTTTGACTGTGTGGATCACAAAAAAACTGTGGAAAATTCTGAAAGAAATGGGAATACCAGACCACCTGACCTGCTTCTTGAGAAACCTATATGCAAGTCAGGAAGCAACAGTTAGAACTGGACATGGAACAACAGACTGGTTCCAAATAGGAAAAGGAGTGTGTCAAGGCTGTATATTGTCACACTGCTTATTTAACTTATATGCAGAGTACATCATGAGAAACGCTGGGCTGGATGAAGCACAAGCTGGAATCAAGATTGATGGGAGAAATATCAGTAACCTCAGATATGCAGATGACACCACCCTTATGGCAGAAAGTGAAGAGGAACTAAAAAGCCTTTTGATGAAAGTGAAAGAGGAGAGTGAATAAGTTGGCTTAAAGCTCAACATTCAGAAAACTAAGATCATGGCATCCGGTCCCATCACTTCATGGGAAATAGATGGGGGGGGAAACAGTGGAAACAGTGTCAGACTTTATTTTGGGGGGCTCCAAAATCACTGCAGATGGTGATTGCAGCCATGAAATTAAAAGACACTTACTCCTTGGAAAGAAATTTATGACCACAATCAGGTACCATTTCACGCCAGTCAGAATGGCTGTGATCCAAAAGTTTACAAGCAATAAATGCTGGAGAGGGTGTGGAGAAAAGGGAACCCTCTTACACTGTTGGTGGGAATGCAAACTAGTACAGCCACTATAGAGAACAGTATGGAGTTTCCTGAAAAAACTGGAAATAGAACTGCCTTATGACCCAGCAATCCCACTGCTGGGCATACACACCAAGGAAACCAGAATTGAAAGAGACACGTGTACCCCAATGTTCATTGCAGCACTGTTTATAATAGCCAGGACATGGAAGCAACCTAGATGTCCATCAGCAGATGAATGGATAAGAAAGCTGTGGTACATATACACAATGGAGTATTGCTCAGCCATTAAAAAGAATACATGTGAATCAGTTCTAATGAGGTGGATGAAACTGGAGCCGATTAAACAGAGTGAAGTAAGCCAGAAAGAAAAACACCAATACAGTATACTAACACATATATATGGAATTTAGAAAGATAGTAACGATAACCCTGTATGCAAGACAGCAAAAGAGATACAGATGTACAGAACAGTCTTTTGGACTCTGTGGGAGAGAGAGAGGGTGGGATGATTTGGGAGAATGGCATTGAAACATGTATAACATCATATATGAAAACGAGTCGCCAGTCCAGGTTCAAAGCATGATACAGGATGCTTGGGGCTCGTGCACCGAGATGACCCAGAGGGATGGTACGGGGAGGGAGGAGGGAGGGGGATTCAGGATGGGGAACACGTGTATACCTGTGGCGGATTCATGTTGACATACGGCAAAATCAATACAATATTGTAAAGTAATTAACCCCCAATTAAAATAAATAAATTTATATTTTTTTAAAAAAAGAGACTATGGGGATTATCAACAAAGGAAAAAAAAAGAAAAAAGAAAGTTATGACCAACCTAGATAGCATACTGAAAAGCAGAGACATTACTTTGCCAACAAAGGTCTGTCTAGTCAAGGCTATGTTTTTTCCAGTGGTCATTTATGGATGTGAAAGTTGGACTATGAAGAAAGCTGAGTGCCAAAGAAATGATGCTTTTGAACTGTGGTGTTGGAGAAGACTCTTGAGAGTCCCTTGGACTGCAAGGAGATCCAACCAGTCCATTCTAAAGGAGATCAGTCCTGGGATTTCTTTGGAAGGACTGATGCTAAAGCTGAAACTCCAATACTTTGGCCACCTCATGCAAAGAGTTGACACATTGGAAAAGACTCTGATGCTGGGACGGATTGGGGGCAGGAGGAAAAGGGGATGACAGAGGATGAGATGGCTGGATGGCATCACTGACTCGACAGACGTGAGTTTGGGTGAACTCCAGGAGTTGGTGATGGACAGGGAGGCCTGGCGTGCTGCAATTCGTGGGGTCGCAAAAAGTCGGACACGACTGAGCAACTGAACTGAACTGAAACATTACTCAAGAAGTAAATGCCCTTAATAGTGAAAACTTACCAAACTGTACTCTTTAAAGATGTGTTACTGTGTGTCATTTATACACACAAAAAAATTTTTTTATATAACAAACTAACAAATAAGTCTTCACATGACTTACCGTGGTATACAAGACCTTTTACAGGTAAGTTCCCACCTGCTACTCCACCCTAAGCCTCTATAGTCCATATACCTTCAGGTGGTATGTCTTAGGGCTTCCCTGGTGGCTCAGCCAGTAAAGAACCTGTCTGCAATGCAGGAGATCCAGGTCTCTTGATGGGCACAACAAACTCCTACCTATCCTCCAAGACCTAGCCCATATTAGAAACATTTTTTAAGAAAAATATTCCATGGGTTCATAGTCAATGATGACCATCTAAATAGAGATGTTCAGCTCAATTATTTACTGGTAACTCCCCTGAATAACTACCATCAATTTATTGTTTCTAATTTTCATTTTCACCAATGAGATTATCAAATTAGCCAGCCTCACCAATGGCCAGCAAAATGTTTTAACAGCAGTTAGAATTTTCTGCAAAAAATCACTCTATTCTTTATATATAGCAATCATCCCTGCAAACCATACCATGGCTCACTTAAAAAATAAAATTTTCACGATTAGCCAAATTTTCCTAATCCTCACATGTCTTGTCCTTGACTTTTTTCCCTACCATCACAATTCCTGTTCACTCACACTCATCTTAACAATGAGAGACAACCCCACTACAGATACTGACCAATTCAAATGGTCAGTTCAGTTCAGTCACGTCCAACTCTTTGCGACCCCGTGAACTGCAGCACACCAGGCCTCCCTGTCCATCATCAACTCCCGGAGTTCACTCAGACTCACGTCCATCGAGTCAGTGATGCCATCCAGCCATCTCATCCTCGGTCGTCCCCTTCTCCTCCTGTCCCCAATCCCTCCCAATATCAGAGTGTTTTCCAATGTGTCAACTCTTCGCATGAGGTGGCCAAAGTACTGGAGTTTCCACTTTAGCATCAGTCCTTCCAAAGAACACCCAGGATTGATCTCCTTTAGGATGGACTGGTTGGATCTCCTTGCAGTCCAAGGGACTCTCAAGAGTCTTCTCCAACACCACAGTTCAAAAACATCAGTTCTTCGGTGCTCAGCTTTCTTCACAGTCCAACTCTCACATCCATACATGACTACTGGAAAAATCATAGCCTTGACTAGACAGACCTTTGTTGGCAAAGTAATGTCTCTGCTTTTGAATATGCTGTTTAGGTTGGTTATAACTTTCCTAATGGTAGTGGTATAGAACAGACATTTCTCACATGATAGCATGAGGAGGTCAGTATGTTCCTTTCCCTGAAAAGCCACTATGTATATTGATGAAACTACCAAAAATAACCACTTTTAAATTTTATTTTTTAAAATATAGTCAGTTTACAATGTTATATTCGTTTCTGGTGTACAGTGATCAATTATATATTTTTTTCATATTCACTTTCATTTTAGTTTATTATAGGTTATTAAAAGATATTGAATATAGTTCCCTGTGCTATACAGTGGAACTTTATTGTTTATTTTCTACATAGTAGTTTGTATCTGCTAATCACAAATTCCTAATTTATTCTCCCATCCCCTTTCCCTTTGGCACCCCAAAGTTTATTTTCTATGGCTATGAGTCTGTTTCTGTTTTGTAAGTAAGTTTGCTTGTATCATATTTTAGACTCCATGTGTAAGTGATACCATATGACATTTGTCTCTCTCTGTCTGACATGTTTCACTTAGTATGATAAGCTCTGGGTCCATCCATGCTGCTGCAAAAGGCATTGTTTCCTCCTCTTTCATGGATGAGTAGCATTTATTGTATATTATATACACCACATCTTCTTTATCCTTTCATTTGTTGAAGGACATTTAGGTTGCTTCCATGCCTTAGCCATTGTAAACAGTGCTGCTATAAACACTGGGGTGCATGTATCTTTTCAAATCAGAGTTTCCTCTGGATATACTCCTGAAGTGGGACTGCTGGATCACATGCAACTCTAAAAACAACCATTTGGGCACTTCAAATAACTGCAGACTGAGAGATGTTTATTCATTAAAACAACTAAACTTAGGGTAAGCACAGTACAAGTTTTGGTTTTCTTACCAGGTTTGTGCTCATCCTCTGTGTTACTATAGTTCAACCAGAGTGGGGAAGGCCATAAAATCTCTACTAAAGTGTCTTTCTGGATGAAAATAAGATGACTGGTGGCTGGGAGCTTCTGTATAACTGCAGAATGGGAGTTAGTTGTCAGGGGAACAAACCATGTGATTAGAGAGTTAGAACTTTCAACTCGAACTCCCTGATCTCCAGGGAGGGAAAAGAGCTAGAGGGCGAGTTAACCACCCATGGCCAACGATTTAATCAATCATGCCCAGGTAAGGGAGCCTCCACAAAAGTCCCTGAAGCATGGGATTCAGAAAGCTTCCAGACTGGTGAACGTGCAGAGATTCTGGAAGGTGGAACGCCTGGAGAAGCTCTGCCTTCCTTCCCCTATACCTTGCTCTACACATCTCTTCCATGGGTTTTTCCTGAGTTGTATCCCTTTATAATCAGCTAGTGATCTAGTAAGTAGACTATTTTCCAAAGTTCTGTGAGCTGTTCTAGCAAGTTATTAAACCTGAGAAGGAGACTCTCCAATTTATAGCCAGAGCATCTTCAATTTATAACCAGGCTGTTAGACGCATAGATGACAACTTGGATTTACCATTGGTGTCTGAAATATGTATGTATGGGGAGAATGAGGTGGGAAGAGAGGGTGCTGTCTTGTGGAACTGAGCCTTTGTGGGGGGGGTGGGGGAAACAGTGAAAGTGTTAGTACTCAGATGGGTCCAACTCTGCAACCCATGGACTGAAGCTCCTCTGTCCATGGGATTCTCCAGGCAAGAATACTGGAATGGAGTAGCCATTCCCTTCTCCAGGGGCTCTTCCCAACCCAGGGATCGAACCTGGGTCTCCTGCAGTGCAGGCAGATTCTTTACTATCTGAGCCAACAGGGAAGCCCACTGAGCCCTTACCTCCAAGTAAATAACATCAAAATTGAATTATAGGGCATCAAATTGGTGTCCACAGGGAATAGGAGAACCTCCACCCAATTACTGTGGGGGGAACCTCCGCACAATTGCCGTCAGAAGTATTGAGAGTGGAAGGTTAAGAGCAGAAACAGAGTTCTTTTCCAAGTCCCTGATATCAGGAAAATAGCCAAAAATATACATAGTAAAAAACTAACAGAGAAATTTATAAAAGAACACCACACATAAAAATAACCTAAGCATCCACCTTAAGAAATGAGAAGTGCAAAATAAAATCAAAGCAGGCAGAAGGAAGGAAATTAAACACTAGAGCAAAAATCAATGAAATAGAAAAACAACAGATAAAATCAATGAAGCAAAAGATGGCTCTTTGAAAACACAAGTCCGCAAAACCAGGAAGAAAGAGGGGACATCACTACTGACCCTACAGGAATTAAATGAATTATAAGGGAATGCTATGAACAAGTTTATCCCAACACATCAGACAATGAAATGAAATGGGAAAATTCCTAAAGACAAATTGAACTGCTAGAAAGACATACAACTGACCCAAGAAAAAATAGAACATCTAAATATGCCTAAATCGAGTAAAGAGATTTAAAATTTTGCCATAAAGAGAAACCCAAATTTAAATGACTTTGCTGGTAAATCTGATCCAATATTTAAAGAAGAAATAATATTAATCTTTTGCATACATTTTCAGAATATGAGAGGAAACACTTCCTACTCCTTCTCTGATACCAGTATTACCCTGATAGCAAGAGCAGACAATACATGAAAAGAAGACTACAAATGCCCCTCAAAGACATGAGCACAAAACTCTTTAGAAAGATATTAGCAAACCAAACTTGTGAAGTGTTAGTCGTGGAGCATTGGTTGCTCAGTTGTACCTGACTCTTTGTGACCCCGTGGACCGCAGCCCACCAGGCTCCTCTGTCCATGGGATTTTCCAGGCAAAGATAACTCGAGTGGGTTGCCATTTCCTTCTCCAGGGGATCTTCCCCACCCAGGCATGGAACCCGGGTCTCCTGCATTGCAGGCAGATTCTTTACCGACTGAGCTACAAGGGAAGTCCACATGTTGTTAAACCAAATTTAACAACATGTAAAAAGTATTGTATACCATGACTAAAGGGTATTTATTTAATGTGTGAAAATCAACTAATAAAATACACCGTACTAATAGATAAAAAACAAAAGCCACATGATCATCTCAGTAGACACAGAAAAGCATTTGGAAAAAAGTCAACACCATTTCTTCATAAAAACTCTCAACAAAGTAGACATAGAAGGGAATTTTTTAACCTAACAAAGGGCATCTACAGAAATTCTGATGAAAACATTATACTTAATAACTGAATACTTTTCCTCCTAAGATTAGAAACAAGATAAGGGTGTCCATTCTTACAACTTCTTTTCAACATTGCATCGGAGACTCTAGCCAATGCAATAAGGAAAGAAATAAAAGGTACCCAGAAAAGAAAGTAAAAAAGAAGTAAACCGCTTTTATTCACAGATGACATACTATACATAGACATTTCTAAGGAATCTACACCAAAGAAAATCTACTGAAACTAATAAATGATTTAGCAAAGTTACAAGAAACAAGATCTATAAAAGCACTAGTGGTAGAAAACCCGCTTCGTTTCTATGTGTTTTCCCACCCTTGATTTAAGAAACCACTTTTCTATGCTGCAATGAATGGTTCCATGTCTATCTTTAAAAAAAAAAAAAAAAAGGAACAATTTGAATTTTAGAAATTCAATTTTTCCAAAATTGCCATCTGAAAAATAAATACTTCCCCATTCTCATGTTTGCAGAGCCTCTGCAGAGATAAGAACAATTTTCAAAATCATTGCTAACAACTGGTCCGTGGCATGATTCAAGGCAGGTAGTGACTTTTAAACAACATCTTCCCCCCATCTTCAAATACAGGCTTCATAAGGATCCCAACATCCTTCTCCAAGTCTTACCACTCTGTACGTAGCGCTCGCTGGCAGCAGGACATCTCCAAAAGCTGTGCCTGCAGGCGCTCTATCCACAATATTTGGAATTAATGGAGACATCAGTTGTTCAAAAAATGGAGGCTCTGGACCACTGCTCAGATTGGCTACGGTATCCTAGAACAGAGAGCATTTGCTTAAGAGGCGTACAATGTAGAGTAGAGACCTTTTCCCCTGACCACATCCCCTCAAAATGTCTTCACTGGAACACACACACACACACACACACACAGGAACTTTGCTGAAATTGGAGCCTAGATGTCCTTAATTTTAACTTTTGTGACAGAAGAACATTTCGGTCACAGGAAACACTTTCACTCCCCTTGTCGGGATAATATGAGTATAAGCTAGGAATCATGCTACATGAGTTTAGACTCTGGGACAACCATTCTTTACGTGTATGACTCTGAGTAGGAACACATGGTCAGCCTCTGTAACATGACATTGTAATTATTCTTTTAAATGTTCAAAAAGTGCTAAGTCTCTCTTATCCAAAGTCACTACCAAGTATTTTCCTAACTCCTTCTCTGTGCTAATTAATGAATATAACAAATATAGTTTTAACTTAAAAGTTAAGATCAGCCTACAACATGCCCAGTTTAATCCATGTTTTCCATAAAATGTGTTACCTTTAATAGTGCCATCAGAATTCTAATCTCAAACTTTAAATAGCCCTTCATATGTATTTAATATACTTTAATCCTTGCTCTATATACTTAATCTTTACACCAGCCATATAATCTACTCATTATCATTCCCATTTTGCAAATGGCAAAATAAGTTTGCAGACACTCAGTGGTATTTTTGGCCCAAGATCACAGAGATATTCTTAGACACATAACCATAAAATTCTGAAACAAATTTCTGCAAAGTGAATCACACTTCCTAAATATCACTATAAAATTTGATGCCTCTATTTCTATGGGAAGAGCTATAAACCTGTAATTGCATGAAAGTTAAACAGTGGTTATCTCTAGAGATAGCTTATAGGTTTATACATATCTTTACAATCTGAATATGCTACAAATAGGTACAGGTTTTATGACAAAAACTAAAAATAATTGAAAAGAAAGTATCAGATCTAAAATTGAAAGGCATATTATGATAAAACAATAATCAGGTAATTAAGATACTGGGTTGGCTAATACGTTTATTCAGGTTTTTCCATAAGACATTACAAAAAACCTGAATGAACTTTTTGGCCAACCCTATATACCTTCAAGTAGATTCCTTCTACTGAGATTTCAAATACACGGTCAATAGCTAATTAGGTGGAGGCATATGAAATTTCCAATACTTCACTGTTTTGACCTACAGAAATAGCAGTTTTGTTTCAATTCGATATATCCAAGCTTTTTCTTTGAAAAGGTTTTATTGTCTTGGCTATGCCATCCCTGCCTCAAAGCTTTTTGGGGCTTATGTGGTATTATACAAGGATCATTTATTATCTTAGAGTCGTTATCCTGCATATTGACTAGTCTTCTGCCACCAGAACGCACCTTTGTATATAAACTATATACCAGAGGTAAGATTTACACAAGTGTTGTTTCTTTAAATAAACTCATTTAGGTGTACATATTTTAGGTAGATACAATGTATATGTACATTTGAAGACAACTCTTATACTTTATCAAATCCAAGGCTCTATTGATTCTAATAACTATTATTATTTTTGAACCACCAAGAAAGTAAAAACATGCTAATGTATAATTGTAAGATTCCTTTGATTGGAAGATACATCCCAATTTCAGAGATGTTCTAATAAAGAAAATGGGCATGTCAGAATTGATAAACCACTCAATTCATGAAGCAATTGGAGAGAAACTGACCAGGATTACAGAGCACTGGTTCAACTCTCAGTTATAGCAAACTTGATCATTCTCATCTCTGAACCTATTTGCTCATCTGAAAAATGGGGGAAAATGATGACTGTATACTTCACACGATGATTGCAAGAATAATATGAGATAATATATGTGAAAAAAGTGGTCATCACCAAAAGATGACTAACTGACTCTGAATTCATTTTATCAGTTTCAATTTTAAAAGATACCTCACAGCTATAATATTTTTAAATATAAAGATTTTTAAAGGAACTGAACACTCAAAGTGAAGGTCTTTTTTGCTTCCCTCTTCATCTCCCCACTCCTGAGACATACAAACATACAATTTTTGATTACCGTAGCAATGGCCTTAGCAAGGACTCTGAAAAGCTGGATGTAAGCAGACAGAGTATGTGGTCCATAAATTGTGGATGCTGCCTCGTACCGCTGAGCCTGCAGGAGAGGCAGAGCAGAGTTGCACACCATTCTGCATAGTTCAATCCATTTCTTGCATTTTAGTGACAGGCGATGATTGTACATCTTGCATAATCCAAACTGACATCATTCAAAACTAATTATGACAAAGGAAGGTGAGCATTTCCATTTACCAGCTGAAGTGAATGGTTCCCATCAACTATTCGTTAAAGGCAATGAATTCTCTTGACACATGCCATTTGGATAGTCAATCCATTTTATTTGAAAGAGGGATTTATTTGAAAGAAACCATCCTGAATAAATTGGATGGTTATAGAACTATCTGGAAAAGGACATTTAACCCATCCTTCTTGTTGTTGTTTAGTTGTTAGGTCATGTCTGACTCTTTTGCGACCCCATGGATTGTAGCCTGCCAGGCTCCTCTGTCCCTGGGATTTCCCAGGCAAGAATACAGGAGTGGGTTTCCATTTCCTTCTCCAGGGGATCTTCCTGACCCAGAGATTGAACCCTCATCTCCTGCATTAGCAGACAGATTGTTTACCACTGAGCCACCTGGGGAGGCCATTTAACCATCACAGAACTATGAAATAAAACCAAATACATCTCCTTTCACCTGTGGTCCAAAGATTTGGTTATTCACAGAAACCTTCAGTTCATCAAATCTAACATGAAACTTATCCCTCCAAATATATCTGCTTTCCCTGCAACATTCTTCATCTCAGTGAAGCCTATGCCAGGATCGTCTGGCAGTCATCCTATAAGTCTCCAAGTCATCATTCCTTAAAAGCCTCTTGAATTCTTTCATTTTCCTCTTTCTTTACTGCTTTAACTTTGGTCAAACCCTTCCCTCTCACCCAGATCATAACTACAGCTTCTTCATCAGTTAGTTCTCTGCCTCCACAGTTCTCTGCCTCCACACTTGCCCTTCCAATCATTTTCTACACTGCCATCCTAATGAGCTTTCTAAATCAGAGCATTCCTTCCTTTGAATTTGACTACAGTGACCTAAAATCCTCCTTATTGAGTCAGAGTTCTGTGGCATAGCACAGAAGATTCTCCATTGACTAACCCCTGCCTCCCACTTTAGCCCATCTCACTACCCTCCTCATGTTTATCCCAGGGTATTCAGCTAAGTACAGCCCCTTAAATATACTAAGCCTGCCCCTCTGGAAGTAAAGAAGTGAAGGGAAGTAAAGTCACTCAATCTTTACGACCCCATGGACTGTAGCCCACCAGGCTCCTCCATCCATGGGATTCTCCAGGCAAGATACTGGAGTGGGTTGCCTTCTCCAGGGGGTCTTCCCGACCCAGGTCTCCCGCATTGCAGGCAGAGGCTTTAACCTCTGAGCGACCAGGCCTTTGCATATGTAACTTGGAACACCTTCCATTAACTTTCATTATATTTGCTTAATTTTGCTTAACTTTCAATATGGAACACCTTCCGTTAACTTTCATTGTATTTGCTTAATTACTCCTTACTCATTCTCGGAACTTGGACAAACACTATATCTTCATGAAAATTTGCCAGTACCCAATGTCAAACACCCACTCTAAACTGATGCTCTTTCTCTTTGCCTTCATAACACCTTGTGCATCTCTTTCACAGAAATGGAATCATCTGCTTTCTTCTATGTCTTTCATGTCTTTTACTGACCCATAAATTCTAGTGGGCTTGAGGGCAGGAGCAGATTCATAACCACTGCCATGCCCAGAGAGTGGCTAATACAATATCTGTCACAAAACACATCTGTTGAATGAATGAGTGAATAAATCAATTAATTAATTAATACTAATTTTTGCATGTCCCTAATCAGGAGACAAGCTAGTAGGAGTTTCTAACTATTTGTACCATGGTCTCCTTTGGCAGACTGTTGAGGCAATGGACCCCACTAATAGTAATGTTTCTAAACACATAAAATAAAATAAAATAAAATACATGGGTAGATAAAGGAAACCCATTAAATGAAATCAAATAATAAACTAGCTTTGTGACAGAGCAACATTTGTGTTTCTGTATGATGCCCTTGAATAACAAGATCTTGTAGATCTAATAACTACTGTGATTTTATTTATTTTTTAATATAAATTTATTTATTTTAATTGTGGATTAATTACTTTACAATATTGTATTGGTTTTGTCATACACCAGCATGAATCTGCCACAGGTATACAGATGTTCCCCATCCTGAACCCCTCTCTGCCCTCCCTCCCCATACCATCCCTCTGGGTCATCGCAGTGCCCCAGCCCCAAGCATCCAGTATCATGCATCGAATCTGGACTGGCATTTGTTTCTTATATGATATTATACATGTTTCAATGCCATTCTCCCAAATCATCCCACCCTCTCCCTCTCCCACAGAGTTCAAAAGACTGTTTTATACATCTGTATCTCTTTTGCTGTCTCGCATACAGGGTTATCATTACCATCTTTCTAAATTCCATATATATGCATTAGTATACTGTATTGGTCTTTTTCTTTCTGGCTTACTTCACTCTGTATAATCGGCTCCAGTTTCATCCACCTCATTAGAACTGATTCACATGTATTCTTTTTAATGGCTGAGCAATACTCTTTTGTGTATATGTACCACAGCTTTCTCATCCATTCGTCTGCTGATGGACATCTAGGTTGCTTCCATGTCCTGGCTATTATAAACAGTGCTGCGATGAACATTGGGGTACACATGTCTCTTTCAAGTCTGGTTTCTTCGGTGTGTATGCCCAGCAGTGGGATTGCTGGGTCATAAGGCAGTTCTATTTCCAGTTTTTTCAGGAATCTCCACACTGTTCTCCATAGTGGCTGTACTAGTTTGCATTCCCACCAACAGTGTAAGAGAGTTCCCTCCTCTCCACACCTAGCATTTATTGCTTGTAGACTTTTGGATCACAGCCATTCTGACTGGCATGAAATGGTACCTCATTGTGGTTTTGATTTGCATTTCTCTGATAGTGAGTGATGTTGAGCATCTTTTCATGTGTTTGTTAGCCATCTGTATATCTTCTTTGGAGAAATGTCTATTTAATTCTTTGGCCTATTTTTTGATTGGGTTGTTTATTTTTTTGGAATTGAGCTGCAGGAGTTGCTTGTATATTTTTGAGATTAGCTGTTTGTCAGTTGCTTCATTTGCTATTATTTTCTTCCATTTCAAAGGCTGTCTTTTCACCTTGCTTATAGTTTCCTTTGTTGTGCAGAAGCTTTTAAGTTTAATTAGGTCCCATTTGTTTATTTTTGCTTTTATTTCCAATATTCTGGGAGGTGGGTCATAGAGGATCCTGCTGTGATGTATGTCAGAGAGTGTTTTGCCTATGTTCTCCTCTAGGAGTTTTATAGTTTCTCTTCTTACATTTAGATCTTTAATCCATTTTGAGTTTATTTTTGTGTATGGTGTTAGAAACTGATCTAGTTTCATTCCTTTAAAAGTGGTTGACCAGTTTTCCCAGGACCACTTGTTAAAGAGATTGTCTTTAATCCATTGTATATTCTTGCCTCTTTTGTTGAAGATAAGGTGTCCATAGGTGCATGGATTTATCTCTGGGCTTTCTATTTTGTTCCATTGATCTATATTTCTGTCTTTGTGCCATTACCATACTGTCTCAATGACTGTGGCTTTGTAGTAGAGCCTGAAGTCAGGCAGGTTGATTCCTCCAGTTCTGTTCTTCTTTCCCAAGATTGCTTTGGCTATTCAAGGTTTTTTGTATTTCCATACAAATTGTGAAATTATTTGTTCTTAGCTCTCTGATTTTAAAATAGCAGCGAGAATAAAAGACTTCCCTGGTGGCTCAGCTGGTAATGAATCTACCTGCAATGTGGGAGACCTGGGTTTGATCCCTGGGTTGGTAAGATCCCCTGGAGAAGGGAATGGCTACCCACTCCAGTATTCTGGCCAGGAGAATCCCATGGGCTGTATAGTCCATGGTGTTGCAAAGAGTCACACACAACTGGGTGACTTTCACTTTCAATGAGAATAAAAGATAGTTCCATAAATGCGGTAATGAGGTGTGATATAAAAATATTCATGGTTCCTATTGATGACAAAAGTCATAGTACTGATAATGTTACTGTCATTTGTTGCCTACATTCATAATTGAAAGAAGTGCTCAATAACATGCGAGTATGCTCAGTCATCTCTGACTCTTTGCAACACCGTGGACTATAGCCCATCAGGCTCCTCAGTGCATGGAATTTTCCAGGCAAGAACACTGGAGTGGGTTGCCATTTCCTCAGTTCAGTTCAGTCTCTCAGTCATGTTCAACTCTTTGTAACCCCATGAACTGCAGCACACCAGGCTTCCCTATCCATCATCAACTGCCAGAGTCTACCGAAACCCATGTCCATTAAGTTAGTGATGCCATCCAACCATTTCATCCTCTGTTGTCCCCTTCTTCTTCTGCCCTCAATCTTTCCCAGCATCAGGGTCTTTTCAAATGAGTCAGATCTTCGCATCAGGTGGCCAAAGTATTGGAGTTTCAGCTTCAACATCAGTCCTTCCAATGAACACCCAAGACTGATCTCCTTTAGGGTAGACTGGTTGGATCTTCTTGCAGTCCAAGGGACTCTCAAGAGTCTTCTTCACACCACAGTTCAAAAGCATCAATTCTTCGGTGCTCAGCTTTCTTCACAGTCCAACTCTCACACCCATACATGACCACAGGAAAAACCATAGCCTTGACTAGACGGACTTTTGTTGACAAAGTAATGTCTCTACTTTTTAATATGCTGTCTAGGTTGGTCATAACTTTCCTTCCAAGGAGTTAGCGTCTTTTAATTTCATGGCTGCAGTCACCATCTGCAGTGATTTTGGAGCCCCCCAAAATAAAGTCTGACACTGTTTCCACTGTTTCCCCATCTATTTGACATGAAGTGATGGGACCAGATGCCATTATCTTAGTTTTCCGAATGTTGAGCTTTAAGGCAACTTTTTCACTCTCTTCTTTCACTTTCATCAAGAGCCTTTTTAGCTCCTCTTCACTTTCTGCCATAAGGGTGGTGTCATCTGCATATCTGAGGTTATTGATATTTCTCCAGGCAATCTTGATTCCAGCTTGTGCCTCATCCAGCCCAGCGTTTCTCATGATGTACTCTGCATATAAGTTAAATAAGCAGGGTGACAATATACAGCCTTGACACACTCCTTTTCCTATTTGGAACCAGTCTGCTGTTCCATGTCTAGTTCTAACTGTTGCTTCCTGATCTGCACATAGGTTTCTCAAGAGGCAGGTCAGGTGGTCTGGTATTTCCATCTCCTTCAGAATTTTCCACAGTTTTTTGTGATCCACACAGTCAAAGGCTTTGGCATAGTCAATGAAGCAGAAATAGATGTTTTTCTGAAACTCTCTTGCTTTTTCAATGATCCAGCAGATATTGGCAATTTGATCTCTGGTTCCCCTGCCTTTTCTAAAACCAGCTTGAACATCTGGAAGTTCATGGATCACATATTGCTGAAGCCTGGCTTGGAGAATTTTGAGCATTACTTTACTATAATGCTAAATTACAGTTACAGATAAAGGCAAAAATGGAATTATTCTCATCTAACTTGTTATTCTCATTTAAGTTTATCCCAGTTAAGAATCTTTATTCAACAGGAATTACTCAAAGGCAGGGACCTTCAGTAAAGTCAACAGAGGGCAGCAGGGCAGACTCCACTGCTGGAATTACTGAGCATTTGTCAAAAGGCAACCTGTGTGCCACACTATGAACTGCCAAGTTATACTCCAGATGTATTAGAAACTAGGAAGTATGAACTTCTACCCTGTTTTCACGTTTTTAGCTACCGGTGTTTAAAAGTACTTAGGCTACATTTTGTACTATTTGTAACAAACAAAATAAAAACATCACCAGTCAGCAGCCTCCATAGTTTTTTGAGGCTCTGTTTCTTAATCTGTATCATGCTATAATAATACCCTACTTCAGTCTGGGCTAATTGAGAGGATTACATAAAATTACATTTGCAAGGTGCTTAGCCAGTGCTTTCACTAGATAGTAGCTGCCAATAGGCACTTTCTCAGGTTCTACAGAAGCTTAAGGTACCAAAAGCATTATGGATTGAGTTAGAAATGTTGTATGCCATAACCCAGGCTTATTACCAGTGCCCTTGACCAAGTAATTTATTTCAAGGAAAGTGGAAGTTAATGAGACTAGAATTCTCAACTCAACTTGGAAATGATCAACCTAGAACTCCCAAATATGACCTCTGGATTATAGTTTTCTCACCTGCTCTAAAACAAAATCATCTCTCAAAAAACATGATTAAGGAAGTCCAGAAAGAAAATCTGCATTTGATACAGTAGTCTTGACCAGGATATAATTCATTTAAATGTTGAGAACTTTTTACTTTACCTGGTATTCTTCATATGTGGTAATGTAGTGTGTATATACATTACATAGACCTGAAATAACAACTGTCATATTCAGCATCCCATAAGCTTCAAATTCCTAGGGCAAAGGGGAGAGTGCACTAAAATTACTCTTCATCTTAAAGTGTATTATCATTTTTGTTACATTTAACATATAATATCAATATGAATTTTTATTGTAAGATATCTATCTTAATATTTTTCCAATGATCAAAATTGCCCAGGAGTACAAGAGTATCAGAGAATCCTTGGTGAAAAGTTAAAAGCCTTAACTCTGCATTCCAGTTGGGCAAGTCAATGGGTCTATGAACACCCTAATGATTGTATTTGCTGATGCAGAACTTTATTACTAAAAATATAGATGTTTTATCAATTTCCTAAAAAGTCTAAAGGGAGCATTACTAGCTAACCACAGGAGCTATTTCCAGCTCCAAATAATAAGACTTTTGCTGGTTATGTCATTTTAGAAACATTGACAATACTTTCTGAAATAAAGAAAATCACAAATATAGATAAAATACATAATTTTCAACGTGTTAGATTTTTTATATATGACTTTCAGATATTAATGTACTTGGGGTCATTTACTACTGAATCCATAAAACTCATCAATTTTAAATTATTAGTACATAAATACAAATAAAATATTTTAATCCTACTATATTTCCTTTATATTTTTTAAATTTTATTCTTATGCCATTAATACTTCATATTCACCTCCAGCCTTTACTTTCAAGAAGTGTAAAACTATTATCATCTTAGCAAAGATTAATTTAAAAGGTATCAGATCATAAGGATAGGGAATTCTTCTTCTCTTTTCCAAATAAAAATGCATAGGTATATTATTTCATTTGTAACTTACTTCTCGAACTGCCTGCCGAAGTCTTCGTCCAGACATGGTCCTGAGTCAAGGAAACATAATTATCTAAGTGGTTTCCTATTCAGAATGTATGCAAGGTACACAGAAAGGTACACAAAAACTTGTAAGGAAAGCCAAAATGTTAGGCTGGCTACACAACAGTGAAGTGTATAGAAACAACGCACACAACAGTGAAGTGCACAGAAACAACGCAAGTTCTAGTTGAGCTTTTTCCCACACTGCCCTATCTTCAAAATAAATCCTAAACCAAAAGCAGATAAGCTGAAGGAGGAAAACAGCATCAGTGAGTATCACTGGCAGAAGATCACAATTGTCTTCCGTTCACTGAGTCAACAACTGGTTACATTATATGTTAATAAGAGCTAAGTAGAGTGTACACTATTCCTGCCTAGAGAGAACTCACGCTTCATTCACTTATTTAGCTCAGATGGTAAAGAAACCACTTGCAATGCAGGAGACCTGGGTTAGATCCCTGTGTCAGGAAAACCCCCTGGAGATGGGAATGGATACCCACTCCATTATTCTTACCTAGAGAATTCCATGGACAGAGGGACCTGGGGGATTACAGTAACTGGGGACACAACTGAGCTACTAACTTTATACCAGACCCACTTCAAATGGCTGAGGACTCAACAGTATGGAGCTTACATTCTTAGAAGAGAAGATGGTCAGTAGAAAATAAAAAAGCGAGATGACAATAAGTGCAATGGAGAATATAAGGTAGGATAAGGATGAGAGGATGGTGGTGGTCATTGTTGTGATGGTGATAGCGATGTCATGGGTCAGTGATGGGTGAAAACAACGTTATGTACTGTAAGCAGGACTGGCATCTCTGTTAGAGTTTTCAACAGAGAAATGAAGGAATGAAGAGTGAGTGAGCCATGGAGATATATGGAGGGTAAGTGTTGCAGGTAGAAGGAGCTG
Organism: Oryx dammah; assembly: GCF_014754425.2. Lineage (NCBI taxonomy): Eukaryota > Metazoa > Chordata > Mammalia > Artiodactyla > Bovidae > Oryx > Oryx dammah. Next base: position 8,138,097 of record NW_024070198.1, read on the forward strand.
TTTAAGTTCAAAAGCCCTAAAACAGGAGCATGCTTGGTAGTCTGAGCCAACGTAGCTGCAGCAGGTGTGACTGAGGCAAATTAATTTTGTATGGAGTGGTACAAAATCAGATCAGACAGTTTGCTGAAGAGAGGATCGCAGAGGGCCTTGCTAGATATTATAAGGGTGTGAGGGTTTATCTGGAGAGTTGGGAAGCTATTGAAAGGTTATGATAAGTGACATGATTTAACTTATGCTTTATAGGGATATCTCTGGCTATAATGTTGAGAAAAGACTATAGAGAAGTAAGGAAGAGGCAAGAAAGTGAGAAGGTTATTGCAGTAATCCAGGGGAGAGGCAATGGTGACTTAGACCCAAGTGGGGAGGAGGTGGGTAGGGGCAGAATGATGGAAAGTGTTGAATAGAACAGACAGAAATTGCTGAGGGATTTAAAGCAGGGAAAACTAAAAAGGAATTCAAGGATGACTGAGATTTAGGCCCTGAGCAATGGAAAGATACAAAATTGCTACTTACTAAGACAGGAAATATGGCATAAAGAGCAAATTTAAAACATTTTCCATGCTTCTAATACCTAAACTGATTGTTTCGTGTTCTGTATTTTAATATTATTTAAAGTCTTTCTGCTGACATAAGTCACTGCATAATTTTAATCTGGAATGATAACTTCTCAAATTTTTACGTTTACTTCAAGCAAGAGGCATAAGGAGGTGTATTCTTCAGAGGTCCCACCAAAAGAGGGTTGGGAATATTTCTCACTGTTGGCATACAAAGCAAAGTAGGAAACAAAAGAGTACAGTGTTATCTGCCCATGATGAGAAGTGATTTCAACAGGAACACATCTGCAACTATCACAAAATCAAAAAGAGGAACTTACGTGAACTCCCCAGGGATGGCAGTGATGGCCAGGAACCCAAGGGTAACAATCTGAACATCAACAATATCTGGGTGCCAGGGATGAGGCTTTAACAGCTAAGAACCGAAAGCATGAAAACGGTGTTGAGAATATCACTCTCTTTCCTCAAGAGACCAATGCTGCTCACAGAATTTCCTTTGTTAATGGATATTAAATATTTCCAGTTGTTTGGATGTTTTATCCTTCAGTCACAGATTTTTTTCTAAGTCATGTAGTATTAAATATTCTGTCTAGTATTAATATGTGAATTTCAAATACCAGTGTCCCATTAACCTGGAATTATTTTCTTATCAATGAAGTTTTTGGTGGCTTTATCTTTATGGAATCACAATGTGTAACAGATAACCAAGGTTCTCCTATATTACCATGATGACTATCCTTATACAAGACAAATAAGGAATTACCATCATTTGGAATAACTTAATTATTTCTCTTTTTACTCTAAATAGCACTTTGAATCTTCAGTTACTACGTCTTGCCTTACATGTTCAGATTAGCATAGAATCTTTCCCTCTATTCCTTCTATTCCTTCATTTCCTCTCCTCCTTGAAGAATTTCTAAGTAAATGTTAGAAAAAAAACAATATTTAAAAATTGTTTCTACATAAAAATTCATGGTATTATGAACACTGGCATGAATATGAAAATCCATGTTCCAAAGGGTATTTAAAGAATATTGCTTTAGTTAATAATGTTGCCTGAGTTGTGGAAAATAACCTGAGATGTCTTTCTCTGTGAGGAATTCTGTGCTCATAAATCTTAATCTTATTCTTCCTTTTCCTCTGTTCTAATTGTTTCAGTTATTTACTATGGATGTAAAAATCTAAGTCAGTATATTTAGTAATCATACCCCTTATTTCTTTAAACTTATGGCATCCATATTTTTAATATTAAAAATTTAATTTGGGAACATTTCTATAATACACAGACCTACTATTCAACACAGACCTATTCATATCTAATAATTCATAAATTTAAAAATAAGAATATAATAATTTCACCATGACAATCCAAATGCATTACCTCTCCAGTGTGAAGGAGGACTGGCTTTGGTTTATGGCATTCTTTGATTTCTTCAGATGGCTTGCCCAGAACCTGATCCCGAACAGTGTCCCAAAATGAATCCCCTTCTGTCATCCCTATTAGGAATGTTACGATTAATATGATTGCAACCCTCTGAAAAATACCATCATTTTGACAAATGTTGTACAACAATGCTTTCAGAACTTGGAGAGATTTTATTAAGTTTGCTGTTCAATGATTTCAAACAGTTTACAAAATAGAAGAGGTAAAATTTCCTGTACATATTAAAGTAGGAGCCATTATTTAATTAGATCCTCATGTGGTTGATAGAGTAAAAGAATATATATGTTCCACATCTTTCAGGTTTTGCTTTTATTGCTCTTCCTCAACCATGTTGCCAATTTTTAAAATATAATATAATTAAATGCAGGTCAATGAGCTGAATTATCTTTTTCCTATTTTGAAAGCTGTAAAAGAAATCTCCAGTTTGAAGTACCAGCTGTTTAACTTGTGGTCTCTAAAGACCCTCTCTTGATCTCCACTTAATTATGTGTATACACACACACGAGCAATTAAAAACCACCAAGCCTAACACCCATAATCTAGGAAAAAGCTATGTTAACTACAAAACCTAAGAACATAGAATATATAATCAGGAAAATATAATTACTATGAATGTATTTGGACCTACTTATAGAGCACACATGGGACTCTCAAAGAATTCTTCCAGCTCAATAATAAAAAGACAAATAGACCAATTTAAAAATAAGAAAAATATATGAACAGGTATTTCTCCAAGGAAGACACAATAATGGCCAACAAACATAAGAAAAGATGCTCAATATCCCAGGAAAATGCCAATCAAAACCATAATGAGATACCACTCCACACCCCAAGGGTAGCTAGAATAAAAAAAAAGGAAGATAAAAACAAGTATTGGTGAGGATGTGAAAAAACTAGAATCTTCAGAGAGAAACTGATGAGAACATAAAATTGTGCAATGATTTGAAAATACTCTGGTAGTTTCTCAAATAATTAAACATAGAATTTTACCATAGTGATCCAGCAATTCCACTTCCAGGCATGTACCAAAGAAACGAACTCACATGCTCACACAAAAGCCTGGACATGAATATTTATAACAGCATTATTCCTAACAGCCCCAAACAGAACAACCCAAATGGCCATCAGCTGAGGAATGCATAAATAAAACCTGACAAAACCATACAGTGAAATATTATTCAGTCACAATATGACATAAATGAACTTATCTACAAAATAGACTCACAGACATAGAGAACAGACGTGATTGCAAGGGGGAGGGCTGCACCGGGAGCTTGGGGTTAGCAGGTGCAACTACTATTTAGAGAATGGATAAAAAACAAGATTCTACTGTATAACATAGGGAACTATATATTGAATATCCTATAATAAATCACAAGGGAAAATCACATTACATATATACACATTTGTGTATAACTGAGTCACTTTGCTGTACAGCAGAAATTAACACTACACTGAAATCAACTCGGCCTCAATGAAACAATTTTTAAAAAGAAAAAAAGCAATGAAATTATTCTAGAATCTATGTTATAACATGGATGAGCCTTGAAAACATGATGCTAAGCGAAAGAAGCCAACACAAAAAGCCACATATTTTTACGATTTCATTTATACAAAATGTCTAGAAGAGGTAAATACAGAGATAGAGGTTAGTGGATTCTTAGGTCTGGAAGACTAGGCTGTGATAGCCAAAATGTACAGGGTTTCTCTTTGAGGTAATGACAATGTTCGAAAACTGATAGCAGGGATGGTTGCATGTATCTGTAAATGCTTTAAAAACCATTGAATTTTATGTTTTGTGAATTATATCTCAATAAAGCTATCAAAAATTATTTATTTTAGAACATCAGACCAAGCTAGATGAAATATTGCCAGGAAAGATGATGCCAACTGTATCATGTTACAATTGTATTTCTTTTTCAACTAATAGTTCCAAAATACACATGTATATAAAAGACCAGAATGAAATAAGCCAAAATGTTGCCTGTTGGTACTACTTTTCAATTTCTTTAACTTTGTGTACTTTCCAATGCATGTTATCACAGTGATAATCAGGATAAAGTATAAAACCTATAATAATCAGTTATAAATTCATGGAAATACACAAAGGAAGAAGACCCAGGATCACATGCTTTATGCTCCTAAAGTCTTCTGTTCTGAGGAATTTGGGCTCCAATAAAGAATTCCAGGAAAGAGACACTAAAACCCAGATGGAAGGGCCAATTCATATTGCGGGTGTTAAAATGACACTCCTACTCTGCACCATTCCAACTCCATTCCTGCCCAATTTATAACTATTCCTCTACAGGTTGAAATGCAGAGAGAATCTCTGATTCTTATCTGAATCAGTGGAAAGCTAAATTATGAAAGATACTGACCCTGGAGAAATCATGTACAAACCTGGAAAGCCTACCTACCCCTAAATTTTAAAAATTAAAATAGTAAATGTATTGGCTATGTGAAATCCTGTTAGGGAACAGAATCCTGACGTTCAGAATCTAGAACCATAAACCTGATCAGACTGCACCTCACCCTGAGTAAAATTGAGGGTTCCAAATCCATCGATTGTGCCAGCTGCAAAACTGTAGCCCAAGGCTGGTTTACACGTTTTTGCCTAAAGGAAAAAAATTTAGAAAAGCAACAGAAGTTGAACTTCAACAATAAGATCAGCCCAGAGCTCTTCCCTTGTAACACATAATCAGTATGACTCAGGGACACTTACTGTGTGTGTTGAATTGAGCCAGACGGTGACATCCGTCATATTCACCCACTGATGAGCTGAAGCCAGTGGCCCAGTTACCTCCTGGGAGGCGGACTCATACAGTTCCTAGAAAACCCACACAGCCTTACCATGAAAAGCAAATGAGCTAAAATGAATACTGTACACTTTTACCCAACACGTGTCAATTTGGAAAAGCATCTTTCAGTCAAGTTTTGTGCTGCTGGCTGATTAGCCAGAGCATTTTCAACTCTCCGCCAAACCCACAGTGACTTCCCAGAAACCTGAAGGCTCTGAGTCTGTTGCCCTGGGTTTACTGCCCACAGATACAAAATTCCAGTAATGCAGGCTATGGTACAAGATGCTCCGACCTCACTGGAAAGACAGTCAAGAAATTTTAAGGCTAGGAGTGAAAGCCTTAGTTGCTCAGGTGTGTCCATCTCTGCAACCCCATGGACTGTAATATAGCCTGCTAGGTCCTCTGCCCATGGGATTCTCCAGGCAAGAATACTGGAGTGGGCAGCCATTCCCTTCTCTAGGGGATCTTCCCCATCCAGGGATCAAATCCCAGTCACCTGCATCACAGGCAGACTCTTGACCATCTTAGTCACCAAGGAAGGTGAGGAGTAGGTGGACCAAATTATCTTCTTTGCAGAGAACAAGTTTTTCCTCAGGGACTCTCATGGAGTTTCCCCTCTCATAGTCCTTGAGTTCTCGGGCAGGGCTCATACCAAAGAGGGACTTGAAAGAATTCAGGACCCACTTCATCTGCATCAGTTCTCCCACCCACTGTTCATCTTTTGATGGTCTTTTTTTTCCAATAGGATCAACTGATGCTTTTTTAATCTTATGAGAAATATGAATTCCTTTTTTAATCTTATGGGAAATGTGAATAAAAATATATTTAGAAATATGCTTGTGTTCTTTCAAGTCTTTATTGTATCTGTTACAATATCGCTTCTGTTCTGTGTTTTGGTGTTTTGGCCTGAGGCATGCGGGGACCCAGCTCATCTACCAGGGATCCATCGGCAGTGGGAAGTGAAGTCTTAAGCCTTGAAACACCAAGGAGGTCCCTAGCAATGTTTGTTTCTATTCATCTCTATCTTATAGTAGAGGAGGCAAACCCTGCTTCAGCACCAGGGCCCTTGCCTGACATCTAACTCAGTTTCATTCTATTGGCATCCCAGTTTCCACTGCCATGTGGGAACTGAAGCCAGACACACCAGCTGCAGCCCACCTCCCCTGATTTTGTGGTTGTTGCTGTTGTTGAGTCTCTCAAGTCCTGTACCACTGCCTCCCTGATTGAGGGGAAAGTTGTGCCTTGCTGAGAACGTGGGACCGATCTCTCTGTCTCTAGGCTCAGAGTGGTAACAAAATTTCTGATGCCAAATTGTGTCACAGGTGTACACCCTAAATAGAATCTGTTAATTTAGAACAATCTGCTGATGAGACCACAGTAATTAAAAAGAAACTGCAGCAATTAGGCTGGCTGGTGTCTTCTGTTTTTAAAGGTGCTTTTGTTCTTCCTTAATTGCTCCTGAAACAGTTTAGAACCCTTGAGACACAATATTTACATAAACACACACACACACACTGATGGGCATGCTCATTAAAGGTATGGGTAAGCTATAAAAAGGCAGAGATTTAACTATCTTTATTAGAGATGGTTGAGCTCAAAGCTATCCTTTGTCTTTTCCACTGGAAACATCTTCATCCGAGCTGATACAAAACATGTGAGCAAACTAGAAGGTAAAATTTAGGAGAGGAAGGAGGATAGAGTAACTGGTAGTAAGCTCTCTGAAACCAGATTCTCTGTTCATCTAAAGATCTTTTAAAAAAGAAAAGAAAACATGAGATGGATGATCTTTGCCATATCAAAAAAGACCAGGGACTAATTTGAATGCAAACCGCAAGAACTGGAAATTGTGCCACTCAGCTTTACCTTGTCCCCAAAGAAAAGACACGAAATGGTCAGGGGACTTGGCAGGCAAAGGCCCCAGAGACTTCTGAGAATTTGGGTCAGTCTGGTCATATCTGATATTACATTAATTGAAAACTACAATCTATCATTTAACTGCTTGAAGCAAGCACTCTGGCTGAAAGAATGTTTTTCTGATTACTCGCTTTTTTTTTTGACCATCTTCAAATATTTTTAATTTTTTTTTTACCCTATTTAAAATCTGAATTTTTTTTTTTTTTACTTTACAATTCTGTATTGGTTTTGCCATACATTGACATGAATCCACCACGGGTGTACATGCGTTCCCAAACATGAACCCCCCTCCACTCCCCTCCCCACAACATCTCTCTGGTTACTCGCTTTTAAATGTACTTCCTGTAGGAAGTCAGTCACAAGCAGTCAGAGAAAAGTTCCTGTGCAGTATGTGAAACAACCTTCCTGATTGACAATAAACAGCATTCATACCTTCAGACTCCTTGGTGCAGCTTGAGCTCCTGCTGTCTTCCTTACAAAGACCAACTTCCTAATGAAAAATGTCAGTGGATTTTAAAGTATAGTTTTGAATGAAGATACAAGCAGCAGGGCCCACAGCTTACCTTTGCTTTGTCATATATTTTCCGTCCTATGATTTGTGTGCTTTCGAACATATCCTGCCCAGGTCCCATAGCAACACACATGCTAGGCTGGAACAAAATGACGCGAGATATGTTCTTAGAGAAGTAAGTGATTCTTTCAAGGGATGGAAAATGATAAGTGAATCTGAGCAAACAGACTTTCTTTTTGGCTGTGTGGCCTGTCGGACATTTGTTCCCCAACCAGCCAGGGACTGAATCCAAGTTCCCTGCACAGGAAGCGGAATCTTAACCACTGGACCACTAGGGAAGTCCCAGCAAAGAGATTTTTTTTAAAGCCACATTCCAGCATCTCTTTCCAGATGTTCTCCCAATTTACAGATTATGAAAAACAAAATCATTCTGGAATGAGAGCAATGAACATTGCTAGAATTCGTCTATTTCAACATAAGACTTAAAATTAATGCCTAATATTCTATTGCAAATAAGTATCATAATTTATTTAACCATTTCATGTATGAATTTTGGAATTTAACAAATAATCATCCACTCTAATGTGAATTAATAATGTGTAAAAATTTTGCAAATGAAGGGTAACAAAGACATTTTTTCACCGAATTATAATTGATTAAAAATGTATTCATTTCTGCTGTAGGAAGACTTTCTTTTTTCTTACTTTTTTAAAAATTGGAGTATCATTGCTTTACAATAGGAAGACTTTCTATATAAAAATAGTAAAGTATAAGAGAAAAGTATAATTGTTAAAAATATGTTTCTCATTGGGAGGATGAGCTTGACTGGGATAAAATAAATAGCCCAAACATAGTGTTTAATAAAAGCAATATCACAGGTGAAATATTCTGTAAACACAAAGAATAAGAACCAGAAACTAGCACCTGCTGCTCATGTCAAAGGTGAAAAATCTAAATGCACACTTGTTGAGTGTAAAGCTTACTACACAGAACTATCTAGAGTGATATTTTTGAACGACAAATTAGGTAGAAAACCCAAATCCCAGACAAAAATAACAACAAAAAACCCTTAATAAATAAGTTATAAAATGTTGTTCATGGATGCACGTGTGTAGGATGAGGTGTGATAGTGGTAATTTTGGGGAAAAGGAGCAGGTGGAGGGGAGGAAGATAAGCAGGGACTTTCACTTTTTACTGCTCTTTAAGATTTCCATGTGGTTTGAGTTTTTGTGGTGGTGGTGGTGTAGTTACTAAGTCATGTCTGACTCTTGCAACCTCATGGACTATAGCCTGCCAGGCTCCTCTGTTCATGGGATTCTCTAGGCAAGAATACTGGAGTGGGTTGCCATTTCCTTTTCCAGGAGATCTTCCTGATCCAGGAATTGAAACCAGGTCTCCTGCACTGCAGGCAGATTCTTCACCAACTGAGCTACAAGAGAAGTCTCAAGTTTTCACAGCAACACTTTTTTTTTGTTTTGTAATTTACAAGAAAAAGAATTTTGATGTTACATTTTTAGAAAAACCCTAAAGATGTGATAATCGGAGAGAAATGTCTCAGGCAGGCAGTTTTTGTACTAAATTGTGACTTCAGAAATGCCAAGGCAAAATGTATCAAGCTGTCCAAGTTTAGGAAAGGATATTTAATCTGTGACATTTACTAAATTGTCTTACCATTCAAAAAATATAAGCATCAAATGGAAAACTATAATTTTATCCAATCAAAATTTAGTGGGTGCTTTTGAGAAGAGCAAATGCTAGCAGTAAGTAGGCCAGAGTATACTTGAGGAGAACATAATTGTAAATAAACAGTGAATACTTAAACATAAAATACCCATGAGATGCAAAAACAAAGACTTAATGTCATTATTACCTACCCCACCAATGGGACAAGAGCTATTGGCGTTTTCACAAGACTCTCCCGTGTTGGTACAATGCGGGCCAAGAACATTGGGGGAAACATCTCCCAGATTTGATGAAGCAAAAGCTGCTACATACGGTCCCTGCCAAAAGAAACATCCAATTGCCTTGTATGCTTTCTTATTGACTGCAATGAGTTCCATTAAAAAGGCAGACATTCAACCCGCTCTGGTGAACTATTCAAAATCATTTGCATAGGATAAAAGGAGGATAGTTCTCAGGCACAATATTCTGAGAAAGATTTTTGTTTCTGTAAAGACTCACATTGCAGTCAACATATATATTATTACTCATAATATTCCAATTATCAGTGAAACTATTTTAAGAGAGTTTCAAATTTGTGTCTCAAACAGCAAAATTTTGACAAGAAATACAATGTGCAACAAGTTATAAAATGCCAACCCATAATCTCATGTTTGGTGTTGTACCTGGAACTCAGAGACCCATTTTTCCTTTAAAAATAAATAGCCTATTGGCTTAAAAAGTAAACAGTGAGTCTGGATAAATCTGCTGTACAACTGAACCTAAATATAGCATCCACCATCCAGACTAGCCCTCCTCATATCTTTTCTCTATCTCTTCAACCAGAAATAACTACACATAATCTTTTTTCAGTAGGGCAAGACCTTAATCTCAACCTAACTGGTCTACCATTTCACCTTAAGTCTCTTAAATTTACTTAAGGAAAGAGATAATCAAGCATAGGAGATTGTGTCATTTCTTATACTAAATAAATAATGGGAAATTACTTCCTTTTTCCTAAAAAACAGGCTAAAATGAAAAAACAAACAGAAGATTGTCAATAAAGGAGGTAAAAAGTCAGGCCAAATGTTCACGGGGCTAATATTGTTATAATAGAACAGTTAGTCTAGTCTAGGGCCTGGGGTTCTCATCTCGTCATATATTCTCCTGCCTTTCAGGTTTGGATGCTGTGGTCAAGCAGAGCAGGGTCCTTCCTCACCACTTACCTACAAGCAGTCCATAATCTACACAGAGCTGACGAGCTTCCTGAAGTACACAGACTAGATTCTGGGACCCCCCCGCCCCCGCTCTGAAACCATCACTCACTGCATTTCAAATACCATTCCAATGGATTAGGATTGTCTCTGACTTAGGCCATATTGCAGGAAAGTAAAAAAAAAGCCTTTCAAAGGAAATTAAGAAGGAAGCCTGGACCAGAGAAAAGAACTCATTCCCTGTCCTCATTTGGATTCCTACAACGTTAAGAAGGCACTTAATAATTTTATGTCTTGGAAGACAAAAGTAAACACCAACAGTTTCTCATATCTCATATCCAAGTTGATCAAAAACTATTATATGTTGCAAAAAATCTTTAATTTGTTCTTCTAATCCTACTAATTGAAACTTTATGAAGTCATCAATATAAGTAGTATTTGACACAGAGTCAATAATCATTTAAATTTTTTCTTTCCTGATAAGAGAGGATGGAGAATTCTTCCTATCCAAGCACATCAGTATGTGATATCCATGATGACACTTTCCTCTGAAGATTTGAATCAACTATTCTGAACACTGCATGAATGATGATACTCAGTGATTAAGATGAAGCTTTCAGTGACATAAATTCTCACCTCTCCAGGCAGATAACCTTTGTTCTTCTCTTGTTCAAAAAGGTAAGATGCATAGCCTACATTGTCACTATTTACAAGATGATTAGTGTTTCTCATGCTGACTGGGTGGATGGCAAACCAGCTGTAAAAGAACAAGAAGACCTAAGTTAATGATGAGAACCAAATAAATGGAGTCACAAGTGACATCTGGGAGCTTAAGTTTCCACCAGCCGGGGGAAAAAAAAAAGTGCTTTGGACGATAGGCATTCTTTCATTGTTAATGAACTTAAATTACAAATAATATACTCAAGAAGTCTGATCACTTACATTAACAATACAAAATTATTGTTACAAATATTCCATTATTGTCATCTTCATTGTAAGCTTTTAACAAGAGCCAATACTGGTTCAGTTCAGTTCAGTCGCTCAGTCATGTCCGACTCCTTACGACCCCATAAGTCACAGCACACCAGGCCTCCCTGTCCATCACCAACTCCCGGAGTTCACTCAGACTCACATCCATTGAGTCAGTGATGCCATCCAGCCATCTCATCCTCTGTCGTCCCCTTCTCCTCCTGCCCCCAATCCCTCCCAGCATCAGAGTCTTTTCCAATGAGTCAACTCTTCGCATGAGGTGGCCAAAGTACTGGAGTTTCAGCTTCAGCATCATTCCCTCCAAAGAAATCCCAGGGTTGATCTCCTTCAGAATGGACTGGTTGGATCTCCTTGCTGTCCAAGGGACTCTCAAGAGTCTTCTCCAACACCACAGTTAAAACGCATCAATTCTTTGGCGCTCAGCCTTCTTCACAGTCCAACTCTCCCATCCATACCTGACCACAGGAAAAACCATAGCCTTGACTAGACGGACCTTAGTCGGCAAAATAATGTCTCTGCTTTTGAATATGCTATCTAGGTTGGTCATAACTTTTCTTCCAAGGAGCAAGCGTCTTTTAATTTCATGGCTGCAGTCACCATCTGCAGTGATTTTGGAGCCCCCCACAAAAATAAAGTCTGACACTGTTTCCACTGTTTCCCCTTCTATTTCCCATGAAGTGATGGGACCGGATGCCATGATCTTCATTTTCTGAATGTTGAGCTTTAAGCCAACTTTCTCACTCTCCTCTTTCACTTTCATCAAGAGGCTTTTTAGTTCCTCTTCACTTTCTGCCATAAGGGTGATGTCATCTGCATATCTGAGGTTATTGATATTTCTCCCGGCAATCTGGATTCCAGCTTGTGTTTCTTCCAGCCCAGCATTTCTCATGATGTACTCTGCATATAAGTTAAATAAGCAGGGTGACAATATACAGCTTTGACGTACTCCTTTTCCTATTTGGAACCAGTCTGTTGTTCCATGTCCAGTTCTAACTGTTGCTCCCTGACCTGAATACAGATTTCTCAAGAGGGGGGTCAGGTGCTTTGGTGTTCCCATCTCTCTCAGAATTTTCCAGTTTATTGTGATCCACACCAGAAAATATACCTACAGAATTGTATCAACATAGACTTTGTCCTTCAAGCAAGTACATACATAATAATTATTTGAATCAATCCTATCCAATTCAATAGACATTTTCCGAGAGTCTGCAGTGTACCAAGCACTGAATCAATCACAGTTTACTCTAGAATCTTGCAGAGGACAAAGATATAAACAAATGGCCTTGATACAGTGTGACAAATGCTATAAATAAGGAGTCATAAAATGTTTGGCAACCACAGATGACTAGCAATTAATTCTTGAAGGCATTCCAGGTAGAAAGAACAGCAGAGTAAATGCACAGGGGTATGAAAGTAGATGCTATGCCTAATTCAGTATACACTTATGCATGGTAATGCCTTGTTTAATTGTAAAGCTATAGAGCTTACAAGTTAATTTCACATCTGTTACCTCATTTTAAGTTCACAGCAGAGAGGTAGGCTCTTATTACCTGCACGGTACAAGGTATCTCAAAGAAGCAGTATGGTGCCCCATTTGTCATAGAGGACCAAGGCTAAAGTTTGGGCCTTGTGACACCTTGTCCAGTGGCTTTCATAGGATCAAACCTCCACACAGGTGAAAAAGGTGTTTACAGGATAGAAGGCTGTAAAGCAGACCCAAAGGAATACCCAAGAAAAGAGAGATTCCAATTCATAAATTTTCAAGCTAATTTAGGATTTTTTAAAAATCTTTTGATTTTTCTTCACAAAAAGCTTTTTAAATATTTTTACCCAAGTAATATGGTGCACAAAACTGAACATTCAACAGTTCATTCAATATACATGTAGTTAACTCTGGCTCTGTGCCAGACGCTAGGGGCAGAGAGATGAATGAAGCATCACTTCACCCTTGAAAAATGTGACATCTGAGCTGGAACTTGAAAGATGAGTAGGAACTTGGCAGGGGAATGACTAGAGAAAAGTCATCTGCAGCAAAGGTATGGAGATAGGAAGGAAAGCATGCAGTGTGTTCAGAGACTGGATAGTCAGGAGGACCCGGGTAGAAAGGATGAAGGGAAGAAGAGAGGGCACTTTCTCTTTTCATTCCATCAAATTGAATGCATTAATAGTGTGTGGTTGGCATCATGTTAAACCTGAACACTAGAGTCAGGCATGTTCTCTGCCATCAAGGAACCATAATATAATATCTGCCATCAAGGAACCATAATATCTGGGGAGAAAGCAAAAGCAAAAAATTTTGGTCTACTAATTAGACTATAAACTTGAATTATTAATTTTCATTTACTTTAGACCTTAGAAAATTGATTGAACTTTTCTCTACCAAACTGAAAAGAAATAGTAATCAGAAAAGTTATTTGCATTTCAGAATAGGAAGCTGCTGTATCTTTGCTCCTCTGCCCTTTAAAATATATGCTATAAAAATATCAGGCTTGTTAAAGCAAACAAAGTACTTTGGTAAGAGATGAATATTTATAAAGATATGCAGAAAAGTGGTCATTTGAATTTTAAAAACACTTACTATTTATTTTATCTGGTCAAAAAATATTCATCTAAGTAAAATTCAAAAGAGAGGAAGAAAGGTTTCAGTCAGTCATCTCAGTCACCCAGCCGTGTCTGACTCTGAGACCCCATGAATCACAGCACGCCAGGCCTCCCTGTCCATCACCAACTCCCGGAGTTCACTCAAACTCACATCCAATGAGTTGGTGATGCCATCCAGCCATCTCATCCTCTGTCGTCCCCTTCTCCTCCTGCCCCCAATCCCTCCCACCATCAGAGTCTTTTCCAATGAGTCAACTCTTCGCACGAGGTGGCCAAAGTACTGGAGTTTCAGCTTTAGCATCATTCCTTCCAAAGAAATCCCAGGGTTGATCTCCTTCAGAATGGACTGGTTGGATCTCCTTGCAGTCCAAAGGACTCTCAAGAGTCTTCCCCAACACCACAGTTCAAAAGCATCAATTCTTCAGCGCTCAGCTTTCTTCACAGTCCAACTCTCACACCCATACATGACCACAGGAAAAACCATAGCCTTGACTAGACAGACTTTGTTGGCAAAGTAATGTCTCTGCTTTTCAATAGGCTATCTATGTTGGTCATAACTTTTCTTCCAAGGAGTAAGCATCTTTTAATTTCATGGCTGCAGTCACCAACTGCAGTGATTTTGGAGCCACAAAAAATAAAGTCTGACACTGTTTCCACTGTTTCCCCATCTATTTCCCATGAAGTGATGGGACCAGATGCCATGATCTTCGTTTTCTGAATGTTGAGTTTTAAGCCAACCTTTTCACTCGCCTCTTTCACTTTCATCAAGAGGCTTTTTAGCTCCTCTTCACTTTCTGCCATAAGGGTGGTGTCATCTGCATATCTGAGGTTATTGATATTTCTCCCGGCAATCTTGATTCCAGCTTGTGTTTCTTCCAATCCAGTACATCTCATGATGTACTCTGCATATAAGTTAAATAAGCAGGGTGACAATGTACAGCCTAGACATACTCCTTTTCCTATTTGGAACCAGTCTGTTGTTCCATGTCCAGTTCTAACTGTTGCTTCCTGACCTGCATTTAGGTTTCTCAAGAGGGAGGGTCAGGTGGTCTGGTATTCCCATCTCTTTCAGAATTTTCCACAGTTTATTGTGATCCACACAGTCAAAGGCTTTGGCATAGTCAATAAAGCAGAAAGAAATGTTTTTCTGGAACTCTCTTGCTCTTTTGACGATCCAGCGGATGTTGGCAATTTGATCTCTGCCTTTTCTAAAACCAGCTTGAACATCTGGAAGCTCACGGTTCACATATTGCTGAAGCCTGGCTTGGAGAATTTTGAGCATTACTTTACTAGCGTGTGAGATGAGTGCAATTATGCGGTAGTTTGAGAATTCTTTGGCATTAGATAGTTTCAAAAGAGGTGAGAATATAGCCATAAAAAGATGTCGATGTCCTTGATAATAAACATTTCAAAACAATGACTTTAAAATAATGTCACAGCTGGAGCAAGACTCTACTTGATTCATCATGATGCAATCCCGGTACTGAGGAAAGTCAAGAGATTTGAGATCTAATCATTGTAAGTAGCAAAGTTCATTCAAATTTCTAAAAAACTTCTGAAAAATCAATTTCAATCATGCTCAATGGTAAAGAATCTGCCTGCCATTGCAGGAGATTCAGGAGACAGGGGTTTGATTCTTGTGTCAGGAAGATCCCCTGGAGAAGGAACTGGCAACCCACTCCAGTATTCTTGCCTGGAAAATCCCATGAAAAGCCTGGCAGGCTACAGTCCATAGTGTCACAATGAATCAGACACTACTGAGCACATACACATATACACAGTGAATCAATAAACTGCAGATTAATACAGAATAATTATTCTCTCCTCCTGTGTAACTGAGGTATTTCTAGTGTCTCTTTCAGTTCAGACATTGTGTACTTCCTGTTGTGAAACAGAAAAGCCAAATGCAGAACTGAGCTATTTAAACATTCTGAAACAGTAATAACCCATTCCAGGTTCTGTTCTCTCAGATCTGAGCTGCCCTCTTCACACAGAAGCCAAGGTCTGAACAAAGGTGACTGGCAAAGGGGTAAGTGAAGGCTGAAATCCAGCTCCCACTCAGCTCCCCAAGTGAAGCACACCTCCATCAGCCCAGAGAATGGAGCCTCTTTATGTGCTATGTAGCAAGTCCTGTGTGCCAGGTATGGCCATCTCCAACCTAAATGTCCACCAAAGGGGAGAATGAGAATATTGTACCGCCATTCAAAGGCAGCATTCATGGAAATGTGTAACAACACGGGAGATCCTTGGACAAATACAATAGAGGACACTGTTCAGTTCAGACGCTCAGTTGTGTTCGACTCTTTGCAACCCCATGAATCGCAGCACACCAGGCCTCCTTGTCCATCACCAACTCCCGGAGTCTACCCAAACCCATGTCCATTGAGTCAGTGATGCCATCCAACCACCTCATCCTCTGTCATCCCCTTCTCCTCCTGCCCTCAATCATTCCCAGCATCAGGGTCTTTTCAAATGAGTTAGCTCTTCACATGAGGTGGCCAAAGTATTGGAGTTTTAGCTTCAACATCAGTCCTTGCAATGAACACCCAGGACTGATCTCCTTTAGAATGGACTGGTTGGATCTCCTTGCAGTCCAAGGGACTCTCAAGAGTCTTCTTCAACACCACAGTTCAAAAGCATCAATTCTTCGCTGCTCAGCTTTCTCTATAGTCCAACTCTCACATCCATACCTAACAGCAAAACCATAACCTTGACTAGACGGACCTTTGTTGACAAAGTAACATCTCTGCTTTTTAATATGCTGTCTAGATTGGTCATAACTTTCCTTCCAAGGAGTAAGCGTCTTTAAATTTGATGGCTGCAGTCACCATCTGCAGTGATTTTGGAGCCCAAAAAAATAAAGTCTGACACTGTTTCCACTGTTTCTCCATCTATTTCCCATGAAGTGATGGGACCAGATGCCATGATCTTCGTTTTCTGAATGTTGAGCTTTAAGCCAACTTTTTCACTCTCCTCTTTCACTTTCATCAAGAGGCTTTTTAGCTTAGTGCCCAACACATATATATCACCCCATATAATATTAGCTTTGAATAATTAAATGAAGAAACCCTTCCCTCTTATGACAGGGACTTGAGGGCTTACAAAATACCAGTATGCCCTCTAGTTCCCAATTCCACTGGTCGGGTGGACCATGTGAATCTGCCTAGTAACATGTGTGCAGAAGGAACACCCAAATTTTATGACATTTGGCATGAATGGCAAATGTGTACATTAAAATCTGTCATGTGTTAAGCCACTGTAATTTCAAGGTCTATTGCATCACTTGCTGCTGCTGCTGCTGCTGCTAAGTCGCTTCAGTCGTGTCCGACTCTGTGCGACCCCATAGATGGCAGCCCATCAGGCTCCACCATTCCTGGGATTCTCCAGACAAGAACACTGGAGTGGGTTGCCATTTCCTTCTCCAATGCATGAAAGTGAAAAGTGAAAGTGAAGTCGCTCATTTGTGTCTGACTCTTAGCGACCCTATGGACTGCAGCCTACCAGGCTCCTCCATCCATGGGATTTTCCAGGCAAGAGTACTGAATTGCATCACCTGGCATTAATTAATTCATCTCTTAACACACACCTAATCAACAGACGTCTCTTTCACCTGTCTTATGTTCCTCCTTGCCCCACCCCATTACAGACAGTTGGGAAAAGGAAAGCAAAGAATGTTTCATTGTGCTATACTGGAAGGGCTATTAGGCCCAGAATTTTATGCAAAGGACAACTTGAATCTGAAACAAGCAGATGCGATGACTACAGACCAGATTGCTCACATTAAAAGACAATGAGCCATAGCCAAAGAACAGCTTCTGAAGTTATAGGTAAACTCTGTGGCCAGTATCCTGGAGAATCGACCACCTCTGCTCCAAAGAGAGATGTCCATTCTCACCTACTCATTTTGTTTTCTTTAAAAGTTCTGGGTAGAAAAACAA
Organism: Oryx dammah; assembly: GCF_014754425.2. Classification (NCBI taxonomy): domain Eukaryota; kingdom Metazoa; phylum Chordata; class Mammalia; order Artiodactyla; family Bovidae; genus Oryx; species Oryx dammah. The sequence goes on from NW_024070198.1 coordinate 8,155,720, forward strand.
AAACTCTCAATAATGTTAATGGAGAGATATTTAGTTTGTTGGATTCCATTAAGTTCATTAAGTTACTGCAATCAAAATTCTTGCAACCCAAATAGTATGATTAAACAAGCAACGGTAGTAAAGCAAGAAGTGGCCAATAAGAGTATTTATTTTAATTCAGCCTAACCACCCAGGAATTGAAGAATTGAAAGGAAGACAAAAATGATTCATCTTTTTTGGGTCTATCACTTAACATGTGTAAAGTCTGAAAATACTGAGATTGGCAAGAGCACAAGAAACAACACTCCATGCATGCTTGGGTAGAAGCACTGCAAACCAACACAAGTTTGCCAGAGAATCATGTGGAAATTCATGAGGCAATCCTTAATAATAAATGTTCCTTTTTGACTCAGCAACCCCACTTCTAGGAAATTGCTGGCAAATATATATAAGATTGTTGTTTTGTTTTAGTCACTAAGTTATGGCTGCTCTTTGCAAACCCATGGACTATAGCCTGCCAGACTCCTCTGATGGGATTTCCCAGGCTGGAGTGGTGTCTTCACAAATGCTTATAACAGTGTATGAAAGAAAAACTATGAACCAAAATGTCAAATGGTTGGTGACTCATTGGATATATTACCATACGTATGGAAGAACACCATGGAAAATAGCCCGCCAGGCTCCTCTGTCCATGGGCTTTCCAAGTCAAGAATACTGGAGTGCGTTGCCATTTCCTTCTCCAGGGAATCTTCCCGACATAGGGATCAAACCCATGTCTCCTGTATTCTAATGAAATACTATACAACATTTTAAAGATGGGGATTTAAAAAATACTAAGTAGCACTGAAATAAAGTCATAAAGAATTTCTGAATGAAAAAGTTACCAAATTGTATATACAATAATCTCTTTAAAAGTAAAATCTCTTTAAAAAGATATAAACATGATTAGGAAAAACTAGGAAAGAATATATAACAAAACATTAGAAATTATTGAGTCCTAGAACTTCTCTCATAGCTCAGGTGTTAAAGAATCCACCTGTAATGCAGGAGACCCAGGTTCGATTGCTGGGTTGGGAAGATCCCCTGGAGAAGGAAATGGCAACCCACCCCAGTATTCTGGCCTGGAAAATCCCATGGACCGAGGAGCCTGGTGGGCTACAATCCATGGGGTCTCAAGAGTTGGGCATGACAGTAACTAGATCACCACCACTGAGTCCCAGGATTACCAGATGATTTTAAATTTTGTTTTATTTTGAGTCACTATTGAAATTTTTGGAAATATATGAAGAAAAGGAAGATTATTAAAAATACAGCACCAAGCTTGAATGCTAATGTAAATTATGACTCTGGGTGACAACAGTGTGTCAGTATAGGTCCACTGCTAAGGAGAGATAAGAAAGCCTTCCTCAGCGATCAGTGCAAAGAAGTAGAGGAAAACAACAGAATGGGAAAGACTAGAGACCTCTTCAAGAAAATTAGAGATACCAAGGGAACATTTCATGCAAAGATGGGCTCAATAAAGGACAGAAAGGGTACGGGCCTAACAGAAGCAGAAGATATTAAGAAGAGGTGGCAAGAATACACAGAACTGTACAAAAAAGACCTTCATGACCCAGATAATCACGATGGTGTGATCACTCACCTAGGGCCAGACATCCTGGAATGTGAAGTCCAGTGGGCCTTAGAAAGCATCACTATGAACAAAGCTAGTGGAGGTGATGGAATTCCAGTTCAGCTATTTCAAATCCTGAAAGATGATGCTGTGAAAGTGCTGCACTCAATATGCCAGCAAATCTGGAAAACTCAACAGTGGCCACAGGACTGGAAAAAGTCAGTTTTCATTCCAATCCCAAAGAAAGGCAACGCCAAAGAATGCTCAAACTACCGCACAATTGCACTCATCTCACAGGCTAGGAAAGTAATGCTCAAAATTGGCCAAGCCAGGCTTCAGCAGTACATGAACCGTGAGCTTCCAGATGTTCAAGCTGGTTTTAGAAAAGGCAGAGGAACCAGAGATCAAATTGCCAACATCTGCTGGATCATCAAAAGAGCAAGAGAGTTCCAGAAAAACATCTCTTTCTGCTTTATTGACTATGCCAAAGCCTTTGACTGTGTGGATCACAATAAACTGTGGAAAATTCTGAAAGAGATGGGAATACCAGACCACCTGACCTGCCTCTTGAAAACCTGTATGCAACTCAGGAAGCAATAGTTAGAACTGGACATGGAACAACAGACTGGTTCCAAATAGGAAAAGGAGTACGTCAAGGCTGTATATTGTCACCCTGCTTATTTAACTTATATGCAGAGTACATCATGAGAAATGCTGGGCTGGAAGAAGCACAAGCGAATCAAGATTGCTGGGAGAAATAGCAATAACCTCAGATATGCAGATGACACCACCCTATGGCAGAAAGTGAAGAGGAGCTAAAAAGCCTCTTGATGAAAGTGATAGAGGAGAGTGAAAAAGTTGGCTTAAAGCTCAACATTCAGAAAACGAAGATTATGGAATCTGGTCCCATCACTTCATGGGAAATAGATGGGGAAACAGTGGAAACAGTGTCAGACTTTATTTTTTGGACTCCAAAATCACTGCAGATGGTGATTGCAGCCATGAAATTCAAAGACACTTACTGCTTTGAAGGAAAGTTATGACCAACCTAGATAGCATATTCAAAAGCAGAGACATTATTTTGCCAACAAAGGTCTGTCTAGTCAAGGCTATGGTTTTTCCAGTGGTCATATATGGATGTGAGAGTTGGACTGTGAAGAAAGCTGAGCACCGAAGAATGATGCTTTTGAACTGTGGTGTTGGAGAAGACTCTTGAGAGTCCCTTGGACTGCAAGGAGATCCAACCAGTCCATCCTAAAGGAGATCAGTCCTGGGTGTTCATTGAAAGGACTGATGCTGAAGCTGAAACTCCAGTCCTTTGGCCATTTCATGCGAAGAGTTGACTCTTTGGAAAAGACTCTGATGCTGGGAGGGATTAGTGGCAGGAGGAGAAGGGGAAGACAGAGGATGAGATGGCTGGATGGCATCACTGACTCAATGGACATGAGTCTGAGTAACCTCCAGGAGTTGGCAATGGACAGAGAGGCTTGGCATGCTGTGGTCCATGGAGTCACAAAGAGTTGGACACAACTGAAAGACTGAACTGAGACAAAAGATTATTAGATATAAAGGGAATCACTACAAAAAACCAAAGACACTGAGATACATGGAGATAGCATCGTTAACATTTTTCACAGTATTTTGAAGTTTTTAATACCCATGGTATATGAGACTGAGAATGGAGAAGGCAATGCCAACCCGCTCCAGTACTCTTGCCTGGAAAATCCCATGGCCGAAGAAGCCTTGTAGGCGGCAGTCCATGGGGTCGCGAAGAGTTGGACATGACTGAGCGACTTCACTTTCACTTTTCACTTTCATGCATTGGAGGAGGCAATGGCAACCCACTCCAGTGTTCTTACCTGGAGAATCCCAGGGACTGGGGAGCCTGGTGGGCTGCCGTCTATGGGGTCGCACAGAGTCGGACACGACCGAAGCGACTTAGCAGCAGCAGCAGCAGCATAAGACTAAGAGAGCATCTATCTTTACAGAATGACCTTTTAATTGTGCATATTTCTTATTATACATTCTAAGGAAATAGGCAGAAGAAAATGTACCTGAATATTAACCATGGTTGACTTTGGGAAGTAAGTCCAATGTCTTCTGCCAGTTATGACAACTGGCTTTTATAGCTCTGGTTTCTAAACTTGGGACCTTTGCATTAACAAGCATGATTAATCTGTTATCAGTCAACTATCATCATCCTTGTCATCAGAAAGCCCTTATTAAGCACCTTCACTTTACATGGGGATGGACTAGACACAGGAGACTCACGACACAACCAAGGCCTACACTTACTTCACTGGAATGAAAGAGCACAAATAAGGTGATAGGAAAGTTGGAACAGGAAGACAGCATCAGGCTTCACAACAACATAGAAGAGGAAAGAGACATTCAGGATGCAGAAACAGAGAGCAAGCCTCCAGGAACCAGAGTGAAGACTAATGGAGGATGTATTTATAAAGACATGAGGCAATGAGATGGAGAGAAGAGAAGAGGTCAAGAAAGGCTGATGAAGGGCAGTCACTGAGATTTCCACATTTGTTCTTGGGGTGAGGTTAAGCACACTGAAAGGAGAATGCAGCAGGGAGGATAGCAAGCCATTGAGAATAAATAATTCTCAAGTAATCCTGAAAGTCATAGGCAGAGATCATAGAGAAGATTTACACACACATACGCACCCCCCCCAAATGAGCTCTATAAGTCAGTATCATTCAAATGAATTATTTTCATAAATTGGGTTTTTCTAAGTGTGTGCAAAAATTCTTCAAATAGGTTAAGCAAATTACCGTCCCTTGCTATCTTTTGAAAATGTTCCTTGAAAGGCTAACCCCCTTCTGTAATAAAAGGATTTGCAATGCATAAAACAGAAGGCAATAGAGAAATCATTCAAAACCCTGCTCAGACCTTTCTTACAGCTCTGACAAACAGAAGCCATGCCATACTGACTCCTAGAGGGCTGAGATGAGAAAAAAAGGAGGGTCCATGCCACTGCTGCATAATTGAGGAAGGAAGCTTGGCCAATGCAATGAGCTAGGAGAAGGGAAAAGAAGTGAGACAGAGGCTGTCCTGCTGTATTACCCTTGAAAAGAGTCAGTGCTCCCAACTGCCTCTCCTGGAGCCACCTGCACTTTTCAACTGTATAGGAAGGGACTGTCCACCACCCAGAGCAGCCATTCAGATGAAGTGCCCGACCCTATGACTTTCTGTTTGGTGCAGACATTTGAAACATGTTTGAAACTTTTTATTTTATATTGGAGTACAGCTGATTAACAACGCTGTGATAGTTTCAGGTGGACAGCAAAGGCACTCAGCCATGCGTGCACATGTGGCGTGCGTCCATTCTCCCCCACACGCCCCTTCCAGCCAGCCTGCCACATAATATTGAGCAGAGTTCCATGTGCTGTATGGTAGGTCCTTATTGGTTATCCATTTTAAGTATAGCAGTGTGTACATGTCTATCCCAAACTGCCTAACTATCCCTTCTGCCTATCCTTCCCCACTGGTAACCTTAAGTTTGTTCTCTCAGTCTGTAAGTCTGTTGAAACCCGTTTTGTTTTCTCCCTTCATCGTTCAGGGTCTCCCAGAAATCGTCATCTCCGCTGGTTGACTCCCTTGAGATGCCTTTGAGAATCTCCCAAAGTGAATTTCTGACTTCCATACAGCTTATATTTTAATTCAAAACATCCCAAACATGTTCTCCACGTTTGGGGAAAAGTCATTTACTGTGTCTGCATACAGTAGTAGTCGTGTTAAGTCACTCAGTCATGTCAGACTCAGAGACCCCATGGACTGTAGCCCACCAGCCTCCTCTGCCCATGGAATCCTCTAGACAAGAATACTGGAGTGGGTTGCCATTCCCTTCACCAGGGGATCCCTACCCAGGGATCAAATCTGGGCCTCTTGCATTGCAGGTAGATTATTTACCACTGCAGCACCAAACAGTAGTATCAGGCAAAAAGAAATATTTTCCTTATAGATTGATCAACCGAGGCAAGTGTTGGACAATTGTAGAGGACTTAATGGTTTATGAAATAATTTCATACACATGATTCTTTCATTCTTCAAGTCACTATTCTTCCTAACCCTTCAAGAGTCCCCAATTCCCAACCCCAGCTTTAAATACTTCAGTGATTTTCTATTTTTTTGTATAAAGACCCAAATCTTTATCATGGTGTCGAAACTCGACCTCTAACTTTTAATTCACAGCACCCTACCTCACTGTCCTCTGTACTTCTATCAACTCCTCAAACAGGCTATATTACTTCTGCACATATTTTTCTGTGTTAAATGCTCTTTTTCCACCCTCACATTTTGCCAGTCAATTCTCAACCTGCCTTGGTTTTCAGTTCCACTGTCTTATCCTTGGGGACAACTGACCTCTGCATGTGTATTCAGTCATGTCTGACTCTTTGCAACCCTTTGGATTATACCCTGCCAGGCTCCTCTGTCCACTGGGATTTTTCAGGTAAGAACACTGGAGTGGGTTGCCATTTCCTCTTCCAGGGGATCTTCCTGACCCAGGGACAGAACCCATGTCTCCTGAATCTCCGGCATTGCAGCTGGATTCTTCACCCACTGAGCCATCAGGGATGCCTTTCCCAACTTCCTGATCAAGTCAAGTCACTTTACAGCTCTGCATACCTTCCTTTTCCAGCACTCAGTGCAATTATAATTATACATTGGTTTATATCACTATTTGATCACCTTTGCCTCCACCAATAGACTATAAGTTCTATAAGGAGCAATACCTAGGACATCGATTTTTTTCTCATTAGTGTATTCCATAGTACTAGTTCAGTTCATGACACATGTATTCTACAATACTTAATAAATAAATGAATGCATAACAATCTGTATATGGAGGGATGTTATCATATTATACATCTGCATTTGAGAAATGTAAAAGTGGAGTCTCAGATTTTAAAGGATTTGCTCAAGAAGCACAGACAAAGGTATTTGACTTCTGACTTTAGGACCTTTTACTAGAAATGAATCGTTTCAAGGACTGGAAAGCACTGCCTGGCATATCGTAGGTGACTGGTGCACACTTTTAAGTGAAGAAATGAAAATAAAAATGAAAGTAGCAAAGAATAAATGATGAACTTCAACATGGTTTTCATAGTGAATAGTCTTGGCCATGACACTGGGCAGGTTGCATCACTTTTGTAGGCCTCAGCTGAAATTTAAACTTGGTGACTTTATACTCTGTAAATCTGAGATGCTGTGCTTCCAAACTTCTCATGCCTTGGGATTCTGTCTCACAGCAGGTACCTACATATGGTGGCTGAGTTACTTAGCAGCCCAGATTTGACTTTATGTTTTGGATCATTTTTAATGTATTCAGAGAGCAATTATCCCTATACAACAAGAGGCAATTGCAGGGGCCATTACATCAAGGATAACATATGGGAGCTATAGAAACAATAGAAAGTTATTGCAGGCTGTTAAGCACAGCAGATGGAGAAGCATCATTATAACCTTGACAGTTGACCCTGGAACTTCCAGATATATTATATAGTTATATGCAAGGAAGCAAAGAACATCTGGCCCCCCAAATATCATTGAATGTTCTCTTGGCATTGTTCAATGACTCAGAAACTGATAAAAGGGAATCATGAATGGTCTCAGTCATTCAGCCAAGAATTAGGTAGAAATTATAAGGGAAAAGGCATCTTCTTTTTCTAACAAATTTGGGGATTTTCCATCTAACTAGTCATACATACGTGTTCTTATCCTGACTGTCTCCTAACCAAATTCCCCACGAAGGTGCTCAAAAATCGAGAGGTAGCTTACCTTTCCAGATTCATCTCTCACCCACTCCCTGGCCTGAGCCCATGCTCTGGCCTCATAATGCAGTTTTCTTGTGGCCCCCTGAGAAACCCATGGTTCCTTCAAGTCCAGTTCAAATGTCATTTCCTCTTTGAAGCCTTTCACTATGCTCCCAGGTAGAGCTCAGTGCCTCCAAATTCCCAGGTGATAGCACTGACAACCATCTGATTTATATTACGATTACCTGTCTGTCTGCCTCTCTCTCTTTCTCCAGCCCTAACCATCCCACTAGCCTGTATGACTCTTGAAGACAGTGTCTATGTTTGATTCATAACAATATACCTCAAGAACAATTACATGTCTGATATTTACGAAGACTACTGCGTTAAATGCTAGGTGGCAACTAATCAATAGATGAATTAACTGTACTCAAAGAAGGAATTCTATTACATCAACCCACATAATGATGTTTATTTTATCAGGGAATTTTTAGTGACCTCACTTTAACCCCAAAGAACTAACTCCAATGCTAAGAAGTTCAAGCACACCAATACGCCAACCTCCTTACCTTTCAGTTAAAATTATGAAATTCTTTCTATGTCAGGCATAGAACTAGAGTTTTGCATGCATTATCTCAGGTAATCTTCAAAGAATCCTAAGAGGTATTATTACTAGTCTCATTTTCAAACAGGATAGTTTGACGTATAAGTAGATAAATTACTTTCCTCAAGACACAGAGTTAGTAAGTGACAGGGCTGGGCCTGAATTCAAATCTGAAAACCTGTACCTAAGGCTGAAACATGAGCTCCTTGCCACTGTGTGTTCTCCATGCAGTTAGGACCACCCCTAGTATCTGAACTGATTAATCATAATCTTTAATGTTTTTCTTCACCTCTTATTACTTTCAAGTTACTTAATTTCACTCACATAGAAACTTTCACCTAGATATTTTATAATCCTCCCTGATAGATCCCTACTTCCTTTACAAAGTTATTATCAGTCTTTAAGGACTCATTTCATCCCTCAATTTTAGAGTAAGAAAACAGACACAGAGAAGTTAAGAAACTCGACCAAAGTCACACAGCTACTAGGAATGAGAGTCCAGAGTGGACCCAAGCCATTTGACTCCAGCACCCATGTGCTAGCATCCACTTCCTTAGGGCATCTGTGCATCAGTCTGGAAGTCCACTGGACAAAGTGTCTGGGACTGTTACCTACCCAGGCAATTCCTTAGCCAGTTCAATTACAGCAACCAAAATCACACAGGAAAACAAATGACTTATTTTCAAAGAAAATAGAATCCATGTGTTTTCTTAAATATAAAATGGAGCCTGAAATCTCTGCCAAGCTGTAATTTTACCACATCTGCTTCCATTAGGTGGCCTCGGTTCTGCTTTCATCACTAACTGGCATTGTACTGCGTTAGACTTAACTTATTCCTTTTAGATGGAGAAGGAAATGGCAACTCACTCCAGTACTCTTGCCTGGAAAATTCCATAGATGGAGGAGCCTGGTGGGCTGCAGTCCATGGGGTCACAAAGAGTCGGACACAGCTGAGCGACTTCACTTTCTTTCTATAGTTCCTTTTGGAGAAGGAAATGTGAACCCATTCCAGTGTTCTTGCCTGGAGAATCCCATGGACGGAGAGGCCTGGTAAGCTGCTGTCTTGGGGTTGCAAAGAGTCGGACATGACTAAGCAACTAACACACACACACACACACACACACATTCCTTTTAGAAAAACACAGGTCAATAATCTCACACTCATAGTCATTTGTCTGGTTGGTCAGATTGTTTCCTCATTTCCAAGAGATCACTGTCCTCTATCTATGATTATCTTGATAGAGTAATAATAACCTCCACATGAGATCTTGATACAGTAATAACCACTAGCATTTACTGAGTCTATCATATGTCAGACACTGCTTAACTCCTTCACTCAGATCCTTCATTCATATAATCCTTTTATTAGAACTCCGATGCTGAGAACCATACCCGAGGGCCCATGGCTGGATCCCAGCTCCAACTCCACCACTCAGCCTATTCTCAGCCTCTGCTGCCAATATTCTGGTCTCTTTTTTCCCTCTCTGTCATATAAAGAAATTTATCCAAACAGAATTTTTTAAAAAAAGTAAACAGTACCTGATAAGACCCAGCTCTTCTCCATTCAAATCTACCATTTTCAAGAGCACCATTTCCTTGTCTGTATTTGAAGAATACCTAGTCAGCAAAATAAACAAACTTAGTGAGTTCTAGGCTAGAGCCTGGCCCTTGTATATGACAAAGCAGAAGCTGACACAAAAAAACCAAAATGACTCTCAGTAAACAAGGTTCCCTGGCACCTGCAATCCTACAAACTGCATGCAGGGTCTTATTTCTTAGCTAAAGAAATGTTTGCAAATGTGACCAAAGTTAGGGGCATAGGTCAGCTAACTGGAGATGAAATATACATTTTTGAAATATTATAGGACATATATTATTTCTCATGGAAAGGATTAGTTTTTGAAATTTCTACTCATATCAAATTTTAGTGAAATCTCTTAAAAATAGCAGGGAATGTGCAAAATCAAAAGCATGCCTGACCTACAACTTAAAGTGTTCTTTTATGTCCTTTGAAGGGAAATCAGAGTGTATTTTCTAAAAATCAACTCCTTTGAAATTTATCAAAAAATATGTAGACAAATGTAAAATATCAGGTTGGACTGAGATATTATTTTATTCTGCCATAGTAACCAAGTACTTCTCATCTGTCAAAAACCCAGTTTATCACATTAAAAAATTGTTAAATAATGGCCTTTCTTAAGTTGTCCCATTCAATTATGCCAGTTTTATGGGTTGCTCTTCATGCCAACTTCTTTATTCTTTTACCTTATCTATCTTGCTACATTCCCCTGGACCAAAATGATTTCTTCTGAATAATGTAATAAAAAGAGCTATTCATTAATTGAACAAATATGTTATGCCTATTTTTATATTTTACAGATGAGAAGCTGAGAGCCAATAAATTAAGGTTTAAGTAAATCAATAAAGGTCACACAACTACAAAGTGATAAAGTTAAGACAAGACCAAAGGTGCACCTGATTTGAAAGCCTAGAGTCCTTCAAACGTTCACATCCAATTCCCACAGCCAGCAAAGTGGGAAGAGGTGTACACAGGTTTTTCTGTGCTTCTATAGTCTCATTTCTGGTTGTCTTAGATTATAGACATGCTTTTAAATTATTTCAGCTTTAATACTCTTTCAGGCTTCACCATATCCATCAACTAACAACCTGTTCTTAGATTTTGTTGATAGTTCCTAAAGGAAAGCACATGCATTTCATTCTGATAACTGGCCCCCTCACCTTGCTCTCTCTGACTGTGGATTCCAAAGGTAAGAAGTAGGACTTCGGTTGATCTGTGCACCATCCACAGTCCCTTTATTGATAAAGATTTTGCCTGGTTTCATATTTGTGTGTGCTATCTCAATGCTCTATGGGTTAAAAAAGAAAAAAGTTGTAAAGTTAGAAATCCTAGTGGGCATAAGAACTTAGTTGATATAAATAGAAGAGCCCTGTGGACAATTTCTTTCATCTCCAACTTATCCCTGCTATGGGATGAAAGCTGGAGAGCCACAGGGCTGGTGTCATTCTGGGCTGGTATCCAAGATCCTATAGGAATTCTCTGTATCATAAGAGACATCTCCTAAGGTGCTGTAAGCAATGCTAAACAACAGTTGCCTCTAAGTCCCCTTGCCTACCTTCACAATGCCAGTGACCATGTATTCAAAAGTTCGATTGCTAAATCCTTCACTGGCAATTACAAATGCTGTGTACTGGAAATATCCTGCTGGACCCGAGTGTGTATGAGTGCCACTCAGAATAACATTGTCTCTTCTGTACAGGGAGCCGTACTTATTCTGCAGCCTGCTCAGGACCTTGAAGGAAAAAAAGAACAATCAGCACTAAGAAGAGGAATAACACAGGTGCTTAGCCTGAGAAAAAGCTCTGATGAGGCTAATCACTGTGCCGGAATCCCCGTCAAGTGACCTTTCACTCTGTGCTTGAGTTCATCATCTCAGTAACAACGACATCAACAACAATTGCAATTGCTAACATTTTATAGATTCTTGACGTGTGCAAGCACAATGCGAGGTATTACATCACGCCATTTAAAAATCTTTATAACACCACCCAGAGGTAGGTGTTTTTAATCTTATCTTTTAGCTAAGAACATTGATGCGTCCAGAAGTAAAATAAGTTGCCCAGTGATATAATAAATAGCAGAGTCAGAGTCTAGATCCAAGTCTACCTGTAGACCTAATACTCTCATCAGTTCGTTGTCCAGACCCTGTTTTAAGCACTAGGGATATATGGGGTCCCTACCCTGAAAAAGTTTTTATTCTAGTGAGGGAAAGATAAATATGTAATATTATATTACAGAGTGATAAATGCTGAGAAAAAATATTGCTAGGTAAGGAAAAAGAACGTGATAGGCATTAGTGAGGAAAGATCTTTCCATAGATGTTACCTTTCAGCAGAGGCTTAACCAAAGAGAGAAAGATGGTCATGCAATACCAGAGTTGTGTGGGGCAAGCACCCTGGGAGCAGTGAACAGACAGGGAAAAAGCCTCTTTACTGTCTCATTTCCCAAAATGAAGAACTCAGTATTCCCAGACACAAACACTTACACTTATTGGTCTGGGAAGACCACTTGCTATGACCTGAGAACACCCCAGCAACCCTGTGGGTAGGCCCATGGGGAAAGGAATCGTCATGCTATCATTAACTTGCTGGCCATTTGGTGAGCAACCATAGAAGGCGATCCTTCAGCCTCAGTCAAGCTTCAAACACCTGCAGCTGCAGCCAATATCTTGAGTCAAACCTCATGAAAACAAAACTAACGAGAGTGACTATGGTTCTAACACAAGTCAGACTCACCCAACACAGCCATTCACCAAAATCCCGAGCAATAATACAAAGTTTTGTTACTTTAAGCCACTGAGTTTTCTGATGACTTGCTGCGCAGCAGTAGATACCTTAGAGTCAGTAAGTGTTCATTGAATTAGTCCATGAACATCCAAAGAAATAAGAATTAATGTCTTTGGAGGATATACACACATCAAGAAAACAACAGAAAATTAGTGATGTTGCCAAATACCTGTTTCTCTCTCTCTCTCTCTTTTTTTTTTTTTTTTTTTTGGCTAAAATATCTCTTTTTATTGAAGTATAATTGACTTCAAAATACTGCATTAGTGCCAAATACCTATTTCTAATTTTGCTTTAATCATCTGCAATGTAAAGTTTGGTATCACTGTGGTTTGTGAAAGGTGTTTTGACTTTTGTTCCAGCAAAAGTGTCAACCCCAAAGCAACCTTCCTCGATGTAAGATACTATAAGCTAATACCAGGGACAATGGTGAAAATTCATTTATGTCAGAGCTGGTAAATACTGCTTATCTCATGCATTTAGTCCTATTCCTGGGTGGCTACTATCAGAAGTAGTGTGCTGAGGATTCTGAATCCAAATCTGGGCTTAGCAAAAAAACAGTACTTTTGGGGTGGGGGAGGCATGTCATGGGGCATGTAGGATCTTAGTTCACTGACCAAGGATCAAATCCAAGCCCTCTGCAATGGAAGCACAGAATCTTAACCATTGGACCACCAGGGAAGACCCCAAAGAGTGCCATTTTTGATTGGCAGTGCTGTCCACTTTGAGTACGGTATAGGTAATAGTATGCTGTTTCTCTGAAAGATAAAAAGAAAACCCTTATTTGTATCATCTGCCAATTTCCATGGTGTAAATACTCTCACCATAGTGAATTTCAAGCTACCAAAAGTTTAACCACCAGTTCACAAAGTTTCTACACATTTAACAATCAACCCTCATGAGGTGGTACAAGCCAGTTCCAGCACACCACGGGTACATAAGGAAACAGCAGCAACTGGTGTGTTACCTACTGAACCTACATAAACAAATCCATTTAACTTCTTCTCTTTCACGTAAAGAGCTCCACCACCCTCATTCTAGTCATGTGGTCATTGAATCAGGAAGAGATATCACAAACCATCTAGTCTCCTTAACCTCTCCATGCCCCATCTACTGATTGCTAGGTTTACCACATCCACGTAAGCAACCAAACAATACGAGGAAAGCGGGAAAGGAAATAGAAAGTAATTAGACCAACACTGGGCTTCCCTGGTGGCTGTGATAAAGAATCTGCACTGCGGGCCAATGCAGGAGACACAGCTTTAACCCCTGATCGGGAAAGATTCTCTGGAGAAGGAAATGGCAAACCGCTCCAGTATTCTTGCCAGGAGAACCCCATGGACAGTTCATGGGGTCGCAAAGAGTAGGACACAACGTAGTGGCTGAACAACAGTAAAGACCAACATTACAAGCCCACATTCTCCATCCCAGTGAGGTTCCATGTTCTTTCTGTTTGATTCTAATTCCAGCCCAACTCTTCATCACTCTTACATATTCTTTTACACAGTAACTATTACTGTGTAATACCAGAGTCGGGTGGGGCAAGCACCCTTCTTCTTCATGAAGAAGAAATGTCTGTAGGGAGAAGGGGAAACCATCAATGAATGGACAACATGAAAGCTTAAGCAAAGTTAAAAAGCTGATGTTCTACACTGCTATACTTAAAATGGATAACCAAGAAAGACCTACCAGAAAGCACAGGGAGCTCTGTTCAATGTCACGTGGCAGCCTGGATGGGAGGAGAGTTTAGTAGAGAATGGATAAGTATATATGTATGGCTGGGTCTCTCTGCTGTGCACCTGAAGCTATCATAACGCTGTTAACTGGCTATACCACAATATAAAATAAAAACTTTATTAAAAATAGAAGGTGATAGTTTTGCAATTCTGTAACCAAGGCAAGAAGGTCGTGGAAAAGAAAGAACTGCCAGTCAACATTAAAGCTCTAATGTCCCACCCATTTTTATTTCTAATGAACTGTAATAGGATTTTTTGAATTAAGTACATTAAGTACATTCTATGCAAGAATCAAGCTCTTAAAAACATAGAAATTATGAATCTTGAATTTTAAAATGAAAAGACTACAAACAGCTCACAGAAATCTTGTCCTAAACTATAGTCTCTGAGATGAAGTCAGACATGTGAGACTTCTGGAAAAAAGAAAAAAAGACTCCATCATCTAATAACAATGCCTGCCAATAAGCATTATAAGTAGCATGTTTCCTACTTCATGAAAGGAGGGGTATTTTTAATCATAGACCTATAAAGTTATATTAATGTCTATAGCTCAATTGTATGACTTCCATTTCCATTCCATTTCCTATTGCTGACACTCTTGGAAATGTGACATAGAAAGCTAGAAAAGTCATTCTGTTTTCCTGTCCAGCATCACTGCTTGGAGATCTTTTCTTTAATCTTTTCTCCATGCTGAAAATGTTATCACTCTTTAAGGTGAGACTGAGAACCTGCCTAAAACCGGGTGTTATAATGAACTTAATGGCACTAGTCTAGTTAAGATTTATTTTTCACACTTTCCCCTTGGATTAACTTGGGATAAGTAAGTGGGTTCATTTCAAAGTCTTTCCTCTGGGTCTCAGATTGCAGGGGGAAGTAAAAATTGGAAGAGATGGTTAAATGGTGCCAACTATTGATTGGATAGTGGTCTCTAACCCAACACATTAAATCCCCATCCCCTCCATACTCTACCCCCAAAAGTAGAGTATGGAGAGGACAGAGGTTTGAAGTCTTATTTCTACTTAATGACCCCACCATTTCCCAATCAGAACCACTTTTGATTCCTTAGGAAAACAGTATAGTGCTGTGGTAATGACCATACTCTCCAGCAGGGAGACGTCAGTGTTTGAATCCCAGTTCTGATGGTTCCTAGCTGTGTACCCTTGGACAAGTTACTTGGTCCTCTGAGATTCAGTTTCCCAGTCTGTCAAATGACATAATAATAGTATATCCCTCATACAGTTTTTTGGAGAATTAAATGAACGAATGTATATGAAGCACTTAGAACAATACCTGATTTATCACAGGACTATGTTAAGCGTTAGTTCGTATGCCAACTCATCCCCAAATCACATTAACATTTGACTTCCTAGCGCCGTATAGTCTCACTGCTGTCCCACTGGCTCAAGACTTTTCTGCCAGCATTACACGATACAGAGGGAATTGCCAGGAAAAGTGGAAATCCTTCCTGCAGTGCTAGTTTCCCTCTTCAGTTCTTTTAGCCTTCTAACACCTTGGGAAATCTCCCCATACCTTATCCGCTGTTTGAAATGCCTGGTGTGATTACTGTTTTCCCAACTGAACTCTCATCAGTAGAGCCTTGATGTTAACTTAAGGCCTCTCCCAATGTGCGTCTTCACCTCTAGCTCTTGTCTATTTCAACCCACCTCAAACATCACTGCCTGATTAATCATCCTAAAACAGAACTGTGTTTGCATCACTCCCTTGCAAAAGTTTTCTAAGCATCTCCATCACCCAGAATCATAAACAACCAAGCATTCCAGAGACCTACAAATTATGACCAACATATCTTCCAGGCATTTCCCCATTTGCATTTCTCCCTGTGTTTCTGTGTATATGATTTGTACATGTACAAATCAAGCTGTCCCCTTGATTTGATAGCTCTCTCCCCCAAATCAACCAATTCTACTCTTTCAGGGACTTCACAGGTGGTCCAGGGCCTAAGACTCCATGCTCTCAATGCAGGGGGCCTGGGTTCAGTTCCTGATCAGGTAACTAGATCTCACATGCTGTAAGTAAGACCCAGTACAGCCAAATAAATAAATAACAACAAATATTAAGTAAAGAAAACTACCCATTCAAGTGTCATTTCCACTGCTCTTTTGAGTTACTCACTATAAGGGAGTTGCTCTGTCATGAGGATATGGACAGTGAGGAAACGGTCAGTAGCCACAAGACTGGATCGTCCTGAAAATGGATCTTTTAGCCTACTTGAAACTTCAGATAACTACAGCCTTTGCCAACACCTTGACTGCCAACTATCCTAATTCAGAACCACCTAGCTAAGCCAGCTCTGAATTCCTCATCAACAGAATGGTGAGATAAAACAACAGATGTTCATTAAGTCCCTATTTGGGAGGAGCTATTTATTACTCATGAATAGATAACTATAATAAACCATTGTCCTTTATTCCAATAAATTAAAGTTATTTGTGTATTTCTGGTACAGTCCTTCCTCTAATCCCCCAACTAGGTAGTGAGTTCATCAACATGACTTATGATTCATTTAGCTGTGTGCCCCTTGAAGTGACCAACAGAGTGCCTTGCCAAAAGTCAATGCTCTCCAAGATAATAGAATGACCTCCTTTTAAGAATGTAGGCTCTGGTACCAGGCATATATATGCGTTCAGAATTCAGCTCTACCATTTGCTAACTGCGTGAACTTTGGAAAGTTACTCAACCTTCTCTAAGGCTCAGTCTCTTTATCTATAAATTGGGATAACAACAGATCCACCTCATAGTTGTGTTAAGTGCAGGGCTTGGAAAAACACTGCATTCTCTGCTCAGCATGTTTCCACAGACGTGAGAGGCTCCCATCCTACTGCCCATAAGTGGGGGACACTGGAGACATGGTTTTAAGCTCTCTCATCACCCCTCCTCTGGGCTCCTTCACACAGCCCTTTCACACAAGAGGAGCAAGTCTTATTTGGTGAGACTGATAGAACATGGCACTGAAGAGTGGATATTTGAAGGATAATAGTGGATATTCTGGATGTTCTAGACGCTCCTCTTTCTCACATTTGTGAATATGTGAGAAGACACTGAGAGTATACTTTCTTTCTGTGTCCTGATCCCTGGAGAAAATATAGTTGGATCAGGGTCTAGAAACTGGCTGAAAGACAGACTTGGAAGTCCATCTGCCTATCGCTATTTCTCTCTCCCTCCTTTACCCCTTGCATCTTACAAGCTGCCTGCCCGGGACTCCCAGGTACCTTGCTGCTGAGCTCATCTTTCCCACAGTGGGGTAACATGATCTAAATTGGGGGAAAAATCACAGGCCCTGCGATATTCTACAATACAGTTTAGAGATTAAGAGAGCTAATGTTGTATTCTTCTAAATTTTATTATGGACATTTTCAAACATGTACACATCAGAATAGTACAATGTGCCTTTCACCCAGCTTCAGAAATTTATAGCCAATTTCATCTTAGAGTTGCACTTGAATTCTCTTTCATTCCTTGCAACTATTTTCAATTGTCTAAAACCTTGAAGGAAGGGATAGTAATTAATTGGCACTCTCAGACTTCTAAAAAGGAAGATTAAATGACAGTGTACAGGAAAGTAACGTGGGACATAATAAGCTTGTGAAATATATTGGCATTAATAATGATGACAAGCCATCAGCAGTATGGAAAGCAAGTTCTGAACAAGCTGACTTACAGTGGAATAATAAGGCTCATCCTCCTCACTTGATTATCAGCTGGATTGTCAAGAGCTTATAATCCTGAGGGTAGTGGAAATTCACTGGGTGAGAAACCCAGGAGAGCTTAGTTACTTAGTTAAATTCACCTGCAGGCTTTGCCTTTAAACCGCGGCAACTCTTTCTCACCCCAATCACTTACCTCCAGCCTGAGCCGCTGGGATACCATGCCTATGTCGATGCTGACAAACACTACGCGATTGGACCCATCCGGCTCCGCCATGATGAACGCACGGCTGTACAACCTCGTGAGGATGCCCCGTGCATACTGGCCAGTTTTGCTGAAGCCTATCTAAAGAGGAAGAGAGCATCAGACCACTCCTCACTTCTTCTCATTCCCCTGCTACCAGAAGCCAGGCACAACCCCACAAGAGACTACGTAGGCAAAGAAAAGCAATCCACGTGACACCACGGCTCTGAGTGAGATAGCATATGTGTTTTCAAGAGTAAAGCCAACATCACACACACAAAAGTCTTTACTGTTCTGTGTAGATAGAGGCAAAGTAATGGCCAGGTTGGAAGAAGCTATTCGCTGGCCTGTGGACAAGGCAGGAGCTGGTGTGACTTGGGAACTGTGTTATAATGCTGGAGACCTTTCAGGGTTTTTCTGTTCTTTGAAACAGGATCTTTTCTCAAGCCTATGTAAGGTACTACAGAAGGAAATACTTCCTCAACTATCATCCTACATTTCCAGGAATACCCTGAAGACTGAAGGCCTCTTCACTTTGGTTTTCTGGTGTGTGGTTTTTTTTTTTTTTTTTTCCTAAAGAAAATGGTTTCTTTAGGACACAGTTATCTTTACTGAGGGTACCTCCCCCTGACTTTTACAATGTTGTCCCTCCCAACGTTGTAGCCCACCAAATACATCAATCTTAAACCCCTTCTCTCACCATGTCACAAAGCGTACCCATAAAAGCTGCACCCAGGTCTCCAGCATGGTCCCTCTACTGCTTGCCTTATCCCTCATGCAAGCGCTCATCTAAAGTTTACATTCCAGAGTCACTTTTCAGAAAGGACAACTAGGAATAATTTCTAGAATATAAAGATTATTTGGTTGGAGGGGGAAAAAAATCCTATCAGGAAATCTCATGCTCTGATTCCCTAGGAAAGGGTAGCTAGAAGTGTGTGTCTAACATCACAGCCAGCAGGGTGCATGCCAGCAGCCCACAGGCCACCTCTGGCCCCGAAAAGGGTTTTACTTGGCTAACACAGTGTTGGCCCACACCAGATTTCCGGTTTTAACTAGAGTTGCTTACATTTTCCAATAGAGAGATTTAAATCCTCAGATTTTCAATCCAGAAACTTTTTCACTCTCTCTCTCTGTCTTTCAGTCATGTCTGACTCTGTGAGCTCATGGACTGTAGCCTGCCAGGCTCCTCTGTCCATGGAATTCTCCTGGCAGGAATACTAGAGTGGGTAGCCATTTCCTTCTCCAGGGGATCTTCCCAACCCAGGGATCGAACCCCAGTCTCCCACATTGCAGGCAGATTCTTAATCTGTGTGAGCCTCTAGGGAATCCCTGGTTTCTCTTTAAAAAATTGTAAAGGGAGGCAGCCCTAGTTTCACACTCTTACACGCCAATGATCAGCTAAAATCACTCAAACTTTCTAGTTGTACCCACTTTCTGTTGCCCCCCACACTTAGGATTTACTAGACATTTATCTTATATTGGCCTGCTTCAGTCATTTAGGGTACCTCCCCATCCCCTGTAGTATCAGAGTTTGCCCACTCTGCCAATTTCACTCATAAAAAAGGGCCAGTTGAGTTTACAAGGGAGTTGTGGTTAAGTAAAAAAAAAATCCCTCTTCCTTATAGTACAATATTCAAAATGTTAGATAGCAGTGAAGTCAATGCAAATGGAGAAGATTAGGACATAACAATTAGGAATAAACGCAGGGTATTGAACAAATAAAATCATTTGTTTCACAGTCTCTTCAAGGATCCCATGATTTACCTACCAAATTGATATCTGATACTTGTCCTGTGCAGTCAGCTCGCCCAACACCAATATGGTAGCCACTGAAGTTCTGAAACAGGGTAGGCTCTGGGGTGCTGGGTGTTGGAGATGCCTGGGTAGTTGTGGGGGCCCGGGAGGGTGTTGAGTTTTGAGGGGCTGCAGAGCCCTGGGTAGCTGGAGGGCTCTGGGTGGATGGAACACCTGAATCAAAAACCAAAATAAGATATTTAAGAAATTTTAACCCATGCACTTGGCCTCAGTTAGGACACAGAGATTCAGCTTCTTAAGGAAGAATCTCTGTATATTTTCTCACATTCAAGATACACTGTGAGAAACATCTTAGGAGCTTGGTTTATATTATAATCCCAAGGAGGATCTTTTTCACGGCTCAGAAATGTTTCAGCCTAACAATAAAGGTCGCTGACAAATGTCCTTCAACTTCTTCCTCAGGCTGTTCCTGTTAAACCTGTAGCCCTTCATTCACTCACCTGGCACTTCTACTCCAGCCAAACAAACCAGGCACCAGGTTCCTGGCACAGTCTACTAAACCCGGCCTCTGGGTTCTAATATTCTCTCCATCCAGAGACCTTACTCCTCTCCGTTTTACCAGTCAATCTCCACTACATGTTAAAGTGGTTCATTTCCACCCTACCCAAATCCAGCTCAACTCCTTACCTCCAGAATGTAACCCCACTGTCTCTAACCTGCTCTAGATGCTTTATTCTTCATGCAACCTAGATCTTTTATTCTTAAAAGGTCTTCTAGATCTTTAATTCTTAATGCCAACTCAAATTATTGTATACTTGCTAACACAGTCCCACCTTATGTTAACTGTTCTCATATCACCATATAGGTATGCACATTAATATATATACCCTGTATTAACATCACACACACATCCCAATATAAGGGAGGCAAAATGGGATAGAGACTGAAAGGGCAGATGTCAGAAACAACTGGGGTTTGAAAATTAACTCTACCTTTACTAGCTGAATAAATGACTTAACCTATTTTACCTCAACTTTTTTCATCTATGAAGAAAAGTAACATAACTTTCTCATAACATGAATCATCTCCTACTTACTAGAGTTTATTGACAATTAATATCTTAATACATAGTCAAAATTTAGAACAATGGCTGATGGCTGACATATAGCTTCAGTTTTATTTACACATTTAGACATCTTATATATTTCATTTTGTCTGTTTCTACCTCCGACAACAGCCAGGGTTGGCCAAAGCAACACATGTCAGTGTTACAGGCATCAGTGGTCAGAAAGTACTTAGGCAAAAGATTAACAGCAGACTTCTTCTGGGTTCCAGAATTCTGGAACTCAAGAAAGTTTAGAGATCGCATCATCCAGTCACCTCCATTTTACTTATAAAGAAACTGAAACCCAGAGAAATGATTTAACCAAGTTTCCATAGAAAGCATATGATGAATCAGGTACCCAATCAGACCTTGCAACTCAGAATCAGCTGCTCTTTCATCCACATTCTAAGCGCAGTTAGAGTCCATGCCTTCCCACCCCTAAGCCCAAGTATTCCACAAAACATCAAGTATTGCAAGGAAGGAAATAGCACCTTCGCTACTGCCTTACGGATACCAACATAGAAATGTGGTGCAGGCCAGCGCCAAATCTAGTCTCATAGCCATGGGGCTTATTCTCCATCTCAGAGTTTCAGATGTCTAAAATGGTACTAAGGCTAGCACCTAGCTTTATGGGAGTTTTGTAGGAATTAAATGAGAAATTTACATAGAATGCTTACTATTTTCATCATTGAAGTTATTGTTTATTGAAGGATTGCTTCGCATCAACCACTATGGTAAGCATTCTAGGTAAATTTCTCATTTTATCTGCCTGCAGTGCAGGAGATTTGGGTTCGATCCCTGGGTTGGGAGATGCCTTGGAGAAGGAAATGACAGCTCACTCCAGTATTCTTGCTTAGAGAATCCCACGGACATAGGAACCTGGCAGGCTAAAGTCCATGGGGTCACAAAGAGTCGGACACAACTGAGCAACTAAACACACCTGTACACTAAATGAAAATAGCGGCTAGTATTTTCACTATTACCTCTCTGAGCCTCAGATTCTAGATTCTCTAATTTTAAAACAGAAAACTAGGTTAAGTCCTATGGAGTCTTTCATTTCTAACAATAATACTCATTCTGTCCACTGCCAGAAAAGAGGATCTCTGTTTCTCTGGGTTTTCAGGGAATCTGAAATATGAAGACAGGTAGAGAACACACTGGAAAAGAGAAGAGGCTGCAAAAGAGAAAACTGAGCTGAAAAACACTGCCTGTTTCTCCACTGGGCCTGAGGACAGCTCTCTCTCCGCCCTCCTCACCTTTTGTTGGAATGCATTTGCTTTATAACGTTGTGTTAGTTTCTACTATATAGCAAAGTGAATCAGCTGTATGTATACATATATCCCCTCTTTTTTTGGATTTCCTGCCTATTTGGGTCACCACAGGGCACTGAGTAGAGTTTCCTGTGCTACACAGTAGGTTCTCATTAGTTATCTATTTTATACACAGTAGTGTTTATGTGTCGATTCCAATCTCTGGAATCTAGAAAAATGATGGAGATGAACTTGTTTGTAAAGCCCACCCTTTACTTTGGTCAAAGCATTCAATCCCCACCTGTCTTTTGTACTATTTATTAGTTATTGTTGTTGTTCAGTCACCAAGTCATGTCTGACTCTTTGCAACCCCATGGACTGCAGCATACGAGGACTCCCTGCCCCTCACTATCTCCCGAAGTTTGCCCAAGTTCATGTCCATTGCATCAGTGATGCCATCCAGCCATCTCATCCTCTGATGCCCTCTTCTCCTCTGCGCTCAACCTTTCCCAGCATCAGGAACTTTTCCAACAAGTTGTCTGTGAGCATCCAATGATCAAAATACTGGAGCTTCAGCATCAGTTCTTCCAATGAGTATTTAGGGTTGATTTCCCTTAAGATTGACTAGTTTGATCTCCTTGTTGCCCAAGGAACCCTCAGGAGTCTTCTCCAGCACCACAAGTCAAAGTCATCAATTTTTTGGTACTCTGCCTTCTTTACAGTCCAGCTTTCACAACCATATGTGACCATTGGGAAGACCAGAGCCTTGACTATATGGACCTTTGTTGGCAGAGTAATGTCTCTGGTTTTCAACACACTCTCTATCTGTCATAGATTTCCTGCTGAGAAGCAATTGTCTCAGCAGGAAAATCTCAGCAGTTTTATTAGGTATATAACCTATCAAAGAAGAGACACCATCAAAGGCCTATGGACCTGATTGCCTGTGAATGTAGCCTAGTTTCCAAAATCTAAATTAGTTTCCAACGTTAAAAAAAAATGGAAGGTATATAAACTGCCTCCCCCAATTTCTAGCTTTCATTGAAAATTCAGGAGAGACCATGTGGCAACATGACAACAAACAGTTGGCACTCAGGAGGGCCTATGGACCCTCTTCACCAGAAATATACCTGCCCCCACCGTGGGCCACCTCCCCTCATTTATGGAACTTGATTGACCTTCATAGCATTTGAATTCAAGATCCCTTCTCTAAAGTTTCACAGACTAATTGACATTCAGCAGGTCTTTCCTTCTCCTTTTGCCCCCCAAGAGAAGATGATGCCAGAAAGACGGCAAAGAGAAAAAGAAGAGGCTCAGGAGTCACTGGGCCTTGAAGAATCTTAAGCTGTACTTAGATCAATGGAAAAGTGAAACAAGTGCGTGTCAGAACACCACACTGGCTATTTGGGAGCAAAGGTAAACTTGATAAAAATTGCTATCATTGCATAAAGAGCAACTGATGGAAAGGTTAGATGACCATCTGTTTGTGCTTAAGTATACAGTGAACTGCCCTATTATCAGCAGACACTGTTTCTTGCCTTGGTGTTCCCCATAATGAAGAAATTTCCTACTGGCTAGCAATAGCATCTAAGAGTACTCACGATACTTGCCTGTGTGATTTTCAATGGTCCCACTGGTGATAAACAACAGACTGAGAAGAGCCACCGTGATCCCTGTCGTCATCACAAGGAGGAAAATCAGGAATATTTCGAAGCTGGAAAAGGTGCGTTTGGCCATTTTTTCCGAGGAGAAGCAAGAGTCAGAAGGAGAACTGTGAAAGAGGTAAAAGAATAACAAAACACACAGGTTTCAAGCTGCAAAGGCAAAGATATCTTAGCTCTTTCATAGAACAGATTGTACCATGTCTTCATGGAAGACATGACCAATCAATTACAGCACTCTGCGATGAATTCACATGGCGTTTCCAAACGCTTTTCAGCACAGTGCTCATCTGGGAAGCCATCACCCGTCATCTGGCATTGACAACAAAGCTAAAACATATATGTACTCCTAGAATACATCATACTGCTTTCATTCACGGCAGTGGTACTCTCTGTATATTGGTCTAGGCTGGAGCATTTCTGCCAACAAGGATAACTGAGGTACATGGCTTGTACTTGTGAGAAAGCTGGCTGAGGTTAGGGCCGTACTTTGTGGCCATGGTTAAATAACTTGTCAACAAGGAGGTGAAACATATAACTCTGGCCTTTAAACTTCCTGTCCTAACTTTTGATTTCTACCCAAATAGAAAACAACATGGAAAAGGAGATTGGCATCTCTGATCTAAAGCCAGGCATTTGTAAAATTTCTCTCTTCAGTGATTGGAAGGATCCCACACATTTTGCAAACCCCAAGTCAAGGGATGAGGATAAAGAGAATACCATTGTGTGCTACAAAAGCAGAAAATGTCCTTACTGATTCATGAAGACATTTTAGGCCTGGAATTCATCACGGCTCAGAGGGACTAGAGAAGCTTCATAAATATGCGAATTATGCAGATTCACATAATGCAGTATGAGAAAGTATAATATGGTTACAAACTGGGTGGTGAGGTCTGGTGTCAGAGTTCAAATCTCACATCTGCCACTTACTAGATGACCCTGGGAAATTATGCCTGACACTGAGCCTCAGTTTCCCCATCTGTAAATAGGGATGTGGCGATGATACTTTTGGTACCTATCATATAGTTTTTATAAAAATGACATGATGCAGTTATACTTTGTTACAAGGAATGTAGTAAGTGTTCAGAATGTTAGCATTTATCAATTAAAACCAATACAGTATTGTAAAGTAAAAAAATAAAATTTAAATTAAAAAAAAAATAGCAAAGGCTCTGTGCTCCTCACTGGCCTAAGAGAGTTTATATGAGACTAGTATTCAAGAATCACAAATCCAAGGTGGGAACTTCAGAATCTATTTTTTTAACCTTAAGGAAGCTTGCATAGTAAGATGGGACTGGAGTCCCAAGCCTTGGGTAAGATGGTGCTACCCCCAAGAGCTGTAAATTGGCAACAATCATCTGTGTTTATTATGGCCCAATTTTTCATTTCAATTTGACTTAGTCAACAAGATGAAAGATAAAAGGTGACAATTTATCTATAAAAATAGAACCTATATTTACAAATATGAAATTTCAGTCTTCCTTTCAAAATATTCCATAATATATGGCAACACTGAGCCAGCATTCCTGTGCACCAGGAGTTTTGTAAAGCTTATTACCTGCTGTTCCTTTCAATGGGGCAGCCCTTCTGCAACCTGCCACTGTCTGTACCCAGTGAGCCTTATCTATATGGTCTTTGTCATCATTTTATTTTGCAACCCTTGGACTAAAGGTCAATAATCAGTCTGAGAGCAAACACTTCAGAGGTAGTACTGAACTGGGAGTGGGTGAAGAGCGTGAAACATCTTCTTGGACTTCCTGGCTGTTTGTTAGTAGGCATTCCTCAACCATTTATCACCACTGCAGTCAGTCTCACCACCACCGGTAGGGACATCTTCAAATTTAGGGCAAAACAACTTTCACTCTCAGCCCTGAGTCAGAAAGTACATCTAAGATGTGCATCTAAAATTTTGATAACTCAAAGAAGTTTGCTAGTCAGTTGCTGTTTGTTTTCAGTAGCAGACTTCAGACCTTGTAAACCTAGTTCTTACTTAAAGCTTTGGTTCCTATGAGCCTTCCTGCTAGCTGAGATAGCACAAAGAAGGCCATTAAAAATGGTCCAGACTGGCAGCTAGACCACTCAACCCTAAAGCATGTATATGCAGATCACATGTGGAAATGAGGCTACATGGTAAAAGCCTATGTAATAGACATGATATAAAATATATATATGCATGTGTGTTTACAGATTTTTCTTTGCTACTTTTGCTCTGCTGAACTAATTGTCACCACTGACCTTTTATACAAGTCAGCAATGGCACTTGGTGTAACATTAGAGTTTACTTCTTCCGTGGATTACAGTGATATATCTCATGTATTTCACCACTCTATTTAGTTCCCAAAATTACCACCAACATATTGGGTTGGCCAGAAAGTTCATATAGAAAAACCTGAATGAACTTTTTGGCCAACCCAATATTACCTTTTTTTTTCAATGCACTGTCCTTCAAAAATGATTAAAATCTGAATTTAAACATGAAAGCAAATGCCTTATACTTCTCTTCAAA
The DNA here is from genome assembly GCF_014754425.2 of Oryx dammah. Taxonomy (NCBI): domain Eukaryota; kingdom Metazoa; phylum Chordata; class Mammalia; order Artiodactyla; family Bovidae; genus Oryx; species Oryx dammah. The sequence goes on from NW_024070198.1 coordinate 8,181,964, forward strand.
AGGTAAATGTGCCTTGGAGAGCTGAACCAATGATTATATTTTAAAGGACTGTTATACTTCCATGGTGGTCCTGTGGTTAAAAAAAAAAAAAATCTGCCTGCCAATGCCAGGGGACGTGAGTTTGATCCCTTGGTCCAGGAAGATCATACATGCTGTGGAGCAACTAAGCGCACGTGCCACCTGCGCTCTAGAGTCCATGAGCCGCAACTACTGAGCCCAAATGCCCCTAGAACCCGTGCTCTGCAACAGGAGATGCTACTGCAATGAGAAGCCCGTGCACTGCAACTAGAGAGTAGCCCCCGCTCACTGCAACTTGAGAAAGCCCACTCACCACAAAAAGTAAGTAAATAAATAAATGTTTAAAAATAAAGAACTGTACATTTTCAAATACTTCCCACTTAATCCTGCAAGGTCAGTGGTAAGGCACTAATGATCCAGTAGGATGTCTCTTGCCATGTCACCCTGAGGTCCCCTATTTTTCAGGACTGCAACAGTAAAAAGTAGTGTTTGGCAAAAAGTTTTCCAAAGCTAAGAAAACCAGCTGTAATTAAGATCCCTGAGACAAAATGATTCAAGATCCCTCCCTCCAAGAAAATGCAGGCATTCTTACCGACTCAACCACTCAGATGAACTTGTGTGTCCTGGTAAAGCAAATGGTGGCCCAGAATCTTGTCTCCCGTCCCCTGGAACGCTGCTCAGTTGAGACTTCTCAGCACTTTCTGAAACCTACCAAGGAAAGATCTTCACAGTCATGTCCAAGTAAGTTAAGAGTTCTCGTTAGCACAGTTTTGTGGGTTTGGTACTTGGAAGAGATTAGTGTATTGATAACAAATGGCTTATTAGCAAATTCTCCCCTGGCACAGCCTGATACTGAGGAACTGAGCAGAAGGCCTGCCAGGCTGAAGGTCATTTCAGATTTCAACACAACTCTTTCAGCCCATCAAGATCTGTGGAATACCTCTAACCTGGATCACACACACACAAAAAGTACCCGCTATATTTATTTACCCCTGGTCATTCAACCAGTTTATCAAGAGGGAATGATAATGTATGCTGGAACTTAGTGTGGGCTATGGGCCCCACTAGGCAACATTTACAACAATTTCAAGACATTTAATTTTTTTCACATCATTAAAATTTCAAAACATTATGACCTCATTTTTGTAAAATATACAATATTTACAATATTTTGCAAAATATACGATATATATGAAATGTATAATACTTATGTGTTGACCATAAAGACTGTAAAAAAGTATAGCAAAAAAATATTAAGAAGCAATTATCTGGTGAGAAGATCATGGGTGAGTTTTGTTTTCAACTTTTTGGTTCTTGGCATTTTCTATAATAAGCCATGTAGCTTTTTTCTAAATATCTATCTTACCTCATCTCAGAGAATGTATCCTATATAACAGCATGAAGTTAATCAATGGCCCACAAAAGACAGAGACAAGAAATAGACCAAAGTTCTCCTTCTTTCCTAGTAAATTCACATTGTTCAGGAAGCAATTTGAAGACCACATAGGCTGCTAAGTTTTACACAGAGTTTTAAGAGAGACCAACTCCAAAGTTCTGATGGAAACACTAGATTTAAGTGCTTTCAGATAGGGCATTTAGTAATGTGTCTTAGCTATCTCTTTGCTACAACAGAGGGGAAAAGCTAAACTATGGTATTAGATAAGATTTTGTTTTCCCTTTTCATGCTTATTTACGTTTGTTGCTTGACACCAAGAATTCTGAGACCAAATCTAGCTAACTTAAAGATAGCTGGGGAAAGAGAAAGAAAAAAATTTACCAGAAGCCCAGAGGGAAGTCTATGTGGCAGGAGCTATCGAATCATCTCTTCAGGGCATCGCCCTCAAGATGGATGCACACCAACTGTGTTAGGTCTTTCGATTGCTCCACTCTGGATTTAGTACCTAAAAGACAGCATCTGCCCGACTTAGCTCAGATCATAAACCTGTATATATACCTCCCCATCCCCATATTCCATTGAGGGGATATTTAACAAGACCATACCCAAAGAGGGAAGGTTAGTTCTCCAAAATATAATCAAGGTACAACAGAAACAACATAGCCACTAGTGACTTGGCATTAGACTTCCTTCTCCCATCCTTCTCTCTTATGGGGGAGGCCTTCTACACTGGCCCTTTGATCTAAAATGCGGTCTCTTCGGGACCTCTTCAGCCATCTTTCTCTCTATAATATGGAGCCACGCCATGATTGTTCCCACTGAGTCTAGCAAGATGATCCACAATGGAGTCAGATAAGATCACTTTAACCGGGGTGTTAGAAGATAATCATGGCATAATATATCATTTCTCCCATACAACAGTTGAACGCCCATACCAGAACACTAAGAACGTGAGAATCAAGGAGATTCCAAGCACTGTGACAGAGTCAGTGAAGGAAAAATGTGGGGCCAAGGGGATTTCTGGCATCCAGCAAGACACTGGGCTCCAGTAGTCAGCAATAAGACTATCCCCGGGTGAGGGGAAAATGTAATCACTGTGAATATTTTGTACATGTATTTTATTTCTGTCTGAGTGGCCACACAGCCATGATCATATAGTAGTTAGTACTCTGCCTTGTGAATAGCCAGACAAATCCTGTTTGCTAGGATAAGGATGGCTATCCATCTCAGTTCATCACCCCAAGACACTCACTTATGTTCTACCCATTTTACAGATGAGGAAACACACAAAAGTTAAAGGGCTTCCACAACAGGAAAGGATGGTTGAAAGTGAGCATGATTAAATAATAATTATTCTAGGATGTAAACCCAGGTCTCCAGATTCCCAGACAAGACCTCTTGCTTTTCATCAAACTCTTGCTGTCTACTGCACTCCCACCCTGGCCCTGGCATTGCAGCCTCTGGGGATAGATAAAGTCATGTGTTCACTCCTCATTAGCAGATGATGAAGCTGACCATGCCCTCTGTCCCTTAACATCCTGACACTGAGGGAGACTTTCCCAAATGCCCAACTCTTAAACCATTAACCGATAGTTATTAACACTATGAATTCTCTTAATATTTTACTTATGCCTGTGGGGTAGGGGCCTTAAAAGGTTTCATGCTAATTTCATATGCTCCGTGCTAATGGTCACATCCTTTTGCATTCTTTAATTCTTGGAATAATTGAAGCATAACTTACTTTTAAAAAGGAAAGTTATGACCAACCTAGAAAGAATATTAAAAAGCAGAGACATTACTTTGCCAACAAAGGTCTGTCTAATCAAGGTTATGGTTTTTCCAGTAGTCATGTATGAATGTGAGAGTTGGACTATAAAGAAAGCTGAGCGCAGAAGAACTGATGCTTTTGAACTGTGGTGTTGGAGAAGACTCTTGAGAGTCCCTTGGACTGCAAGGAGATCCAACCAGTCCATCCTAAAGGAGATCAGTCTTGGGTGTTCATTGGAAGGACTGATGCTGAAGCTAAAACTCCAATACTTTGGCCACCTCATGCAAAGAGTTGACTCATTTGAAAAGACCCTGATGCTGGGAAAGATTGAGGGCAGGAGGAGAAGGGGACAACAGAAGATGAGATGGTTGGATGGCATCACCGACTCAATAGACATGAGTTTGGGTGGACTCTGGGAGTTGGTGATGGACAGGGAGGCCTGGCGTGCTGTGGTTCATAGGGTCACAAAGAGTTGGACATGACTGAGTGACTGAACTGAACTATTTCATATAACACCCAGATTGTGGTCTCCATGGAACCTGATTCAAACTGTTTTTCAAAATTATGAGACAATTGGGAAAATGGGAACACTAACTAGCTATTTGGTGATATTAAGGGATTATTATTTAGAATGTTAGTGAGATAATGCTTCTGTGATTATATATTTTTTGAAATCTTTATCTTTCAGATACATTCAGTATCAGGTTTTGTTTTTGTTTTTTTGCAAAAGGAAACAATACCAAAAGTGCAAAATTCAGATCAATGGATGGGTGATAGAGAGGACAGAAGGGAGGACCAGTGGAGGTGAAGTCAGCTGTGCTCTTTCATATGCCGGTGGACAGCAGAGAGGCAGTTTAAAGCACTGCAGCAGATACTGTGGCAAACTTCACTCCACACCCTTTCTAGGCCCACCTGTGTGCAGAGGCTGGATCCTCATTTGCCTTGAATGCCAGATGTAGTTTAGGTTTTCCCTTTCAGAGGCACTCATGTGAGATCTTGATTCAGAACTGAGCTACTTGGGGAGCGAGGGGATGGGACATCCATCTTACTAGTTTATGGCATGGCAGCATGACTCTGCTTCCTTATTCCATGACTATGACCAAGACAGCCCATCCCTAACCAGATCAGTTCTGCATTTTAAGTTGGTGGTGGCGGGGGTGGGGAGATGTTCCTAGAAGCTCGGTCTCAATTCTCTGTTTTCAACCTTCACAAAGATTCTGCAAGTGACCTCTCTCCCTTCATAAAGCCCTTTCTTCTTTAGCTAACAGGAGGGGACTCTGTTATCTCCAGTAAAGAACTCATCTAAGCTAAATCTCACAAGAATGAGTAATGGACCTCTTTGGAGAATATGTGCATTGGACACTGTGTATGCCAAGCCACTTCTGGGAACACTTTTAAAAGTAAAATTGATGAGCAGTTTGGCACAATGAACTTTTCATTATGCTGGCAAAGAAATTAATTTTAAGTACACAGGGCTAACATAGCGATACCTTACCACTTTATGGGTTTTCCAAAGGACTGAAAAATCCCTGTGAACCCAAAAGCAGTCCCATCATCAACTGAGTGATGTTTTCACTTGTCGCAGCTGAATCTCGACCTCAAACCACAAGAAATAGAAGAGAGAACAGAGTTCTTTCTGTTCCAAACTGGAGAGAATGTTTATTGATTTCCTTATGTACCCATCATATGTTAAACCTGAAAACGCAACTAAAGAATGTTATTCCCTTCAGTTGGGAGCCCAGGTTCTGTAAAGGAGGTCCCAGCTCTGACCATAGTGGGAGGAAGATTCCATGTGATAGAGGAGCTCACCATAGCTCTCCTTCCCCTAGGAATTTCCAAACCCATATTCCCAGGCATGTTCACAGGCTTCTCAGGTGGCACCAGTGGTAAAGAACCTGGCTGCTAGTGCAGGAGACATAAGAGATGTGGGTTCAATCCCCGGGTTGGGAAGATTCCCCAGAGAAGGAAATGGCAACCCACTTAGGTATTCTTTCTTGGAAAACCCCATGCACAGAGGAGCCTGGCAGGCTACAGTCCATGGGGTCATAAAAGAATCAGACATGACTTAGCTTAGTCAGAAGCAACTTAACATTCACACACGTTCCCAGCAATACTGACAGTCCTGCTTTTCTCAGACAAAAGGGTAGACAAACTATTCCAAGTCTACAGAGCTCCTCTTCACAAATATACCCCAGTCCCACTTTCAACACAAAGGGCAAAAGATAAACAGAAACATTGGGGGTATGGAAAAGATTGTAATTAGGAATCTAAAGATTGAGGCTTTTTTCTCAGTGATCTTTATCCCTCTTAAGTTTCATTTTCCTTGTGTGAAAAATAAAGACTAACACAAAAATCACCTGATTAATATAGGTATTTTTTTAAGTTCTTTGCTAACTCTACAGCATGATGCATTGAGTTATTAAATTGAATGTGGGGGGCGGTCCTAAGACGGCTGAGGACTAGGACGGGGAGACCACTTTCTCCCCCACAAATTCATCAAAAGAACATTTCAATGCTGAGTAAATTCCACAAAACAACTTCTGAATGCTGGCAGAGGACATCAGGCACCCAGAAAAGCAGCTCATTGTCTTCAAAAACAGGTAGGAAAAAATATAAAAGATGAAATAAGAGACCAAAGAGGCAGGGAGGGAGCTCCGTCCCAGGAAGGGAGTCTTAAAAAGAGAGAAGTTTCCAAACGCCAGGAAACACTCTCACAGCCCCGTCTGTGGCGAGCCTTGGAAGCACAGAGGGCAACATAACAGGGAGGAAAAATAAATAAATAATTAAAACCCACAGATTATGAGCCCAACGGTAACTCTCCCAGTGGAGAAGCAGCACAGACGCCTGCATTCACCACTAGCAAGCGGGGGCCGGGCAGGGAGGCGCGGGCTGCATTGCTTTTTAAGAATCGGGCCGGAATACCCCGAGTGTAACCAGAGCGAACTAACTCGGGCTAGCAAACCAGATTGTGGGATAGCTACCACGCAAAAAGCTCTAACATAAGACACCGCCAGGACAGCGCACAGAACAAAGGATGGAACAGAATTAGCCGGTTGCAGACCATCCCCCTCCGGGGACAGGCAGCCAGAGCTGGAAGGGCCGGAAGGAGGCAATCGCAGCCCCAGAGAGACATTAACTACCAAAATGCAAGCAAGCTCCTTTGCTAACTAAGACTTCTTGGGGTTCTGGACAGTCACCATCTGCCTGAGAAGGGGTGCCCGTGGTACACCCAGAAAACTGAGCAGCAGGGACGGGAGAGGCGATAAGTCACAGTGACCGCGCCAAACACCTGAGCTACTTGGACCTGGGAAGGGCACAAAATGCAGGCCCAACCGAGTCTGCGCCTCTGAGGACTACCTGAGTGCCTGAGCCTCAGCGGCTTAGACAGGGGAGGTGCATGCAGCCCAGGGCTGGCCTCAGATGGTGCCCGGTGGAGCAACCTAGAGCCTGAGCTGTGTGTGCTGCGAGCGGGGGCAGGCCCAGCGTGGCTGAGACACTGCGAGCACACACCAGTGTTATTTGTTTGCAGCGTCCCTCCTTCCCTACAGCGCGACTGAAAAAGTGAGCCTAAAAAAAGTGTCCACCACCGCCCCCCTTGTGTCAGGGCGTAAATCAGACACTGAAGAGACCAGCAAACAGAAGAAGCTAAAACAGAGGGAACCAATTGGAAGTGACAGGTGCAATAGATTAAAACCCTGTCATTAGCACCGACTACATAGGAAGGGGCCTATAGATCTTGAGAAATATAAGCCAGACCAAGGAACTATCTGAAAATGAATTGACCCCACAATACCCACAACACCACCAGAGAAAGTCCCAGATATACCTTTACTATTTTTACAATCATTCTTTTTTTTTGTTTTGTTTTTTCTTTTCTTTTTTTAAACATTTTTTAATTTTTAAGTCCTCTATTTCTCCTTTACTTTTAATTTTTATAATCTACTATTACCTTTCAAAAAAAAAGACCCTATTTTTAAAGCAAACGCCATATATATATATCTTGTGGTTGTTGTTTTTTAATAATTCTTGTGACTTTGTCTTTTCTTTCTTCTTCTTCTTTTCTTTAATATTGTATTTTTGAAAATCCAACTTCTAGTCTAGATTTTTAATCTTTGATTTTTGGTATTTGTTATCAATTTTGTACCTTTAAAAACCCAATCTTCAGTACCCATTTTTACCTGAGAGCAAGATTATTGGCTTGACTGCTCTCTCCTTCTTTGGACTCTCCTTTTTCTCCACCAGGTTGCCTCTGTCTCCTCCCTCCCCCTTCTCTTCTCTACTCAACTCTGTGAATCTCTGTGTGTTCCAGATAGTGGAGAACACTTAGGGAACTGGTTACTGGCTGGATCTGTCTCTCTCTTTTCATTTCCCTCTTTTATCCTCCTGGCCACCTCTGTCTATTTCCTCCCTCTCCCTGTATAACTCCATGAACATCTCAGAGTGGTCCAGACTGAGAAGCGCACATAAGGAAGTGATTACTGGCTAGCCTGCTCTCTCCTCTTTTGATCCCACCTCATTTCATTCCAGTCACCTCTAACTACCCCCTTCCTCTTCTCTTCTCCATGTAACTCAGTGAACCTCTCTGGGTGTCCCTCACTGTGGAGAAACTTTTCATCTTTAACCTAGATGTTTTATCATCAGTGCTGTATAGATGGAGAAGTCTTGAGGCTACTGTAAAAATAAAACTGAAAACCAGGAGCAGGAGGCTTAAGTCCAAATCATGAGAACATCAGAGAACTCCAGACTCCAGGGAACATTAATCAATAGGAGCTCATCAAACGCCTCCATACCTACACTGAAACCAAGCACCAGCCAAGGGCCAACAAGTTCCAGAGCAAGACATACCACGTAAATTCTCCAGCAACACAGGAACACACCCCTGAGCTTCAATATACAGGCAGCTCAAAGTTACTCCAAAACCATTGACATCTCATAACTCATTACTAGACACTTCATTGCACTCCAGAGAGAAGAAATCCAGCTCCACCCACCAGAACACCAACACAAGCTTCCCTAACCAAGAAACCTTGACAAGCCACCTGTACAACCCCACCCACAGGGAGGAAACTCCATAATAAAGAGAACTCCACAAACTGCCAGAATACAGAAAGGCAACCCCAAATACAGCAATATAACCAAGATAAAGAGACACAGGAATACCCAGCAAGTAAAGGAACGGGATAAATGCCAACCAAACCAAACAAAAGAGGAGAGATAGGAAATCTACCTGATAAAGAATTCCAAATAATGATAGTGAAAATGATCCAAACTCTTAAAATCAAAATGGAATCACAGATAAATAGCCTGGAGTCAAGGATTGAGAAGATTCAAGAAAGGTTTAACAAGGACCTAGAAGAAATAAAAAAGAGTCAATATATAATGAATAATTCAATAAATGAGATCAGAAACACTCTGGAGGCAACAAATAGTAGAATAATGGAGGCAGAAGATAGGATTAGTGAAATAGAAGATAGAATGGTAGAAATAAATGAATCAGAGAGGAAAAAAGAAAAACGAATTAAAAGAAATGAGAACAATCTCAGAGACTTTCAGAACAATATGAAACGCTCCAACATTCGAACTATAGGAGTCCCAGAAGAAGAAGACAAAAAGAAAGACCACGAGAAAATACTTGAGGAGATAATAGTTGAAAACTTCCCTAAAATGGGTAAGGAAATAATCACCCAAGTCCAAGAAACCCAGAGAGTCCCAAACAGGATAAACCCAAGGCGAAACACCCCAAGACACATATTAATCAAATTAACAAAGATCAAACACAAAGAACAAATATTAAAAGCAGCAAGGGAAAAACAACAAATAACACACAAGGGGATCCCCATAAGGATAAGAGCTGATCTTTCAATAGAAACTCTTCAGGCCAGGAGGGAATGGCAAGACATACTTAAAGTGATGAAAGAAAATAACCTACAGCCCAGATTACTGTACCCAGCAAGGATCTCATTCAAATATGAAGGAGAAATCAAAAGCTTTACAGACAAGCAAAAGCTGAGAGAATTCAGCACCATCAAACCAGTTCTCCAACAAATGCTAAAGGATATTCTCTAGATAGAAAACACAAAAAGGGTGTATAAACAATAAAGTAAATGGCAATGGGATCATACTTATCAATAATTACCTTAAACGTAAATGGGTTGAGTGCCCCAACCAAAAAACAAAGACTGGCTGAATGGATACAAAAACAAGACCCCTATATATGTTGTCTACAAGAGACCCAACTCAAAACAAGGGACACGTACAGACTGAAAGTGAAGGGCTGGAAAAAGATATTCCACGCAAACAGAGACCAAAAGAAAGCAGGAGTAGCAATACTCATATCCAAAAAAATAGACTTTAAAACAAAGGCTGTGAAAAGAGACAAAGAAGGCCACTACATAATGATCAAAGGATCAATCCAAGAAGAAGATATAACAATTATAAATATATATGCACCCAACATAGGAGCACCACAATATGTAAGACAAATGCTAACAAGTATGAGAGGGGAAATTAACAATAACACAATAATAATTGGCGACTTTAATACCCCACTCACACCTATGGACAGATCAACTAAACAGAAAATTAACAAAGAAACACAAACTTTAAATGATACAATAGACCAGTTAAACCTAATTGATATCTATAGGACATTTCACCCCAAAACAATGAATTTCACCTTTTTCTCAAGTGCTCACGGAACCTTCTCCAGGATAGATCACATCCTGGGCCATAAATCTAGCCTTGATAAATTCAAAAAAATTGAAATCATTCCAAGCATCTTTTCTGACCATAATGCATTAAGATTAGATCTCAATTACAGGAGAAAAACTATTAAAAATTCCAACATATGGAGGCTGAACAACATGCTTCTGAATAACCAACAAATCACAGAAGAAATCAAAAAAGAAATATGCATAGAAACGAATGAAAATGAAAAAACAACAACCCAAAACCTGTGGGACACTGTAAAAGCAGTGCTAAGGGGAAAGTTCATAGCAATACAGGCATACCTCAAGAAACAAGAAAAAAGTCAAATAAATAACCTAACTCTACACCTAAAGCAACTAGAAAAGGAAGAAATGGAGAACCCCAGGGTTAGTAGAAGGAAAGAAATCTTAAAAATTAGGGCAGAAATAAATGCAAAAGAAACAAAAGAGACCATAGCAAAAATCAACAAAGCCCAAAGCTGGTTCTTTGAAAGGATAAATAAAATTGACAAACCATTAGCCAGACTCATCAAGAAACAGAGGGAGAAAAATCAAATCAATAAAATTAGAAATAAAAATGGAGAGATCACAACAGACAACACAGAAATACAAAGGATCATAAAAGACTACTATTAGCAATTATATGCCAATAAAATGGACAAGGTGGAAAAAAAATGGACAAATTCTAAGAAAAATACAACTTTCCAAAACTGAACCGGGAAGAAATAGAAAATCTTAACAGACCCATCACAAGCACGGAAATTGAAACTGTAATCAGAAATCTTCCAGCAAACAAAAGCCCAGGTCCAGATGGCTTCACAGCCGAATTCTACCAAAAATTTAGAGAATAGCTAACACCTATCCTACTCAAACTCTTCCAGAAAATTGCAGAGGAAGGTGAACTTCCAAACTCATTCTATGAGGCCACCATCACCCTAATACCAAAACCTGACAAAGATGCCACAAAAAAAGAAAACTACAGGCCAATATCACTGATGAACATAGATGCAAAAATCCTTAACAAAATTCTAGCAATCAGAACCCAACAACACATTAAAAAGGTCATACACCATGACCAAGTGGGCTTTATCCCAGGGATGCAAGGATTCTTCAATATCCGCAAATCAATCAATGTAATTCACCACATTAACAAATTGAAAGATAAAAACCATATGATTATCTCAATAGATGCAGACAAAGCCTTTGACAAAATTCAACATCCATTTATGATAAAAACTCTCCAGAAAGCAGGAATAGAAGGAACATACCTCAACATAATAAAAGCTATATATGACAAACCCACAGCAAACATTATCCTCAATGGTGAAAAATTGAAAGCATTTCCCCTAAAGTCAGGAACAAGACAAGGGTGCTCACTTTCACCCCTACTATTCAACATAGTTCTGGAAGTTTTGGCCACAGCAATAAGAGCAGAAAAAGAAATAAAAGGAATCCAAATTGGAAAACAAGAAGTAAAACTCTCACTGTTTGCAGATGACATCATCCTCTACATAGAAAACACTAAAGACTCCACCAGAAAATTACTAGAGCTAATCAATGAATATAGTAAAGTTGCAGGATATAAAATCAACACACAGAAATCCCTTGCATTCCTATACACTAATAATGAGAAAGTAGAAAAAGAAATTCAGGAAACAATTCCATTCACCATTGCAACGAAAAGAATAAAATACTTAGGAATATATCTACCTAAAGAAACTAAAGACCTATATATAGAAAACTATAAAACACTGATGAAAGAAATCAAAGAGGACACTAATAGATGGAGAAATATACCATGTTCATGGATCAGAAGAATCAATATAGTGAAAATGAGTATACTACCCAAAGCAATCTACAGAATCAATGCAATCTCTATCAAGCTACCAGCGGTATTTTTCACAGAGCTAGAACAAATAATCTCACAATTTGTACGGAAATACAAAAAACCTCGAATAGCCAAAGCAATCTTGAGAAAGAAGAATGGAACTGGAGGAATCAACTTGCCTGACTTCAGGCTCTACTACAAAGCCAGTCATCAAGACAGTATGGTATTGGCACAAAGACAGAAATATAGTTCAATGGAACAAAATAGAAAGCCCAGAGATAAATCCACACACCTATGGACACCTTATCTTCAACAAAGGAGGCAAGAATATACAATGGAGTAAAGACAATCTCTTCAACAAGTGGTGCTGGGAAAACTGGTCAACCACTTGTAAAAGAATAAAACTAGATCACTTTCTAACACCATACACAAAAATAAACTCAAAATGTATTAAAGACCTAAACGTAAGACCAGAAACTATAAAACTCCTAGAGGAGAACATAGCAAAACACTCTCCGACATAAATCACAGCAGGATCCTCTATGATCCACCTCCCAGAATACTGGAAATAAAAGCAAAAATAAACAAATGAGATCTAATTAAAATTAAAAGCTTTTGCACCACAAAGGAAACTATAAGCAAGGTGAAAAGACAGCTTTCAGAATGGGAGAAAATAAGAGCAAATGAAGCAACTGACAAACAACTCTTCTCAAAAATATACAAGCAACCCTTGCAGCTCAATTCAAGAAAAATAAATGACCCAATCAAAAAATGGGCCAAAGAACTAAACAGACATTTCTCCAAAGACATACAGATGGCTAACAAACACATGAAAAGATGCTCAACATCACTCATTATCAGAGAAATGCAAATCAAAACCACAATAAGTTACCATTTCACACCAGTCAGAATGGCTATCCAAAAGCTTACACGCAATAAATGCTGGACAGGGTGTGGAGAAAAGGGAACCCTCTTACACTGTCGATGGGAATGCAAACTACTACAGCCACTATGGAGAACAGTGTGGAGATTCCTTAAAAAACTGGAAATGAAACTGCCTTATGACCCAGCAATCCCACTGCTGGGCATACACACCGAGGAAACCAGAATTGAAAGAGACATGTGTACCTCAATGTTCATCACAGCACTGTTTATAATAGCCAGGACATGGAAGCAACCTAGATGTCCATCAGCAGACGAATGGATGAGAAAGCTGTGGTACATATACACTATGGAGTATTCAGTTCAGTTCAGTCGCTCAGTCGTGTCCTACTCTTTGCGACCCCATGAATCGCAGCACGCCCGGCCACCCTGTCCATCACCATCTCCCGGAGTTCACTCAGACTCACGTCCATCGAGTCAGTGATGCCATTCAGCCATCTCATCCTCAGTCGTCCCCTTCTCCTCCTGCCCCCAATCCCTCCCAGCATCAGAGTCTTTTCCAATGAGTGAATTCTTCTCATGAGGTGGCCAAAGTACTGTAGTTTCAGCTTTAGCATCATTCCTTCCAAGGAAATCCCAGGGCTGATCTCCTTCAGAATGGACTGGTTGGATCTCTTTGCAGTCCAAGGGACTTGCAAGAGTCTTCTCCAATACCACAGTTCAAAAGCATCAATTCTGCTGTGCTCAGCCTTCTTCACAGTCCAACTCTCACATCCATACACGACCACAGGAAAAACCATAGCCTTGACTAGATGGACCTTAGTCGGCAAAGTAATGTCTCTGCTTTTGAATATACTATCTAGGTTGGTCATAACTTTCCTTCCAAAAAGTAAGCGTCTTTTAATTTCATGGCTGCAGTCACCATCTGCAGTGATTTTGGAGCCCCCCAAAATAAAGTCTGACACTGTTTCTACTGTTTGCTCATGTATTTCCCATGAAGTGATGGGACCAGATGCCATGATCTTCGTTTTCTGAATGTTGAGCTTTAAGCCAACTTTTTCACTCTCCTCTTTTACTTTCATTAAGAGGCTTTTTATCTCCTCTTCACTTTCTGCCATAAGGATGGTGTCATCTGCATAGCTGAGGTTATTGATATTTCTCCCAGCAATCTTGATTCCAGCTTGTGTTTCTTCCAGTCCAGCGTTTCTCATGATGTACTCTGCATATAAGGTAAATAAGCAGGGTGACAATATACAGCCTTGACATACTCATTTTCCTATTTGGAACCAGTCTGTTGTTCCATGTCCAGTTCTAACTGTTGCTTCCTGACCTGCATACAGCTTTCTCAAGAGGCAGGTCAGGTGGTCTGGTATTCCCATCTCTTTCAGAATTTTCCACAGTTTATTGCGACTCAGCCATTAAAAAGAATACATTTGAATCAGTTCTAATGACGTGGGTGAAACTGGAGCCGATTATACAGAGTGAAGTAAGCCAGAAAGAAAAACACCAACACAGTATACTAACACATATATATGGAATTTAGAAAGATATTAATGATAACCCTGCATGTGAGACAGCAAAAGAGACACAGATGTATAGAACAGACTTTTGGACTCTGGGAGAGGGAGAGGGTGGGATGATTTGGGAGAATGTCATTGAAACATGTATACTATCACGTAAGAAATGAATCACCAGTCTAGGTTTGATACAGAATACAGGATGCTTGGGGCTGGTGCACTGGGATGACCTAGAGAGATGTTATGGGGAGGGAGGTGGGAGGGGGGTTCAGGATTGGGAACTCATGTACACCCGTGGTGGATTCATGTCAATGTATGACAAAACCAATACAGTATTTTAAAGTAAAATAAAGTAAAATTTTAAAAAGTAAAATAAATAAATAAATAAATTGAATATGGATGCCCAAGTGGGCAGGTTCTGTACCTTTAAAACCTTATAGCACAGTTGTTTTCCTGGTGCATTCCTCAAGCTTGGTTCTATAGATCTCCCTATTAGAATTTGACATACTCAACCTTGGGGAGAAGGAGGTTTTTGCTATTTTCAAAACTTCCAGAGGATTTTAAAATTTAGATAAAATTGGAATTGCCAAACTTCCCTACTTCTCTACCATTAGATAAACAGTGTGGAGCTATATAACTTGGCAGAGCATTTGGAAATTTTTTTGATGATTTGTCTCTTTCCAAAACCACACATAAGAATCTACTGCCTTTGGCAGTGACAAATTTCACCTGTTTGCCCTACAAGATTATGAATGCTGATTGGAGGAAAGTGGGCTTCAGCTGCATTTATCATGATGATTTCAGGGACAAAGAACAATATCTTTGATGTAATTTTTCCTTTCACATAAATCTCAGATGTATAGCATCTCCCACCTGTACTGTGCACTTGTGGGGAAAAGTACCTCACTGCCCTTTTCGTTGCTGTTGAGGTTTTGGCTGCACCTCACCACATCCAGGATCTTAGTTCCCCAATTAGGGATCAAAACTGTGCCCCCTGCATTGGGAATGCAGAGTCTTAACCACTGGACCACCAGAAAAATCCCAAAACAATCCTTTGATAGAACTTGGGGGAAAAAAGGACCAAGAGAAACAGGAAGCAACTTCCTTATCAAAGTCCAATGGGACTCAGCGCTCTCTAGGCCCAGTGGGAGTTGACACTAAAGCACATTGTCAGAACCTCCCTGGTGTCCCAGTGGTTAAGAATCCCCTGCCAGTGCAGAGAACATAGGTTCGATCCCCGGTCAGAAACTAAAAGTGCCACAACTACTGAGCCTGTGCACTCTAGAGCCCGTGCTCTGCAACTAGAGAGCAGCTCTCCACTGCCTTAGAGAAAACCTACCACTAGAAAAAACCTAAACAGCAACAAAGAGCCCATGAGCCAAAATGAAGACCCAGCATAGCCAAAACTAAATAAAAGTAATTTTTTTAAAAAGAGAGATAATATTTTTTTTTTTTTTAAGTACACTGTCTTTCTTGTATTGAGCAGAACCAGCCTGAGGAGGAAGCTTGCCTGCTGAGAACTACTGTCTCCCCTGCCTGGAGCAAATGTACTTGAACCATTCACAGAGGATTCTATCCCCCCTCCCACCCACAACCCACCCTTGCCTTGGATCAGCCAAAATGCAAAGAGGAAGGAAAGCAGGCCATACCCATGCTATAGAGCAAATGCATACCAATCTCAGGCTCTTTCTTGCTGCAGTTTGTCTGACTTTTTCCCAAGGATAACCCACTTAAGATTCAGGGGAAAGAAGAAAATGTTTTTACTCATGTGTTCTACCTGGAGTGATAAAATGTCTGCAGGAAAACTTAACATTGTGGGTTTGTCATCGATTTGGGATGGTTATAAGCTTAGGTGGCCTCTGAGATAGCCAGACTCAAATGGTATGGCCAATGAATTGAGAGGGGTATCTGTCTGATACTCCCACCACTGTGTGAGGTCAGAACCAAGCCTCATTGTGAACCAGAAGCTGAGGAAGGGTTTTGATCCTGAGAGGCTGAGATTAGGGTAGGGAGGTCTCAGTGGAGGTGAGTGGATTCCCCAAGAATCAAGGAGGTTGGCCTATGAAGTCAGAACCAGGCAGGAATCTCAAACTTGTAAGAGTCAAAGGCAGGATCCATCAGATATGGAGTCAAGACAGGGCCAGGCAGGGATAAAATCTAAGTTAAAGCAGATGAGACACAAATCCCAAAGGGTTAGCTGTCTTGTGTAAAGACCCAGATCACCTATAGGTAGTGTTTGTGACTCCATTTTGCACATCAGTAGATTAAGGACACTTGCATGGGTTGGGCTGGCTAATCACACCAACACAAAGGGTGACAACTTACTGAGCTGCTGCCACGAAGAAATTTATTAAAACAAGACAAGGAGGGCTTTTTATCTTTTTAAGCTAATAATAAAAAATAAAATGAAATTAATTTACTGACTCTTTGTATGTTCCTGACCTCTTCTAAAAGCATGACACAACCTGCCTCATTTAATACTCATACTTTGAGGATGGTATTATTCCTATCCCTATTTTCCATTTGAATGAAAAGAAAAACAATCATAGAGAAGTTAAACAAATAGCCAAGAGTCCTACTGCAAGCAGGAGATGAAGCTGGATTCAAAACCAGATCATCTGTCTTCAGAGCCTTCCAGCTTGACCATCAGCTACACCGTGCAATAAAAGTCTTTTACTATTAGTAGTATTAACATACCTGACCTCCTTAGTGAAAGTGTTAGTCACTCAGTCGTGCCTGACTCTTTGCAACCCCATGGACTGCAGGCTACCAGGCTCCTCTGTCCATGGGATTTTCTAGGCAAGGACAAGGATACTGGCGTAGTTTGCCATTTCCTTCTCCAGAGGATCTTCCCAACCCAGGGATCAAACTCAGGTCTCCTGCACTGCAGACCAGTTGAGTAACCAGGGAAGACCAACCTCCTTAGGGTAACAATCAAATAATTCCTACAAAGTAGTCAAAAGCACAGAGCTGGGACTTCCCTGGTGGTCCAGTGGTTGAGAATCTGCTTTGCAAATCAGGGGACATGGGTTCAATCCCTGGTTGGGGAGCTAAGATCCCACATGCCACAGAGCAACTAAGCTCATGCACCACAGCTAGGGAGTCCATGGGCCAAACAAAAGCTGCCAAGTGCCACAAGTAACACCCAACAGAGTCAAATAAATACATAAATAAATATTTTTTATAAAACCAAGGCTAATAGGAGGTCAAATATTTAGACTCAGGAACTGTGAGAAGAGGTAAGGATTCTAAAATCATCTAGTCCAACCTCCACGTCATACAGATAAATTACTTGCCCAAAGTCACTGTCATTGAGACTTCATACTCATCCATATCTGATTCTCCATTCCTCTGCAAACACACAGGAAGTTCACACTTTCCAGCCCTCTGGCAGTCATTTCATTGGTCAATGGACTGGAGATGGCATTGACGGGTGTCATCTCTGGATTGAAGTATTAATGTGGAGGCATTTGAGAGCAAGTGTGAGTTCTCCATGATCTCTCTGCTGTGGTGACCCTGGTAACTGCATATCCCCCAGGTTACAAGATCTCTGAAGCACCATTCCGAAGAAATCTACCTCAGAGTCCTCAGACAGGAGTGTGCTTTGCATAAAGAAGTACATGCTATGTGTTAAGCAAATAAAGATTTTACCACGGCAAAGACCCCCATCCATTATGATTAACACAGCCACCTGATTAAATCAGCTAGTGACTCCTTATCCTAATTATAAATCTTCTTTTAGAATTTCCTTCATTTTTTTGGGGGGGGGGTCCTTGTTGTTTAATTTTTTTTTTATTTATTTTTTTAATTTTTTTTATTTTTTTTTTTAAAATTTATTTATTTATTTTTAATTTTTACTTTACAATTCTGTATTGGTTTTGGCATAGATTGACATGAATCCACCACAGGTGTACATGCGTTCCCAAACATGAGCCCCCCTCCCACCCCCCTCCCCACAACATCTCTCTGGGTCATCCCCGCGCGTCAGCCCCAAGCGTGTCATATCCTGCATCCGACATAGACTGGCATTTCGATTCTTACATGATATTATACATGTTTCAATGCCATTCTCCCAAATCATCACACCCTCTCCCTCTCCCTCTGAGTCCAAAAGTCCGCTATACACCTCTGTGTCTTTTTTGCTGTCCTGCACACAGGGTCATCATTGCCATTCAGTCCAATAAATGCCATGAATCAAATAGTTTTACATCCACATATAGAAAAATGAAATTTAAATCCTATCTCACAATACTCACAAAAATTAACTCAAAATAGATGAAAGGTTTACTACACATAACATCTGAAACTATAAAACTCTTCGAAGAAATATAGGGAAGATCACTGATCTTGGCAATAATTTTTTTGAATATGCACCCCCAAAAAAGCACAAGCAACAAAAACAAAAATCAATAAGTGGGACTATAGCAAATGGAAAAGCTTCCAAACAGCAGACGAGACAATCAACAAAATGAGAAGACAGCCTACAGAACAGGAGAAAATATTTGCAAACCATATGTTAGATAAGAAGTTAATATCCAAAATATAAAGAACTCATACAACTCGACAACCAAAATACAAACAATTCAATTGAAAAATAAGCAGAGGAAATACATAGATGTTTTTTTCCCAAAGACATCCAAATGATGAAAGGGTATATCAAAGGATGCTCAACATTACATTTTGAAATATATTAAAATTTCTAAAACTTCTAAAATTAAAATCTCTAATTTAGAGATCACATTTCATGTACTCTCAACTCTGTTAAGTCACTTCAGTCGTGTCCGATTCTGTGCAACCCCATAGATGGTAGCCCACCAGGCTCCCCCGTCCCTGGGATTCTCCTGGCAAGAACACTGGAGTGGGTTGCCATTTCCTTCTCCAAGGCATGAAAGTGAAAAGTGAAAGTGAAGTCGCTCAGTCATGTCTGACTCTTAGCGACCCCATGGACTGCAGCCTACCAGGCTCCTCCGTCCATGGGATTTTCCGCAAGAGTGCTGGAGTGGGGTGCCATTGCCTTTTCCAACTCTCAACTCTAAGACATGGCTAAAATGGGGAAGAAATATAAAAGGCTCCCATGTCATCGAAACTTATGAAAGAAAATCCATGCATTTTATACCACAGGAGAGTCTCTTCAGCTCATGCAGGGCTTGGTGATTTTTAATTTACATAAAGTTCTAACCAACCATTCTTTGTCTTCCAATCACAGATTGTGTCTAGAAGCAGGCACACAGGTAGCAAAAGTGATAGCTGAAAGAGGGCTCAAATGAAAAATGACTCAGTCTATGACAATAGTCAGTGATCAGAGAAACAGCTTGAGTCATTTTTGTTTAATAGTCTGTAAGTCAGCAGAAGAATGTGTACCATATTTGAAAACATTTTCCTCCAAGATTTTTTTTTTTAAGTTTGGGATTTGAAAGAAAGAACTTCATGTTTTAAAGCTATTAAAAAAATAAAAATGAAGATGGAGACAAAAACAAACAAATCTGTTTCCAAATGCTACAAGGTTTTTATTAAGTTGGGATTTGGAGAATTTTTATTTTCTGCATTTTACTTAAACATTTAATTTTTGTGCTATGATGATGTATTATTTTTGTGATACAAAGCTAATTTTTTTAAAGGATGAATGTAGGGTATGAAAAAGTCATGCTGAGTAACTAATTCAACTAGGTTAAAAAAAATGGTGTCAGCCCTTCTAATCTACTCTTAGACAAGGACATGCTTAGTTGTGTCCAACTCTTTGCAGCCCCATGGACTGTAGCCTGTCAGGCTTCTCTGTCCATGGGATTCTACAGGCAAGAATACTGGTATGGGTTGCATTTCCTCCTCCAAGGGATCTTCCTGAGCCAGGGATCAAACCAGCATCTCCTGTGTCTCCTGTATTGCAGGCAGATTCATTATCCACTGAGCCAATCTTCAGTTCAGTTCAGTCGCTCAGTCGTGTCTGACTCTTGCAGCACCCCAGGCCTCCCTGTCCATCACCAACTCCCGGAGTTTACCCAAACTCATGCCCATTGAGTTGGTGATGCCATCCAGCCTTCTCACCCTCTGTTGTCCCCTTCTCCTCCTGCCCCCAATCCCTCCCAGCATGAGGGTCTTTTCAAATGAGTCAACTCTTCGCATCAGGTGGCCAAAGTACTGGAGTTCCAGCTTCAGCATCAGTCCTTCCAATGAACACTCAGGACTGATCTCCTTGCTGTCCAAGGGACTCTCAAGAGTCTTCTCCAACACCACAGTTCGAAAGCATCAATTCTTCGGTGCTCAACTTTCTTTATAGTCCAACTCTCATATCCATACATGACCACTGGAAAAACCATAGCCTTGACTAAATGGTCCTTTGTCAGCAAAGTAATGTCTCTGCTTTTTAATATGCTGTATAGGTTGATCATAACTTTCCTTCCAAGGAGTAAGCGTCTTTTAATTTCATGGCTGCAATTAGCCAGTCTTAGGCATCATCAAATGAAAAACACCACTGAAAATAGTTTTTTTTTTTTTTTTAACATGAGGCAGACAGTGCTCACTTGACTCCATCTTGGTTGAGCTCCTAACCAATGATCGGATCATGTGGTACTTTTAGAAAAACTAAGGCATCAACTGGTGTAGTCAGGTCTAATGGAACAGAGCAGGTTCTACCTGCTTATTAATTTCTCTAATCAGTAAACAGGCTGAGCTGCCTCTTCATGCCCAGGTGAGCTAAACCTTGGATGCATCATAAGAGATCAAAGTTATCCTGAATTTGATAAGGATATTGGTGTTTTCCTAAAAGGACAGGTACCACAATGTGGTGTTGGAGAAGACTCTTGAGAGTCCCTTGGACTGCAAGGAGATCCAACCAGTCCATTCTAAAGGAGATCAGCCCTGGGTGTTCTTTGGAAGGAAGGATGCTAAAGCTGGAACTCCAGTACTTTGGCCACCTCATGCGAAGAGTTGACTCATTGGAAAAGACTCTGATGCTGGGAGGGATTGGGGGCAGGAGGAAAAGGAGACGACCGAGGATGAGATGGCTGGATGGCATCACAGACTCAATGGATGTGAGTCTGAGTGAACTCCGGGAGACGGTGATGGACAAGGAGGCCTGGCGTGCTGCGATTCACGTGGTCGCAAAGAGTCGGACACGACTAAACAACTGTACTAACTAACTAACTAACCACAATGTGACATAGGGCTGTGACCATTGCCTAACAAATGAGTCCACAGATAAAGACAGGATGAAAGATTCATATTTTTTCCATTCCAGTGTGCCAATTCCCAGCTTGGTATATTCAAAAGATTTAATTACTGAGGTTCAGCCTGATCACTGACACATTTAAAGAGATGCCAGGGTAAACAACTGGTCTGTTTACATCAATGCATTCTTGCTGAACATCAATCAGCCTTAGTGAGTTTCTTTTTAAAAGCTGGAATTATGAATTGGCTGAGGAACTATTTCTTTCAGAAACCAAACCATTGAGCTACAAGCCTTTTAAACAGAATGAGTTGTCAACCAAATAAAGAAAAAGAAAAAGGGCTTTCAGTCTCACCTCACACTGCTGAAAAACTACCTCAAAATATCTTGAAAGAGACAGGCCACCAATTGCAGGATATGTAGGCCCTTAACAGCACCATTAAAGGGAGAAAACAACGTGGGAAAATTGGCGTGATGCTCCTGACAGGCCTGCCAGCCCTGCTGGGAGAGGACATCTCTAGCCAAACCACAATTCCTGCCATAATCAAACTGAATTATGAAACAAAAGAAAACATCTTGCTCTAGTTTAAGCAGGTCATAAGCCAAATTATCCTTGAAAAGTCTTTGCAGGGAGAAAAAAACAAACCCAATTTGTAGAGGAGAAAATGAGATGCTAAACGATGCTTCAAATCTTGCCCAGGAAGGAGATTGCCTACGTCATATGCACATTGAAGGTAGAAGTAAATAAGTGGACATGTTTATCAGCAACTCTCCCAAGGATTGAGGTGTGCTTTAGCTGACTGAAACTCAAAGACATCTGCAAGACAGGTGCATCATAGCAACACTGGGTGTTGAGGAGAAAATGGGATCAGTGAGGACTGTCACAGTCAGAAAGTGTATGCCTCTCTGAAGGGGATGAAAGGCCAGTGTTGACAGATTTTCTCATTTTTTTAATGAAAAGTCAGTAGCTAAAGTATAATTGATCTATAACGTTGTGTTACTTTCAAATGTACAGCAAAGTGATTCCATTATACACATACACATGTAAATATATACATATACATATTTATCAGATTCTTTTTAATCATAGCTTATTACAAGATATTGTATATAGCACCCTATGCTCTAACAGGTCTTTGTTGTTTATCTATTTTATATGTAGTAGTGAGTTTGTTAATCCCAAACTCCTAATTTATCTCTCCCTTCCCTTCCCTTCAGGTAATCATAAATTTCTCTTCTATGTCTGTGAGTTTGTTTCTGCTTTGTTAATAGGTTTATTTGTATCATTTTTTTAGATTCCACATATGAGGTATCATGTGATATTTGTCTTTCTCTGACTTCACTTAGTATGATAATCTTTATGTCCAAAAAGCCAGTGATATCAATATTTATCTCAATTTCTTGATTTCAAATGCAGGCAAACAATTCTGAATAAATATTTTATCATTATTTAGGTCAACACTATGTGTGACAAACTTAACATATGTCAACCACAAGTTGCAACTGCCAATTTAATCCATTGCTTCCTTTATTCAAAATTATTTTCTGAAATACTCTCACAGACATAGAAAATAATAAAAATTAAACTGAAAAACAATAAAAAACTAGTCAGATAAAGAAGGTATGTAGAGAGAGGCTGGGGTTAGGAGATGTAAGCTTTTATGTATAGAATGGATGAACAAGGTCTTACTGTATGGCACAGAGAACTATATTCAATATTCTATGATGGACTATAATGGAAAAAATATTTTATAAAAGAGTATATATATATATATCTAAATCACTTTGCTGTATAGTTGAAATTAATACAAAATTGTAAATGAATTACACTTCAATTTTTAAAAATTGGTAATAAGAAAAAAAAGGATGCTGAAAAATATTTTGGAAGCTAAAAAAACATTTTGGAACCTGGGGTTAGAGATGGACAACCATTTAAAAAGAAAGGTGGAATCCCATTTGGGAGGGAAGCAGAACCAAGGTAGTGCATGGAGGTGGCAGTGGGAATGGAAAGAGGGCATAATTTGAGAAGGAGTGGTGAAGCTTGTCACCAGGATTTGACAATTGCTCAATGTGGGAGGTGAAGGATGGGGGAAACCAGACGTCGCTTTAATTTTTTTAAGATTGAGAGAATTTGATGCCACTAACCAAAGGAGATGTGGGAAAACAAATTGTTAAAATGGATTCAATTTGAGTACTGGCTATTCAGGCAGGTCTAAAAGCATTAGAGTGAAACCTGAGGTTAATATTTGTGACTACAAGACAGAACAAAAATCTCATGAATATAGCAGTTCTTCCAAGATTCTAGCAAATTGGAATTTTTAAAAAATGCATATGGGAGAGAAATAGACTTAATTTTCCCTAGAAGTATTACAACCTTGTTCAAGATTTCTGGCAGAATCCAGAAAAGGAAGAAAGGCGAAAACATGGTTGCCCAAGAGTGCTGTTTTAGTTTTGCATAAGAAACACCGGGAGGAATGACTCTTGCTTTGCCTAATGGACCACGGCTGAGCAAGCTGAAACACGATGTTCCACGTTCCATCTTCCAACTCTGCTCTGTGCCTGAAGTTCGCACTTAATGAGATACACGAGAGACCCCAGTAAATTATGAAATCTACTGTTCTGCTGCTGGTTGAGCTAGGTTTTCACACAACAAAAGCGGGGTCTCGCGTACAGAGGAAAGGGGCTGGAGTTTTAGCTCTTTCCTTGGAGTCACAAAGAGCTGGACATGACTGAACGTGCACGCACATCAAATCTGCATGGGAGGATAAATAACTGTGGTTTAGAATACGGGTTTGGCCCAAGATTTCTTAAGTTCAAATCCCACTACTGCCCTAATGAGAGGAAGTCACAACTTCTCTATGCCTCTAGTCTCTCATCTGTAAAACAGAAATAATCATAACCTCTAAAGGTTGTTGTGAAGACTGAGAAACACATGGTAAGCACACTCAAAAGTTATTAAATAGGATTGCTTCCCAATTACTCTTTTTGGTATAGATACTTTTACCAAGCACTAACGAATAATTCCTCTCATACTTTAGTCTAACCCATGAGACCTCCTATTTTCTACAACAAAAATTTCCCTTGACTTGGAATGAGTAGAGGAGGAACTTCAAGACCTGTGAATGAATTAATGCCTTCTGTAAAGGGAGTTCTCAGAGGCCTCCCCACTCTGAGGTGTCTTTCCTGTATAGGAAGTTAGGCAGACAATTACTCATCCATAAAACAGAATGAAATAATGCCATTTGTAGCAAGATGGATGGACCTAAATATTATGCTAAGTGAAGTAAGCCAGCCAAGACAAAGATAAACATCACATGATGTTGCTTATATGTGAAATCTAAAAATCAAGTAAACTTATTTTCAAAACAGAAAGAGACTCAGACACAGAAAACAAATTTATGGTTACCAAAGCAGAAAGGGCAGGGAATAAATGAGGAGTTTGGGATTAACATATATACTCTGCTATATAATATAGGCAACCAATAAGGACTTACTGCATAAAAACACAGGAAACAACCTACGAGGAAAAAGAGTCTGAAGAATGTGTGTGTGTGTGTGTGTGTGTGTGTGTATAACTGAATCACTGTGCTATATACCCGAAACTAACACATTGTAAATCAACTATACTTCAATTTTTTTAAAAAGCACACAACACAAAAACTGCTCCTACCATGGCTGATTTCAAGCAACCAAAGGAATATTAAGTTGGAAGATCTATGCACAATTTGCTGCGATGAGCCAAAATAAACTTTTTCTTCAATAAATCACTGTCACTACACAAACCACCTCTTAAGCCACCAATGAGCCATTTCTCCTGTATAGTCTCAGATGACACTGCTGTCCTGGGGCACATCTTTTGGAAAAGTTTGGGGGAAATTTCCTCATCTGAACGGGAAATTAGCTGAGAGTCACAGCCAGAAGCATCCTGCACCTCAGGAAGCCTAGCTGTCACAGATCCATCTCTTTAGGGTGACCTCACACATTCATGTCCAGTGACACAGGGTAGTTGTCCTCCTGATTTGGAGTCTTGATCCTGGGAATGGAAAACTGGCCATATCAAAATTCCTATTACAATTTTTTCAGGGATATGCATTCTGCTCTGATGCCTGCCCTGAGAGATGGTCCACGTAAGCTTAGTTCCTCCCATTCCTCTCAACAAGGTATTTGCACTCAATATTTGACATGTTCTCCATTTTTATCACCCAGTGTTGACTTGTCCTTGGCTCTTAGCAGAGAATCAGGCACCTCCTCCTCTGATGAGGAAATGGAGAGACTAGCAAAGAACTCACTGCCGAAGGGCTTTGGAATGGTGCCTATTTGGAAGGAGCTGCGGCTGCGATGGCACAGGAGCGGCAGAGAGGAGCTACCCCACATCCAAGGTCAAGGGTGGCAGCCAAGAGGAGCTACCACATGTCCAAGGTAAGGAGCAGTGGCTGTGCTTTGCTGGAGCAGCCATGAAGAGATACCCTATGTCCAAAGTAAGAGAAACCCAAGATGGTAGGCGCTGAGAGAGGGTATCAGAGGGCAGATAGACTGAAACCACAATCACAGACAACTAGCCAATCTTATCACACGGACCACAGCCTTGTTTAACTCACTGAGACTAAGCCATGCTGTGTGGGGCCACCCAAGACGGATGGGTCATGGTGGAGAGGTCTGACAGAACATGGTCCACTAGAGAAGGGAATGGCAAATGACTTCAGTATTCTTGCTTTGAGAACACCATGAACAGTATGAAAAGGCAAAAAGATAGGACACTGAAAGATGAACTCCCCAGGCGGGGAGGTGCCCAATATGCTACTGGAGATCAGTGGAGAAATAACTCCAGAAAGAATGAAGGGATGGAGCCAAAGCAAAAACAATACCCAGCTGCGGATGCGACTGGTGATAGAAGCAAGGTCCGATGCTGTAAAGAGCAATATTGCATAGGAACCTGGAATGTTAGGTCCATGAATCAAGGCAAATTGGAACTGGTCAAACAGGAGATGGCAAGAATGAACTTCAATATTCTAGTAATCAGCAAATTAAAATGGACTGGAATGGGTGAATTTAACTCAGATGACCATTATATCTACTACTGTGGGCAGGAATCCCTCAGAAGAAATGGAGTAGCCATCATGGTCAACAAGAGAGTCTGAAATGCAGTACTTCGATGCAATCTCAAAAACGACAGAATGATCTCTGTTCGTTTCCAAGGCAAACCATTCAATATCAGGGTCATCCAAGTCTATGCCCCAACCAGTAATGCTGAAGAAGCTGAAGTTGAATGGTTCTATGAAGACCTACAAAACCTTTTAGAACTAACACCCAAAAAAGATGTTCTTTTCATTATAGGGGACTGGAATGCAAAAAGAGGATGTCAAGAAACACCTGGAGTAACAGGCAAATTTGGCCTTGGAATACAGAATGAAGCAGGGCAAAGGCTAATAGAATTTTGCCAAGAGAACACACTGGTCATAGCAAACACCCTCTTCCAACAACACAAGAGAAGACTCTACACATGGACATCACCAGCTGGTCAACACCAAAATCAGATTGATTATATTCTTTGCAGCCAAAGATGGAGAAGCTCTATACAGTCAGCAAAAACAAGACCAGGAGCTGACTGTGGCTCAGATCATGAGCGCCTTATTGCCAAATTCAGACCTAAATTTAAGAAAGTAGGGAAAACCACTAGACCATTCAGGTATGACCTAAATAAAACCCCTTATGATTATACAGTGAAAGTGAGAAATAGATTTAAGGGACTGATCTGATAGATAGAGTGCCTGATGAACTATGGATGGAGGTTTGTGACATTGTAAAGGAGACAGGGATCAAGACCATCCCCATGGAAAAGAAACGCAAAAAAGCAAAATGGCTGTCTGAGAAGGCCTTACAAATAGCTGTGAAAAGAAGAGAGGCGAAAAGCAAAGGAGAAAAGGAAAGATATAAGCATCTGAATGCAGAGTTCCAAAGAATAGCAAGGAGAGATAAGAAAGCCTTCCTCAGCAATCAATGCAAAGAAATAGAGGAAAATAACAGAATGGGAAAGACTAGAGATCTCTTCAAGAAAATCAGAGACACCAAGGGAACATCTTATGCAGAGATGGGCTCGATAAAGGACAGAAATGGTATGGACCTAACAGAAGCAGAAGATATTAAGAAGAGGTGGCAAGAATACACAGAAGTACTGTACAAAAAAGATCTTCACAACCCAGATAATCATGATGGTGTGATCACTCACCTAGAGCCAGACATCCTGGAATGTGAAGTCAAGTGGGCCTTAGGTAGCATCACTGAGAACAAAGCTAGTGGAGGTGATGGAATTCCAGTTGAGCTGTTTCAAATCCTGAAAGATGATGTGAAAGTGCTGCACTCAATATGCCAGCGAATTTGGAAAACTCAGCAGTGGCCACAGGACTGGAAAAGGTCAGTTTCTACATCAATTCCAAAGAAAGGCAATGCCAAAGAATGCTCAATCTACTGCACGATTGAACTCATCTCACACACTAGGAAAGTAATGCTCAAAATTCTCCAAGCCAGGCTTCAACAATACATGAACCGTGAACTTCCAGATGTTCAAGCTGGTTTTAGAAAAGACAGAGGAACCAGAGATCAAATTGCCAACATCTGCTGGATCATGGAATAAGCAAGAGAATTCCAGAAAAATATATCTTTCTGCTTTATTGACTATGCCAAAGCCTTTGACTGTGTGGATCACAATAAACTGTGGAAAATTCTGAGAGAGATGGGAATCCCAGACCACCTAACCTGCCTCTTGAGAAACCTGTATGCAGGTCAGGAAGCAACAGAACTGGACATGGAACAACAGACTGGTTCCAAATAGGAAAAGGAGTACGTCAAGGCTGTATATTGTCACCCTGCTTATTTAACTTATATGCAGAGTACATCATGAGAAATTCTGGGCTGGAGGAAGCACAAACTGGAATCAAGATTGCTAGGAGACATATCAATAACCAGATATGCAGATGATACCACCCTTATGGCAGAAAGTGAAGAGGAACTAAAGAGCCTCTTGATGAAAGTGAAAGAGGAGAGTGAAAAAGTTGGCTTAAAGTGCAACATTCAGAAAACTAAGATCATGGCATCCGGTCCCATCACTTCATGGCAAATAGACGGGGAAACAGTGGCTGACTTTATTTTTTGTGGCTCCAAAATCACTGCAGATGGTGATTGCAGGCATGAAATTAAAAGATGCTTACTCCTTGGAAGGAAAGTTATGACCAATCTAGACAGCATATTAAAAAGCAGAGACATTCTTTTGCCAACAAAGGTCTGTCTAGTCAAGGCTATGGTTTTTCCAGTAGTTATTTATGGATGTGCGAGTTGGACTATAAAGAAAGCTGAGTGCTGAAGAATTGATGCTTTTGAACTTGGTGTTGGAGAAGACTCTTGAGAGTCCCTTGGACTGTGAGGAGATCCAACCAGTCCATCCTAAAGGAAATCAGTCCTGAGTGTTCATTGGGAGGACTGATGTTGAAGCTGAAACTTGAATACTTTAGCCACCTGATGTGAAGAGTGGACTCATTTGAAAAGACCCTGATGCTAGGAAAGATTGAGGGCAGGAGGAGAAGAGGACAACGGAGGATTAGATGGTTGGATGGCATCACTGACTCAATGGACATCGATTTGGGTAGATTCTGACAGTTGGTGATGGATAGGGAGGCCTGGCGTGCTGTGATTCATGGGGTTGCAAAGAGTCGGACATGACTGAGTGACTGAACTGAACTTGGAGCTGGCTCTTGATATCTCTGCTTTACCCAGTGGGCTCAGTCTCCTGTTATCCCTTCACAGCACAACTGTTTCCTTTTGGCAAAGATGACTGGCTGGGGGGCATGCCTTTCCTCATCTTCCTGCCGAGAACCTACTTCGCAGCATGTGGAAGCCGTACACAGAGGAAATGCGTGATATTGCTGTGAAAGCTGCAGAGTGCTGAGAAGGCATTAATTATCTTAACAGTGACCCCCCAGATGGAGTCAAGGGCTTAATTTATTTCATCCTCTTAAACTTTATACACTCTTTTATTCTGGAACTATTTAATGAGCATATGTCAATTTGGTGTTCGAGTCCCATTCTGTTCCTCCCTGTATCACTTGTACTATCCTAGAGTTTCACACACAGAACCCTAAGTTTACCAATGATGCAACTGAGGCTCAAGGAAGTTCAAAGAGCTAGGAAGTTGCAGATACAGTGCCGGGGTCCAGCCCCCGCAGGATCCAGGGAAACCCGAAGGAGAAACGGCGTCGGCGGGGGGTCTCCCATGGCGGCTCCCGGCAATACACGATGTGAATTCACTTCTTTGGATTCCAGTTGCAGCTGTCCCATCACCCTGACACAGGAGAGGTGATCAATAACATGCCTGATAAACCCTCCTTTTCTTCAACCCTGGCCTGATGAAACTTTTGCTCTACCACTCACACTCTATCTTCAAATCACCAGGCAACTACTAAATACAAAAATCAGTCAATCAGCTAGTTCATAGAGGAAGTGATATGGGGGCTGAGTGATGGAAACGGCAGGATCCTGAAGCTGGGGTGGGGGGTGGAAGTAAAGACGCAGGAGGCACAAAACAAGGGACGGACTCTGGGGCTCTCTGAGCGCAGAGGCACTTGCTGTCAGGCAGGCATTTCACACCTCAAGGATGATACAGACAGGTGGTCTTCAAAAGCTTTGGCTCCTGAAACCCCTAAAAGAAGTTTCTACTTCCTTGTGTATTTCTTAAATTAATTTATATTTTAATTGAAGGATAATGGCTTTACAGAATTTTTTGTTTTCTTTCAAACCTCAACATGAATCAGCTATAGGTATACACATGTCCCCTCCCTCTTAAACCTCCCTCCCCATCCCACCCCTCTAGGTTGATACAGAGTCCCTGTTGAGTTCCCTGAGACATACAGCAATTCCCATTGGCTGTCTATGTTACATATGGCAATGTAAGTTTCCATGTTACTCTCTCCACACATCTCACCCTCTCCTCCCCTCTCCCCATGACCATAAGTCTGTTCTCTACGTCTGTCTTTCCATTGCTTCCCTGAAAATAAATAAAAATATGGAACGCTTTGCAAATTTGTGTAACATCCTTGTGCAGGGGCCATGTTAATCTCTGTATTATTCCAATTTTAGTATATGTGCTGCCAAACATCTAAAGCTCTTACATGCTGAAATACTTGGAAAAAATGTATTTTCTAAATTTCTGTATACTGTACACATATTTGACATTTATTTTGGCCAAAACCTTAAGCAGAAGAATCTGTATGTTAGATTTACAAAAAAATATCCACAGACCTTAGTCAAACCCGTTTTTATCAAATTGGCCTGCCAAACCAGAATTACTCTTAGAAACTATCAGACTTCAGTTTCAATTTCAATAGACATATTCATTCATACACTTTATCTATGTGATAACCTTCTCACTCCTTCATTGAAACTCTGAGACAAGACACAGTACTTGGCACAGTTTGAAACCTAGAGAAACAAGATGAGGTCTGTTTCTGCTTGCTTTGGGCTTACCAGGCTCCCTCTCTGGAACAATGTGCTCTGAAATCATCTCTGGGGTGATGCCCAGGAGATTTCTGTATGTCTTGAAACCAGAGTGAGACTATATGCCCAGAGTGAGGCTCCAGATGAGTAGAAGTTTGCCTTTACTTTCTGAAGCAGAACTCATATGGATCCTCCAGCAAAAAAAGTTATTGGAAAGCAATTTAAATGGAAGTTGAGAATCTGGAAGTTAATCCCCTTAAATGCTAACTATGCCCAGCAGCCCCTGAAATCTTTAGCTACCTTCACCTGCACTGCTGTGAACGATGCCTTCTAGACCCTGCTCTCACATCCCAAATTTCCCTCTTTCATGACTCAGGATTGTCAAACCGGCCCCCTGGCCACTACTGCAGTGCCCATCTAGATTTCTCTCTCTAACCCTCTGCCTTCAAAACCTAGGCTTCAAATTCCTGATTCTGACCACCTTTCCTTCATTCTGGAAAAACGCCTTTACTTCAGGAAGAGAGATTTTAAAGAGACACTAAACTGATTTGTATGAAGGTATTAAGGACTGAGACAGCCTACCTAAATCTTAAAGTATTGTTTGCATTTTTCAAAGAAAAACTTGCTTACCAGAAGGAGTCTCCCATGGGCTGGAAATTCAGGTGAATATATGAGAAGCTGTGGGCACTGGGGGCTTCCCTCATAGCTCAGCTGGTAAAGAATCCACCTGCAATGCAGGAGACCTGGGTTGGATCCCTGGGTTGGGAAAATCCCCCGGAGAAGGGAAAGGCTACCCACTCCAGTGGACACTGGGAAGGAAATATTTTAGGTTAATTCCAGGATAATTAATGACCAGTTTTGATCACTGTGCTGAGAAACAGTAACTTGTTAAGTAGGGTC
Source organism: Oryx dammah (assembly GCF_014754425.2). Classification (NCBI taxonomy): domain Eukaryota; kingdom Metazoa; phylum Chordata; class Mammalia; order Artiodactyla; family Bovidae; genus Oryx; species Oryx dammah. The sequence continues at coordinate 8,213,625 of NW_024070198.1, forward strand.
TGAGCCTGGCAAGGGCTTCCCCGGTGGCTCAGTGGTAAAGAATCCTCCTGCCAATGCAGGAGACACAGGTTCAGTCTCTGGGTTGGGAAAATCCCCTGGAGAAGGAAAAAGCAAACCACTCCAGTATTCTTGCCTGGGAAATCCCATGGACAGAGGAGCCTGGTGGGCTACAGTCCATGGCTTTCAAAAGAATCAGACATGACTTAGAGACTAAAAAATAAACTCGACAAGTAGCAACCCCCACCCCCTGCCACCATTTAAAATCTTGCAGGTACTAACTGGTACTAACATCTATTCAGTGTCAGCTGACAGATGTTGCTGCAGAGTCAGAATGGAGATGCAATGAGATGCACACAAACTTAAGTCCCTCTATCCTTGGAAATTCCATCCAACCCAAGTTTTTGGATTAGTTCTAGTCCACTCTAAATCGGAGTTGTTCTAAAATCAATAGAATAGAGAAAGTCACTAAAAGTGTTGGGAAAGCCCAGGAGATCCAGATGAGGGGATTCATTTATAAAAAGAACTGAGATTCTAAAGGTTATTTCAGGTCATGCTGCACACACCTGAGATGAAAGTCAAGCTGTAAGAAAGATAAATACCACATTCAAATGTGACTGCTCTCACTCAGGCATTTGGTAAATTTGGAGAAGTTTGTTCTTTAAGCTTAAGAATATGAACCTCGCTTTCCAAAATGAGGTAGGAAAGTGGATTTCTGCCACTTGGCTTCATCCATTCAGCAAATAATTCTGCAAACTCAATCCATATCTCCGAATGTAGATACGATCATTCACAGAAAGAATAGCCAAAATGATACCTTTTGAATCCTACTATTACCATGACATTCAAATGACCTGACCACACAGCACCAGAATTCAGATAAAAATTAAAGAAACTTGGCCAATCAGAAGCATAAATGAGTATTAAGAATCTGTTTCCCTGCCCCTCTATTATTTCATTATAAATAGCAGCTAATAAACATCTGTTCCTTTTCAGTGTGCAAGGGTTCTTGTTTGCAAACATGAACAACCACTGCTTTGTTCTCACGGGAGAAAACAAAACACTATCAATCAAAGCAAAGCTCCGTACGTACCTAGACCCACTGCGGCAGCTGCTTGTTCAGAGCCGCGTGTCACTGCTTCAAGCCTGAGTGCCAGGACGCTTCTGAATCCTCGGCCCCTGCTCTTCTGAGTCAGGCTGCAGGCTGAATGCTCTACCCCAGCAAGCCAAGGCTCACCAACCAACTTAACTACTTACGTGCTGACTCACGCACGGGGCAGGGCGCACCCCAGCTGAGCCTGCCTGCGGGCTGAAGTCCTGCACCATCCTTGAAAGGTCACACCTGGAGCTCATCTCAGATCATTCGTTATCTCACACTGAACTGCTCCTTCCATTCGATTTGGAAAATACTAAATTTTCCCCCCACCGCACCCACCACACACCACTAACAGGAGACTTTGCAGGACAAATCAGCACAGAGATTTAAGTTAGGACCTTGTTAGATGAATGATTTCCCTAGTGGCTCAGATGGTAAAGCATCTGCCTGCAAGGCTGGAGACCTAGGGTTCAATCCCTGGGTCGGGAAGATCCCCTGGAGAAGGGAATGGCAACCCACTCCACTATTCTTGCCTGGAAAATCCTATGAAGAGAAAAGCCTGGTGGGCTCGAGTCCATGGGGTTGCAGAGTTGGACATGATTGAGCAACCAACACTTTGGGCAAGGAGATGCCCCCTCTTTTCTAGAAAGCTTGCGACCGGACAGAGAAACTTGATTATACAGTCACTTTGGTAATTTGGAGAAGCATCTACTAGGACAGTGTTTACATTTTCCCTGATGTCTTTCCCAGGCTAAACCAAACATCAGTTTCCCACACGTGTCTTTGTTTTCATCACATGGTTACTAGGATCCCTAGTGAAAATGTTGTTCATTCTTCTAACCCCTTGGGGCCCAGATCAGCAGGTACTGAAGGCAGGGAAAAGAAAGCAAAGCAAAGATTTCTAAGGTTTGATGAAGTCTTTGAAGTCCATTTCATTCCACCCAGGTCACACACAGAAGGCACAGAAGGTTAGAATTCCTAAAGAAAAGCCATACTGCTTTTCCAGTTATTGGTGGGCCCCTTGAATTAGCAGCTGGTGGAGCAAAAACTTGCTCCCAGCCTAGGTCAAGTCCTTGTTTTTCTTCAGGCTCTAGCTGAGTCTAGCCTAGGAGTCACATGGAGAGGAAGTTGAGGAGAGAGGAGTGTACAGGGAGGGACATTTGTTTGGAAATGACTATTGCAGGCAGGCAGGAAACAGACAGCCAATTGTGTGGGGACTTACTGCCAGAGTTCCCTCTTCTTCCCCCTTTGACTGTAGCTGCAGAGTTGCCAGCTCGGGTTTATCAGCTGCTAATTGGGCTCCAAAGCTCTAGGGCCTCCTTTGCCTAAAGTTGCATCTACCTGGGGGCCTGTAAGCTCCAGCAAAGGTAGTACAAATCCATCTGTGCACAGAACACAGCCTGTAAACTGAATGTGTAATAATAGTGATATTGTAGCAATAGGAGTAGCTACTAGGTTAAATGCTTACTCTCTGGCAGCCAATGAGCTAAATGCTTTACCTATGTTCTGTAGCAAGAACTCAGTAGTTCTTGTTACAGAATCTGTGTTCCTCTCTTCTTCACCTCCCGTGCCATCAGGAATAACCATGCAACTGGAAGTCTGACCAATGAAGAGTGAGCAGAAGTGGTATGTACCAATTCCATTTTCAACCTATAAAATCTTCCTGTGTGTGATCTTCTGGGCTCCAGGCAGATTTGGAGGGAGATACTGCTAGTGACCTTGTAGGTTATGGAAAGAAGGAAGTGAAAAGCCTCCATCAGCCTGAATGACCACATAGCGAGAGCTGCTAACCTTCGTAACGACAGGCATACTTCATTTTATTGCTTCACTATATTGTGCCTTGCAGCTGTTGCAGTTTTCATAAACGGAAGATCTGTGATGACTGTGAAAGGAGCAAGTCTAAAGGAGCCATTTTTCTCCAACAGCATTTGCTCACTTACTGTCTCAGTGTCACATTTTGGTCATTCTCACGGTATTTCAAACTTTTTCGTTATGATCAGTTGTCATGGTGATTTGTGATCAGTGAGTTATCTTTGAAGTTACTATTACCAAAAAAATCACAACTTTCTATAGGTTCAGATCATGGTTAGCAATTTTTAGCAATAAATTACTTTTAATCAAGGTATATATATATTGTTATTTTAGACAGGTTGCACACTTAATAGACTATAGTATATAAACATAAATTCTATGTGCACTAGGAAACCAAAGATTTCATGTGGCTCTGCTTTATTGAAGAGGTCAAAAACTGAACCCACAATGTTTCTGAGGTATGCCTGTGTTTTTAAATATGAGGGAAAAAATTGGATGCCAACCTAAAAATGCATGTTTCTGAATTCTTTTAGAGATATGTAAGCAAAACAGTTTAAAGACCGGTTGTCTATAGAACAAAGACCAGACCCATTAACCAGGTATTCAGACTCACCCAGTCCAAGTCCTTTCCTTTATTTTTGATATTTCTCCTGGTCAGTCTCCCACTCTGGGCACATGGATTCTCTTTACAGTTCCTAAATGTACCTGTCATATCCTACCCCGGCTCAAACTTTTACCCTCGCCCAGCACACTTTCCCAACTACTCCCTGCTGAACTGAATCATACCTTGCTGAAGCAACTTGAAAACGTGGTTGCAAATCCTCTGACATGCCATCCATAGAAAAGTGGGTATCTATGTCATCTTCCCTCTGGAGGGCCAGTGACTGCTTATGTCTGACAACAGAGACTGTAGAAGTGAAGCCACGTGACTTCTGAGGCCAGGTTGTAAAAAGCCGTACAGCATCCATATTTCCTAGAACACTAGCTCTTGGAAATATTAACAAAATTCAACTGAGTACAGTGTAAAGACCTTACTGGGTTTCATTTAGTGATTCATGAATCAGGCAGCATGGAGATTTTGCTCCATATTTGAAAGTCATCACAGACTTTGGAGCCGTGCAGTTGCACGCTCTGGCTTTTAGAAAGCTTACTCTAGTATCCATCACCTGGATTCTATATGAAAGCACACACAATGCATAGGTTTTAATGTGGAGGCTTTTGCAATATCCAAGCAAGAGCCTTAGGCTAGAACGCTAGAAGAGGAAATAATGTTAAGTGGTTATCACATGGATGTGTTTTGAAGGCAGAGTCAGAATCTCCTGTTGGGATTCATAAACAAGAGAGAAAATAGGAGTCAAGAACGATTCCAAAGATTTTTAGAACTGGTAGAATGGAGTTGACCTCTGCTGAGACGGGGAAGAATATGAGAGAAATATGTTTGGTTGAAGAGACTCAAGCACTGGGTATCTGTAAAAATAATTCTGGAGGGATTCTTTAGTTCAAGACCTTATGAAAATGACCAGCAGAGGTTGGTCAGAAATGATCTAATATCTGCAAAGATAATGAGAGAAAACTCTGTCTCAGAAGGTAATAGGATTCTATGTGGTACAAGGGGGACATTTTTGATAGTTATGAATTGGTTTTGATGTGAATTAGAAATATAAATTATAGAGTCAGGCTAAAGCAATTTTTAAAGGAATTTATTGCAAGAAAGGTATTAATTAATAGTACTGGGGAAAATCATATCAACTATTCACTAATGGATGAACTTTGGGACAAACTGGTATATAATTTAATAGCCAATTAATTTAAGTATCTTTAAAGGTCAGTCTCTGAGAAGCCTTAACCATTGAATCTGTTCTGTTCCATCCAAATTCTTACTCATTTACTGTTGACTAATTGTCTTTGGTCATTTCCTCCAAACATAACTTTTTTTTTCACATGAGATTAGTGCAGGAGGGGTGTGTTCTATATCAAAGGCCAAATATAGCATTTGTAGATAATTCTCATTTGGAAGTGAAGTGAAGTTGCTCAGTCGTGTCCAACTCTCTGCGACCCCATGGACTGCAGCCTACCAGGCTCCTCCATCCATGGGATTTTCCAGGCAAGAATACTGGAGTGGGGTGCCATTTCCTTCTTCATCTCATTTGGAGATTATATGTAATTATTCAAAGTGCACTCTAATTGCTGTTCTTGTAGTTCATTTCTGGAAAAGAAGATGTTTTGTTTTTCTAAGTCCTGCCTTAACCCCCATCCTCAAATCCCAGCTAGTGGCCTCTCCTGAGTCTGTAGGCAGCTCCTGTGACACCATGATCTTCAGTGCTTTCAGTTCAGTCCCTCAGTCGTGTCTGACTCTTTGCGACCCCATAGACTGCAGCACACCAGGCCTCCCTGTCCATCACCAACTCCTGGAGTTTACCCAAACTCATGTCCATCAAGTCAGTGATGCCATCCAACCATCTCATCCTCTGTCGTCCCCTTCTCCTCCCACCTTCAATCTTTCCCAGCATCAGGGTCTTTTCCAATGAGTCAGTTCTTCACATCAGGTGGCCAAAGTATTGGAGTTTCAGCTTCAACATCAGTCCTTCCAATGAACACTCAGGACTGATCTCCTTTAGGATGGACTGGTTGGATCTCCTTGCAGTCCAAGGGACTTTCAAAAGTGCTTTAGCCAACAGCATTTCCTGGGAAGAATCCCTTTCTGCTTAGAGTAGGAATTGGAAAGAAGTTATCCCACGAATCCCAGAATATGACCCTACTACTGCACCCCCTAAATACATGTAAGTTATTCACCCTCAATCCTCAAAGCAGCCCCTGTGAAGTAGCTACTATTAATCTACCCAACTCACAACCAACACCCAAGGCTCAAGTACTGGCACAACCTAAGTCACACGGCTGGTGAGTGACACAACTCATTTTCTGCTCCCTACATTTTCACTGTTCAGTGGAGACAACAAGCACTTTGCTGGGTCCCTTTCTCATAGTTTTGCCTCCTCCCCAACTCCCCTCACCCTGCACCCAGGACATCTTGGGGGATATTTTCAGGGATTACTATTTTAGCTAACGATAAGGCTTTTGCCTTGGTGAATGAAGCATACAAACGGAGAGGAATATGGAGAGAGAATACAGAAAAGAAATCTGTGCCAGCAGCGGGGCTGCAAGAGGAGGTTTGGGGGAGACAGAAGCCGAGAGAGAGCTGGAGAAAGAGTGAGGGGTTTCTAATGGGGCTGTCAATTTCACTTTTGTGGAGCACTGGTATGATTTCTTCTTCCTGAAATGTTTGGTAGAATTCACCAGCAAACTCCATGGGGCTTCCAATTTAACTTTTTCACATCTAATTCTGATGGTGTGTGATACAGCCCTATTTCCTCAAGGCCCGTGATATGGGTAATGCTGCTGTTCCATCTGGCAGCCAGCTACTCAGGTATGCTCAGTTTGTGAAAATTAATCTGTGTATACTTTTCTGTGTGTCTGGAATACTTTGGTAGATTTTCTAAAAATAGTTGCACTCTGTTCAATTTTTTTAAGTATCTCTGGTTCAAACTGACTTAATAAGGAACATTGTTAAACCACATAACAAGTCCAAGGAAGGCAGCCCCAGAGTTGGTTACTTCAGCATCTAATAAAATCATTAGGGACCCAGTTCCTCAATGATACTAAGTCAGTTATGCCCTCAGAACTTCTAGGCATTATATCTAGACTCAACCTTGCCAACCTGAAGGGGGTATTTTCAATGTTGGGTCCCTTTTTAAGAGCAAGAAAAATTTCCTGAAAGTATAATAGGTCTGGTAATTTTTTACAGGATCAAACACACCCTGACCCAACAATCCCACACCTGGCTATTTACCTATGAGAAAAGAAAACATATATACACATGGGCTTACCTCAGAGATATTGCAGGTTTAATTCCAAACCACTGCAATAACACAAGTCACATGAAATTTCCCAATGCTTATAAAAGTTATGCTCACACTATCCTATATTAAGAGTACAATAATAGTATTATGTCTAAAAAATGCATATGCCACGATGTAAAAATACTTTCTTGATAAAAAATACCGTCATCTGAGCCTTTCTGGTGGAGAGTTTGAAATATTGCAAAAATCACCAAAATGTTAGACAAACGCATGAAGTAAGCAAAAGCTGTTGGAAAAATGGTGCTAATACTTGATCAATGCAGGATTGCCACAAACCTTCAATTTGTAAAAATGAAGTATCTCTGAAGCACAATAAAGCAAAGTGCAACAAAATGAGGTATGTCTGTATATACAGGCACATATGTACATATATGCACACATACAGAAAACGTATACAAGACTGTTCTGACCTGCCTGATTTATAACATCCAAAATTTGGAAATAGTCTAGATATCAATCTATAGAAGAGTGGATAAACAAACTGTGATATATTTATTCAATGAAATACTAATAAAAAATTATCAATACACATGACAATATGAATAAATCCAAAATTATTATGCAGAGTGAAATAAGTGAGACACAGAGTGCTTACATAGTACATGGTAGGGAAAAAAAATCAATGGCGGAAAAAAAAGGATACATGCCTCTGGAGTGAGAGGGAGAAAGACTGGCCAGGATTGACTGGGAAGGCATAGAGCTCTCTGGGGAGATACTAATGTTCAAGGTCACAACAGGTGTTTGAGTTACATAGGTCCATGCATTTGTCAACTTGGTAAATATGCACTTAAGATTTGTGTATTCTTCAGTTATAAATTTCACCTTGAAAAAAACTGAACAAATTTTGAATTTTGATTAATGAATGCCAAAGTATTTAGGCAGCAGAATTTGTAAAGATAAGAGTAACTGACAGATAAAAAGATAGACAAATGGATTGGTATGTGTTACAGCAAGCTAAAAAAAATTAAGGTAGAAACTGGGTGGTGCCTCCAGGGGTTCTCAAGGTGAAATTCTTCTCAATTTAGTGCACACTTACATTTTCTCATAATAAAATATTGGCAAGGAATGAGTTTATAACAAAAAGGATTTCAATGCCAGATAAATTTGGAAAATATTAATGAAATTTAAGTAGATTTCTTTAAAGGGAAGATTTATTAGAGTCTTAGATACACTGATATGAATGCTGAAATTATACATGTGTGTGTGTGCCCGTGTGTATTTTCTAACTTAGATTTTCTCCAACATCGAAACCAAACTGCAAGGGAAGGGAGAACTGGGATACAGAGAATGCTGCGCTCTCTGGTCCCCAGTGGCCCCTTGCCCTCCAGGGACCACCATCCAATGCCTCTCGTCCCCAAGGCCTCAGCCCCAATTCCACCAGCTCATTTGCCTTCAGTCCTGGGTATATGATACAAGCTGCTCTAAATCAGAACAGAAACCAGCAGGTCTTTCTAGTGAGCTTGGCTGCCTTTCCCACTCTGACCTCCTTTCAGCAATAGGAAGATTGCCATCTATTCCTCATCATTTTTGTCAGATGAGAAAGACCTGGATTCAGACTCCTCTCATTCTCAAGAAGAAAATGGATTTCCCAGGGTCCAAGCAAATTCATTGTTGTTACTGATTTTAATTGGTGATTATGCTCTGAACATCTTGAGAAATTAAGCCAGTTTTGATAACCCAGATCTATGGGAAGCCAAATTGTCACAGTTCTCCATACTTGCCATGTGTTAAAGTGACATTTCTGCTACCTTCCCATCTAATTTTGGTGACTTTGTTTGAATTCAGACTTGTGTGGATGTTAATAGCATGTGGAGGTTATATGTGCTGAATGCATTGACATTTTATCTCCCAAGGAACCATATCACCACCCCACACCCCCAACAACTTTTGCTGTGTGTTGGGTGCAATTGGTGCAGAGGATTGTACAAGAACAAGACCTTCTGGCTCTATTCCTGGCTTCAATTCCTCTGCCTCTTGCAGTGGCTTCCCTCAGGGCTCAGGAAACAGGAGCCCCAGGGGAAATCTCATTAGGCAGCCCCTTGGCCCCAGGGCTCTGAGTGTCCACTGCAAGCTGAGTGAACAGGAACGTGAGCTCTGTAGAATCATCCAGTGTCAGCTCAAGTGCTCAGGAATGCGCTCCAGAATCCAGGGCCAGCAATGCTTCCAAAGCACACATGTGCCAGGAGCACTAATTGGACACAATTCCTTTTAAGCCATTTGCTTTTATATGTTCATCCCTGGAGCCCATGGAGAAACGGAGCTAGCAACTGCCTGCAGATTCATCTGCCCGCCTCTGGTAGGGAGCCTGCAAGGGTCACTGAAACAGTTTGTAATTTTGCCTGCTGTAAAATGGAAGTTTATGCTGCAAACACTCTTGTCTTCTCACTTCTTACCCGTCAGGGGCTTCAGTCACAGCCAAACACCAGCCAGAGGTCAAAAGTCTCTCAGCCAATAAGGTGTATAATGAATACATTATCAAGTGTGGCAGTGATTTGACTGTGTCCTCTTAAAGCCAAAAAAGGAAAAAAAAAAAAAAAAAAAGAAACAGACAAAACCCCTAAAGGCCAATGATTTCAGAGACGACTGCAAAACAAACATTTTAAGTCAGATCATGCATTTTCCAAAATGACTTTTTCCCCACTTGAACCACCATCCTAAAGTATCAGGAAGTTTTCGCTACACATCCCAGTGGGAAACCCAATACTTGCCTTTCCACGGTCACAGGCTCTTCATTACATAAAAGAGAATGTATAAAAGACAGACTGCTTTGGCTGAAACCATCTTTTCCTCTCCTCTCTCAGGCTGATAAATAGTATTAGCAGAAAACAATTCAGACAAATACCAGTTCTCTTAAGTGCCAACAAATCATGGTAGCCATCCATGTTTTTCTTCATTGCTGCCCTGGCTCACCCCCAAAGTGCCGTAGCCACGTGTTCCAGGAAACAAACTCACTCAGAAGGACAATGCAGATGGTGGAGCGCAGTTCATTACACCAGCAGGCCCAAGACAGAGTCTCCTCTTAGCCTAGGACCTCGACCAGTTTTTGTGAAAACCTTATATACCCAAGTGTACGTGCACAAACCCACCTCCCCAAATTCCCTGACAATCAAAGTTAACCCGTGATTCATATGCCTTAAGCCTAGGTAGTTAACAGTGGACAATTATCAATAGGCCTGTGGACATACCACAATAAGCATAATAGAATGTATGATTCTATTCGGTTACACAGATAATCAGGGTATTCTTTTCTGGGGGTCTGGTTTTCCAGTTGGTATGTCGTTTCCATAGATACTGGGCATTATAGCTCAAACTCCACAGTCCGGCCCATGATGGAGTCCTGCTTTCAAGATAGAGCCTGTTCTGTTTCCTCCTTCAAAAGAAGACTAGGTCACACTGTTTCAGAGTCAACCAATTCTTCTAACAACCCACTGTGCACGTACATCAGACATTCAAAATTCTGGGGCAAGTATTTTACCAGAAACGCTAAGATATACGCGCTTCTCTGGTGGCTCAGCAGTAAAGAATCTGACGGCCAGTACAGGAGACCTGGGTTTGATCCCTGAGTTGGGAAGATCCCCTAGAGAAAAGAATGGCAACCCACTCTAGTATTCTTGCCTGGAGAATCCCCATGGACAGAAGAGCCTGGCAGGCTACAGTCCATGGGGGTCTCAGAGTCAGACACGACTGAGTGACTAAGCAGGCAGGTTCAGCTTACTGATAATGTATACTCACTCGGAAGTTCAAATAAAGGCTGAGTGTGGACTTGGTTTTTCTCGGTGTTTCAGTCTTTCTCTGGCTGGGACCAGTCTTTTCCTTGCCTGGGACTTCTTTCTTGGCTCCACAGGGCGTTCATCTCTCTCATTTTCCTCTCTAGAATGACAGTGGTTATCAGTGAGCACTTATCTTGAATGCATGCCACATCACTGCCCCACATTACACCACAACATAAGTAAAATCATCTCTATTTTATAAGGGAGGAAACAGGCTCAGAAATAATTGGTCAAGGCATACAGTGCCTATAAGCTTTCAGAGATGGGATTTGAACACATCTGAGTCCCCAGTTCATGCCCCTAAGGATACACCCTATTTTCTCTTTGAGTTTTTCTTCTGCCCTAGAAAATTACTCCCATTCTTCATAAAACAATGGAGCCATTCATTTATTGACCCTTTCAACTACCATGCCTTTATCAAGTACCTAACACAAATTTAAACAGAAAGAAGTGCTTAGTTTACTCCCAAAGAGAAGGCATTTCCTTTGAACCTGTTATTTTCCTCTACTTCTGCCCCACAGGGTTTTTTCAATTTCCACAAACACCCAGGTACCTACACAATCCATGATGGTCTTCAGAGTCCATGGTTGCATGGTTTGATTCCAAAATGGCACAAAAGTAGATGGCCACATTAAGGGTTTCTAGAGAAAGTGTGATAGCAGACTGTTAAGATCAGGATGTCTCTAGATAAGATCACTCTAACAATGACCTAAACAATCTGTGTCCTTTTAGGAAGCACTCTGGGTTTATATCTGAATGTGCCTTTCTGCATCTAAGAGCTAATGCATCTAAGACTCAAAGTCGAGAGAGAGGAATTGGACACAGATCTAGTTGGGAAATAAAGGCAAGTGGGATATCATGGTTGAAGTTTTTGCTGGAAATAATATGGATTGGGATATCTAAAGAGATTAAAAAAACAACCACCCTTGCTATTTCCTACTCACAAAGGAAAAATGTGTTGGGTTACCAAATTAAAAATATTTAGAACTTGTATTAGTTCAAACTAAAAAAAGGTACTCAGTCAAAGAAATGAGAAGCTACTGACTAAACAAACAGAAAATACTGTACAAATATAAAAAGTAGAACTTGGTAGATATCAATTCAAATATATATATATAATAGTTTAAATATGAAAGATCTAAATACACTAATTAAAAGGCAGAGATTCAACATACATTTAAAACAATCAAATACTATCTATAAGAAACAGATGGTGAGGCACAAGGAGGCCTGGCGTGCTGCAGTCCATGGGGTCAATTCAAATATATACCAATTCAAATACATACACACACAGAGAGTCGGACATGACTGGGTGACTGAACAAATAAACAGAGAGATGAAGATGATATAATAAAGGAGTCACCAATATTCATTGCAGCACTGTTTACAACAGCCAAGACATGGATGCAACTTTAATGTCCATTGACAGAGGACTGGATAAAGAAGATGTGGTACACATATACAACGGAATATTACTCAGCCGTTAAAAAGAATGGGATAACGCCATTTGCAGCAACATGGATGAACAAAGTGTCGTACTGAGTGAAATCAGTCAGCAAAGGAGAAATACGGTATGACATCCCTTATAAGTGGAATCTAAAAAAGAAATGACACAAATGAATTTACAAAACAGAAAGAGACTCACAGACTTAAGAAACAAACTTACAGTTGCCAGGGGGAAGGGACAGTTAGGGAGTCTGGGATGGACAGGTACACACTGCTATATTTACAATGGATAACCAACAAGGACCTACTCTATAGCAGATGGAACTCTGCTCAATGTCATGTGGCAGCCTGGATGGGAAGGGACTTTGGGGGAGAATGGATACCTGTATATGTATGGCCGAGTCCCTTTGCTGTTCACCTGAAACGACAACAACATTGTCCACCAGCTGCACCCCAATACAAAATAAAAAGCTCAAAAAAAAAAAATAAATAAATAAAGGGGTCAGTTCTCTAAGAAAATGTGAACAGACCTAGTATGTGTACACCTGAGAACAGAACATCAAAATGTGTGTGGTTCTGGGCCACCATGGGGTTAAGAGGGCACTCTGGGTTGGCTCCTCTGGGTGCTGGAACCATTCCTTACCCTCACCTGAAATGCCATGCCTGCTCCCTGTAGACACACACCTTTGACACAGAAGCTGTGATACTGGAGGTTCTATAGGCCTCTGGATCTGCACTCCTTCTGTTGCTGTTGTTAAACTTTTGGGGGGGGGGGAGGACTGCCTATTTCACTGAACTCTGCCTAGTCTCCAGTAAGCTTTCCCCAAGAAGTCTCAAGAGATCCTCAAATCTTTACACACAAAAACCGTGATGTGTTAATGGAATAACGGCTCTTATAAATAAGTACTATTCTCAGTGACCAAACGGTGCATATATGCTATTGTGATTAATAAACCACAAATTCTCTTGAGGACCTTTCTAATTCATAAGCATGTGTTTTCTCAGTCATTTGATGCTAAACCATACCACTGTGCCACATCAGGGCTCAAGAACAGGATTTCTGAAACACACGATAAATAGGAACTCTTACAATAAATCCTCACTTCATTCTTCTCACCAAGAGCAAACCGGAGCCATTTGCAACGTCCTTCTGTGCCTTCCTGGAATGCTGCTGCCCAGCCACTCTCTGAACCCTCTACGTCCTCTGGGGCCCAACTCCAGCCTTCTTCTTGTCACTTTCCCTCACTCTTAGTCCACCTCTCACTCACCATGCCCATCTCTGCCCTCCTGTGGGAGCTGGAGTCTGGGCCCTCTGAAGGCAGGCTTTGTTTAAGTTTCTGCTTATTTGTTCTCTGGGCTAGCAGACAGACAAGAATGTTAAGGGGCTGATAAAACAGAATTTCAAGACAGCAGCTTTGATTCATTCAAAACGAGTTTCCCCACCAAAGAGAGAAAAAGTGTGTCAAAATGAAGGGCTCCAAGGAGCATATCCCATTTCTCAGTTAATTGAAAACCTGACTTTTTGTATAGTGGTGGTCAAATTAGTGTTAGCAGGCTGACAAAGGAGGCAAGAATATACAATAGAGAAAAGACAGTCTTTTCAGTAAGTGGTGCTGGGAAAACTGGACAGTTACATGTAAAAGGATGAAATTAGAATATTCCCTAACACCATGCACAAAAACCAACTTAAAATGGATTAAAGACCTAAATTTAAGGCCAGACACTATAGAACTCTTAGAGGGAAATAAAAGCAGAAGATTCTTTGACATAAATCACAGCACATCTTTTTGGATCCACATCCTAATATAATGAAAATAAAAGCAAACAAATGAGACTTAATTAAACTTAAAAGCTTTTGCACACCAAAGGAAACCATAAACAAAATGAAAAGACAACCCACAGAATGGGAGAAAATATTTACAAACAAAGCAACCGACAAGAGATTAATCTCAAACAGCTCATGTAGCTCAAAAAACAAAGAAAAGAAAAAAAGAAAAAAATTTCACTCAAAAAATGGGCAGAAGATCTAAATAGACATTTTTCCAAAGAAGACATATGAATGGCCAAAAAGCACATGAAAAGTGCTCAACATCATTAATTGTTCAGTTCAGTCGCTCAGTCGTGTCCAGCTCTTTGCGACCCCATGAATCGCAGCACGCCAGGCCTCCCTGTCCATCACCATCTCCCTGAGTTCACTCAGACTCATGTCCATCGAGTCAGTGATGCCATCCAGCCATCTCATCCTCTGTCGTCCCCTTCTCCTCCTGCCCCTAATCCCTCCCAGCATCAGAGTCTTTTCCAATGAGTCAACTCTTCGAATTATTAGAGAAATGCAAATCAAAACTACAATGAAGTATCACTTCAAGTAGGTCAGAAAGGCCATCATCAAAAAAATCTACAAACAATAAATACTAGAGAGGGTGTGAAGAAAAGGGAACCCTCCTACACTGTTGGTGGGGTGTAAGTTGGTACAACCACTAAGGAGAACAGTATGGGGGTTCCTTGAAAAACTAAATACAGAACTACCATATGACCCAACAATCCCACTCCTGGGCATGTATCTAGAGAAAACCATAATTCAAAAAGATACACTCCCCCCAACATTCACAGTAGCACTATTTACAATACCAAGACACAGAAGCAATCTAAATCATCATCAGTAGAGGAATGGATAAAGAATATGGTACGTATATACAAAGGAATGCTTTCTAAGGCCCACAAAGCTAGTGGAGGTGATGGAATTCGAGTTGAGTTATTTCAAATCCTGAAAGATGATGCTGTGAAAGTGCTGTACTCAATATGCCAGCAAATTTGGAAAACTCAGCACTGGCCACAGGACTGGAAAAGGTCAGTTTTCATTCCAATTCCAAAAGCAATGCCAAAGAATGCTCAAACTACCGCACAATTGCACTCATCTCACATGCTAGTAATGCTCAAAATTCTCCAAGCCAGGCTTCAGCAATACGTGAACTGTGAACTCCCTGATGTTCAAGCTGGTTTTAGAAAAGGCAGAGGAACCAGAGATCAAATTGCCAACATCCGCTGGATCATGGAAAAAGCAAGAGAGTTCCAGAGAAACATCTACTTCTGCTTTATTGACTGTGCCAAAGCCTTTGACTGTGTGGATCACAATCAACTGTGGAAAATTCTGAAAGAGATGGGAAAACCAGACCACCTAACCTGCCTCTTGAGAAATCTGTATGCAGGTCAGGAAGCAACAGTTAGAACTGGACATGGAACAACAGACTGGTTCCAAATCAGGAAAGGAGTACATCAAGGCTGTATATTGTCACCCTGCTTATTTAACTTATATGCAGAGTACATCATGAGAAATGCTGGGCTGGAAGAAACACAAGCTGGAATCAAGATTGCCGAGAGAAATATCAATAACCTCAGATATGCAGATGACACCACCCTTATGGCAGAAAGTGAAGAGGAGCTAAAAAGCCTCTTGATGAAAGTGAAAGGGGAGAATGAAAAAGTTGGCTTAAAGCTCAACATTCAGAAAACGAAGATCATGGCATCTGGTCCCATCACTTCATGGGAGATAGATGGGGAAACGGTGGAAACAGTGTCAGACTTTATTTTTGGGGGCTCCAAAATCACTGCAGATGGTGACCGCAGCCATGAAATTAAAAGACGTTTACTCCTTGGAAGAAAAGTTATGATCAACCTAGATAGCATATTCAAAAGCAGAGACATTACTTTGCCGACTAAGGTCTGTCTAGTCAAGGCTATGGTTTTTCCTGTGGTCATGTATGGATGTGAGAGTTGGACTGTGAAGAAGGCTGAGTGCTGAAGAATTGATGCTTTTGAACTGTGGTGTTGGAGAAGACTCTTGAGAGTCCCTTGGACTGCAAGGAGATCCAACCACTCCATTCTGAAGGAGATCAACCCTGGGATTTCTTTGGAAGGAATGATGCTAAAGCTGAAACTCCAGTACTTTGGCCACCTCATGCGAAGAGTTGACTCATTGGAAAAGACTCTGATGCTGGGAAGGATTGGGGGCAGGAGGAGGAGGGGACGACCAAGGATGAGATGGCTGGATGGCATCACGGACTCAATGAACTCGATGAATTCCGGGAGTTGGTGATCGACGGGGAGGCCTGGCATGCTGTGATTCATGGGGTCGCAAAGAGTCGGACACGACTGAGCGACTGAACTGAACTGATACAAAGGAATACTACTCACCCATAAAAAGAATGAAGTAATGCCATTTGTGGCAACATGGATGGGCCTAGAGATCATCATATGGAGTAAAGGAAGTCAGAGGAAGACAAATAGACGATACTGCTTATACGTGGAATCTAGAAAAATGGTACAAATGAACTTACTTACGAAACAGAAACAGTCACAGATGTCGAAAACAAACTTATGGTTACCAGAGGAGAGATAAGAGAGATAAACTGGGAGACTAGCATTGACATATACTGATATAAAATAGGTAACTAATAAGAACTTACTGTATTCTACAGGGAACTCTACTCCATATGCTCTATATAATGACCTATATGGGAAAAGAATCTAAAAGAGTGGATACTTGTATAACTGATTCACTCTATGGTACAGCTGAAACAACATTGTAAATCAACTATAATTTTAAAAAAAAGCTAGCAGGCACTCTCGTTTTATGTAATATTTATAATTTTAAGATACTTATCATATCTATCAATTTTGGTTTTTGCTTGGGATACAAATAGAACAAATACAACAATCAGAAACTGGCAAAGAGTCTCTCCCTCATGGTGTGAATTTCCTGGTACTTGGTTCACAGTAAGTCACTCTGCTTAGCTTGACTACCAGTCAGATTTCTCTCACTGTGGACTCTTGCTGAAGAATTTATGAAAGCTCACAGTATGTGGGTGGAGAGGGTGTCGAGGAGTGGGTGAAAACTTGAACTTCAATCAGATTTTTATCAGTTGCACGCCCTTGGGAAAGGGCGTTGATTTAAACATACGTAAATCAACCTCCATAAAATGGGGTTAATAAGGAACCGTGTGGTGATGTAAGGGTTAACAAGATAATGCTTGAGAATTGCCTAACTCTGAGTGTTAGATAAAGCAGCTATGGTCTAGGGCGCTGGCTTACTAAAGTACAGAAAAGCACATGTCTGCACTCAGCCAGCCATTATCAAGTGCACTACAGTTCTCCAGAACACAACATTTCTCTTTTCCTACCTGGAAGCTGCAGACTTGAGAGCCACAAGATATGTCAATTCATGATTCTACACAGCCAGGCATGAAGTACAACCATTAAGGGAACTTCTTGGTACAAATGTAGTAGGTAAACTTAAAATAATGATCTTTTAAATATAACTTTTGATTTAGGGAAAAAAAAATGCTGTTCTGAGCATATGTCAAGAATTCATTTTCAAGTTACTTACCGTTTTAATATACGGCGTCTGGTCCCACGCAGCAAATCTTTCTAGTTTTACAGCTGTAGCCTCCCAGGTTAGGACAACAGCTTCCCTTCATAAGAACAGGTTTCCACTGTTAACATCCTCATTCTTTTCCCACATCAATAACAACATATTTTTTTCCTTTTTAGAAAGTTTTTCTTACCATTGATTCTCAAAGAACTATGACCATATTTCTCATTTCGCAATTTACTTTCCCTTTCCATCTAAACTGAAAAACTTATGTTACTTTCAGTTATAGGAGGAAAAAGTAAGTGACTTGATTGAGAATTGGAGAATTGAAAATTATTGGTGAACAGTGGTCTGCAGTTTGAACTTACCTGTGAGTCTTTTGTTTTAAAAATATATGCTATCTGTAGAGGTTATACTGAAGTTTAGAGTACATTTCAAGGAATCTCAAGGGAAAAGAAATATGATTATAAAGGCCCTCTTTCAAACACACTTAGCGAAGAAATGCCAAAACTTGTTTTCACATCTTGCTTCAAGGACTTTGTTTATGACTTGTGAAGAATGTGAACACATTAGAAAGAGTAGACATTTTTTTAAGTATCAGTTTTTATTAAAAAGTGCATCTTGATTAATTTATGATCTAGATAAGCTGTTAAGATAATCAGTATACTCTCTGGAATAATAACTTTACAAAGATTTAAAACAAACAAAATTTTAAAAGCCTTTTTATTTCCTTCACCATTATTGTTTTACAATACAAATATCACCTTGTGAATACACAAAAAACCCTACGGAGATAATTCTGCTGCACGTAAAAGTCAGAATGGATATATATACTTCTTCATCCTTAAAAAACTATTTTGTTCTCCACATTGGCAAGTATAGAATAGAATACTTCCCCAAACAAACTTCTGTTAGGAGTAAAACTTAGAACTACACGCAGTTCCTGCACAAATATATTTTAAAGAAATAGATCTCTTTTTTGTTGTTCACCAACAAAACTGTCATGAGAGTATGGATAACTAATTTATAGCTTTCAAATTTTAGTTAAGTGATCATTTTCAAAACTCTCTTTTTGAAAACAAAGAATTCATGGCTGTTTTCATTGTATAGTTAAAATCGAACTACCAAATAGATGGTAAAATAATTGAAGTGGTACACGTCATCATCGCCGGCTCACAATATGGGAACAGGCTCTCACTTTCCAATTAATTCCCCCATTCTTTAATTCATAGCAGTTTGAGAACCATAAACAGTCTTCTGATTGAATTTAGCTATAAATGCAAAATTTAGTAGTGTATACATACATTTATATTTTCATGGAATATTTATTTTAAATAAAAACATTGAAGATTGCCTACTGACCATACAATCAAGACAAGAAAGGCACTAGAAACATAGACAAATTTCTCTCCCAAGAAGCATTTTTAAATTTTAACTCTCTGTTCTCTGACATGTAAAAATCTTTAAATTTGGTTTTCATAACATCATTTTGAAAAATAAAGTTAGGAAATACTTAGAAAATCACTTTATAACAGAATCTTTTTTTTTTTTTTTGCACTTTTTGACACACTGTCTCTGCTGATTTTTACAAAACCCAAAGTTACCAAACCTTCCTGTGTCTGTCGTTTTTATTTGAATATCGGTGCAACAGGTAGAAAGATTTCAGAATCGAACCCCATTCAGGTACTTAAGAAACCTTCATAGAGACATTTGCTAGAAAATGGCTTACAGCCCAATCTTTGGGGCAAGAGATATGAAAAGTATGTTTTCCCAAGAAAATAATACGTTTTATTTCCAGATGTAACTGGAAAGACCAGAACTGATGATATAAAAGCTTACATTTACGCTGTTGCGTCATACAAAGGAACATGGTGGTCGCAGATTATGTAAATCCCAAACTTATGAACAGGAGATGTGTACGGTGTATGATACGTTAAATTTTCCTTATTGTTGTCCAATGCAGGTCCTTTGGAGAGAAAAAAAGATCACAGTGCTGACCAGGTAACTCAATAGGTTAAGTCAAGGTAACTGTTGAAAGATAATGGGATTAGGGAGTTGTTTATTTTGTGGCATCTTCTCTCATGGAGTTCTTAGCACTTCGGACAGTTCCCCTTTCTCCACCACGTAGAGCGGTTACGTGTCATTCACCAATCGGCTGTATTTAACTTGCCTACTGAGGTGGATTACCGGCCAGGGGAAGGGCCAGTGGTAAGACCGAGGTACAATTCCTTGGACATTCTTTTCAAAGTACTGAAACGGCCTGTACCACCACACTCTGGCCAGGAGGTTCATCTGGGAAGCTTCTTTTAGCACCTAAGAGAACACAGAAAGAGAAAACCGAGTCAGGAAGAACAACTGATGGTTTCAGCCCCGATAGGAGCATGCACGTGGCTCTCATAATGTTTCACTTTAGGTTCAAATATTTTCCATATTACAATTCACAAAGGCCCCCAGATCCAGCCCCTGATCACCTTTATGGCCCCAGGTTCACAGGCACACCGCCGTTCTACACTGCAAACCAGACCACACCTGTTTCTCTAGCAGAGAAACAGCTCCAATGCCAGGAATACATGGAGAACGTGTGGCTTACGTAAGTCTCTTGTCTATAAATACTTCAATTAGTGCTTTATTACTCCCCTATGGTGAAAATGGAGAGACTTAAATGTTAAGTATTAAGCTGGTGAGGGGCCCAAGATGGAAAAGAAGGTAGGAATGCAAGGTCAAGCACGAGGTGGGCACAGCTTAAAAAAGTATTTTCCAGGGACGGTGAGAATGTGATACTTGTTCTGGAAGGATGCCATCTCCTGTGTCATTATAGACACGTTTCCGGTTCAGCTTCGATGCAGAAGTGGATCGGCACCACAGGAGACAGTGTCGTCTCAGCTGACTCCCCCTGCTGCCACACCAGCAACAGCTGGTCGAGAGCATCAGGAGTTACCACCAGAGGAGGAGGAAAACTCACTTGCTGATTGGCCATAGTGTGGTACCACCAGAAGAGTCTCGTGGTGATGTAGTATGCCACCACCACATCCACAGTGTAGTGGTCGTGCGCCAAGAGAATGCAGAAGATTCCCACCACGCTGAGAAGCCAGCAGACCCAGTGGTACCACCACAGCCGTCGAGGGGAGTCTGAAAAGGAGAAAACGTGCAGGAAGAGTCCTATTATTCAAGTGTGACCAAGGGCACCCAACCACGCCTCCACTACTCATTCTGAATCCAACCACCTTGGATCTTTCCTTCTGAAAACGGATTGCTTAGGCTTGGTGGCATAGAAGCCAAATCCAAGGGCTTTTGCTTCTATGCAACCAAGCTTAGAAGGGAAGTAGCTTATTTCATCAAGCGATTGTATTAGCCACAGTAATTTATATGGGGTTGTTACTTGACCCACATAATCATAAATACAGTTTCAAAGGACAAACAAGGACAGGTTAGTGCATCACACTCCGTTAAAAACAAAACTGTCTATTGATAATTAAATTTACCTGGAAATAGTATGGGGTTAATGCTCTGTACAAAAATCAATACCTTTTGGTCTATGGATCCTTATACACAGACTAGGCAATTATAATGGATACAACCACCCTATTTGCTTTCCAAGCTCTGCAACCATATTCTACTTTTTAAGTCTTTAAGGTGTCCATTTCTCAAATACAAATAAGAGAATCCAAGTGACCAGGAATTCTAGCCCATGTCCACTCCCAAGGGCAGGACAGTGTCTGGGAAGCCACTTGATGGGAGATTGAAAATCTCTACTGGCGTAAGCCCTCCTATCTGTATTCTCCAGGAATGGGCTTCAGAGGGTCTGTTACATTAGACAAAAATGTTGTCTGAATGGGATCTACCCTCCTCACCCTGGGGAAGACAGTTTAGCCTTTTATAGGATTCTCAGGGGGTCCAAGGATCAGTCATTCATTTACCCACTATTTATTAAGCATCTACAATGCACGCAGGACAAGATCTAGTCACTAGATCTTGGTATCAACTAACGTCACAGGCAAACAGTCTGCCTTTGTGGGGAGATCCCTTCCCAGTAATGAAAAGAGACAATAATTATAATCAAGTAACTTATACTCTATGTTAGAAGGTGTTAAATGCTCTGGATTTAAGATAAGTGGGATTAGCAGCAGAGAGGGTGAGGGGAAGGAGGTTTGCAATTTTAAATGGCATGGTCAGGGGTTGGGGCAGGAGTCTTAGTGTACGTACAGGGCTTCATGTTCCCTTTCCAGGAAGAGTTGTATTTGATAACATAACAATACAACAACAAAGAGCAGCTACTGTTCATTCTCCCAGCTCCTCTGTTAGTGTCCCCATATGCCATCTGTTTTAATTTTCACAACCTCCCCCTCATTGATGAAGAAGTTGTGTGAGTGTACTCAGCTGCTCAGTTGTGTCTGACTCTTTGCAACCCCATGGACGTAGCCCACCACGCTCCTCTGTCCATGGGATTTCTCAGGCAAGAACACTGGAGTGGGCTGCCATTTCCTCCTCCAAGGGATCTTCCTGACCCAAGGACTGAACCTGTGTCTCCTGAACTGGCAGGTGGATTTTTTTATCTGCTGAGCCAGCGGGAAAGGATGAGGAAACTAAGACTGACAGAGATCAGAGGTTTTTCCCAAGGTCACAGCACGAGTACGTGATAGCACCAGGATTCAGAATCAGTTTGTGACCCACATCATCCAACTTGGTTAACAGTCTCATCTTCAAGAATAAAGCTTAACTCCATTCAAGTATTTCAGGGACCAGCCAGCAGCAGGTAGGAATCTGGCTCCCAGGGCTGCTGACATTAGGCCTGACATTAGTGCCCATTTTTCCGTGCCCAGTTATACTCCAGTGCCAGGGCCAGATCATGCCCTGAGTCCTGAACAGACACTGCTCGAATTCACTCTATCTGGTCACTTTTACTAAGGACAAGCAGAGCACCTACTGTCTCTCCTCTCACTCAGTGCCCCAAAGTACGTCTGCTCATCTCTTCCTGTGTTCCCCATCTCAGTTTCTTTAAGACCAAAACTGGGCTTTCACCCTTCGGTCCATCACCTATCCCCTGGACCCCCACAACCAATCCTGTTACCTGCAGACTCCTTTCTGTGAATTTCTCCCAGTTTCCCCCACTTCTCTCCACACCACCGTCATCCTGATAGTTTGGGCCGCTCCCATCTCTTGCCTGGACTATAGCGGCCGCCAGTCTGCTAACTCTACTCCTGCTCTGCCCTCTCCAATCCATCCTGTGAGTCATGACAGTAGCGCTTTCTCCCTCTCTAAAGGGTAAGTCAGATGGCACCGCCCCCGTGGTTACAACCTCCCAACGGGCACCTCATGTCTGTCAGAATGCAGATTCAGACTCCTTCTTGTGACTCAAGGCATGTTCCACAGTCTGGTTCCTACTCACCAGTTCACTTTCCAATTCTCCTTATTACCACCTCTCTGAATTCCAACCGTACTGACATTCCAACAGGTGCCACAGGCTCTCAAATACCTCCAGAACGCAATGTCTGTCCCTCCTCTGTGATGCCCACAGCCTGGCTTCTCTTGTTGCTCTTCATGGGAACTGCCTAGATAAAGCTCACTGAGACTATTTCTAACAGTAGAATATTAAGGACAATGGAATTTTCTACAAGTAGAGAAAGGAATAAAACATACTTGAGAAATAACAGAGGAAAATGGGAGGGGGAAGGAATGAAAAACTTGAGATATATATTAATATTTTATTATTATTATATTAATGCTGCTGCTAAGTCACTTCAGTCATGTCCAACCCTGTGCGACCCCATAGACCGCAGCCTACTAGGCTCCCCCGTCCCTGGGACTCTCCAGGCAAGAACACTGGAGTGGGTTGCTATTTCCTTCTCCAAGGCATGAAAGTGAAAAGTGAAGGTGAAGTTGCTCAGTTGTGTCCGACCCTCAGTGACCCCATGGACTGCAGCCTAACAGGCTCCTCCATCCATGGGATTTTCCAGGCAAGAGTACTGGAGTGGGGTGCCATTGCCTTCTCCATTATATTAATAATACATATTATAATTATTGTATTAATATGTGTTCATAATGAGAAAATATATATTAATATATATTTCCTTTGACAAGGGTGATCTGAAACAGATCTGACAAATACTTATATTAAATCTCAGCAGCATACAGGGGTACCTGTAATATTATTTTTTGTATGTTTCATAATAAAATATTTTAAGTATATTTTTTATAGAAATTTCCCATTTAATGTCTGCATCAGTTAGTCTCCCTGAGACCAGAGCTTGTCTGAGGGAAGAGGCACCACCAACCCCCATGCACGTCTTTGGAGCAGATGGTACAGCGCCCAGTGCCTGAAAAATGGCTGCCAAGTGAACACAACATCTACCATCATCCAGCCAGGCCTGGAATTTTGTCTCCTCCCTTCTGGCTCCTTCCAGCAGTCATAAAACACTCTGATACCACAACTGACAGCTAAGGAAACGAGGCACTTCCCCCAAGAAGTACAGGTACTTGTGACACACATTTCCCTGGGTGCCTGCTGGGTGTGAGCGTGCTAGTGAGATGAGGGGCTGCCCTCCCGGGATCCCATTTTGCTCCCGTGGGGAACGGCGGGTGAGGAAATTCTCACGGAAGGCCGCTCTAGACTTACACTCTTTGATAAATAGGTAGGTGAGTGTGAGCATGACCGTGTGGCCGCTGTACAGGTAGTCCCCACACATGTTGTGGGAGCCGGTGATGGACAGGCCGCCGCCAGCGATGAGCTTCATTATCCTCCGCAGTTGGGCTTCCCAGTCTCCAAAAAGCTGGTGGGAGAAGAGAAAATCAGACTCATGACTGTCCCACATACAAGTATGACATGATTACAGTTTGTGTTCAGAATTAAGTTTTATCATATTGTGATTTATAGTAAGAAATATATACTTGGTCTTCATCCCTGTTCCTGGCATAGAGCGCCTACAACCTCTGCAGCTTCCTGAGGGGGACACGATAAGGGTGTCTGCACACATGCTCAGTCACCTTAGTCGCGTCTGACTCTTCGTAACCCTATGGACCACGGCTCGCCAGGCCCCTCTGTCCATGGGATTCTCCAGCCAAGAATCCTCCAGGGGACCTTCCTGACCCAGGGACCGAACCTGCACCTCATAGGCCTCCTGCCTTGGCAGGTGGGTTCTTTACCACTGTGCCACCTGGGAAGCCAGAGGAGTCTTTTGTTATTCATAAAAGCCCCTTTCAACCACACCTGAGTGTTTCTGAGTTTAAAGGGACTTTCACTCCCGAAAGATAGGGAGTGATTGCCAGGAGAACCAACCAGGTGACTAGAGGGTTAGAATCTCATTCCCACTTCCTCCCACCTCCAAGGAGGGGAAGATGCTGGGGGCTGAGTGAATCACCAATGGCCGATGATTTAATCAACCATGGCTATATAATGAAGCCTCCACACACATCGAAAAGGATGGGGGTTTGGAGAGTGTCTAGGCTGGTGCACGTGTGAAGATGTGGGGAGTGCAGGACACACTCCTTCCCAGATACCTTACTCTGCATGTCTCTTCCATATGACTGGTCCTAAGTTATACTCTTTTATAATAAAACTGCTCAACCCATAAGTAAAATGTTTTCCTGAGTTCTGTGAGCAGCTCTAGCAAATTAACTGACTCCACGGAGGGGGTCATAGGAACCTCCAATTTACAGCTAGCTGATAAGCAGCACAGGCAACAATCTGAACCAGCAATCAGCATTCTGAAGTGGGGTGGGGGAGGCATTTGGTGTGAGACTGAGCCTTTAACCTGTGGGATCTATTTCCAGGTAGACAGTGCCAAAATGGACTTAGAGAGAGACATTTGCTTGTTTGGAGGTAAAAACCCATACATCTAGTTATAGAAGTATTCAGCGGGGGATCTGAGACTACAGGAGACACACTGGCGTGTTTTTTCTTTACAAATTTACATTAGGATGTGTAAAATCCTCACCCCCCGCCCCCGCCTCCCAATGAAGTGTGCCTGCTCAGCATTCCCTGCTGTTCCAGTGGCCCCCAGAAGAGTGTGGTCCTAGAGATGAAGCATGCAGCTTCAGGGCTTTCCTTAGATGTCAGCGCTTTTTAAGCAAGTCTTAGCAGCTGGTTCAGTTCAGGTGCTTAGTCGTGTGCAACTTCGTGACCCCATGGACTGTAGCACACCAGGCTTCCCTGTCCATCACCAACCCCTGAAGCCTGCTCAAACTCATGTAAATCGAGTTGGTGATGCCATCCAACCATGTCATGGTTAGTTGCTAAGTATCTTTCTTTATACTGATAAACATTGACTAACATACTACCTTAACTGACATCTGGGGGGGAAACGTTGAGAAAAATGTAAAGATCTATTTCACACACTTGGCCTAGGGCAACAGTCCCCAACCTTTTTGGCACCAGGGACCAATTTCAGGGAAGACCATTTTTCCCTGACTGAGGATGAGGGACGGTATCAGGATAATTCAAGCACATTATATTTATTGCACATGTTATTTCTATTATATTACATCAACTCCACTTCAGATCAGGCCCTAGATCATGGGGGTTGGGGACCCTTGCCCTAGAGGACAAATGTTCTGCTGACTTAATAGCTAAAGCAGGTAGAGACTGGAAAATCAAATAAATGAATTTGGGGGGGGTATGTGATTTTAGGGGACTAAACTAAAGCTAGGGACTGAGTAGAATGTACTTTCAACTTTCTGAAATTATGTGGGTAGTGCAGTTTAGTCACTCAGAAGTGTCCGACTCTTTGCAACCCCATGAACCGTAGCATGCCAGGCCTCCCTGTCCATCAGTAACTCCCATGAGTTCATGCAAACTCATGTTGATTGAGCCAGTGATGCCATCCCAACCATCTCATCCTCTGTCGTCCCCTTCTCCTCCCGCCTTCAATCTTTCACAGTATCAGGGTCTTTTCAGATTAGCCACCTGATACGAAAAGCTGACTTAAGTATTGGAGTTTCAGCTTCAACATCAGTCCTTCCAAAGAACACCCAGGACATCTCTTTTAGGATGGACTGGTTGGATCTCCTTGCAGTCCAAGGGACTCTCAAGTCTTCTCTAGCACCACAGTTCAAAAGCATCAATTCTTTGGTGCTCAGCTTTCTTTACAGTCCAACTCGCACATCCATACATGACTACTGGAAAAACCATAGCCTTGACTAGGCGGACCTTTGTTGACAAAGTAATGTCTCTGCTTTTCAATATGCTATCTAGGTTGTTCATAACTTTCCTTCCAAGGAGTAAGCATCTTTTAATTTCATGGCTGCAGTCACTACCTGTAGTGATTTTGGAGCCCAGAAAAATAGAAGTGTATGTTTTCCCTTTTAATAAAAGTTTATAAATAAATCTATCTTTCTCTGAAAGACTGGATACCAGAGCAATCAATGGCAAGAAGAACTTATTCACTGAAGCTTTTATTTGCTGTGGCAAACGATATATGTGACTAACTGTAGTCTATGTTTGTCAGCACTCTCTTAAATTCTGGTTAGCCAATTTAATGACCATAATCCCCTTTTGACATTTAAATGATAATATTTCAGGCTTTGGGAAGCATGTTTCATTATAATTTCCCTTTTAAAAACAAATCAAGATTTCTAGTTAAGGATGTCATATTGAACATATCACATAGAGGGAACGGATTTCTAAACTGCAAGGGATCAATGAAAGCCCAGTTCAATAGAAGCAAACAGATCACATAGTTAAACTCAGCTGTGTTAGGAACTTCAGAAACTTGGGGTTAACAAGAGAGCATAAAGCAGCCAGAGATCAAAAACAAGCTTCACACGAAAGATCAAGAATCAGGCTTTTTCAAAAGCAGTAAAAGAAAAGAAAAGGCTTCAGAAAAGTACCTCCCAATTCTGAGGGAAAATGATTTTCAACTTAGGATTCTATACCCAGCCATGTTACTAACTGTGGCGATGGTGGTGCAGTTGCTAGGTCGTGTCTGACTCTCTTGCCACCCCATATACTGCAGCCTGCCAGCCTGCCAGGAATCCATTGGCTTCCCCAGGCAAGAACACTGGAGTGGGTTGCCATTTCCCTTCTCCTTGGGGTCTTTCTGACCCAGGGATCAAACTCTCATCTCCTGCACTGTAGGCTGATTCTTTAGCAACCGAGTCACCAGGGAAGCCCTGTGATTAACTGAGCATAAACTTAAAGGCTAGATCAAGGATAGATAAACTAAAGCCATTTCACATATATAAGATTTCAAAACATTTCCCACCTACGACTCTTCTTGCAGGAAATTGCAGAATATACACTCTACAAAGCAAAGGAGTAAATAGAAAAAAAGAAGAAATGGGATTTGCTAGGATGCTAAGAAAGGGAGGACTGAGAGCTCCGGCCTAGAGAGGGAGCCCTCCCTAACAGGACACCCAATCCTGAGGCTGGACTGAGTCATAACGTGGGTTGGGGGTGGGAGAAGTAAATACACAGAAAACCAGCAGAACAAAAAGCGAGGCAATTACCAACTCTGTAGGAAACAAAATATTGTGTTGAAAAGGAAAAGTAATTACAGGAAAGTATATGACGAGGCTATGAATAGCATTTACAAAACTGTAATAATGTAAGTACTGAATATTCAGTTAAATCAAAGACAGAAAACTACACTGGGGAGATAAGGTAAGAAGCATTAACTCTGGTAGTGGGCTGGCTGGGGAGGGAAAGAAGGCAAGGAAAAGGCACTGAACGCATGCAAGTTGGTGGACGTGGGGGTGTGGAGTTACAGGGCTCTAAATCCTGACCTGCACCGGCAGGACGTGAGTAACTGCTTGTATTAGAAATGACAAAGAAACAGCACTGCCATGTCACTTAGACACCCGAGGATAAGCACATACACAAAAAATCCTGTAAAAAGGGAAATGAATGTAAATATTAATACCATGAGATTCAGTTAAAAAGAGTTGCAAGAAAGTAGGAAAGTGGGTTGGAATAGAGGAATAGGGTTAGGGTAAGGGTTGGGGACTACTGTTTTCCATCATAAGTAGTGTAAAACAATTTTGTTTCTTAGATTACGTGCATGTATAAACACGATAAAAATTTTCTGAAAGTTTTATGTTGAAAGCTTTGTCTACTTCTGTCATAAGAATGGATAATATATAGTAGAAAATTATGGTAAAAAGTGCTTAGGGAATTCATTTTACATTATTTCAAATTGTCCTTCCCAAACTCCCTCTGTGTTCTGAAAACTATAAATCATATCCTTGAGCACCATCCCTCCCCAAATCTGCCCTCCCTTTTTCGCAGGAAAATGTCTGTGGGGAAACTGTTTGCGTAGGAAAAGAGGGAGAGATTACGAGGCAAACACGGCCTTGAGGAAAAACGGCCCCAAATCGCTGCATTTCTTACAAGTACCCTTCATACCTCTATGTACGCTTTCTTTTTATGGCATCTGGTCCCATCACTTCATGGCAAATAGATGGGGAAACAGTGTTACACTTTATTTTTCTGGGCTCCAAAATCACTGTAGATGATGAGTGCAGCCATGAAATAAAAAGACACTTATTCCTTGGAAGGGAAGTTATGACCAACCTAGATAGCATATTCAAAAGCATAGACATTACTTTGCCAACAAAGGTCCGTCTAGTCAAGGCTATGGTTTCTCCAGTGGTCATGTATGGACGTGAAATTTGGACTGTGAAGAAAGCTGGGCACCAAAGAATTGATGCTTTTGAACTGTGGTGTTGGAGAAGACTCTTGAGAGTCCCTTGGACTGCAAGGAGATCCAACCAGTCTATCCTAAAGGAGATCAATCCTGGGTGTTCTTTGGAAGGAATGATACTAAAGCTGAAACTCCAGGACTTTGGCCACCTCATGCGAAGAGTTGACTCATTGGAAAAGACCCTGATGCTGGGAGGGACTGGGGGCAGGAGGAAAAGGGGATGACAGAGGATGAGATGGCTGGATGGCATCACCGACTTGATGGACATGAGTTTGGGTGAACTCCAGGAGTTGGTGATGGACAGGAAGGCCTGGCATGCTGCAATTCATGGGGTTGCAGAGAGTCGGACACGACTGAGCGACTGAACTGAACTGATGCTTCCTTTTTAAAAATATCTATCTGTGATTGTCAAGCCTCTGCAAGGGGAAAATCGCTTAAGCTAAGAGGGCAACAGGAAAAGAAAATGGATAGTTATAGCTACATTAAAATGTTTAATTATGCTTTAGAAAAGCAAATAAACTGTAAGACAAATTACAAAACAACTGGAACAGAAACAAGTTAACATCTTTATCATGTACACAGCACATATAAATCAAGTAAATAAGACCATTTAGGAACCAAAATTTATCAAAGGACAGAGAATGTGACCAGCTGAAGGCCCTGGCTCTGTCAAACAAATAGAAATAAAAATTAACATTAGGAGGAGCTGATTCTTTTCTATATCGAATTAGGAAAGCTAAGAGCCAATGGTGGGGTACAGGCGATGTCACTGATCTTCTCAAACAGGCTCCTTTAAGAGGAGGGAACAAATGTGGTGACTGCAGCAGCCAGCCAGCCAGCATGCAGAGACAAACAGGCAGAGTGGCTTCTCAAGCAGACAGGCTGGGCCAAAATCATGGCTCTTCTACCCATCAGGTGTTTGATCCTGGGCAGCCGAACCATTCTCAGCCTCAATTTGCTCATCATCAACCTGGGGAGTAATATATTTATTACAACTGGCAAAAGTCCTCTGCAAAAATAATCATGAATGTTGACCAGCAGTCCAAACAGCCAAGACTTGTGTGTGAGTCCGTGCTTAACTGCTTCTAGGAATCTACCTCTAAGAAATGATCTGGAATAGGAAGAAAACCTTTATGAAAAACAGCATTTATAAAAGCAACAAACTGGAAACAACCAAAATGGGAATTATTAAATAACTGCTCCCTTGCTATTCAGAATCTGGGTCAAGGGAGTACTGGCAACTCCAGGAGTTGGCTGTGATTACAGGCAGAGCTTGGGGATATTTCAGGTTCAGACCACCGCAATAAAGTGAATATTCCAGTTCAGTCAATTTCACTAGTTCTTATGTTTTCAGTGCATGAAAAGTTACATTACACTATATTTTAGTCTATTAAGTGTGCAGTAGTGTTATGTCTAAAAAATAGGCCTTAATTAAAAAATACGTTATTGCTAAAAATGCTAACTATCATCTGAGCCTTCAGCAAGTGGTAACATCAAAGATCACTGGCCACAAAGCACATAACAAATACAGCAAGTTTGAAAAATTGTGAGAACTACCAAAGCATGACAGACACTAAGGGAGCAAATGACGTTGGGAAATGATGCTGGCAGACTTCTGCAGCCCAGGATTGCCGCAAACTTTCAGCTTCTAAGAGCTGCAGTACTTGTAAAGTCTAACAAAGTGAAGTTCAATAAAATGAGGTGTGTCTGTGCCCTCTCAGGACCTAATGAACCAGGAGCTGAAATACTTGCAGAAGTATACTATAGCAACTCAAATGCACTGAACTAGGCTATAATTATAACTTTAAAAAAATTATTCGAAAATAAGTATACAGTGACTATGTAGTAAGTAAAATATCAGAGATACTTTCTTTTACCAAGAGGAAAAAACAAAACAAAATGTTTGGTATAAGTATCACTGTTTAAAAACAACATGCACAGAAAATGTCTAGGGTGTACACAATACATGTTAGCATGGTTTGCATGGGAATTGGTAGAGATTCTCCTAGTCTCTGCCCCAAGGTTAACTTCCATTCAATTCCCCTGGAGCTGTGCAGTTCTGAGATGTATGGTACCTCTGAGTATAGGCAGGAGATAGGGGAAGAAAACAGAAGAGGAGGGGGCAGGGAGGATGACGGAAGAGGAGGGGGAAAGGAGGAAGAGGGAGGAGGGGAGAAAGGGGGAGGGGAAGAGGAAGAAGCAGGAGCAACAGAAACAGGAGGCTCCCAGCTGGATTCTCCTTACTTCCCACTTCTCACTTCAGTTCCCTTCTCCACTCTGCCCGCTACCCTTTTCCAGAGTCATCAAAGAGCTGCTCCAGACTTCATGTGGGTTGTGTTCAGTGGGAAAGAGGGTGGAGTGTCCCTGGAGCTGTTACCTCCCCACCAGGAGGCTTTCAAGTGTTCATTTCTGAAAGCACAGATATTTGGGGGATGTTCACACAAGCACTTTCTCAGTGGGCACTTCAAAGCTGTAACAAGGTCTTGTATCTATCTACATGCTTATGTCTCCCAGGGTCAGAGGAAAATCACTTTTCAGTAAAAACAAAGCAGTTTTCTTTGACTTCTAATAAAATGGTCAAGAACTTAAGTAAACTGGCCAAATCACTTAAGCAATACAGGACATGGAAACTGAGAGCAGAAGGCAGAGGGAGAGGCTTCTGAATGAGAAAGACCACTCCAGAGGGGTTCAAACCAGTGAGCCTTTGGTTACTAAACACAGGTTCCCCCAAGTATGTTTTCAGTGCTGAGTACACAGCTCTCTACCAACGGGCTGTTAACATCACTCATTGTGCTGATGGCCTTGTATACTTGCCTATCTCTTAACCACAGCTGAAAAGCCAGGACTTTCACTTAAGGAAAGTGAAAGGGCAGGAGAGGGAGAACCTGGAACCCAAACTCATCAAACAACAATGCACAAATCCAGGGCTTTGGTATAATTTGAATAGAGGGCTGAAAGTGAGTGCTAAAGAGCGAAATGCTTTTTAATATAATCTTTGCCTCTTACCAATGCCTCATCTTAACAGCAGCCCTGAAAAATCAGCTAGACAGGCTTTATTTTACACATGCCATTCAATATAGCTGAATAGTTTACAAACTTTGTTCATTATTCACTGAAGATTTCTCATTGCTTTTTCCACTTAAATCAGACTTCTCATTTCTAAAAGTTATTTTCATAGGAATCTTTCACAAACAAATTGCATATCTTCTGCCTTCTTAAACAAGGTGTTTTCAATTTGATTCTAACTTTCCTTGCTTTATACTGTGCTGTATTGGAGGAAGGCTCCAAAGATCTCGAAGCTTACTTTCATATTTGCGTGGGATGTAGGGAGCTCATCCCGGTGCTCTGTGACAACCTATAGGGGTGGGATCGGGGCTGGGGAGGGAGGGGACACGTGGCTGTTGATGCATGGCAGAAACCCGCACAATACCGTAAAGCAAGAATCCTCTAATTAAAAACAAAACAAACACAAGAATGACAAGGAGCATAGTCCCGTTTTGGGCTAGCTCTCCAGGTGGCCCTGGACAGACCATTTTATCCACTCCAGCTCCAGTTCTCCCATCTGTTAAATGATGACACCATCACCTCCTCACCCTCAACCCTCATCATCAGACTGAGATAATGTCTGTAAAAGTGATTGCTAAAATTATAAAGAGCTGTACAGATATCAGACAGCATTACAACGACCGAGTTAGGTCCATCTTTTGGGTGAGAGGTTCCTTAAGTGAGAACTCAATGCCTAGCAGCCCAAAAGTGAAATTTGGATTGTTCTCTTTTTAAATACAGAGCCCTCATGCATGGTCATCTGTGATCACTTTTATGAATTCTTCCTCAGATGGTAATCTGAAAGATTTAGTTTCACCCCTGGAAAGATTTAGTTTCATCTGCAAATATTATATCACCTCAAATGCTCTGAAGTAGGGAGATTCCCCTATGCATGTCCTCTTAGAACCCAGACATATAACTCTGAAAAAACACTTGCCCTCCACTAAGTTCTGAGGGGTTTGTTTCTGCTCCATTATCCAACGTAACCATCAGTTCCTAGGCCAGGTAGGCCAGGTGGGGAGGGGGTCTTTAAATATTTATTTGTTGTTTAGTCACTAAGTTGTGACTGATTCTTTAGTGACCCCCATGGACTGTAGCCTGCCAGGCTCCTCTGTCGATGGGATCCTCCAGGGAAGAATACTGGAATGGTTTGCCATTTCCTTCTCCAGGGGATCTTCCTAATCCAGGGATCAAGCCTGTGTCTCCTGCACTGCAGGCAGATTCTTTACCACTGAGCCACCAGGGAAGCCCATTTGAAATAATTACAAGCAGTAAAACACTAATCCTCAATCAGCCTCCTTTTTTCCCCAGAAAAAAAATGTAAAAAATTTCGTCATGGCCTTCAGTAATGAGACTTATCAAAAGCTTCATAAATGTCAGCTATGGATTTGCATTTATCCAGATACTTCTTTGCCACATTAAAGGTAATATTTCCCTTCAACAAACATGATCACTTAGGTCCTTTAGCCTACCTGGTCATGAAGTGAAAAAATATTCCCACAGATGTTTGCTTTGTAAACGTGTAAATCTAAAGAAAAGAACAAACATCCTTAGACTCTTCACTCAGACTCATCAATTATCAGTGGTTTGCCACATTTGCTTCTCCTCTTTCTCCTATTTTTTCCCCTGGGCCACGTGAGAATTAAGTTGAATAATTATGGCACTTCACCTTTAAAGGTGCCAACAAGGACATTTTCTTCTGTAATCACACTCATGAAACTTAACAATGATACAATACCACTGGGGTTAACACACATCCTTATTCAGACTCCCCCACAGTTTCAACAATGTCCTGTATAGCTTCCCCCCAAATCTAGGATCCAATCAGAGGAGATGAATAGAGGGTACCTGTCACCCTCTTGAATCTTCTTGTTCTACTAGTTTCTCAGTCACTTTTTAATGACAATTTTTAAAGAGTCTAGTTTTTTTTTTTAATAGAATGCCCTTCCACTTATTTTTTTTTTTTTTATTTTTGCTCTGTGAATCTCTGTGTGTTCCAGACGGTGGCCCTTCCACTTATTTTTATCTGATTGTTTCCTTATGTTTTAATTCAGGTTAAATGTTATTGGCAGGAATACACAGAATGATGTGCCCTACCCAATGTATCAAATCAAAGAACGTCTGGTATCATTTGTCCTGAAGCTGGTTTACCAGGTGGCTGCCAGAATGTCTGACAGATTTCTCAACCAAATACACACCTTTGCCCCTTTATTATTAACAAGCTGTGTGTGACTTTTTGAAATGATTTAAATATTGTGGTGCCCCATCTTTCACCCAATGGTTTTAGCATCTATAGATGATTTTTGTTTAAAATATTACTACAGTGCTTGAAAAATGGAGACTTTCTATTTCCAGTATTTCTTTCATATCTAGTAGTTAATTTCTTCTCCCTTATCACTAATTTTTTAAAATGTTTATTAATGTATAATTACTGTCATGATTTCATTGTGATGCTCAAACTGTGTCACACGTGACCGGTGGGAGTCTCTCAAGCAGGACAGTATGGCTTCTGAGTCGAATCCACTAGCCTGTAGTGTCTGGAAAGATCTGGAAACTTCCTTGGGATGAAACTCTGTTGTCCATCTGCCTGCACTCTGGATCGTGCTTCATGCAGGCATACAGCGTCACCTCTGCAGCTCTTCTGGATGTCTTTGGTGAATGCTCTCTCTCTTCACACTAGATGGCCGCTGCCATGTAGGAAACCTTTGTCACCTTCCCCATGTCTGCCCTGATCTAGACCTTCCTCTTCTCTAAATTCAGAAAAACCTGCACAAAAGCAGCCTCGTCTGTCTCCCTCACATGAAGTGCCAGGGACAGAGACAAGGCCGAACTTCTTGCCTCTGCCACTTAGTACCTGCAGGACAACAGGCAAGTCCAGCATCTCTGGACCAGCTGCAACGTCCTCTCTTTCACGACTGTGAGAATGCAATGAAAAAACATCTAGAATCATACCTGGCATGAACAGGTACACATAAACTGGCATTACTCAAAGTCTACCTCCTCCCCCACCTCCCAAATAGCTTACT
The DNA here is from genome assembly GCF_014754425.2 of Oryx dammah. Lineage (NCBI taxonomy): Eukaryota > Metazoa > Chordata > Mammalia > Artiodactyla > Bovidae > Oryx > Oryx dammah. The sequence continues at coordinate 8,248,735 of NW_024070198.1, forward strand.
TTCCATATTACAAGAGAGATGGCTTCCTAAGAGACAGATGTCATCACATCAGATTCCCTGCTTCAACCTTTCTTGGCTTCCTGTGGCCAGACTCCTTGGAAAAAGTGACCGGACCTCTGAAAGTCTGCCCCCAACTTCCCTCTCTGGCTTAATCTCTGGCCACGCAGCCCACAGGATCACATGCCAGGTGTGTCTAACTGTCCTGCATTCTTAGACTCCCTTTCACACCCTTTCTGTTTTCTCCACCTAGCAATCAACTCCACTTGGCCAACTGCCTCTCATCCGTTTCAGACTTGGCTCGGACAGCAACCCCTCAGTGCAGCCAACACTCTCAGGAGAGTTTGCCACCTTCTTCCCTGTTTCCATGGCAACTGAGCTCCAAAAGTCTGCTAGAGTGAGGACTGTAGTCAGAGAGTAATCTTACATGGTACATGTCTGTCACGGTTTCTGGATGCCCGTTTGTCTGATACATTTGTTGTTGTTTCGTCACTCAGCTGTGTCCAACTCTTTGTGACCCCATGGACAGCAGCACACCAGACTTCCCTGTCCTTCACCATCTCCCAGAGTTTGCTCCACTTCATGTCCATCAAGTCAGTGATGTCACCCAACCGTCTCATGCTCCGTTGCCCCCTTCTCCTCCTGCCTTCGATCTTTCCCAGAATAATGGTCTTTTCTGGAGAGTCAGCTCTTCACATCAGGTGGCCAAAGTGTTGGAGCTTCAGCATCAGCATCAGTCCTCCCAATGAATATTCAGGGTTGCTTTCCTTTAGGATTGACTGGTTCAATATGGGCTTCCATGGTAGCTCAGCTGGTAAAGAATCTGCCTGCAGTTCAGGAGACCCTGGTTCGATTCCTGGGTTGGGAAGATCCACTGGAGAAGGGATAGGCTACCCATTCCAGGATTCTTGGGCTTTCCTGGTGGCTCAGCTGGTGAAGAATCTACCCGCAATTCAGGAGACCTGGGTTCAATCCCTGGGTTGGGAAGATCCCTTGCAGAAGGGAACGGCTACCCATTCCAGTATTCTGGCCTGGAGAATTCCATGGACTGCGTAGTCCATGGGGTTGCAAAGAGTCAGACACAACTGAGCAACTTTCACTTCATATTTTGTGACTGACTGATACATCTGTGTACCCTCAAAATTTACCCCACACAGGACAAGTCCTCTAGAAATGTTTTTTTCAGAAATCAGCAATCTGGGCTTCACTGGTGGTTCAATGGTTAAGAATCTGCCTTGCGATGCAAGGGACATCGGTTCCATCCTTGGTCCAGGAAGATCCCACATGCTGAGGAGCAACTAAGCCCGTGTGCCACAACTGCTGAGCCCTGGAGCTGCCACTCCTGAGCCACATACCTAGAGCCTGTGTTTCAGAAGAGAAGCCACTGCAATAAGAAGTCTGTGCACCACAACTCTAGAGCTGCCCACCTGCTCGCAGCAGCTAGAGAAAGCCTGCACACAGCAATGAAGACCCAGCACAGTCAAAAAACAGATAAATAAACGGATGAATCTTAAAAAAATGCAGTCAGCAATCTGCTTGTTTACGAAAAGAAGTCATCTATACTCTCTCTGCCTCACAATCCCTGGTGACTTCTCATAAACTAAAACCATTTAGAAGGTTTATAAGATCATGTAAAAATGCATATAACAAACGTTAACTATAACGACACAGGAATAACTGCAAAGAAAGCATGATTAGAACTATGCAAGAAAAATATGCATAAAAAACTAAGAAATATATTGAAACATAAGGCGGAGAGTGTATAGTTTTTTTTATTTTTACAATGTCTCTGCAACAACTGAAGAGTTTCTTTAAAATGGAGCAAAAAAAATTTTTTTTTTTTTTTTTAAGAAAAAAATATGTGACTTCGTACATTTCTTTATTTTTTTCTGTTTCATTCCTGGAAAAGGAACAGAACAGTGGAGAGAGAAAAAGGAAAGTGAAGAGGAGACCTGAAATGAGGAAGGATATTGGAAATCATAAACAGGAATTTTTTTAAAAAATGAAAATAAACAAAATGAAAACTATACTGACGAAAAGAAACTGGGAGGCAAGCAGAACATCAGGTAAAATCAATCAGTGACAATTCAAATTCCACACAATTCAATGGGATGACATAAAGTTATTTTGGTAACAGAACACAAGCCATATTCTCAAATGCAGATAAGGTTAGCAGAAGCTAATCAGAATATCAAAATTTGTCAGCTAGGAGGGCAGCTTTCAAACATTCAAGCTGTTACCTAAGAAAGCAGGAAAGAACGTAAAAAGATATAAAATCCTGAAAAGCAATGAATCCTGTGTCTTGTAAGACTGAACACATGCCAGTGAAGAGACCCGGGAGGGGGAGAATTACTGCACCGTGGCTTAGCAGAGAACTAAGGAGTGCTTTGATCATTCTAATTTGTGCAACACACCCATATAAAAAAGCTGACAGTGGCGTAAAGAATACGAAGATCTGTTATTACATGTGTATTTTCTTGTTCCGCTGAACAAGTAATCTCAGATGACACCCAAACATAACCCTTGTCCAACAGTGGGCTACGTTCAAGTACGTTGAAAGGAAAAATAAAAAGACATATCTTTGAAGTTCAAGAGAATTATTTCACTGAAAACACCATGTCAGATTAAGGCATTAGCCCGCTAAGTACCCAGAAGGGAACAAAACTCTCTCGTTTTGAAGGTTTTCAAATCTAAGGTCACCATGGAGACCAAATAACAGAACCAACGTGAATCTCACTTTAAAGCACAGCCACTCGATGAACACATGTGATTATTAAAACGAGAGCTGAAAACAGCATAAGTTTACCCTCTCTTTCAATAACGTTAGTGTATCTGTAATCTGGGGCCTGAGGTAAATTTGGATTTTTTTTTTCTTTTCTTGTAGAGTCTGCTAAAACAGCAACATTTTTTCTTACAGAAGTCTTAGGACACAGAAGAATGCTTTTGCTTTTTCGTTTGTCTGTTTTTAAAAACTGAATCCTAGAAACTTGGAAAAGATGACAAGAGGGTGTTTTCTGGTTTGGATACAAGCTCCTTGGAGAAAAGCTGTGTTGAGATCATTAACAAGGGGTAATCAAGGGGTCACAAACTTGGCCACCTCCTAAGCCCGGCATGTCACATACTGGGACATTAGTCAAATGCTTCCCAGAAGCTCCTGACCCAGGAAGTGAATGCCTCCTTCCCTTCCCACACCCCAGCGGCTCATCTCTGTTACAGGAGTATTTGGTGACATGCCTCCTTCTCTTCCTCACCTCATCATTTCACACAGCAATTACTTCCCTGAGCTGTAACATTTTTATGAAGTAAAGAGAACACTGCCCTCAAATGAATGAGCACTAGGGATGGTATTTATAATTAATACTGTATACCTGTTGGAGTATTTTTCTTAGAAGCCATGCTTTTTGAGAATGGGCGTTAAGAGAAGAATTAAATATACTAATTACGGAGCTTTGTATGATGGCAGAATCAAGTTTAAGTTCACACAGTTATGTTAAATGAAATCATATTCTAAAGATCAACTGTCTACCCTTGGAGTTTAACGATAATTGATAATCATTAAGGGTATCCACCAACCAACAGGCCTTGGATGGTGTCAGGGGATACTCAGTTCTGGAAGCCTCGTACTTTTACGTCCTGTCTCTGGCCTTTTCATCCATATCCATCCCATCCAGGATATGATGAATCACAAATATTTAATTTCTAGCACTGATTTCCCCCTCAACTTCAGACACACACTATTCATTGGTCTGGATACTACCAGTGAGATGTCTCACAAGGACCTCAATCTCTATTTGTTTAATCTAAATTCACCTTTGAAATCCTTCCTTTCTCTCCTCATTCCCTGTATCAAATGTATTGCTAAGCTGTACTGATTCAGCTGCTTAGATTGGTCTCCTCCTCTCTATCCCTAGGCCCAGTGGCTTAGCTTAAGGCCCTTATATAACAGCATTTCCCACATTATATAAGATGCAAGTTTGGCTGAGATGGTCTTCAGGTATTTTCCACAAAGGCAGGGACTTCCATCGACTTTGCTCACCCTTGCTCTCCAGTACCTCAGTCACAGCAGGTGCTTAATGCATGTTAAGTACATTTTCAGGGGATGAATCACACTCTAGGGGTGAAAGCATGACGGTGACACCCAAGCTTTCTTCCTTCCGTTCAGCATTTTACAGCGACAGACCCCATGTATTCACTGCCTTCTTCTACTCTCATGATTCCTTATGACAATACAAAAAGTGTCATAAGCACTGTCTTGCCAACAGAGGGACCGAAGCTCTGAGATGTTAGACCCAACTGCCACACAACTAGCAAGCGCCGGCGGACACCACCCTCACTCTGACTCCAGCACTCTTTCTACTGCTGGGCAGATTTGCATTGTGACAGGTAATAACTCCCTCTCTGTGCAAAGGTTCAGAGAGAATTTGATTAAGATGGTGGTGGCGAGGATATCAAGACACTGGAATGGATGACTTTCAGTAAGGTTCATTTCTGGTCTGACACAGCCCCAGCTATGGCTCCAAGGCAGGCAAAGCTGGTCTCTGGGATCTCTCTAGCAACCCCCTCTGCTCCCTTTGGACACTGTTCCCCACTACGATATTTTGGCCCTTGATCTGACTCCAAGAGATACCAACAAGCCTTCAAGACCTTTTCCAATTCTTCTGTCTAGCTTCAGAAATCACTCTCGTTTACCCATGAAGTGTTCTTGCCAAAAAATTAAAATGACTGAATCGAGTCTCCACGACAACTTTCTATTTAGAGGAAATATGGAAGAGAGAGGAAGAAGTTTATTGAACTACAAAGAAATAAACAGATAAATCCAGAATGTGGTGTCTTCTACAGGACAACTGCTAGATCTCTACCAGTTACTGATGAGATTTAAAAAAGGGTAGGGTGAGGAAGAAAGAACTGCTCTAGAATGTAGAGACTTAACAACTAAATGTTATATACAGTCTTTGGATCCTAATTTACACAAATTAGGGCATTTTTAAAGACAATCAAGATATTCCATGAACTAGTAATTGCCAGTACCAAAACACTACGGTTAATTGTGCTGAAAGTATGAACAGAATTAAAGTTATGAAATAAAATGTCCAAAAACTTAGATGCATATTAAATATGAATGAAGCAATGAAGTAACATTGTCTGGGATTTGTTTTAACATACTTCAAAAGAAAAAAAGAAAGTAAGATGAAGCAAATGTAAGCAAATCTTGATAAGAACTGAATCTGGGTGTTAGTGTATGAAGGTTCCTTATACTGGTTTCTCTTCCTTGGGATACAGTTGGAAAATTTCAGAATAAAAAATTGTCATTTGAACCCATTCTTCCATGAGCTCTGTTCTACAAAAAGAATTAGATTTAATGAGTTTTTACTAATAATTTTTGCTAACATTTCACTCCCTCCTGTATACTTCACTTTAAAGACTCCAATTTCCAGAAGACTGTCACAGAAAGAGGGCCCTAGTTGGCGTTTCTGGCAGCATAATAAACAAGTGACATGTCTGGGTTTGGTTGGTTCCTGTTAACCTCTATCTTTACCAAGAAAACCCACAAGCTATTTTTGACTGTAGGATCTTGGTTTAGTCTTGCTGATGACTCAAGATGTACGTGCCAGTGCTAACCAACAGTGGGTTTGCCGGTGACTAGTGGAGCTCCAGGGGTCCTAAGAAGAAATAGGCTGCAACCAGACCTCGGCGAAAGGCTACACTGCACGACCCCTTGATGCTGGGTCTATCTTCAACATGTGCTTGACCAGACTCCACTTCTACCTAAACTGGTATGCCATGTTCCTTGGTGGAAAAACTTCCCATGCACAGGTTTTTTTTTTTTTTTTTTAAGGATTGAACTAAACCATCAGTCAGGCGACTACTGAAAACACACTGCTTATCAAGCCAGCCTCACCGCGGGAGTCCACATCACTGGATCCTCAGTGACAACAAGAAACTTCCTATGAGTCAGGAGCTTCAGGCAAGTGCCGAAGAGTTTTCACTGAGGATAAAGAAGATATGAGTCTGGCTTTCTCTAGAAGGGCTGAAGAAAGAGTGAGAAGGAGGTGCAGGGAGGTAGTACTGCTGAGGGAGACGACGGAAGCTTGGGACCGTTCGTTCTCTGGGGTGGCGTCTCTTGTTACAGGAACAGACTGCAGCAAGAATGCAAGAGTGGAGTAAGAAACGAGATACCTCTGAGCACATTGTGTTAAGTCTAGGAAGGAAGGGGACCCACAACAAGCAAGCGACCTAAACAAATCCAAAATTTCAAAGGATAAAGTCACCGCTCTAAAAATCCTTCTTTCAAGGGATTGATTTTTTTCAGCCCTCTTCCAAGATTCTATCAAAAAGAATGTCTCTTGTGGAAGGAACACAAGGGCAAATGCATGAAACTGAAAGGGTGTTTCACTAGCACAAGTGTGATACAAAGAAATGCTTCCAAACATTTCAAACATACAGTCACAGCATTCCACATTTTCTCGCACCCAGATTGAGGCAATGAGCTGCTTCTACTTCTTTTTGCATGGAAGAGCTTTCATGAAGTTAAACATCTTAAAAACTAAATCTCCTGCTAATCCTTTCGTAAAGTTATGATGATCTTTCCAGTTGAAATTATGCCAAAGCAGAGGCTGGGGTAAGGAGTGTTAGGTGAATCTGATGGGAAGGTAGAGACAGTGAGAGAAAAATAGAGTTTATTTCAAAGAAAAGCTTATTTGCTACTAGAGAAGATCAGGACAGTGAAGTGCCCCACCAGGGAGGAGAGATCTTATTTGGTGGGTGGAGGACATGCGTTTGAGCAAACTCTGGGACATGGTGAAGGACAAGGCAGCCTGGCGTGCTGCAGTCCATCGAGTCGCGAAGAGCAACTGAAGAACGAAAGGGTGCAAGGAGATAGGAATGGTGTCCCTAGCTCTGCTCTTCTGGATTCCCACTGTAGGGCTTAATAGAAAGAAGGAAAAAATATTATTTGAAATCGAACTTTTCATCTAAGAGAGGGGAAAAGCATATAAAAGCTTCTGAAGCTGTTAACAAGGGAGCAAATGATATTTTAAAAGTTTGGCAGGAAACCAAAGAGCTACACCCACACACAAAGCTGAGCTGCTTCCATCACACTGAGTAGACCACAAATTCCCCCAGCTGGGAAGCGCTGCCAGGGTCTGGGGATTTTGAGAAGGAGTGAGGTCACCTAACTATATTGCTCAGTAATGTTCCCAGATGAAGGCGAGGGGGGTTGCTTCTAAAGAAATTTTCACCTCTGGCCTAAATCAAAGGACCCCCTGAACAAGATGAGAAAAAACACAAAGGGAAATTACAGTGAGGAAAGGTTTACCTTCGGAGAGCAGTTGAAATGCATACCGGGAACTGGGAGTGTGGTTACATACATTGTAATACACCGATACAGGTACAGCGTGCCAACTATGCAGAAAAATCTTCTGCTAATAATAGACCTAGAAAAAGGGAAAAACAGGGCAGACACTCAGTCATGAAATTCTGCAGGTTCATTGAAGTTTTCAGTGCTCCAACAATACAAACCAACCCCCAAGCAACCTGAGAGATTGCTATCAGAACGTTGAAACTATAGCTAAGAGCAGATTAAGGTGAAGCTTTTGAGAATCAAACTGCGTTTTTTCATTTGTTTCTTTGTTTTAAATTTACTTTAAGGTCAAGGGAGTTTAAAACACCCCTTGCTGCTATTAACGGGGCTTCCTGAGGCCTGAAGCACCAGTTGACATTCAACTGATGGACAAGGAGGGTTTCAGTTGATGGGCCAGAAATAAGTCAGGGTCTGTGGTTAAACATTTAGGGAGTGTCTTTTCTGTCATAAAAAAGAAGATGTTCAGAAAATTACAATGATATTAGATTGTAATGAATTTATGCCAAGAGAATTCAAAACTTTTCTGACATTTAGTGAGTCAAAGGCATTCAACCATTGGACCTGTGTATCCTAGAAACTGATTATCTTAGCTGATCTCCAAAGAAGCATGATGCCAAGAAAAGAGCCTGTCTGAACGACAGCATCCAACCCACACCTCTCTCCCCTAACAATGTGGCCTTGGGATAGGCTACTGACACTCTCTGAATATCAGTTTCCTAATCTGTAAACAAGGGATAAGAACGTGAGAAATAAGGTATGGACAACCTTTGCCATTTATGCACAATGGTTGTCAACAAGTGTGTGGATTATGTGGGTGAATAACCAAATAAGCAAGAATGAGGCATCTCTTCCATTTCAAATTGATTGGTGGTTCTGGTGGAATTATTTGATGTGTACACATGGGCATGCATATTGAGTCTGATAGCTTCTCCTAACAGTAAGTCTCATGGAGGTGTGGCTTTAACCAGATTAAGTTGTACAAACTTCAGTGTCTCTTTGAACAAGAATGTTCCTTCCCTCTCTACTTCAACCTGCTCTAGCCTGTTCTGCTGCTGCTGCTGCTGCAGTCGTTTCAGTCATGTCCGACTCTGTGCGACCCCACAGACGGCAGCCCACCAGGCTCCCCCATCTCTGGGATTCTCCAGGCAAGAACACTGGAGTGGGTTGCCATTTCCTTCTCCAATGCAGTAAAGTGAAAAGTGAAAGTGAAGTCACTCAGTCATGTCCAGCGCTTAGCGACCCCATGGACTGCACCCTACCAGGCTCCTCCGTCCATGGGATTTTCCAGGCAAGAGTACTGGAGTGGGCTGCCATTGCCTTCTCCGCTATCCTGTTCTACCACAGGCCAAAATCTCAGTCCTCTGGGTCTCCTCGTCCTCAACCTCGAGAAGTTCAAGTTTTTCCTCAGCCCAGAGCTATCTGACTTAAACACAAATATTTTTAGAAACAATGAACAGGCTTTCCTCTGAGGATACTGATCACTTAGTTGCTCCATAACTGTACAATGTAGCTCTGTTTTTACACAGGATGGACATTCCTACTGGAGTCTGGTTGTTGGAGGGGTATCTGTGTTATCTGTATTTTTTAACAAGAGGGATAAAGTGATATGTCACTTGGTTGACTGAAAATTAATTTTACAATAATCCATGTGACCATATTAGTGTTTCATTCATAACTACACAGTCCACGTAAGGTCCTTAGGTTGTAAAGGTAGGGTTCGGGTCTTGTGACTCTTAACCTCAATTTTAGACACTGGGTCAAAAAATTGCTTACCACAGAGAAATGTCTTATTTTCTCTTATTAAAGCTGTGTGTGTCACCCCCAAGGACAAGAATTTATTCAGTACAAAGCTGTCTTTTATAAAGATATGTGCCTCTAATTCCAGGAATTATGAAAAGCACGGTATAATTAACCAATATAGAGAGGGACAATACTAGATCACATTACTAGATTATAAGTGTCTTACCACAATACTTGAAATAACCAACTGAATTTTACATTGTAAGATACAATGATCATTTTTCTCAAAAAGAAAATGCCCTCTCACGCCATCCTGTTCAAAGAAACAGAAATTTTACTTGAATGATACAAGGACCATCTGCAACAGAACATGCCATCTAAACAGACTGGCGTATCAGGCTATTTGGATGAGCCAGCGTCTTCAGAGGAAGAGAAACAAAACGACCGCTATCACTCCATTCTGATGACTACTGCTACCTTAAAATCACTTTGCCTGATGGTTTCACGGTGCACACAAGATAAATACACGCACAAACACCTATTTCCATAGCTCAAACCTGAGTCACATCCAAGTAGCAGGGAGAAGACTCAGGATTACCTGAGAATGAGGTATACAAAAAAATGATATAGGATGAGAAAAGCTTTTGTTTACAAAAAACACAACAAAACATTTTAAAGGTAACAAACAGTAAAGATTCAGTCACATTTACTCTTTGAAGTGAAAAAATGAAATGACTTATACCCATGTGACGTCATTAACGTTAACACTGTGACAAGATGGAAGAGGCTGTTAATAAGAACCTTCTGATCTTTGGCATTTACTTAATCCTTTTCGAAACTATGCTTAGAGTATCTTCAGTGTATAATTTTAAACAAGAATTTCCTACTATACACTTTAGAAAGCAGGATATATATATTTTAAAAAGCTTTTCAAAATCTTGTATCCTGTTAAGGTATTATTTACTTAAAGAATTTCACACATTAGAATTCTCTCTTAAGTTTAAAAGTTGAAGATGTGTTTTGTTTTTTTTTAAAAAGATCTAAAATAGTTAAAAATGTAACTAAGGCAACAAAAAGCCACAGAGGAAACATTAATGAGATATTTCTAGAGATTAAGCAAATGCCAAGGACAAGATGCACATTACAATTCTCAAAACCACAGTTATGTTCTTCTCACATGGGAAATGTCTCTTTCGTGTTGGAAAGAAGTCTATTTCCTATCTGCTCACACTCTGCAATGACATCATAGACACTTGTGTATGGTCGTGGTTATCTATTCTTTTCCCAAGTAGTTGAGTCATAGGGTCATCACTACTTTCTCTAACAGAACAGAAAAACATACGTGTTAAATCTGATATATATATATATATAAAGAAATATGAATAAAAGTGTTAATATTTTTTAAGATCTGCAAGAATAGTATGCTATGTTCAGAATAACTTTAATTAAACTTTTTATTCTCCCAACTCAAAGAGAAAAGAGTTTTCAGAACCTGATTACTTACTACACCAAATATAGGCTTAAAAGAGCAGTACTACATTGTTTTTGGCATTTGAAATGATAGTCTAAAGTTCTAAAGGAAAAATGAAGAAAGAAATGAATACACTGGAGAGTAGAAGGAAAATACTGGAAAGTTCCATTGTTTCCCACAAGTTTTCTCGACTAAGCCACAACCAGAATACACACAGTTCTTGCAGCGCTCAGACCTGCTCTGCCAGCTCTTGAGAGAAGTTACTGACTTTTAGAAACAAACAGGTCCTGAGACATGGCAGAGGATCCAAGTGACAATTCCAAAGCAGGAGGCGATCAGCAAGGGGGAGGGCCCGGATCAGGGAGCCCCACGTCTCCGGAGAAACCATGGAAGCCAGCACACACGGTTCAGATCCTTCCAGCACTGCTACAGGGACAAGGCGTCCTCAGCTCACCTGCACACAGATGCTGGCTCTGCCTTTAACGGAGGCCCGCTTGATGACCAGAATCATCTCAATTAACTTCCTTGGAAACTGGCTTCCTAACCCGCAAAAGGCTATTTTCTTTATGATTCAGAGAAATGCTACTGAAGAATTTCCCCAGACTGTTATTAACAGTAACTAGGGTTTTGCCAAATTTCTCCTCTATGCCAAACTCTGAGCCATTTAGTTCTTAGAACAACCTGCATTGCGATGCTATGACCCTTATTTTACAGATGGGAAAATTGCAGTTCAGATAATTTAAGCTGAAATATAAATATATTACCCAAGACAAAAAGGTTCAGGAAATGGCTTCAAATTGTGTAAGAAATCCCAATTTTATTTTGAGACCACACTGCTGTGAACCAATAGATGAGCCAACATTCGATCTCATTTAAGTTTCCAAATCTACTTAACTCGCATTTTTCACTTAGGGTTTTAAGTCATATTTCATATTGACCCAGACCTCTGCAAAGTAAGCATTTTTGACAGTTATTTTAATGATAAGCATGTTAGTTATTAAAGTGCTGAGAAAGATTCTTCTAGGTATCAAACAGGAAACTGTTCATTTTCCATTATTGTTTGCACAGTCTGTGCCCAGTAAGGTTTGCTTCCATCCATCCAATGTTTGATCAGTCTGGCCGCTCAGACAGTAAAGACTCTGCCTGCAATGTGGGAGCCTGGGTTCAATCCCTAGGTCAGGAAGATCCTCTGGAGAAGGGAATGGCTACCCACTCCAGTATTCTTGCCTGGAGAATTCCACGGACAGGGGAGCCTAAAGGGCTATAGTCTATAGGGTCGCAAAGAGTCAGACACAACTGAGCAACTAACACACTTTCCTGAGATGTTATCTACTTCTCAACATTCTATCTCACCTGAACTGCTACTATGACCTTTGACCTGCTGTCCCTAATTCCATTTGTACCTCCATAAAAGCCTTTCTACAGAGAGAAGCCAGAATCATCTTTTTAAAAACAGCTGAATAGAGTATATCCTTTAAAATCCCCCAATAGTTGCCAAATATATTTTGAATAAAATCCAAATCCTTTACCAAGCCCACGAGGCCCCAGATGATCTGGGCCAAGCTCCCCTCCCTCTGCTCTCCCCATCATTCCTAAACTTCAGTCCGATGCCCTCGGTGCAACTAAACACATCGCACCAAGTCCCTCCACCTTAGACACACCTCTGTGCCAGCCATGCCCTCTGCCCGGACCCGGGGAACACTGCCTGTTGTCAGGTCTCTGACAGACCACCTACGCTAAAGAAGGCACCTGGGGCCACCTTCACCTCTTTTACTTTCTTCATAGCCTCCCACTCCCATGCCCACATTCTGCTGAAGCTAACGCCAAAGAATTTAAATCTGTTTTCCTCCCTTTAACTCCTTGCTACTAGCCCTGAGATTCCCTGGATTATGATAACCGCTTGTCATCACCTGAAGTTCCAATTCCCATCACGAGCTCTTCTCAACATGAACCCAAGCTACTTCCCATTTTATCTTGCAGATATGAATTCCACCACCCTGGGCAACAGGGGCTCCACTCACCAAGTGTCTTGTTTTTTGCCAGCAAGTCTCTTTGCCTGGCCTTTCCTCTTACCCCAACCACCCACCTCACATACCAGCTCTGTACGCAACTTCCCACAAGTTCCCAACGGGAGGGAGCCACTTCATTCTCCATACCACTTCAGAACTTGGCTTCTAGTTTATGGTTATTTCTTAATAGTGAGATTGTCACTAGCATTATCAACAGAGGCCCTCATTCCCTCTATCAGAGGAAGCTCTTAAAGAAAGCTGCTCCTTACTTACGTTTTAGTACTAGTGACTTCCGACGGTGCCTGTCACATGGGCAATATCCTGCAGCTCTGTGCTTTAGAGCTTCACCTCTTACTACTTCTGACAGTGCTTTCCTGCTTCTTCCCACAAATGTTTGTCCTTTAAACTCTTTCATTCATCTGCTGGAAATAACCTCTGCTTGCGCTCACCAGTCCTTCACTCCGCAACGTTTCTACACTTTAACTGACAGCAGTTGTCAAGACGGCTGCATTCATCCAAGTAGGGTTGTGGGTCCTGCCATCTTTCTCCCTTGCCTCCTCACTGCCCCTTCTGGCCTTTCTACCCATCACAGGAGTCGCAACTCTCTAGACAATGGATCATGAAAACCCAGGGCTTCATTTCATACTTTAAGAGGAAAGTTTCAAGGAAGGGGTTGTAAAACAAAAAGGAAAGAATAAATGCTATAGGATGAAAGTAGAATAAACAGAAAAGTAAAAATATATGCTCTCCGGGGAAATACAGAACTCATTTACTATTTCCTAGCGTGTACACAGGAGGATGGCAGTTTGCGAATCAGGAGAATGAGATGGAACTATGCACCCAGCCCAGAAATGAGTCTGTACAGCACAGTTCTTCTCCAACTCAAAGAGACCTTTGCATTTTTGGTATTAATTATTTTAACCACATTACTGTTCAGCATATACTATCATCCCATTTTACAGAAGGAAGAATTAAGATGTAAAGGCTCTTTAGCCTGGGGCCAGAGAGTCAGTCAAGAAAGAGCCACAACAAAAACCAAGGCTTTATCCTTTCAACTGGGCTTCCCTATTGAGTCCTGGCAAAGAATCTGCCTACCACTGCCTGGGTCAGGAAGATCCCCTGGAGATGCAAATGGCAGCCTACTCCAGCATTCTTGCCAGGGAAAACCCAAGAACAGAGGAGCCAGGGGCGGGGGTGGGGGTGAGGGAGTGAGGTGACAGTCTGTGGGACCCCAAAGAGTCAAGCACGACTAAACAACAATAATAACAACACTTTCGATTAGCTGCTGTTTTCACTGACAAAGCTGTCAAGTTAAAAAAAAAAAAAGGTACCGACATATTTTTTTCTAAGCCTCATGTAAAAGATCTGCAAAAAAATGCAACAGTTGATTAAATTTAGAAAATGATCTGTACTGGCTTAAGGAATCTGTAAAGAACAGATCAGATGATAAAACTCTGCACCAAAGCCACCTTAAAAAATTTATTTCCTGAGTTAAATATAGATTGTAACATGAGATAAAGAAAAAATATTACCCTCTAAGATTATATGGTCTATGTGAGAGAGTTAAAAAGAATCAAAATCAAGCATCCTCCAGAAACCACAGCACATGTATGTATCAAACAAAAGAAGTCACCTTTCTTGGTAGTATTTTAGGCTATTAGCAAAACCAGTATGTGTGCATACGTAGATACATCTGTATAATACAAATATATGTGTTTGTGTGTGCGTGCGGGCTCAGTTGTGTTCGACTCTTTGTGACCCCATGGACTGCAGCCCCCAGGCTCCTCTGTCCATGGGGTTTCCCAGGCAAGAGTACTGGAGCTGGGTGCCCTTTCCCCCTCCAGGGGATCTTTCTGACCCAGGGGTTGAACCCACGTCTCCTGCCTCTCCTGAGCGGGCAGGTGAATCCGTCACCACTGCACCACCTAGGAAGCCCATGAGTGTGTACACATAATGCAAGTATGTATTATGTGTACGTAGATCCTTCCTCAAAACTTACCCACCCTGAATCACATGCTTAATGTTTGTTCAGTTACAGCTGGCTGAACTCACCAATTAATGTTTGTCCTTAAGCTCATGGATCACCCTTAAATGTAACACTTTCGCTTTAACAGAGGATTGGTTTCTAGAAACATAATAAGCACATACATCACCAGCAATGACTAACATTTATTAAATTCTAGGCATAGTAATCAGCACAGTGCAATACTCAAGAAATGTTAGCTGCTGTTATTATTTATTTACTTTCCTAATGACCATGTGTATGTGCTAGGCTTTATTCTGGGAATACAGCAGTGAACCGAATGGACAAAACGCTTGCCTTGTGGTACCTATATTCTAGGAGAGGAAGCAGACAATAAACATGTAAATAAAGTACAGAGCATGCTGGAAAAGTTCTAAAGGGTAAAATTAAGCGAGAGTGTCACTGGGAGGTAGGAGGTTACAGATTGGGGGTAAGTTGATCAGAGAATGTCCCTACGTGTGAGGAGGGTTAACCAGGCGGATATCTGTGGGAGAAGATTCTTTTTTTTTTTTCTTTAAAAATTAATTTATTCATTTTCACCGGAGGATAGTTGCTTTACAATGTTGTGTTGGTTTCTGCCATACATCACCATGAATCGGCCACAGGTATACACTTGTCCAGACCCCCATCCTGAGCCCCCACCCCCAGCCCCGCTCCGCCTTCTGTGGGAGAAGATTCTAAACAGAGGTCAGTTTGTGAGGGCACTGAAGACGAGCAGGAGGGTCAGGGAGAAGGAGGACAGGATGGCGTGCAGTCTGGGGGACCTCCCTGGTCACCCTAAGCACCTCCAACCTGAAAGCTGTGATGAGGTGAGAGAAGGGTGACACACACCCGCTTACTCGCGAAGTTACACGTTCTGTCTGCAGAGCTGACAACTGACGGAAGGGAAGCAAGAATGGAAGCAGACTGGGAGGAAGCTCCTGTAACCAGCCAGCTCCGAGATGACACCGGTGACACGCGGGGCAGCGACCTGGTGAGAAGTGGTGGCATGAAGGCCAGAGGTGGGGTGGAGGCGGTTCTCAGCAACAAAACCGAGACATTTGGCCTGAGAGTCGCGGGAAAGACAGACACTGTTCCCAAGTGGTGCTGGGGTAAAGAATAAGCCTGCAGATACAGGAGACGCGAGAGATGTGGGTTCAGTCCCTGAGTCGGGAAGATTCCCTGGAGGAGGAAACGGCTACCCACTCCAGGATTCTCGCCAGGAAAATCCAGTGAACAGAGGAGGCTGGTGGGCTGCAGTCCGTGGGGCTGCAGAGTCGGACAGCACTGACCGACTGAGCATAAGATGGGAACGGGGGCGGGGCAGGCCCAGGAAGCAGGAGGACACCAAGGACTCACTTAAGTGCTCCACACATACATCTCACTCCATCGGCACAACCACGCTGAGACAGACCCTATTTTTATTGTTCCCATTATGTAGATGAGGAAACAATGCTATTACAAGCAGTTAAGTAACCTGACCAAACTCACTTCAAGTCAATAGGTGCCTGTAGGGTTAAGATGATCTTAAAGTAAGATTTACAATATAACTGATGCTTAACTGCCATTGCCCTGATACAAGCAGCTGAGAGGGACAGAGGCAGTGACTTCTAAGTAAGATCATGAATACTTAGACAGACATCCATGATGATTTTTTAAGAGAAAGGACAGAGATGATCCTGAGGCACACTGTAAAATACAAGGCAAATATGGGACTAAAAATACACACATATACAGATTACACCTATATGAACATATAGGCAAATATTAAGCCAAATATGAAATCAGATGTTAGCATTATTTATCTTAGGTGCCATCAGTAAATTTTTCCTTTTTGTTTATTTTTACCTTCTAATCTGCCTCTAAGCAAGGTACATACTTAGTTTCTTTAGGGTCATAAATAAAAACTAACTCATGAAAACTATAATTTATTGCACCTCTGTTATTTTTTCTTTTTCTCCCTTTCATCCTCTCAGTTTAAAAACCCACTTATAATATTTATGCTCACTTAAAACCTAAATTGCCGGGATTACTGAATTTAGTTTCCTGACAATTCCTAGAGTTCAGGCTAATATTTAGGTCTTGAGACTGAAACTGATAAAAGAAAAGGTGAAAGCAAGTAAGACCATCTGTTCGCTAATGTGAGGATGAGAAGTGAGACAGAGCCTGGCAGCGAATCCATCATTGAGGGCTTAGCCTGGCTGTTCTTTCCTATTCCCAGGGAGGTGGGGCAGAAGCCAGCAAACACCTAGGAGGTCCAGATTACACGGGAAGAGGGGACAGGAAAGGTCCCCAGAATGAAAACAGGATCTCAGCCCAGGCTCTGCAGCCCAGATGGACAATGAGGTCAGACTCCAGGGGAGAAAACTAGCTAGAAGAGCAAGAAGAAGAACCTATTTGCAGGGCCGCAACGGCGATGCAGATGGAGAGGACAGATTTGTGGACACAGCAGGGGAAGCAGAGGGTGGGAGAAACAGAGAGCAGCACGGGAACATACACATTAGCACAGGCGAAACAGCCAGCCCGTGGGAATTCGCTGTGTGTGCAGGGAGCTCAGCCTGGGGCTCCGTGACAACCTGGAGGGGTGGGAGGTGGCAGGGAGCCGCAAGAGGGATGGGACACACACATACCTACGGCTGATTCGTGTTGATGTACGGGAGAAACCAGCACAATACTGGAAAGCCAATTATCCTCCAATCAAAACTGAATAAAGTAAAAGAACAAGGTTGGGCACTCCCGACTGGTGGTCTGCAGTGGAAAAGCGTCACTGCACTCGGTGGCACCGGGGGTTTCCGAGACCCGTGGTGACAGGGACCACACCACATCTGGCAGGTCAGAGGGCAGCAGGCAGCCGGGACAGAGCTCAGCACACTTCCACGAGCGACGGTGGGACAGCAAGACAGGCTGGCCTGCACGCTTGGCAGGTCCAATCCCGGAGCAAGCAGGAATGTCTCCTGGTTTGTATGCAATGTATAAACATTATTATTCAATGCAGGACTTATCCGGTTTCATTCTTCTACCGGTCCTCTGCTTGTCTAATCAATGATATTATATCTGCTAAGAAAATACACTTCCCCAGGACATTTCAGTGGATTACACTGAAAAACTTTCAATTTTCTAAATATTCTGTGTGGGGTCTTGGGCAAGTCAACATCTTTTCTGTGTTATCATCAGTTATCTTCACAGAGACAAGAGAATGGTCCTGCTCATCTTAAGAGCTGACTGGATCAAATAACTCAACGCGTGTAAGAAAAAAAAAAATTCCTGTTACTCAAATGTTTGGAATGTGCCATGTGAACGGGGTGATGACGATTTTCGACAACATAGATGAAAAGGAACAGAAGAATAGAGACTTTGAGTTAAGTATATAATAGATACAGGCACATGTGCAGAGAGAGAAGCAAGGGAGGGAAATGATGACTTCTGAGCTCTTATCTTGCTTTATGGCTGGAGAGGAACAGGATGGTTTATCAGGTGATTAAATAATGCACTAGGTGCCCCTACAGCTGCAACAGCAGAAGGGAATTTTTGTCCTCATGACTTTTGTAGTTTAGGATAGTCTGGGACAACCCACACTTCAAAAACCTGAGATGTTACTGTGAGAACACACAAAAACTCCTAGAAGATAACTATGAAGTTTTGCTTCTATGAGGTTTTGTTTTGCTCAGTGCTTCATCTCTAGCACTAGTTTTCAATAATTCTTGATAAATTACTAAATGTAAAGATGCCCTGAAGTTCCATTTTAGAGACCAGCCTAGCGGGCACAGGGCACCGCTGATTTCTAATAAAGTGAAATGGCCTTTTTTTAAAAAGGCCCTTCTGGAACTTGAAAAATAAACATTATTGGAGGGAACTCCTTCACATTAAATGCTCTACGTCAACAGCTTTTAAGGACTTTACTTAATCATCAAAGACTTGAAAACAAATTTTTTTAAATGTTGACAATAACTCTGGTCATAAACTACTTTGAGGATTAGAAGATGAAAGGGATAAGTACTTTAAACCAATCAACTTAATGTGAAAAGAGACACTGATGGAATTAAAGTGGGGTGAAATGAAAGATACATGCTGATGGAGAATCTTCTTTACTGAATAAAACACAACACAAATAAAAACATTTAATTAGCATCTGAGAGTGGCAGCTGCCAATCAGCACAAGGATTATGTCCTTGGAAATTAGATTCCATCCACAGGAGAGAGGCAAATGCTGCAGACACCCACCTAACAAATAAGGCCTCCCAGCCCAGGGCATGTTATCAAAGGATAAAACACCAAGTAAGTCTTTTCGGAAGCAGTCTCTGAACATAAAAAACACACTGCTGCCAAACACCTAAAAACCCACTGCAGTGTCCTCAGAGTGTAATCCTGGGAAGCCACGCTGGAAGCCTGTACTCGCTCCTTCCTGCGGGATCAATGACGCCCCGGGGAACAGTTCTGCATAGAGACATCAAGTCTTAACGCAGGATCGGCCAACACCATTCCCTTCTCCAGTTCCTTCTTTTGGCCTGAGATCAGTTTTCAAAGAACCTACGTGGTGACCATTCTCTCCATAATGTTACACAGCAGTTTATGCCAGATTATTCTACCCCATGCCCCAAATGCTCAACCACAAAGTTCTTTCAACTCCACCTCATGTCCCAAGCATCCCGTGGCTCCTTTTCTTTTTTTCTTTCTTCAGATCTTTTCACCACCAGTGGACCAATCATCCTGCAATATTTAATTCATCTTTATACCATCCACTCCCACCCCCAAAATGACTAGTGCTATTCCTTGCAGGCAAATGTTTGTGCTCTGTTGCTTAGTCATGTCTGACTGACCCTTTGAGAGCCTATGGACTGTAGCCCACCAGGCTCCTCTGTCCGTGGGCTTCTCCAGGCAAGAATACTGGAGTGGGTTGCCATTTCCTCCTCCAGGGGATCTTTCTGACCCAGGATTGAACCGTGGTCTTTGTTAGCAGGTGGATTTTTACTGCTGCACCACCTGGGAAGCCCTGCAGGCAAATCTCTGATCCCAAAGCAGCCATGACAGAAAACAAATATCAGAATACACACATCACCTGACTTTGCTCTGAAATAAAATATATTCCAGCAAAGCTGTGAGAGCTCCCAAATAAGTGAATTCAATCTCAATCTTGACTCATTCCTCATTAAATTTCTTATAAAATTCAGAGAGATTCAGAGGCAGACCCAAAAACCTCGTCTGAGTCTCTGTAAGAAGCTAGCCCTGTGGCTATAAATGCTAAGGAGCTCTAAATGCTCAGAATGTAACCGAAGCCATGGCTTCTAGAAAGAGTTCGTCCCTTCCCTCCAGCCCAGCACCAAATGCATTCATTGGCCAGACATGAGTCTACCTCATGGTCATCTCCCAGCTGGACCGTGTGTAATAGCGTCCTAACCCATCCCCCGCTTCCAGCCTCGCGGACCTGTTCTCTTCACTGCAGCCAGAGTGCTTCCTTCTAAATACAAATCTGTCCCCATCATTCTTCCCTAATGACTTATCATCACACCTGGAACAAAAACCCTGCCTCTGTTTTCCATGACCCATGTGCCGTCCACACCTCCCTTTTCTCCCAGTTTGCTTGGCCTGTGGCTTTTCCCCAGGGAAACCTCAGACACTCTGCCCTTGCTGGGTCTCCTTCCGGGACTGCTCCTGCCCCAAACACCAGCTGGTATCCCCCTCATCCAATTCAGGTGTCTGTTCAATGGTCACCTCATCAGAGGCCTTTTCTAAACACTTGATCTAAAATACCACTCCTTCCCTGGTATATTCATGTGTTCAAAGACTGTCTCACCCTGGTGAGAATACAAGCTCCGAGTGAGCATCAGCGGCCTCTGAGCACTGCCCAGCCCCAAGCTCCACCACAGTGCCTGGCATACAGGAGGGTCTCAGTGAATGAGTTTTAAACAAGCACTTTCTATGTGCCACACTCTATATGAGGCAGTGGGATACCAAGATGAATGACAAATAGAGACACACACACACACACACAGAATAGAACAGAATGTGACATGAGCTTGGAGGGTTCAAGGGAAACCGCTGAGTAGAGCAGCTACAGATGAGGTTAAACAGCCTGGGGCCAGATATGAAGGGCCTTGAGCTTCAGGCTAGGGAACTGGACCTCTGAGTACTCACTATACATCACCAGGCAGGAATGAAAAGAGGTAATGAATCTGTGATTAGAATTGACAGAACTTAGTACTCTTGCCTGGAAAATCCCATGGACGGAGGAGCCTGGTAGGCTGCAGTCCATGCTAAGGGTCGGACACGACTGAGCGACTTCACTTTCACTTTTCACTTTCATGCATTGGAGAAGGAAATGGCAACCCACTCCAGTGTTCTTGCCTGGAGAATCCCAGGGACCGGGGAGCCTGATGGGCTGCCGTCTATGGGGTCGCACAGAGTCGGACATGGCTGAAGTGACTTAGCAGCAGCAGTGACTATTTATACGAAAGGAACTGAGAAGTTCTAGGTTTCTAGGAAATGCCACTGCCTACAGAGAAGGAAGAAGTTGAAAGAAAAAGATGATAAATCCGGTTTTAGAAAAGTTGAGTTTGAGTGGCGGGGAGAGGGCGAGGGGTCAAGTGTCAGAAGAGTTGAGCACAGAAAATATGAGAGGGTTACTGCTTTTAAACAGAATATTCCATAACCAGAAGGTTCCATTTTCCCAACACGCCGAATAACAGACTGCTACACCGTCACAGCCAAATAACTGGAATAAGGGCGTCTCTCTGCACTAGGAAACAGTTCAGCCCTTACGAGGGTCAGGGAAAAGGAGCTCATTAACAGCCACGGCTTGGTGTGCCCACCTCTATCCTTCTTCCTGCCTTTCCCAGGTCTGGTGTGCCACACACACTCCAGAGAGGTCTCAAGGAGGGAGATGGGAAGCTAGGGATATGCCCCAGTAGTAGGACAGGGGTGGGGTGCTGAAGACTCTCATGAAAATAACTGGGTTATCCTGCCAACGCGGAAACCAGAGAGAGGACTTTAAAGAATCTTTAAAGTTGGACATATTCTGAACTACAAATGCTCTAGAGCTAATAACACTCAAATGTAACTGGCTCATTCAGTGATTTTGTAATCAAATAAAACACAGTGGTACAGAGAAACAGAAATCATCTAGACCGAGAGGTCTTTATTGTATCTGTGAGAAAAACAAGGCTCCTGAGAGTTGGAGATTCACCCACTCTATCAGCACGCTAGCACATGGCTGGGGCTGGGGCCCGGGCTGCCTGTGTCCCAGCCTTGGCTTAACTTTGCCCCAGGCACGAATTAAGTGATTTATGGCTGTAGAACAATTTAAATATGCAAATGACTACAGTATTAGCAACAAATACCAGCAAAACACAAAATTAGAAAGCCTCAAAAGAAACAGATTTGAGGAAAAGCCCCTGCTGAGAGAAATACCAATAGTAATATACTTTAAAGAAATTATCCCTGTGGTTAGGACATTTCTTAGAACAAGAATAAAATTATTAAAAAGTCACAGTTCTGTGAAAGGTTTTGATGTGTACATACAAGTACATAAATATTCTTTTCTGGGCAGTAAATTATTAGCTGGCATGTAAGAATTTTGATAAAAAACCAGAAAACAAACTCATATAAACAAAACAACAAAAATCAGGAAGACCCCAGGAAACCTAATTTAGAGTTGACCTTGCCTTTGTTAAGGGAAAATATACAGACATTATTTTTTTTTTTTCCTCTAATGAGCTTCTAGGGAAAAAATTTTGAAAGTCAAAACCAGAACTGAAGTCTGACAGTCAGAAGAACGTAATTAGTAAATTTTGAGCATCTCATACTTCTACGGCCTATTCCTATCTATTCAGCCTCTCAAACAGTCTTTCTTCCACCAACTCAAATGCACCCCAGACCATTGCTCCTCTATCAAATCTAGCTTAAATTCTGTTGTTGTTTTTCAGCCGTTCAGTCATGTCCAACTCTGTGTGACCCCATGGACTGTGGCACACCAGGCTTCTCTGCTTAAACTTTGGGATAGCCAAACCAGCCCCCAAATAAAAACTGGCTACTTAAATAGCTTCCTATATACAACGTAAAGATAGTCCTTTCCTGGCAAAGACTCAGGAGTTGCTTTTATTTCCACTTCTAGATATCTAATTTATAAGGGACGAAAACACAGACTTTATAAAACATACAAGAAAATACTTATCATTTCCATTAAAGTTCAATATAGATTCTCAGTCTGAATTTTGTTTTAAGATGATTTCCTTAATATGCAACCACACTGTGGGTCATGCAACATAGTCTACCAGAGAGAAACTCAGTTCCTTAGCAAACCAATTTCCAACTCCCATGCGTGGAAGCCATAAAGATGTTCTGCTAATGGAAAAAAAATCAGACACCCGTGATGAGGGCAAAGTATGTGTTCAGGTTGCTATATGCAACTCAAGCAAATAACTTTGCTGCATTGAGTTTAGAGCCTGGGACATGAAAGCCACTTTGGATTCACCTGAAACTAAAAGGAGATGCCTACTGAAAATCCTGAGAAACTTGAGTGGAATACTGTTCTAAATGCCACACGTTCTAAAGAAAGGCGGAAAGCCACGCAGGTTCATCCACATCCCACCTAAAATGGGTATCCCTCTCTACTAGCTCAAGTCACTCTGGACCAGCTGTTCTGAATTGTACGTGTGAAGCATCTTCAGATGCATATTACAAAGCTTCAGATATCTGATTCTGTGTGGAAAAAGCTACAGCATCATTCATAGCCCACAGGCCAACTGTCAACCACTGATTTGACGGGTTAAACACACCAAGACTGGATAGTTTTCTGCGGTTTAATAGCCTGTACTCTCTGAAAATGTCTGAGGGTTTTCCTTCCTGTGATGTGAAAACAGAAAAAACCTCATCTCTAACAATCTTGTTCATCACTCTGTATGAATTTGGTACAAAACATAGCACTTCCTTAAAGCTGCCAGAGCTTTGGTTGGTTCAACAGACTATGTGGTTAAAAAGAAAAAAAAGAAAGAATGTGCTTTGATTCTTACTGCTTGATCAATTTAATTTCCCAATAATGAATATTAAACATCTGTCATGCCACCTCCCAGTCCCTGAAACTGCAGACTTGTGCTTTACTTACTTGTACTTTAAGAGCAGCCACTGAATTAACCAGAGTCCCACAAGGATCATGCCGTTAATTTCACAAATAGAAAAGGCCCACTGCACCCGGTTAAAATGGTCAAAAAACGTGTCCGGTAGTGGAGGCTGCACCTCCTTGGGAGGTACTCGTTCGTGGACGACCGAGATCATCACTGTGGTGAGAACAAAGCAGGAAAGTGCATAAAGAAAGGCCAGGAAAGTCTTGCCCCACTCCATGGGGTACTGGGAGCGCTCCGGTTCTGGCATGGGGATCTTGATCATTTCCTTCCTATACCCATTGGGCATCCCGTTGGGTTTGACCTTGGTGCTGAAGCTGCCGTTAGGGGAGGGGCCGCCGGTGCCAATGCTGAGGTGCCCGTTGGCGTGGCCGTTCTTGTGTGCTTCCAAGTGGTGCTCCATCTTCAGGGTCTCTACCATGTGCAGGAGCCGCTGCCCGTTGTCAGAGGTGACGAGGCACAGCGGGGGCTTTGTGAAGTCCTCCTGGGTGAGGCTGATCAAGTCCCGGCCTGTGCAATGTTCCAGAGGCTCACAGTATTCTGGCATAGCATTCTCCTGCAGCCAGTCTGCCACCTTCTCGGGTGGCCAATAGACCACTTCCTTCATTGTGCTGGCACACAGCGTGGGGCCCCCTGCTTGCTCCCGGTGGGTCAGCAGTCACCGTTCCGACAGGGCAGGACACCGTCCCTCCACGCTGCGTTCATCCTCTCAGGCCTCATAACAGAGCTGTGTGGCGAGAGGGTCAGGGCAGGTTTCAAACACCTCATGTAGCTGTCCAGGGTTCTTGAGTGCCCGAGCATTAATTCACCTCATTTCTGAAGAACATTCTTCCTTCTGTGGAGGCAAGAGAAACAAGTCAAGCTACTGGGACTTTCAAATTAACCCCTCAAGATTCATAACCTTCACATGCATAAGGAAAACGGAAAACCAGTTACTGGTGGAGTCCATAGTTTTCACACATATATTAGTTTTAAGAAACCAATGACTGCTGGTTAGTATTCCCCAAAAGAGGCATTAAATTGGACCTGAGATGGATGAAGTCAAAGACAGTGGTCAATTTGCTGAGAAACAATTCAACAGTGCTTTGAACATTGCTCAGCACTGATCAGGGATTATTTCTGTGCTTATTAACGTTGTTCCTGAGATCAGCTGAAAGACTGGAGCAAATCTGCTTAATCTACCACTCTAGATTAGTGTAGATTGGTGAAGAAATGTTCTAAATGTACAGAGCACACAGACCTTAACAGACATCAGAAAAGAGAATCACAGAAGTGGCGAGCTTCAGGATCATCAGGTCCAACAATCTTATACTCTTCCACAAAAAATCAGTGAGTTCCTCTTTGCAAATGTGCTTGGACCCCAAATGTATACAAGAGTTATAAGAGTGGATGCTTGAGTGAAAACAGATGGGAGTAAAGGGCCAGGGTCCTCTCTGCTATGATGACATCTCTACCCCTAGCCCACAGGAGATGGTGTAGAAAACCATAGCTTCAAAATCAGTGATCTGATCCTCACTTATCCACAAGGAAACTGAGTTCCAGGAAGGTCAATGAACCTGCCTACAGTCAAGCAACAGCTTGTATAAAAGAGCTACAAGTTAAGTTTCCAAGTCCTGGTTCAATGTGTTTATTAAAATACTTTATCAGTGATGTGGCACATCTGTAAGGAGATTAAAAATTATATAGAGAGAGTATAAAAATGTATATATGTTGTACATACATATATTTAACCACAAGTATGGTTAATGAACATAACATTGCATAAAACGATGGGAAAGAAATCACATACTGACTGAAGTTCTTCTACTTGATGATTGCCTTGGGGGGCATTTTCTACTTCTCTCTCACCTACTTATCTTTAGTAAATATATATTAATTTTGTGATAATCATTTAAAACTTTTAAAAAAGCAAGAGAAGTTAAAATTAAGACTGAGCTCTATAACAAAGCATTGTGGTTAATGAAATGTGGCCTTTGGCGAAAGGCAGACCATAGTTTGACTTTCAGCATCTCCATGCATAACCTACTATTTGAACTTCAGCTTACTAATCTGCAAAATGGCCACGATCAAATGTCTCCTTCACAGGGTTGTTGTCAGTACTTTAAAATCCGTATGTGAAAGCTGGGGATGTGCAACCCAGCCCTTTCTGTTTTCTACGACTGAGCAGCACTCCACTGTGTGTGTACACACGCGCACACATCTTTATCCATCAACCCATGGACAGACACTTCGATTATTTCCGCATCTTGGGTATTATACATAATGCTGCAATGAACAAAGGGAATATACATAGACCTTTGTGAACTAGTGTTTTCGTTTTCTTTAGATAAATGCCAGAAGTGAAATAGCTGGATCGCATGGTAGTTCTCTTTTCAACTTTTTTGAGACCCTCCATACTGGTTTCCATAGCGACTGCACCAATTTACATTCCCACCAACACTGTACACTTGCCATTTGTGACAAGTCTGTCACAATATGTGTGAACCTAGAGGTTATTATGCTGAGTGAAATAAGTCAGACAGAGAAAGACAAATACTGCATGTTATAACTTATCTGTGAAATCTAAAAAACAAATTAAAAAGCCCAGCAAATCTTATAGAGAAGAGACTGGTGGCTACCAGAGGGGAGAGGGTTGGAGGTAAGTGGAACAGAGGAAGGAGAAGTCGATTATATAGTGACAGATGATAACTGGACTTTACTGTGGTGATCAATTTGTAGTATATACAAGTAACAAATTACACTGCAAATATGAATCTGAAATGTTATATGTCAATACGCCTAAAAATAAAACGATAGTTTCTTACTTTCTCAAATTTTATATCATAACCAATAGCTTCTGTTCACTATAGCTCATGATGAAATGCACTGTCCAATTGTGGACTAACTTCTTTTCTCAAAAGAACGTTGTGTTAACTGAAAAAAACTTGCACAGATTTGTAGGTTTAAGAGCTAGACATTAGGAATGACAGTGTTTCCTAAGTATGGTTTGTGGAATACTAATCTGAGAAAATGCTCCATGTTTTAAAAAATCCAAATGAGCTTAGGAACTGCAGAGTAATCCTTCCAAGGGCTAGCAGTACACATTAGTATGTCAGAAGCGCTTGGAAATCCTCCAGTAAAGAAACTCTACCAGGATTTCTTAAACTGACCTCATCCGGGCTGTCCTGCTCTAAATCCTGTTTCCTCCCTAGAAACTATGGGCTCCCAATGGACCCACTGGGAGGTACAGGCACAAACAAAACCTGAACTCAGCCCTTCTGATTTCAAAGAACAAACTTGTCTCTACTGAACCCCTCAAACCCAACTCTGGTATGAAAATGGACAGTATGTCTAAGTCCCAACTTTCCAGACTAAGTAACAACCAACCAGATGGTGGCAGAGCGTGACAGCTAGTCCAGGCTTTGCAAAAGAGTTCTCTTCTGAGAGCCCACAATGCTTTGCACCTTCCTGACACCATCGCCTCATGCTTCGCGGTCTGTCTAGACTGCCCCAGGAGACTCTGAGGGACCATGCAAGGGCTACAACCTTAAGCATCCACACGTCTCAACTTCAAAGGGGCCAAAAGGTGCTCAATCAGTATTGTCTCAGTATCCAAGGAAATGTCCCTTCCAACTAGCAACATGTAGATGGCTTAATGGAAAGTAAACCTACTGAAAATGCCAGATACTCAAAACTATTTTCAAACAATTTGAATGGTCAAGGAGAATAAGATGGGTATCCTCCAGAGAGAAATGAAAGTGAAATGAAACCAAAGTGAATCTCTGGCCACTTAAAAACCACTACAGAGGGGCTTCAATCACCACTAACCTACCTAGAGTGACAAGAAGACATCTGCCAAATGGGAGTCCTAGCTGAAGGTCCTGTAGGAACGGAAATCTCTTGGCATCAGACCCCAGGCCTCTCCCCAGATATCCCTCAGCAATCAGGACAGAGCCAAGGGAATGCTCAGCACCTTGAAGTGGCTGTGAGAACTCTAAAGAAAAATTAGTGATTGAACGTTCAGGCTCAAAGAAATGAACATGGGCATTTCATATATACAAGTTCTTCATTTCTCCCCTTGCCCAATGCAGGAAGTCTACCAGGAGGGGAAAACCCTCAGAACCACAAAGACCAGACCGAGGACAAGGTATTATTTCACTT
The DNA here is from genome assembly GCF_014754425.2 of Oryx dammah. NCBI lineage: Eukaryota > Metazoa > Chordata > Mammalia > Artiodactyla > Bovidae > Oryx > Oryx dammah. The sequence continues at coordinate 8,276,567 of NW_024070198.1, forward strand.
CTCTTTGATGGGGAAACACAGTCAGATAATATCCTCCTCAGACACAATCTTCTTCAAAGCAGAAAAATATCAAATGGTAGGAGATAATACAGGGCCATGAGAGACAGACAGACAGACAGACAGTTTAAAATAACCAGTGGAATTCTTAAAGAGACAGCAAAATAAACCAATAGCTTCCATTCATTTACTGGAACAAAAAAACTCTTCACTCCTTAAGACAGTCCCTGTGATCCGCCACCCCCAACTTGGAGCGCTCCATCTGCTCCTCTCAACAAGTCCAGATTCTTCCCGTCATCTGTAAGGTCCTTCTCCGCAAGGCCTTTCCGGGTCACTCCTTCACAATCTTTCCCCGCTCTCTGAATCTGTACACCTCTAATATCGATGCCACAAAATACAATTTAACTGCCTTGTGTGCAAGATGTGGTCGGAAGAGCTCCAGCTACCTCCTTTCTTGACAAAATCCTTTAACCTCTTCAAGCTCAGCTCAGCTCAGCTTCTGAAGGAAAACGGCATTGACAACTACCTACCTTACCTGTCCTCACATGGGCTGCTACTGCTGTGACAATCATGTAAAGGAATGAAAGCTATTAAATACTCCAAGAGATATGTCTTGTTATTTTTGTAATGTTCTGCTTCCTTTCTAACATCCACCAGGGCCCATAGTGACATCTCATTACTATTAAATGAAGCAGCCACTTCCAAATGGCATTTTTAAAAGCCCAAATCATTCGGACACAGGAGTAAGCACGTCTTTCCAAATTTCATGAGAAAAGAAAGTTTCTTTTCCAAGCAAGATTTGAAGCTTGAAAATAAAGGCACACAGGTGGCTTTCCTGAAGCTAATGTTGAAATCACACAATAAGGAAAAAACTCATTTCCATGGAAGTAACCATTAGGCAGCTACTCAGTACTTTCCAGCCTTTTGGCTAAAGCTAAGATTAAGGGTAGTATGGGTGCTTCCCAAGTGGTACAGTAGCAAAGAATCCACCTGCCAATGCAGGAAACACAAGAGATGCAGGTTCGATCCCTGGGTCAAGAAGATCCTCTGGAGTAGGGACTGGCAACCTGCTCCAGTATTCCTGCCTGAAAAATTCCACGGACAGGGGAGCCTGGTGGGCTACAGTCCATAGAGTCAGACAGGGATGAGCATGCATGCACTGAGGACTTCCAAGGCCACAGCGAGAAGATGAGGACTTACTCAGAGACCCCAGAGCCTGGCTGTAGGAGGAGAAGCGAGACAGTGACTGTCCCTTGGGCCTACCCAGTCAATTCATAGCATACGGTTGTGTCTGAGGTGGGAAAGGCAAAGTGCTTTCTAACATAGACCCAGAAGACTGTACGTAAGGCTGGACTCAGAAAACTACCATTACCACCATCATCCAGAGATGCTACCCTGAATCCATTACTGGGAGGAAGTTGAGAAATAATGCAGAGCTCAAATCTTTAAACTTAGTTCTCAGAACTGGGAAGATGTAAAAGAAGAATAAAAGCTGCACATAAACTCTTTATTCCATAACACTACAGAATTTGAGTGCTACAGTTGATCAGTCGTGTCTACTCTTTGTGACTGCGTGGACTGCAGCCCATCAGGCTCCTCTGTCCATGGAGTCCCCTATGTGTCCCCCATCCTGAACACTTCTCTCCCCATCCCATCCCTCTGGGTTGTCCCATTGCACTGGCTTTGAGTGCTCTGCATTGAACTTGGACTGGTTGTCTATTTCACATATGGTAATATACATGTCTCAATGCTATTCTCTCAAATCATCCCACCCTCACCTTCTCCCACAGAGCCCAAAAGTCTGTTCTTTCTATCTGTGTCTCTTTTGCTGTCTTGCATAGAGGGTCATCATTACCATCTTTCTAAATTCCATATGTATGTGTTAATATACTGTATTGGTGTTTTTCTTTCTGACTCTGTATAATAGGCTCCAGTTTCATCCGCCTCATCAGAACTGATTCAAATGTGTTCTTTTTAATGGCTGAGTAATATTCTATCGTGTATATGTACCACAGCTTTCTTAGCCATTCATCTGCCAATGGACATCTAGGTTGCTTCCATGTCCTAGCTATTGTAAACAGTACTGCGATGAATATTGGGGTACATGTGTCTCTTTCAACTCTGGTTTTCTCAGTGTGTATGTGCAGCAGTGGGCTTGCTGGATCATATGGCAGCTCTATTTCCAGGTTTTTAAGGAATCTCCACACTGTTCTCCATAGTGGCTGTACTAGTTTGCATTCCCACCAACAGTGTAAGAGGGTTCCCTTTTCTCCACACCCTCTCCAGCATTTATTCTTTGTAGACTTTTTGATAGCAGCCATTCTGACTGGAGTGTGATGGTATCTCACTGTGGTTTTGATTTGCATTTCTCTTCTAATGGGTGATGTTGAGCAACTTTTCATGTGTTTGTTACCCACTTGTATGTCTTCTTTAGGAGACACGTCTGTTTAGTTCTTTGGCCCATTTTTTGATTGGGTCGTTTATTTTTCTGGTGTTGAGCTCCATGAGCTGCTTGTATATTTTTGAGATTAATTCTTTGTCAGTTACTTCATTTGCTATTATTTTCTCCCATTCTGAAGGCTGTCTTTTCACCTTGCTTATAGTTTCCTTCATTGTGCAAAAGCTTTTAAGTTTAATTAGGTCCCATTTGTTTATTTTTGCTTTTATTTCCATGACTCTGGGAGGTGGGTCATAGAGGATCTTGCTGTGATTTATGTCAGAGGAGGGTTTTGCCTGTTTTCTTCTAGGAGTTTTATAGTTTCTTGTCTTACATTTAGATCTTTAATCCATTTTGAGTTTATTTTTGTGTATGGTGTTAGAAAGTGTTCTAGTTTCATTCTTTTATAGGTGATTGACTAGTCTTCCCAGCACCACTTGTTAAAGAGATTGTCTTTTCTCCATTGTATATCTTTGCCTCCTTTGTCAAAGATAAGGTGTCCATAGGTGTGTGGATTTATCTCCGGGCTTTCTATTTTGTTCCATTGATCTATATTTCTGTCTTTGTGCCAGTACCATACTGTCTTGATGACTGTAGCTTTGTAGTATAGTCTGAAGTCAGGCAGGTTGATTCCTCCAGTTCCATTCTTCTTTCTCAAAATTGCTTTGGCTAGTCAAGGTTTTTGTGTATTTCCATCCAAACTGTGAAATTATTTGTTCTAGTTCTGTGAAAAATACCATTGATAGCTTGATAGGGATTGCATTGAATCTGTAGATTGCTTTGAGTAGTATACTCATTTTCACTATATTGATTCTTCCAATCCATGAACATGGTATATTTCTCAACATATTTGCATCATTTTTTATTTCTTTTATCAGTGTTTTATAGTTTTCTATATATAGACTTTCTGTTTCTTTAGATAGATTTATTCCTAAGTATTTTATTCTTTTCATAGCAATGGTGAATGGGATTGTTTCCATAATTTCTCTTTCTGTTTTCTCATTGTTAGTGTATAGGAATTCAAGGGATTTGAGAAAATAAATAAAATAGACAAACCATTAGCCAGACTCATCAAGAAAAAAAAGGGAGATGAATCAAATCACCAAAATTAGAAATGAAAATGGAGAAATCACAACAGACAACGCCAACGATCAGAGGAGACTACTATCACAACTATATGCCAATAAACTGGACAACTTGGAAGAAATGGACAAATTCTTAGAGAAGTATAACCTTCCAAAACTGAACCAGGAAAAAATAGAAAATCTTAACAGACCCATCACAAGCACAGAAATCGAAACTGTAATAAAAAATCTTCCAACAAACAAAAGCCCAGGACCAGATGGCTTCACAGATGAATTCTACCCAAAAATTTAGAGAAGAGCTAACACCTATCCTACTCAAACTCTTTCAGAAAATTGCAGAGGAAGGTAAACTCCCAAACTCATTCTATGAGGCCACCATCACCCTAATACCAAAACCAGACAAAGATGCCACAAAAAAAGAGAAAACTACAGGCCAATATCACTGATGAACATAGATGCAAAAATCCTTAACAAAATTCTAGCAAACAGAATCCAACAACATATTAAAAAGATCATACATCATCACCAAGTGGGCTTTATCCCAGGGATGCAAGGATTCTTCAATATTCGCAAAATCAATCAATATAATACATCACATTAACAAATTGAAAGATAAAAACCATATGATTATCTCAATAGATGCAGAGAAAGCCTTTGACAAAATTCAACACCCATTTATGATAAAAACCCTCCAGAAAGCAGAAATAGAAGGAACATATCTCAACATAATAAAAGCCATATATAATAAACCCACAGCAAACATTATCTTCAATGGCAAAAAATTGAAAGCATTTTCCCTAATGTCAGGAACAAGACAAGGGTGCCCACTCTCACCACTACTGTTCATCATAGTTTTAGCAGATTCAGCCACAGCAAACAGAGATGAAAAAGAAGTAAAAGGAATCCAGATTGGAAAAGAAGTAAAACTCTCACTGTTTGCAGATGACATGATCCTCTACACAGAAAACCCTAAAGACACAGCCAGAAAATTACTAGAGCTAATCAATGAATATAGTAAAGTTGCAGTATATAAAATTAATAGAAAGAACTGAATTTTTATGAGTTGTTAAAGGCACGATGGACCCAAGATTGAACAAACGTAGCTGGCATGTCAGGGAAGAAACTATAGGGAAGTTTCAGAAGTTTCTAAATGCTGGTAATGGCAAGAGAAAGTAGGAAACAAAGCAGGCATGACTGCGACGAGAACGCTGGCTCCCTGTGTCAAATCTCTAAAACCAAAAGCAGCCTGGGGCATCCATGTGGTGCTGCTCCACTGGCTTACATAGTCAACTCAAAACAAGGTCAAAATTTGGTGAGCACGTAATATTTAGCTCAGATTTTATAACGTGAAATTACCTGTGGAAAACCTCCTAAAGAGAAACACAAAGTGTTGATATTATTTTATTAGGAAATAGGTGAACTGCCTTTTTGTAAACAATTCTAGTCCCGATAAAGGTCTTTACATCTACTGGAACTTTCCATAAAAGTCAACAGTAACCTAATGGACCTTTTAGGGCAATGCAGCCAAATGAAAGACTCATGAGGTAGGTGTTTTACATTTTCTCTGACTCAATCTGGATAACTCCTGATTGCTTTTCTCCAAACCAATCTAAGTAGCTATAAAAAAATTTTTGTTGTTACTTAACAAGTAAAGAATTGACTTAAATAGGCAGAAGTTATAAAACTGTATTTATCAGAAGAAGAAAAAGATGGCTAGAATAACAATCACATAGCTTCAATCTACTGTTGAGGAAATTTCAGATTACTTCTGATGCCTTAACCTTTAAACTTTAATTTATTTTAAATTGCTATTATGTACAGTGTTCACAATTCCATAGCCAAACTCTGGTTAGCAAATAAAATCATTCCTTTTGAAATGGATCCTTGAAATTGAGAACTAAATACATCATGATATAACAGAATACGAAGCCTCCACTGAAGACTAGACTGTACTTCTATATTTACTGTGATACGTATTTATATATATATATGTATGTGTAGTTTTGCCAAACAGGTTACAAAGAGAATGATACCATTTTTGGAAACACGAATCACAAATATCCATAGTAGAAAAGTCTACAAGGTGTATATCACCTCTAAACTGTTACAAAATTATGAAATAATTTTTGGCTTTATTTTTTCCAGTGTTTTCTAATTTCCTTGATAAAGATACATTACTTATGTTTGGAAAAGAAAAGGCTTGTTTTCCCTTCAAGTATGTTTTGTTTTTAAACGCACAGGCAGCATTGCAAAATCGAAAACAGATGCTTCCTACATTTGCTTTCTTTAAAAATATGAAATGGGCTTGCAATTTCTCTAAATAATTGGAACTTTTGCCCTCTGTGTATCATTAGGTTCCAAAGCCATCAAATTCCCCAAACATAATAGTCTCAGGATATGAGCCAAACCACTGACAAGGATAAAGCTGAAATCTGAACCTAAGTGCATAAAAAAATTCCGGTCTCAGATACTGTCTATCAATCCAGAGAGAAAACAACAACAAACCATCAGAATGACAACTCTTCTGTCATCTAGATTTTCTTCAATATCCATCTCTCCAGCCTACTGCCAAAATGTAAAACCCATGTGAAAATTCTGCCTTGTTGTCTTTACAGTAAGGAAAACTTTGCCTAACACTAATGACAACTAATCAAGATAGTTTTCCCCTGGGTTTTCATTCTTAGAACACAATTACCAAATCTCTGAAGAGTCTATTCCCACTCAACTGATGAACTGCCTTTCTAGGTCTAAAACAGCAGGGCTATTTTATAACATTCATCAAGTTAATCTGTAGTTCTGGGACATGGACACAATCTGGCAGCACTCAAGATTGTTAGGACATAACTGATGTTTCCAAATTCCATTGGCTCTCATGTCCAGCCGACATGCACAACGGTGATCTATCTGCCTCAAGAAGCCTGGGAACAGCTAACCCAGGCTCTTATTTCCCCCACACCTCACTCCATTTCTCTTCTTTTTTTCCCTCCCATTCTGCTTTTTTAAAATAAGAGCTAAAACCCTTCCACTGGACTGCTTGTTTAGCTAGAATTAAAAAGATTGCACATCCCTCTGAATTTATCATAAATGAGGGCTGTGAAAAAAGTCACTGGCTTAGGAAAAAAGATGAGGCCATGTTTTTACTATCTTCTGTTTTAAAGAAACTTCAAGAAATTAATGTAAATTACAAAAGAGAAGTATATGCACAACAGCCCCTTAGAGACTCTCCAACAAGCAAGAGTTCACAGATTTCCCGTGGAAAAACTAACCTCAGTTAGGGATAAACAAGTTACTGAAAAGTATAAATCATGTAAGGACATAATCCACCATGAGGCAAACCTAGCAGGTGCAACAAACAACATGAGCTTGAGAAAGTAAGTTTAAAGAGGTGGTTAAGTGAGTACACTAATGATATAAAAGAGAATTAAAACATTAATAAAAGAATACGACATGGTAGGGAAAAAAGAAAAGATAAGACAGGTGTGTTCAAAGAAAATACAGGCAAATCCCAGCTTCTCTCCTTGGCCTGTGGTGGGCTGATACCTCAGGATGAAAAGGAGAAAGCAAAAGGTAACAGGGAAGTCATAAGAGAAGGGGGAAGGAGCAAAAATATACAGTATATGTTTAAATGCAACTGACAGGTTTTTTCCAATCCCCAAACTCAAGCAATCCAGCACCCATACACTCTTTGTAGGCAGAAAAGGAGTGGAAAGTGGAATCCAGTCCATCAAAAGATGGAACTTATTTTTTTAAATATATTAATATCTAACTAAACATGGGCATTGGGGCCTTCCCAGGGGGTACAGTGGTAAAGAATCCACCTGCAATGTAGGAGACATGGGGTCAACTCCTGGGTCAGGAAGATCCCCTGGAGAAGGAACTGACAAACAACTCCAGTATTCTTGCCTGGGACATCCCATGGACAGAGGAGCCTGGTGGGCTGCAGCCCATGGGATAACAAAGAGTTGGACACAACTGAGCGCACACACACAGATAAACACACACACGCATTAATTTCCACTGCCTCTTTAAACTCTCCTGAAATGATAATACAGGGATGAAAAAGCAGTGGGAAAAGGGCAAAGAGAACGAGAGACAACTAACTGAGGAGGTTGGGAAGTGGATGGGCTTAGTAGCAGCTGAGAGAAAACCCAAGAAAACAAAACCCTAAGCCAGCAAGGAGGAGAAATGAAAAGCAGTCTGTGTAAAAAGAGGCCTTAGAAGCATGAGAAATTGGAGGCATAGATACATCGCAAAATGGGGGTGAGGTGGACCTAAAAATAGGACTGGTTGAAACACCATCAAATTCTCACTTCCCACAGCTGAACCACCACCTCTGCCCAACACCAGAGAAGATGGGAAGTTTATTGTCTCGAAAACGGAAATGGAGAGTTGCTAGAAAAGGAACACAGTTGAAGGTGGGGTATTAACGACAATGGATTAAATAAAAGTCACAAAGAGATGTTGCCAGACCTGTCCTAATCCTTTACTTCATTAAACACCCAGCATGCTGGGAGCCAGAACGAAAACTTCCAGGCAGATCCCCCCTCCCCACAACTCCAGACACTTTATGAGAAAAGAGCACTGATTATCTTGCACTGAAATCCACGCAAACAAGTTCCACTCATGCAAAGTGCTTTCAAACAGCATTTTTAGTGCTTTTTATAAAATAAGAGTGGGTCAAAAAAATTATTAGACATTTGAAGAAACTCTAATAAATATGAAAGCTTAAAACAAAAAAGAACTTGGAAGAACACACTAACCAGGGAAATTATAATGTTAAGAAAAACTATTATGAACATTCTCAAAGAAACGTTGAACAAGAACAAAATGGTACCAAAAAAATTCATTTTTTAAAAAAGGTCTTGGAAACTCATGGTTAATATGAAAATTTCAATAGAAAATAAAGCTGGAAAAAATATCTCAGAAAGCAGAACAAGACAGAAAGATGGAAAACTAAGAGAAAAAGTAAGAACGTTAAAAAAGTCATCTAGAAACTTTAGTATGTGACTCCTAGGAGCTCAAGAAAGAGCATAGGAAAAAATGGGGAAGTTATAACCAGAGAAATTATTTAAGAATATTTTTCAGAACTCAAAGGGCTATGAATTGCTATACTGAGAGTCCAGTACATACTCAAGAACAGTGATTGAGAACGTTTGTTACTATTATTCTGTACTAATTTATTTCTTATTTTTAAGGAGACAAAATCCTGAAGAATGCTCTAGCTCCACCCTGGCTGTGTTTTCTTCCACCTTACCTCAAACCACAGGAAACCCGCCTGCCAATGCATGCAGACAAGAGATCCGTGGGTAGGGTAGATCGCCTGGAGGAGGGCACAGCAACCCACTCTGGTATTCTTGCCTGGAGAATCCCACGGACAGAGGAGCCTGGTGGACTACAGTCCACAGGGTCACGCAAAGTTGGACATGACTGATGTGACTTACTATGCACGTACCTCAAACCACAACTGCCAGTCTCCATCCTTGACATTCCTTACTGGTATTTCTGTCCCAGGACTACTGCAGGCTTAAAGCACAAAGACCGTGCTCTGGTCTTGAAGGGGAGGACAATATACTACTCTGGCAAACGATTATTTTGAGCTGAAGGCAACTGAGAAGTGAAACCAAGTGGGATGCTACGGGGCCCTCCCAGGCACAAGAGCCTTTCGGTGTCACCTTCCTGTTTGTAGGAAAAAGGCTTTCAGGTTCCTAGATCTACTCTGAGCTCCAAAGGGCAAAGTTAAACAGTTACTCTGGATCATCAAAAAAGCAAGACAGTTCCAGAAAAACATCTCTTTCTGCTTTATTGACTATGCCAAAGCCTTTGACTGTGTGGATCACAATCAACTGTGGACAATTCTGAAAGAGATGGGAATACCAGACCACCTGACCTGCCTCTTGAGAAAGCTGTATGCAGGTCAGGAAGCAACAGTTAGAACTGGACATGGAACAACAGACTGGTTCCAAATAGGAAAAGGAGTACGTCAAGGCTGTATATTGTCAACCTGCTTATTTAACTTATACGCACAGTACATCATGAGAAACGCTGGGCTGGAAGAAGCACAAGCTGGAATCAAGGTTGCTGGGAGAAATATCAATAACCTCAGCTATGCAGATGACACCACCCTTATGGCAGAAAGTGAAGAGGAACTAAAAAGCCTCTTGATGAAAGTGAAAGAGGAGAGTGAGAAAGTTGGCTTAAAGCTGAACATTCAGAAAACTAAGATCATGGCATCTGGTCCCATCACTTCATGACAGATAGATGGGGAAACAGTGGAAACAGTGTCAGACTTTATTTTGGGGGGCTCCAAAATCACTGCAGGTGGTGACTGCAGCCATGAAATTAAAAGATGCTTACTGCTTTCAAGGAAAGTTATGACCAACCTAGACAGCATATTCAAAAGCAGAGACATTAGTTTGTCAACAAAGGTCCATCTAGTCAAGGCTATGGCTTTTCCAGTGGTCATGTATGGATGTGAGAGTTGGACTGTGAAGAAAGCTGAGCACTGAAGAATTGATGCTTTTGAACTGTGGTGTTGGAGAAGACTCTTGAGAGTCCCTTGAACTGCAAGGAGATCCAACCAGTCCATCCTAAAGGAGATCAGTCCTGGGTGTTCTTTGGAAAGACTGATGTTGAAGCTGAAACTCCAATACTTTGGTCATTTCATAAGAAGAGCTGACTCACTGGAAAAGACCCTGACGCTGGGAGGGATTGGGGGCAGGAGGAAAAGGAGATGATGGAGGATGAGATGGCTGAATGGCATCACCGACTTGATGGACATGAGTTTGAGTGAACTCCAGGAGTTGGTGATGGACAGGGAGGCGTGGCGAGCTGTGATTCACGGGGTCGAAAAGAGTTGGACATGACTGAGCGACTGAACTGAACTGAATCAGGGGGATTAGGGAATACAGAAAGAAACAACAGTGCAGGATAGGACAGGGTCCCGACTGCTCTTAGGGGAGGTGCATAATACTTTGATACAGATCTCTGAGTTCTTCTGCAGGAAGTAGGGCCCCCACCCCAGGCTGACGATGGTAACTTCAGGCTGGGCTCAAACAGTGGACCCCAGACTGGCTGGAACCAGAAGACTGGTGACTGGGAGTCCCAGAACACCAGCCCGTTAGCTTACACCAACCAGCCAGAGGAGGGCTACACATCTTGCAGTTCCCCTGCCCCCAAATCCATTTTTCCTATAAAAACTCTTCTCTGAGAAAAGAAAAAGAGTCAGACATGACTGAGCAACTGAACTGAACTGAACTGAGGAGTTCAGGCTTTTTGAGCAAAAGCTACCTGTTATCCTTGCTTTGCCCTGTAATAAACCTTTCTGAGCTCCAAACTTCAATAATCTGGTGTGGCCTCACAGTGCATTGGGCACCCAAACATGGGCTTAAGAACAGAAGCAGATTCAGAAAAAGCTCTCTGCTGTCCCCCTATTTGCCCAAAAGTAGGACTGCAAGGAGATCAAACCAGTCAATCCTAAAGGAAATCAGTCCTGAATATTCATTGTAAGGACTAATGTTGAAGATGAAGCTCCAATACTTTGGCCACCTGATGCAAAGAACTGACTCACTGGAAAAGACCTGATGCCAGGAAAGACTGAAGGCAGGAGGATAAGGGGATGACAAAGGATGAGATGGTTGCATGGCATCACCGACTCAACAGACATGAGTTTGAGCAAGCTCTGGGAGTTGGTGACGGACAGGAAAGCCTGGCATGCTGCAGTCCATGGGGTTGCGGAGTCGGACACGACTGAGCGACTGAACTAAGGGCATAAATTTGCAGACATATTCCCTCTTCCTCTACAAGGAAGGACAGAAGTTAGTCATTGAAAACAACTTTAAGAGTCTAAAAACGCATCAGCCCAGAGATGGTACTGGCGAACTCTATATAACAAACCCTGCTAACAGTAACCCTTCTCCACCATTAGTTTTCCCACGTATCTGCCTTCTCACCTTTGCCTCCCCTAGAAGCTCAAAGTCTTTTCCTTTGTCCTGTCGCTACTCTAAAAATTTGCTGGAGAGTAACAGTATCATAAATTTCAGATATATTTTCTAAACAATAACCATTTCCCCATATTTTCTAAAGGAGTTCAGTTTTCAAATATATTCTTATCTCATACACCATCAAAATGTACAAGAAGGTTTACTATTTCAGTTTCTAAATTAATTCTCTCCCAGAGAGCTTCCACTACCTAGAAATTGTTTTTTTAAAAAAGTTTTAGTTAGATGTGTGTTAATAATTTGAAACAGAAGCATCACATTTTTTTTTAAGTCTCTATCAAATTTGTTAAAATATGGCTTTTGTTTCATGTTTTCTTTTCTTTTTTTTTTTTTGGCCATGAGGCATATGAGATCTTAAGTTCCCTGGCCAGGAATCAAACACACACCCCCTGCACTGGAAGGGAGATTCTTAGCCACTGGACCACCAGGGAAGTCCCCAGAGACTACTTTCTGAAAACATGATTTTGCTTCGGTTCTGCTGGGTCTTCACTGCTGTGTGAGCTTTCTCTAATGGAAGTGGGCGGGGCGATCTTCGCCTCAGTGGCTTCTCCTGCGGTGGAGCACAGGCTCTCGGGCACGCGGGTTTCAGTAGCGTGGCCCCCAGCCTCTGGAACACAGGCTCAGCAGTCGTGGCTCGTGGGCTTAAGCTGCTGTGGGGCAGGCAGGCTCTTCCCAGATCAGGGATCGAACCTGCATTTCCTTCACTGACGCGCGGATTCTTTATCACAGAGCCAGCAGAGAAGCCCGGCATCGGCACACTTAGCAAGCTGCAGACTCTGGAAGCCTGATGGGGGCCCTGATCCCCGTGTGCAATAACAGAACACAGCTAATTTAAAGCACACCTTTGGTGTTTACACCGGGACTGCCTAGTGTTGGTAACAGATTACTAGTAGGTCAAGAGAAGACACAATTTCTTGATTAATGTAAAATTAAAAAAAAAAAACTTGATCTAAAGTGAAACAACTTTTTATAGTCTACTGAGGATCAGAAATTCCCACTGGCTGGGAAACAAAAGCTTTTCCCTTTCAGTGAGAAAAATATCTATCAAATCTCTTTCAAATCTAAACTAACAAAAAATATATGTGACTCATGGAGCTTAAAAAAAGCTAATATAAGGAACATGACCCTGGTGACCAACACCACACTGCAGAATTAGCAACAAGGCACAGGCCCAGATAGGAGAAATCAAGTTCAAGTCTATGTCCCAAAATAAATTCCTAATACTAACTTTGAGAGCTAGGTAAGTTTTAACTACTTTCAGCCTAGAGGTGATCTAAAGGGGTGACTTCTAAATTGACGGCACCTAAATGTACATCCTGTGGTCCAGTCCTAGCCAGAAAGGTGACGTCTGTGTTCCCATAATGTTTTATTCTTCTCTAACAAATGGCTCCCTGTGCCAGTCTCCTTCCCCGGTCTCCTGGATTTCAGGAAAAGCAAGTGTAGGTCTTCTTTACCTTTATCTCCACACTCAGAAAATAAAATAAACTAAGCATTTTTTTTCTGACAGCAATTATACTAACTCTTAAAAATGAATACCCATCAGCTGGTCAACTCTTGTCTAGTGATCACTGGCTGTCTTCTTGGCTCCAACGATCTGGTAATTTCCCAAATTTCCAGGGTTCACCTTCACTAAGCTTCTTTATCAATTGGCCAATGGTTAGCAGAACCAAAGCTCAGCTGCACAAAAGGGATGCTCCTCACTCATCAAGCCATTCAGCCCTGGAACACAGATTCAGGTTGTCAAGGGATCTGTAAAATTTCCAGCTGTGGACTAAGGCAGAATACCACCAGGGGGCAGCAGAAAGCCTATGAAATTACCGACTCATCTTAGCACCCTTCCCAAACAGAAGGCAATGGCTACCCCACTCCAGTGCTCTTGCCTGGAAAAGCCCACGGGAGGAGGAGCCTGGTAGGCTGCAGTCCATGGGGTCACGAAGAGTCGGACCCAACTGAGTGACTTCACTTTCACTTTTTACTTTCATGCATTGGAGAAGGCAATGGCAACCCACTCCAGTGTTCTTGCCTGGAGAATCCCAGGGACGGGGGAGCCTGGTGGGCTGCCATCTATGGGGTCGCACAGAGTCGGCCACGACTGAAGCAACTTAGCAGCAGCAAACTATGAAGGGTTTGATAGACATCTTCCAACAGAGATCCTACACTTAAGCAATACATCTAGGGGTGAAACTGCAAGAACTAGAACCCCTCTTTTCCAAATCATCAATTGAGGCTCCTTACACTATACCCACGTGATTCTAACCTGGCTTTAGTGACTCTACAATTAGTAACAGGGCCACTTCCACAGCCTCTCAAACATACTGCATATCTGAGCTATTCTGCAATCTCACCCAAATGAGACTATGCCTAGGGTGCAGGACCTCCAAGTGCAAAGGCCTACAGTTAAAGAACACAGTTTATGAGAAGCACTAACTGTAAGACAACCACTTAAACATTTATTGTTGGTTTATATAGAAATGTAATAGGCTTTGTTTTTTGGCTTCCTTTACTATAACTTAATGCAACAAAATCAGAACCCTGCAACTGAATCAGTGATGTAAAAATATATAAGTTTACAGAAGTTATTAGTTAACTTTTTTTAAGGCATGATAAAATTGAAAGATCTGAACAAGCATAGCTAAAACTATTGTGTATCAGGTGAAATAAATTCTTAGTTCTTAAAAAGCCCTGAACATATATTACTATGTTACGGTATACTGAACTAATTTCAAAATAAATCATATATAAAGTATTATCTCAACTGAATGCACGTTCACATGCGTTTCTGAAATCTCTTAACATTAACACATGTGACACCAAATGCTTTAAACAACCATAAAAATATCAATCAAAATATTCCACAGATAAAATTAAAAAACAACACTAGACAAAATATTTTTTTAAATTTGTCATAGATCACAGATATCAAGAGCTCTTAAAAGTCAGTTAAGGAAATGATTTTAAACAAAGATTGCAAACAGGCCATACACACACACAATTTTTTTTTTAATCTCACAAGTTAACAAATACATAAATATATAATAGCAAGGTACCAGTCTTTGGTGATTGAGTTGGCAAAGATGAAGAAGAACTATAACTTAAAACAGCAAAAACGTCACCAAGGATTCAAGTTCTGCCAACTGTACCAAACTCCATTTACTTCTCTTTACTTCATACAACCACCATAGTTCAGCCAAGACTACATTTCATTTAAATTACTGCCGTGGCTTCCTCAATGATGTTCTTGTGCCCAAACCAACCATATTTGCCATGGGGCAGCAAAGAGAACTTCTTCAACTGTGTGATTCCCATATTTGAAATCCTGCAATGTTTGCCAATGCTCTTGGAATAAAATCCACATGTAATTGTTACACAACTTGTAAGACTGGTCCTGCCCTCGTATGGCCAAGTACCTCCACTGCACACTACACGACAACTATGCCAGTCTATTTCCAGTTTCCAGCCGCCCAGGTGTCGGGAGCCGAGTCAGGCATTACTGACAAAATGGAGGCACGGCCCTAAACCCCCTCCCTTTGTTCCATAGGCACCACCCAGAATGAAGGAGTTAGGCTTTGTGATTCTGACTTGTGTTTTCCTTTCCTTGGCTGAGCTGACTGAAGAGACTATTAAGGTGCTTATTGTTTTTGAGAGGAGCAAGAGAAGGCATCAAGCCTTCTGCAGCTGTGCTCAAAGAATAATTCATAAAGTTAATCACTGACATTTGTTCAAGGACTTTTACAAAAGAGTGTTCCAGGGTGAGCACAGAGGCCGCAGCTTGAGACCATGGGAGGGATTCCTATCTGAAGCCTATTTGTGAGAAAAGTGTTTATGGCAAAGGAGTTTGCTGAATTTAGAGCTTAGGAATAATTAAAATAGTTAGAAGCTAAAGATTTAAGGATTGCTGTAATGTTACAATATTCTATATAGCTTATAAAAATTAGGAACTTTAGAGATATTATTAACTAGAAGCCGTTTCTAAGAAATAGTGAGCTTAGGATACTAGGGGCAAACAGGACTTAGAAAGATAAGAATTAAACTGAGGAAGCCCAGACATTAGCATGAGTTACAGTGTATACACAAGGACACATGAGAAGAAGTAGATTTGAGAATCGCTGAGGAAGGAACTCCTTTTGAGGGGCAACAATGATTTTTGGAGAAAAATAAATCTGGGTCAAAGGGAACTAAAAATATCAAAGCTCTGACCTAATGCTTTAGTAAAAGTATAAAAGAGAATCATAAGCTTGAAATAAACAGGCAGTCCAAAGAAAGACTGAGAGGCTGCCTCAGTTTCTCTCTCGCCAACGCCATCCATCCTGAGGGTATCCCTGGATCCTGCTGAGGCTGGACCCCAGCACCCAGGGCCTTCAAACACGCTGTTGCCACCACCTGAACACTCTCACCCTACTCCTTCTTCACCATAGGCTTGCACTAAACTTTGAGGCCTCCACTCTTACAGGTCATCTCTTCACCAGGCCTTTCACGACCATCCTCTTACTGACATCATCTTACTTGCTGAGTGTCTTTCTGCCCGGCCAAAATAGAAGCTCCAAGACACAAGGTCTCTTGTGTTTTTTCCATTATTGTATCCTTGGGAGCTAGCACACAGTAGGCATTCAATACCAGTATCTGTTTCACGAGTGAAAAAATAAATACTAGAGAAGGAAGGCAGTTGACTGAATTTGACTCTAAGAACACAAGTGTTAAACACAGATTCTTCATCATCTGAGGCTGACCACATCATTCTCAATAATTCTTTACAACTCCCATCTAACTAAAAAAAAAGGAATAAACCTATAAAACCATTTCATCAAAAAGTTACTTTAAAATATAATCTCCTGAAAAGAAATACAGATAAAAATTTCCCCTAAAATGCCCAATTTCCTCTAAAATTTCCTAATTTCCTAAAATTAAGCCCTCACACTTTTCAAAGTTACCAAAACCCTCCTCAGTAGTATGTTTAATCAGACTTTTAAGTGTCACAGTGGGAAAGAGCCTGAATATAAGACCTTACAGATGTTTCCCAACTGTTTCTGAAGGTGAGACTCCCAGATTCTTTTTGGATGCACTGTTCCCATTAATTTGCATTAGCTGTTGAGACACTGGCTGGGATAGTAACACAGGCACATCTAAGCAAATGCATGGAGATGGCAAGTCCCTAATTACTCACGCCTTATTAAAGGCCACGAAAATAGAACTACAGGTATCACTGTTCTGAGCTGCATTTCTTAATGTTCAGATCATGTCGTCTCATCTTTCTTTCAAAATTCTATATGCATTAATACCTAAACCATTTGACAAAATGTCAGTTTTACATACAATGAGAACACCGTGTTATCATAACCTGAAAAGGTGACATAGCTCATTAAAAGCATTTCAAAATCCTGTCGAGTGATCGAAAGATGTAAAATGTGAGATCAAAGAATTTAACGTTAAAATGTCAAAAGTTATTTCAGTATAAAAGAGAAAGAGGAGCAGGGGAAAACATGGATTCAATTTGCAAAGACATAAAACACCAGTCACAAAGATGGAAACTGGAAAAATGACTAACAACAATGGTAGACTACATCTAGGACAAAAGAATCTCTCAGTGTCTCAATAAGCAGGAGGCCAGATAAAATTTTCCCCTAAAATGCCCAAAATGGCACTTCAAAGTATTTCTGAAAACTACATTCTTACCATAAAATAACAATGGCAATCCTGTGGGTTTCTAATCCACATCTGATTATGTTCCACACCTGTGCTACAAAAATCAACTCTCACGCATAAAGATCTGCATACCTAAATTAAGTTCTTTTTGTAAAGAGCTAAGTCTTTATTATAGCGATCCAGTTCATTGTTTTAGGCAATGGCACCCCATTCCAGTACTCTTGCCTGGAAAATCCCGTGGACGGAGGAGCCTGGTAGGCTGCAGTCCATGGGGTCGCTAAGAGTCGGACACGACTGAGCGACTTCACTTTCACTTTTCACTTTTATGCATTGGAGAAGGAAATGGCAAGCCACTCCAGTGTTCTTGCCTGGAGAATCCCAGACACAGGGGAGCCTGGTGGGCTGCCGTCTATGGGGTCACACAGAGTCGGACACGACTGAAGCAACTTAGCAGCATTAACAAAGCACTCTGGCAAGGTGTGAGGCACATCAACTTCACTGAAAACACAGCTCAAATTTATTTTCTATTTATATTCATAATAAGCTTTTCTGTTTGGCATAAACAAAGCCAGCACTAAAGGGCTGAGGACTGATAAGTATACATATTAATAAAAGCCAAATCACTGAATCCAAATAAAATCAAACATGAATCGTGTACTATGCATAAAGCATTGTCATGGGCATCCTGGGAGACAGGGATGCATACAGCATGGTTCCTGTCTAACTAGGCTAAAAAGTCCAAAACCCAAATTCCAACTCTTCTCCAAACCTACTCCTTATGCATGCCCTCTTAAGCTTAATAAACTTCAATTCCATCATCTATCTGCAACGAGAGATTAAATTGCCAACATCTGCTGGATCATCGAAAAAGCAAGAGAATTCCAGAAAAATATCTACTTCTGCTTCATTGACTATGCTAAATCCTTTGACTGTGTGGATCACGACAAACAGTGAAAAATTCTTTAAGAGATGGGAATACCAGACCACCTTATCTGCCTCCTGCGAAACCTGTAAGCAGGTCAAGAAGCAACACTTAGAACTGGACGTGGAACAATGGACTGGCTCCAAATTGGGAAAGGAGTACGGCAAGGCTGTATATTGTCACTCTGCTTATTTAACTTACATGCAGAGCACATCATGCAAAATGCCAAGCTGGATGAATTACAAGCTGGAAGCAAGATTGCCAGGAGAAATATTAACAACCTCAGATACACAGATGACACCACCCTAATGGCAGGGGTGTCCCTGGTGGCTCCGATAGTAAAGTTTTCGCCTGCAATGTGTGAGACCTAGGTTTGATCCCTGGGTTGGGAAAATCCCCTGGAGGAGGGCATGGCAACGCACTCCAGTATGCTTGCCTGGAGAATTCCCACGGACAGTGGAGCCTGGTGGGCTGCAGTGCGTGGGGTCTCAGGGTGGGACATGACTGAGCAACTGAGCACAGCACAATGGCAGAAAGCGAAGAGGAACCAAAAGGCCTCTTGATAAAGGTGAAAGAGGAGAGTGAAAAAGCTGGCTTAAAACTCAACATTCAAAAAATGAAGATCACGACATCTGGTCCCATCACGTCATGGCAAATAGATGGGGAAATAGTGACAGACTTTATTTTCTTTGGATCCCAAATCAGTGCAGACAGCAACTGCATCCATGAAATTAAAAGACACTTGCTCCTTGGAAGGAAAGCTATGATGAACCTAGACAGCAGAGACATCACTGCTGACAAAGGTGCATATAGTCAAAGCCATGGTTTTTCCAGTAGTCATGTACAGATGGAAGAGCTGGACCATAAAGAAGAATAAAGAGCACCAAAGAATTGATGCTTTCAAACTGTGGTATTGCAGAAGACTCTTTAGAGTCCCCTGGACTACAAGGAGATCAAACCAGCCAATCCTGAAGGAAATCAATCCTGAATATTCACTGGAAGGACTGATGCTGAAGCTGAAGCTGCAATACTTTGGCCACCTGATACAAACAGCTGACTCACTGGAAAGGGCCCTGGTGCTGGGGAAGATTGAGGGCAGAAGAGGGCGACAGAGGATGAGATGGCTGGATGGAATCACTGACCCAACGGACCTGAGTTTCAGCAAATTCTGGGAGACAGTGAAGAACAGGGAAGTCTGGAGTGCTGCAATCCATGAGGTCTCAAAGAGCTGGACGTGACTGAGTGACTTAACAACAACATATACTCTAGCAAAGACATCACTGGCAAGCTTTATCTGCCCCCTTTCAATCCATTATGCATATGACCCATAATACTGAAAGAAGTGAAAAGTGAAAGTGAAGTCACTCAGTTGTGTCCGACTCTTTGCCAACCCATGGACTATAGCCTAACAGGATCCTCCATCCGTGGGATTTTCCAGGCAAAAGTACTGGAGTGGGTTGCCATTTCCTTCCCCAGGGGATCTTCCCAACCCAGGGATTGAATCTGGGTCTCCCACGTCATAGGCATATGATCTGAGCCATCAGGGAAGTCCCAAGAAGTATCTGTGAACTAATGGAAAATTTTTATTCCGAAATACTCCAAACTTGAGTAGAAA
Organism: Oryx dammah; assembly: GCF_014754425.2. NCBI lineage: Eukaryota > Metazoa > Chordata > Mammalia > Artiodactyla > Bovidae > Oryx > Oryx dammah. The sequence continues at coordinate 8,296,260 of NW_024070198.1, forward strand.
TAAACAGTCGTACCTAAAACTTTCAAAGGCCTAGTGTAACATCTAGCACAGCACAGGCTTTCAATAAATATCTGTTGAATGAATGAATGAATGAATGGAGTGGAATTAATCATTAATCGTGTCTAGCATAACTAAGCACTTAATTGATAACTAAGCACTTTAATTGATCAATTAAAGTATAGTTAATTTACTACGCTTTGTTTTGTTAGCTTCTGGTGGATTCAGACATATACTTTATTAATAAAAGGCTATAATAAATAAAGAGAAATAAATAGCTATTTTAAAAGTGGATACCCTCCCCAATACACACACTTTCCCTCTTCCCACTAAAAACCCTCAGACACGCCCCCATGTCCTCTATTATCAACAGAAACTGAGAAGAGAAACTGTCAAGCTGACAGACTAAATTTAGCAGACAGTCCACGCTAAGAGTTCCTCTGAAAGCACCCCCGGAAACAGCTCTGGTTTCACCAAACTAAATTTTATCGGTCTGCTACTCTGGGCTTCATTGTATGAGCTTCTGCTTTTATCAAACAGCCACAAGGAATTATACACTATTACAAAAGAGTACCACAACATGCTGGTTGGTGTAACGTCTTGGCAAAGAGAAACTTGTTTTCTGACGTTCCTTGAAACACCTAACACATGTAAATCAAAATAACAAAGATCAAAGTCTTTAGAAGCAAGCTAACTTCAGGGGTTACAGTCAGCAGTACAATAGATTCTTGAAAAAAAACAAATGAATGTTTAAATCTCTTATGTGAAGGTATATAAACTATAAAATTATCCAATTCTTTAAGCAAAATTTTGGGTAACTTTATTGTACCCATTTTGCAGCTGAGGACATGGAGGCTCAGAAAGTAAGCAACCTCAAGTGAGATCTTTAGCACTAGAATACTGCCACAGTTCTATACATCAAAGAATTATCCAGAATTTATCACTAAATTATTTAGACTTGAACAAAGCCAACTGATCCACTTCTTTTTTCTTTCAAAGTTTAAAAAGACTTCCATTGTAATTATATTTTATCAAGATTTTTTAAACTTACAGAGGATTTTTTTTTTGTTTTTTGCATTCTCCTATTTGGCTTGAAGTTTTAAAACAATCTATCCATTCCCCCCCCCCAAATATCAATCTTTTAATAAGACAAAAATATGGCTTTCTTCTTGCCTCTTTTGCATTAAACAGTATTAGCTTCACTGTGCCAATGACATTTATAGAAAAAAGTTTGAGAGAGCTGGGTAGCAAGAAGAGACAGAAACATGATATTTTTAATTTGGAGATGTAGGATGTAGAAATTATTTGAAAAAAATAAGAACAGCTTTATAATGAATAGTTTTCATTTTTTTTGGTAAAAATTTATATAACTATATAACTTTGATTTAAAATTCCCTTAAGTATAAAATTCTCTATTAATATTGCTCCATATAGACACACAAAATTATCATGCAATCTTATAATAGTAATGGCATCCAGTCCCATCACTCCATGAGAAATAGATGGGGAAACAGTGGCTGACTATTTTTTTGGGCTCCAAAATCACTGCAGATGGTGACTGCAGCCATGAAATTAAAAGACGCTTACTCTTTGGAAGAAAAGTTATGACCAACCTAGATAGCATATTCAAAAGCAGAGACATTACTTTGCCAACTAAGGTCCATCTAGTCAAGGCTATGGTTTTTCCTGTGGTCATGTATGGATGTGAGAGTTGGACGGTGAAGAAGGCTGAGCACTGAAGAATTGATGCTTTTGAACTGTGGTGTTGGAGAAGACTCTTGAGAGTCCCTTGGACTGCAAGGAGATCCAACCAGTCCATTGTGAAGGAGATCAACCCTGGGATTTCTTTGGAAGGAATGATGCTAAAGCTGAAACTCCAGTACTTTGGCCACCTCATGCGAAGAGTTGACTCATTGGAAAAGACTCTGATGCTGGGAGGGATTGGGGGCAGGAGGAGAAGGGGACGACCGAGGATGAGATGGCTGGATGGCATCACCGACTCGATGGATGTGAGTCTGAGTGAACACCAGGAGTTGGTGATGGACAGGGAGGCCTGGCGTGCTGCGATTCATGGAGTCCCCAAGAGTCGGACACGACTGAGCGACTGAACTGAACTGAACTGAATGAAATATATGCATAGCTTTTTTTCAATAGGCACAAAGTTGCTGCTTTTTTTCTTCCCCTCCTAGTATAAGGGCTGTCTAATGGGGATGGAGTTCAGCTAATGTTTTGAACACACATACTTAAACATGAGGCAGCCATAAAGCATGTGATTAAAATGAGCTTTGGAAATCTCCAAGACTGAGTTAGAATTCTTCCTCATTCCTTCGCTAACAATAACAACCGTCTGTATGATCTTAGGTGAGTTACCTAACAGTTGAAATTTTTGTTGCCTCATCTCTAAACGGAGAATATATAATATTGATCTCAGATGGCTTAAAATATTTTTTATTTTGATGTAATTGTAGATTTATATAAAAGTTAAAAAATAGAACAGAAAACTGAGGTATATCCTTCACAACATTTCTCCTGTACTAACTTAATCACAGTAGCTATCAAAATCAAGAAATTAACATTGCTATATCATTAACTTAAAAACAGATCATACTTGAATTTCACCAATTTCCCCCCAATCTCCTCTTTCTATTCCCACAATCTCCTTAATCTCCTCCAATATATGGTAATTCCCCAATCTTTCCTTGCCATTATGACCTTGATACTATTGAATAAAAACAGTTATTCTGTAGAATGTCTCTCAGTTTGGGTTTCTCAGATGTTTTCATGATTAAAGTTACACAATTTCGGCAAGAATACCCAGAAGTGATGTCGTGTCCTATTCAGTAATCACATCAAGAGTTAATTACATGAACTTTATACATCGTTATTGGGGCAATGCAAACCATGATTCTTTAAGAAAGTTGTTTTTCTATGTGGTGGTTCTGGGAACATACCTTCAACCAATGGTGGCTACTGTTACGGTAAAATCAAAATTAAGAACAAAAGTTTTGGAGGTATGTACATTTGGGTTCCCATGTTCATTTTACGAGTTCCTGCCATGTGACTGTGGACAAGTTTAACTTCCCCAGTTTCCACAGTGTCCAGTAAAGACAAAACTACTTGTGAAGCCGTTGTGAAGCTGTCATAAAGAAGATGAAATGAAATAATGTAAGTAAAGTACTTAGTGCCTGGAATTTATGCATGTTCCATGAAATCAATCACTACCATTATTTTTCAAGTGAGTTACTATTTTTCTGCAAAACAAGCGCTACGGCTTAAAGACAAAGAAATCTGAGATCTGAGGGGGAAGAAAACTGAGTTAGAGCATTGTGGGAGTAGGAGTAGGCTGGAAAGATGTCAGATTGGGGGAAAGGCATGGAAGAACAAAGAGCACATCCCTTTTATTTCATCTCATCTTTCCCTGCAGAAATCAGCATTGCAAGTGGGGCCTGAGAACCCAGAGGCATTCGCGCTTGATTTCTGGCAGAGAACCCCATGTTTCAAGAGCCAATTATCTGTTCTATGCCATGGAAGCTCCTCCCTTGTTTAATCTTCTCTTGTAAAATCACTACCTTCTGCTTGCCAGGATCTCCTGCAGGGATTTGTAGGCTGTTGACACGTGACATCAAACTGGTTGCAGCTGCCTCTGCTGTCACACTCCAATGTAGATAGGTAGTTTAACTACCTAACATGCAGTCATTAAAATACATTCTTCCTTTAAAAAAAAATAAGCCTAACCCTAAAGAAACCAGAAAATAAATGTAAAACTAATCCTGGGGGCATCAGGACTTTAAACACTTCTCAGACCATATGAAGGATCATAGAAGTCATTACTGCACCACAGCGTTTGTGGATTTAACCTCAGCTTTCGAAAGCCACGTCATCATTCATAGACATGAGAGAGTAACAATAAGAACTGTGTTACTTCATAGAGCATAAATACTGATTACAAAAGTATCAGAGCATCGTTAAGTGTTCAAGTATTGATAACTAAAAAATCAGCCTTCTATAAGATACTGTTATTATTAGCCGAGCTCTACAGTATCCGTACCTTAGAGACTAGGATGTTAACAGCCATCTAACTTCTCAATATGCCCAAGTGGGAACCTGTATGTCCACAGAGCTGAAATAAAATGCACATGTAGTTTTCTGAAAAAAACCAATCTGCCAGATGGAGCCTGATGCTATGGCTCCCAGGCCAGGATGAGGACCATGTGACCTATAAATGACTGAAGAGCACTGAATTTTCAGAGGAGGGTTTAAGCAGAGAACTAAGCGGGATCAAGAGTCCAGGGTCCCTTCTCAGCACATTTCTGCCCTGTGTGTGAGATGGAAGGTCCTTCCTGCTCTATCTTCTAGCTAACATTAATGAGAGTTTACTAGGACCTACTAAACATCACTTCATGGCAAATAGATGCGGAAACAGTGGAAACAGTGTCAGACTTTATTTTTCTGGGCTCCAAAATCACTGCGGATGGTGACTGCAGCCATGAAATTAAAAGATGCTTGCTCCTTGGAGGGAAAGTTATGACTAACCTAGACAGCATATTCAAAAGGAGAGACATTACTTTGCCAACAAAGGTCCGTCTAGTCAAGGCTATGGATTTTCCAGTGGTCATGTACGGATGTGAGAGTTGGACTATAAAGAAAGCTGAGCACAGAAGAATTGATGCTTTTGAACTGTGGTGTTGGAGAAGACTCTTGAGAGTCCCTTGGACTGCAAGGAGATCCAACCAGTCCATTCTAAAGGAGATCAGTCCTGGGTGTTCTTTGGAAGGACTGATGCTGAAGCTGAAACTCCAGTACTTTGGCCACCTGATGCGAAGAGTTGACTCATTTGAAAAGACCCTGATGCTGGGAAAGATTGGGGACAGGAGGAGAAGGGGGCGATAGAGGATGAGATGGTTGGATGGCATCACCGACTCAATGGACATGGGTTTGGGTGGACTCCGGGAGTTGGTGATGGACAGGGAGGCCTGGCGTGCTGTGGTTCATGGGGTCACAAAGAGTTGGACACGACTGAGTGATTCAACTGAACTGAACTAGGACCTAAGCTTTTTAGACTATACACTCATTGAAATCCAAGCAATCCTATCAAAAGGGTTAAGAATGCCTGTTGCCAGGTGAGGACTGAGGGCCCGGAAGTAAGGCCCAGTGCTCAAGGTCACAGGCCAGAGCAGGGCTCCAACACTGGGCTCCTTCCCCTGTGTGCTCCCCACTGAGCAGCACACCGCTAGTGTGATGCTGTCCCTTCCCGTCAAACCACAGGGCAAAGCTGACAGAAGACTCGGGAACGTGTTTTCAATTCCTTAAAATGAGGTGTACTGTTGCCACAAGCCCTGTGACTGACAAATTCATCTCTCTTCTTTCCCTGTAGTCTCAGCCACATTATTTCTGGGTCAAACACCCCACCCGCTGCAGAGACCTAAAACTAACCCGGGCCTCTCCCACCTCCTCCACCCTCTGCCGCAGCCTGGCTCCATCTGCTGGGAGACAACTGCAGGCTTCCTGTGGAGCCTGAGCTGAGGACACCGCCTTCCTCCCAGGCTCTGAGCGCCCCTCCTGCTCCAGGGCGCCACCTGCACGCACCACACAGGCACGTCCTGAACACAAGTCACATGTGCAAAGGTGTGGGTCACATGTGGGATGAACTTCCTGGAGAAGGAAGTTCCGCACAGGCTCACTTTCCTCAACCCCTTGAGCAAAAGTATGAGAATGTTACTGGCGGATTCTTTCAGAGTGCTCCCTTGCCCAGGTCAGAAATCTCTCCCTACCCATATTACTATCCCTCAGGTCCCAAGCCTTAAAGAGCTATTAGAAGGACCAAATAACTGATTTATACCTGTTTGCATGAACTTATTTACCTTATGCCAGTTCTTTCTTCAAAAAAGACTTTCCCTCTTATAAAACCAATATATTCCCTTAAAAGAGATTCGAATGATACAGAAGTATGTTCAAGTTAGATAGGAAGGAAGAGGGGGAGGGAGGGAGCAAGGAAGTGCAAGCAAGCTTCCTTGACCACATCCTTCAGAAATAACTAGTTCTAACAGTTTGATGTTCAGCCTTCAGGACTTAAAAAAAAATGCAAATCTAATTGTTAAAAGAAAAAAGAAAGGGATCGGACTTACCTATATTGTATAATATCATCCGTCTAAAGGAGAGAGAGGGAAGGAGATAGATACCTATTTGTTAACATATCAAATATATACACAAAATATCACTTGAAGGCTTCAAAATAAATAGTCATAGCAACTGATTCCAGGAGGAGGACCTGGGTGGCAAGGATGGGAAGTACACTTGTCACCATACATCCTTTCTTACCATTTGAACTTGAAACCATATGAATGCATTATCTACTTAAAATACTAACAAGAGTTAAACATACAACGGAAAAAAGGGACTTATTAAAACTCCAAACAGTGCCTAGCATAGAGCCGTCACTCCACAGATACTGCAGAATGAAAGAAGCAGATGAGTCTATGTCTTCCAATATAGTAGGAATTATTCTGCCTATTGTAAGTCACAAACAACAACAGCAGAACGAAAACCCTTGGCAACTGACAAGGAAAGGGGACCATGATCGGTTCTTATAAGAGAAATGGTATACACTAAGAGTGAGGGAAGATTTTAGATCGCATCTAGCAACTGGCAGAGATATCAATTATCATTCTAACATCTCCTCCCAAGATTCCTATTGGCAAAGAGAGTAAATATAGCCATCCAAAACTCTGGGTGCACAGACTCTGTAAGGGGTACAATTTTTATGTTTAGTTGACCTTAAAGTTACATGTAAATTTTGTATTTTGCTCTATAATAAGGGTTATGTTCACACAAAAATCACTGTCTTTGCCTAAATCTTTAAGAAATATGTTTATCATGTTACTTCACACTTTTTGACTCACCACCTCACATACGGGGGAATTCTAGCACTCCACTGTAAAAATCAGAATCTAGCTGAATCTTCAAATTTTAAATAAACTGGGGTCATCAAAACCAGTGCTTTGTCCAAGATCACACAGCAAAGACTGGCAAAGCTGAGCCCAGGCTGTGAGAGCAGTTTCTCATGAGAGCCTAAGTCTTTCTGGGTGACTTTCTCCCTACCTCCACCCGTCCTGCACCCTGACTCCCCCAAATAAAACCCCTCTCATATTCACCTGAATCTGGGGGCCCACATCCATTTGCAGAATCACTCAGTCCAGCTGTGCCCACAAAACATAAAACCTCCCACAAGCCCTGTATCTCATTAGACTCTGTATGAAGACTTTTTTTGTTTTCATAAACAAAACTGTTTCTAAGTACTTTAGTAATTATCCTGGCTGTACCATTTGCATATTGGTTAATGCACGAATTGCAGATCTGTGTGTTTTATTTATTTGATACGATCAGAACCTTGGTATGAAAACATTTGGTTAACCAATCATTTTGATTAACTTAGTGTTTGAAAACAGTACTGCCTATTGCTTAACATCTTCCATAATACACAGCCCCCTGATTTTAGTCGGGATTTCCCTTGACTGTTTCAAAGCAATGTCATATTAAAATTAGGTTAACCAGCCTTCCCTGGTGGCTCAGCGGTAAATAATCTGCCTGCCAATACAGAAGACATAGGTTTGATCCCTGATCCGGGAGGATCCCACATGCCATGGGGCAACTAGGCCCACACGCCACAACTACTGCGCCTGTGCGCTAGAGCCAGGGAGTCACAACTACTGAGGCCCGATGCCCTACAGCCTGTGCCACTGCAAAGAGAGGCCAGCGCACCACAACTAGGCGATGGCACCCCCTCTCTGCAACTAGAGGAAAAAGTCCGTGCGGCAATGAAGACCCAGCCCAGCCAAAACTAACTGAGCAAATAAAATTATCTTTAAAAATTAGATTATTTTATACAAAGAGTTTCTTGAATAATAAACATGGGTTAAAATATCTGCGCTGAAATTATGTTCCATTCTTCCTCAAAATATTTGGTACTTTATATGTGTGTAATGTCCATAAATCAAATGCATAAATCATGTTTTACCAAAGACACCTGCAGCAGGCAAAACACTTTAGCAGGAAACCAATTTTAACTGGTGAAAGGAAAAAAAAGTTATCTCCGGCAGAAATAAGTAAACACATTTTTAGATAGCTACTATAAAAATATCCTGAACAAAGCATCAACCCTAGAGAATCTCTGTATTCCCTCAGGGAATTTAAGCTAATAGAACATTTGCATCTAGATTTTTTTTGGGGTGGGGGGAGAACTGAGATATTTGGAGCTTGCACAAATTCCAATGGGAGTGAAGGAATGCCTGAATAATTTCTCTACTGGATCAAATATCTCTAGTCCCCAGGAAAAATTTCAGAGATCTTAGGCTCAAATGAATTCTACTCTGTCACAAAAGTAACCAGTGCATGAAGGTGCAGAGGGCAGGGGCAGTCTGGGTCTGGGGTAACAGTGGGGAGAGGCGGAAACCAGTGTCACGGAGAGGACGCTGATGTGGGCACTCAGACAGCTCCACAAGGGTTCTGCTTGCTGCCCCGGCCCTGCCTGGGAATAAGACCCGGTTAAGAGTATGGCCTTCCCCAAGCATCTCCGAGACCTCATCTGAGGTGGTGCAAATTTCCCAACCATTTAAAACAACAATGTTTAAGTATAAAGGAAAATGCGAGTTCCAATTTCACAACACATTCTAAAGCAACTCAAAAACCATCCAAAGCATAAAGACTTCTAGGCAAGAAGACATAAGACCTCAAGTCAAGCCGATGACTACCTCTCTCATCTTCCAATTTCTCTGCTGCGTTCATTGAGCAGAAATTTCCTATCTTTCCCCCCTCACAATATTATTATAAGACTTGAATATGACAAACCTTCCAGAACCGTGAAATGTTACATATCACTACAGTACTCAAAGGATGGCAAATTTATAAATGATTAAATTGTAATATCAACAGTTTCCTGTTTAGGTAACTAAAGAAACAAAACAGGATCCACACACCATGCTTTAGACACTTTTATTCAAAGCTATGCTTTCTGTATGAGTTTAATAAATAATACAGATCATTATGACTTAGATTCGGGTCTACTTCTTCTAAACACACCATCACACAATAAAGGCCTAGCCACACACCTGACCCCACAGGCTAAGGAGGCAACAGGCACGCCTCTGGGTTCTGCCAGTAACTGGACCGTGAACGTCGCACCAACAGTGCCATCCTCCTTGGGATCCCTGAAGACCAGCCCAGCAAGCGCCATGCAGAGGACAGCGCCTCCAGAGGAGCACACCCCACCAGGGCACAGTCCAGGAGTTACTTCAGTGACAAGAGAAAGAAAGGTCAACAGACAAAAACTAAATAGCTGAATAACAAACACGAGAACAAAGTTGTGGGAAGGCCGTGGCGGTGACGCCTGAGGTTTGCTTTGGCTCCCTCTTCTGCCTCCCCTGACCCTGAACATAGGAGGGCAGAGGCAATCACGGCAAGCCGACGGCTGTCGATGCTGGGTGATAAGCATACAGACTGCGCTACTAGTCCCTCCACATTTTAAAAAACCCTCACTGCACAATGTTCAAGCCATAATATAGTATGGATTCAATTTTTGTTTTGGAAATGACACACACACACAAAAACATAAGGCACCTGGGAAAACAGAAATAAGAATGGTGAAGATGATTAAGGAGATCTTTTGAAAATCATAAATGGAGACAAAGTTTTATATCTTGTGTTGTATACTCACGGGAAACAACTCTTTGCCTCAGGAGAAATAAAGTTTTAGCAAGTTGGAATTAAAAAAAAAAACATTAAAGGAAACATGTAGCTAAACTGTTCTCTCCAACTAAAGTGAAACTCTCTCAAGAAAAGATTTTTTAGGAGTCTATTCTGAAGCCCCTAACCACTGGGCAATCCATCATTATCTGTTTATTACGTGAAAATTCCCATCATTAGCATTTAGACACAGGCCATGTGAAAGAGAATCTACTGAAAAGAGTAGTATTGAACATACCAGTAGCAGTCAACCAATACTAAGTATCTAAGTCATTATTTAAATGAGCAGAATATTATTACTCTTACTTTTTGTCATAGCAGTTACTTTTCAGAAACTACTTTTGGTAAGAGTTTTCCATATTAAAAAAAAAAACCAAAACACAGCATGCCCATTCTAGAAAACTTTATAGAGAAATGAATAAAGAAAAAAATATATAATTCTGTCATCAAAGGCAACCTATGCCAACATTTTACTTATTTCCTTCTGATACTGTTCCAAGTCATGACTGTACACTCTATTACAACTCTTCCTGTTACCCCAACTGCAGTTACTACCACCACCTTTTTGCCCACATTTACTCAAAGTAACATTGTACTTGTACCATTCTTCACAGATTTTTTCCACTTTTATCAAGAAAAAATGGACATATATCACCATATGCATTTAAACTGTACAAAACAGCATGATGGTTTGATTCACATACTGGGAAATGATTATCACAATAATTTTAGTTAACATTCATCATCTCATGTAGGTAAAATAAAAAGAAAAAAACAGTTAAATTACCCTTGTGGTGGGAACTCTTAGGGTCTACTCTCAACTTTCTTAGGTATTATATGGTGATTAAGTATAGTCGTTACTTCGTACGTTATGTCACTAGTACTTATTTATCTTATAACTGGAAGTTTGTACCTTTTGACCATCTTTTCTCAAATTCTTCCTCCCCCCACATACCACCTCTCATAACCATAAATTAGATCTCTTCTATGAGTTTTTTTAAAATTAGACTCCACATAAAGTGAGATCATAGAGTACTGGTCAAGAGATCAAATTGCCAGCATCCGCTGGATCATGGAAAAAGCAAGAGAGTTCCAGAAAAACATCTATTTCTGCTTTATTGACTATGCCAAAGCCTTTGACTCTGTGGATCACAATAAACTGTGGAAAATTCTGAAAGAGATGGGAATACCAAACCACATGACCTGCCTCTTGAGAAATCTGTATGCAGGTCAGGAAGCAACAATTAGAACTGGACATGGAACAACAGACTGGTTCCAAAGAGGAAAAGGAGTACGTCAAGGCTGTATATTGTCACCCTGCTTATTTAACTTATATGCAGAGTACATCATGAGAAATGCTGGTCTGGAAGAAGCACAAGCTGGAATCAAGATTGCCGGGAGAAATATCAATAACCTCAGATATGCAGATGACACCACCCTTATGGCAGAAAGTGAAGAGGAACTAAAAAGCCTCTTGATGAAAGTGAAAGTGGAGAGTGAAAAAGTTGGCTTAAAGCTCAACATTCAGAAAACTAAGATCATGGCATCTGGTCCCATCACTTCATGACAGATAGATGGGGAAACAGTGGAAACAGTGTCAGACTTTATTTTGGGGGGCTCCAAAATCACTGCAGATGGTGACTGCAGCCATGAAATTAAAAGACACTTACTGCTTGGAAGGAAAGTTATGATCAACCTAGATAGCATATTCAAAAGCAGAGACATTACTTTGCCAACAAAGGTCTGTCTAGTTAAGGCTATGGTTTTTCCAGTGGTCATGTATGGATGTGAGAGTTGGACTGTGAAGAAGGCTGAGCACTGAAGAATTGATGCGTTTGAACTGTGGTGTTGGAGAAGACTCTTGAGAGTCCCTTGAACTGCAAGGAGATCCAACCAGCCCATTCTGAAGGAGATCAACCCTGGGATTTCTTTGGAAGGAATGATGCTATAGTTGAAACTCCAGTACTTTGGCCACCTCATGCAAAGAGCTGACTCACTGGAAAAGACTCTGATGCTGGGAGGGATTGGGGGCAGGAGGAGAAGGGGACGACAGAGGATAAGATGGCTGGATGGCATCACCGACTCGATGGACATGAGTCTGAGTGAACTCCGGGAGATGGTGATGGACAGGGAGGCCTGGCGTGCTGCGATTCATGGGGTCGCAAAGAGTCGGACACGACTGAGCGACTGAATTGAACTGAGCTTGATGTATTTCACCTAGCATAATGCCTTCAAGATTCATCTATGTTGTTACAAATGGTGGTTTTCTCATTTTTTAGAGCTAAATTATATTCCATTGCATATCTATATCTATACACACAACTTCTTTATCCATTCATTCATCAGGCATGCTTAGGTTATTTTCAGGTCTTGGCGACTACAAACAATTTTGCTATGAGCATGGTAATGCAGATATTGTTTCCACTTATTCTTTTCACTTCCTTTGGATATATTCACAGAAGTGAATGGCTGGACCACACGGTAGTTCTAGTTTTAATTTTTTGAGAAATCACCATTCTGTTTTTCATAGTAACAGTACCAATTTACATTCCCACCAACAGTGCACAAGAGTTCCCTTTTCTCTGCATTCAAAGCAGCATTTGTTATCTCCTGTCTTTTTGGTGACGGACATTCTGATAGCCATGGGGATGATATCTATCATGGATTTAATTTGCATTTCCCTAATGACTAGAGATGTTGAGCATCTTTTCATGTCCCTGTTGGTGGCTGGTAATTTTAAATACCATTTTACAGATCATAAAATGAAATTTTAGAAAGGTAGAACAACCTGCTCAACGTTTAATACATGTCAGGACTAGGCTTGGGACTCAAATATATCTAATGTGAAAAGCCTATTTTCTTTACATTTCACACACACATACTTTCATATTCTAAAAACAATTCTATATCCTGCTTTTTCACTTAAAAATAGTATACTAATTCATCCTATGTCATTAACACTCTTCATAAAGAATTTAATGGCCTCACAACAGTCCATTGTAAGTATATTCTTCACGTGAATAAATTTTACATTGTTTTCATTTTGACGGGCACCTTTTCATTAACTCAGAACCAATTCATTACAAAACATCCTGTGTGAAGGCTGGAACAGCTGGACTGAGGTCGAGAGTGGAAGTCAGGCAACTGGGGAGTGTGGACGCCGTAGTCAGTGTTCACGGCAGGTCGCTTCCCTGAAAGCCACTCCTTAAGCAAATGAGGATAAAGACCGGCTTGTAGCCAGACGCTTTCCAAACTAAGATGTTTAATATAAAATTCCAGATGTGTTGCTTACCCTGTGTTGCTAAGGTCTTTTTGTTTGTCCCGTCCAGTTTCTGACTACTCTGACAATACTCTGTGCAGCTCCTCACACAGTATTTCTCCCTTTCCCTTTACTTTGATTTTTATATCCCAGGAAGTCATCTGGCATTTCTTATCACAAAGAAGTAAATGACCACCCTCTTTCAAGTTCTGAAAAACTGTCCTGTGAACCACGGATTCGCAGAGAATTTGTAAACATGTTCGCCACCGACTACCACTTTAATCCCATGTCTAGGCCATGATGTGTAAAACAACTTGCTCAGTAGAGTTTTATCTGCCTGTCGGCCTGGTTACCTCAATTTAAGCTGCTTGAAGAAATATATATTCAACTATCACATTTATACCAGTTATTCCTAACAGCTAATTAAGTATCAATTCTATATCATTTTTTTTAATCCAACATACTTCTTGAACACCTGTATTTTAACTGACATAGTAGACACTGGGCATATACTAGAGAAAAAAAAAAAAAAGATGATCCATGCCTTCATGGAGGATAATATCTAGAAGAGGAGGCACCCAAAAAATAAACAAATTGTCTTTTACTGTAATTGTGTTTTACTGTAATTGTGTGTAGTACAATACATCATCATATTCTTTATAATATATAAACATGGAAATAATACTGTGTGTTCTATAAAATGTTGTTGTATTTTGTTCCTATTCATTCTTTACCTAAGTTGCAAGCTTCAGGTTAAAATGTTTGTCCATTGGCTTGCCCATGATCTTTGGGTTTAAAAAGGTCCTAAAACAAAACTGAATTGTGTAATTTTGCTTATTTGTCGGTCTCACGTTCATTAAGTGATAGTTAAAGGTAAATTTCTCAAGGACTTCCCTGCTTCCATGGAATTACTCTGTTCTCAGGCTGGTCAGGAAATTATTGGATTCCTATCAAGAAAATGCCTTTGTTCTATGCCTGGCACTCTCTGCTCTACCTCACAAACTGAAAACACTCGTCAGTTGCGCCAATAAGCCTTCTCTCTCTCACCGCAGGTCCAAGGATCTCCCAAAGGAGACCCAATGACAATGACTTTACGAAGAACTTGGAGCTGCCGCAGATCCAAGAGACTGTGGACTGCATGTACCCAGTGGAGTACGGCAAAGACAGCTGCATCATCAAAGAAGGAGCTGTGGGGTCCCTGGTGTATGTCGTGGAAGGTATGCTTTGTAACCATGTTCCCCTGACTTGCAAATATTCTCTTTTCATCTGATCAGTCTGTACACAGATGGCAGTGCATTACACGAAACCACTCCATTTTTCTCTTTTTGTTGTTGCTGAGAAGCAGGTTGAAAAGAGGAGGAACACTGCTTAGACACGGTTGTTGATCAATCGTTTGAAGTGTCTGTGTTTAGAATTATTACCATGAGAATCGAGTATTTTTTCAGACACGGGGAAAGGATGATAATGTGGAAGAAAGAATTGCTCTTTATTGCACTGAATAAGACCACACACTGTCAGATCATTAAGGAAACTCACAGAGCTCCAACAGAAGTTCAAGTCTATTTGGAAGTATTTTTGGTCATATAATCAAAGTGTCTTCAGCTCTGCTTTTACCTCCCAGTATATGACTAGCTCTCCTGCTATGCTGCTTGTATAAAAAGAGAATACTTTCAGTGTTTCCTATGTGTCTGACAGACGTGGATCATAAAGGCTGGATGGTACATTAGCTGCAAGAGTAATAGCTTTTTTCATAAATCTTGTACAAATTAAGATAGAATGAATCTCCCTTGGGGGGGAAAAAAAGTGAAGCATGTGCTGTAAAATTTTCTCAATGTGTATTTCTAACTCGAAACTTATAACGGCATGTTCTTCTTTGGGGGGAAGAAAAAAGCCTGAAATCATGACTGAATCAACTGAGAAGAAAGTTGAGTTCAGAGATGTCTGTAATAGAAGACAGCTGGCTTAGAAAAATCACAGTCAATCCATTTGATGGCAGTTAGTGTTTTACCCCGGAGAAGGCAATGGCAACCCACTCCAGTACTCTTGCCTAGAAAATCCCATGGACGGAAGAGCCTGGTGGGCTGTAGTCCATGGGGTCACGAAGAGTCGGACACTTACTGAGCGACTTCACTTTCACTTTTCACTTTCATGCATTGGAGAAGGAAATGGCAACCCACTCCAGTGTTCTTGCCTGAAGAATCCCAGGGATGATGGAGCCGGGTGGGCTGCCGTCTATGGGGTTGCACAAGAGTCGGACACGACTGAAGCGACTTAGCAGCAGCAGTGTTTTATCCAAAGCATTCATGGCAGTCTTCTGTACTTGTCAGGTTTATAGGTCATTTAGGGGAGGGGTGTATTGGGGCAAAACAATTAACTTTTTAGAGCTTCACCCAGCTTATGAAAAAGGAGATACTATTTCTTTCTGGCAGTGGTTCTCCACTGGTGATGACTCTGTCCTCCAGGGACATCTGGGGATGTCTGGAGACATTTGGTTGTCAAAATATGGGCGAGGGTAGGGGTCGGGAGACTCCTGGCATCCAGTAGGTAAAGACCAGGGGGGTGCTACTCAGCAGGGCAGTGGCCCACAACCAAGAATGACCTGTCCTTAGTGCCTGCGCTCAAAAACCTTGCTTTCTACTTTCTTTGCAGGACTGTTATGAAGTCTTTGCGGAATAAACTGTGTGGATGTTTAATGTAAAGTATAAAACATTGTAGAATAACAAGCAGTATTATTATTTCTATTATACACTTGACTGTAAGAAATGTTCTTTCTACATGTCATTCACCTTTTAATTTTTCTTTGAGTCTTTTTTGACATATATCAGGCATTTGATATTTAAGTATTAATTTTTATCATTTTTATTTCTTTGTACTTTTCAGTTACCATTTTGTGTCAATGGTACCAAGTTTTTTTCCCAGGCCAAAACTACATAAATGTTCAGCTAGGCTTTCTTCTGACAGAAACAAAATACAATAAATAAAAACACAAACAATATATACTTGGCAGAGAATTGGAGGAGGAGGAGGTGAAATCACAGGGCAAGTGTGTATTTGAGTAGTGAGCAGGAAGGATGAGATAAATGAAAGAAATATACAGAGGCGAAGTGGAGACTGTTAAGTAGAGAGGCAAAATGTTAAGGGCTATTTAAAACAAATACATCAAAAAAAATTATGTTGCATGGTAGAATGAAACACACAACTACTAGCCAGAGCTCCAGGCAGAAGCTCTTTCCACCAAGCCTCATGCATTCACCAACATCTACTGAGCTCCTACCACCTGTTTTTTTAAGGTGCATGATACAGTGAGTTGATGCACAATATACTGTGTGAAACCACTGTCTATTTAATAACCTGCCCACTCACACAACACTTTCTGAGCAAGGTGAGACCTGAGCCTAAAAGTATCCCCAAATATTACCCACCCTGAAGTCGCCACAGGCAATGGGGCTTTCACCCGTAGCTCTTCGTCAAAAATGAAACTATTTTCAGATTCCCTAAAGAAACCGAGATGTCCACTGACATATGAATGTACAAAGAAACTGTGGTACATATTTACAATGGAATACTACTCCATCATAAAAAGGAATGCACTGGAGTCCGTTCTAATGAAGCAGATGAATCTAGAGCTTATTATACAGAGTGAAATAAGTCAAAGAGAAAAACAAATATCATGTATTAATGTTCATATATGGAATCTAGAAAGATGGTAATGATGAACCTATTTGCAGGGCAGCAATGACATAGAGAACAGATTTGTGGTCAAGGGAGGCAGAGAGGAAGGAGAGGGGGAGATGAACATAGACTCTGACATATGCAAAACAGCCAGCCAGTGGAAACTGGCTGTATGACTCAAGGGACTCAAACTGGGGTTCTGCAATAACCAAGAGGTGTGGGAAAGGGTGGGAAGTGGGAGGGAGGTTTAAGAGGGAGGGGACATACATAAACCTATGATTAATTCATGTTGATGTCTGACAGAAATCAAACCAATATTATAAAACAATCATCAATCAATTAAAAATAAATAAACATGATTATACATATTAAAAAAAAATCAGGTCAAGTCAACAAGAGGGAAAAAAAAAGGCAAAAAGGGTAAACTGACAAGCAAGAACACCTCACATCAGATGGATGATAAAAATC
Source organism: Oryx dammah (assembly GCF_014754425.2). Lineage (NCBI taxonomy): Eukaryota > Metazoa > Chordata > Mammalia > Artiodactyla > Bovidae > Oryx > Oryx dammah. The sequence goes on from NW_024070198.1 coordinate 8,313,394, forward strand.
TAAAGATACCAACATCACCGTCTGCCATTTACCAGGAAGATACACACGAAAGCTTTATTCTGTGTGCATGTGACAGGGGTGGGGTGGGGAGGTGTTATCATTGTCACTATTTCCAAACTCACTCCACATTTCCTTTTTAGGTCCAGAGGCTGATAAGGAAATCAAGAAATATCTGAGAAACTCTCCTACTGGGAGATAAGGAGGCATTGTTAAGCAATGATACACCAGAAATTCCATTTGATAAAGGCACCGAGTTCTGAGAAGAATTACTAGGGATAATTATACCGACTGTGGATCTGATGTCTGTCTCTCAACAAGAAAAAAAGATTCTCTGGGCAAAATGCTTTCTATTAGGATGGACATCCAGGATACAGGGAACCAAAGCAACGGCTGAACGGGCAGCTGAAAAAAGATGTTGCAGATGAGCTGACAAAAGCCCCCAAACAAGGAGAACCCTATTGCTCATATGTGTCCTCGGGAGACTGTGCTCAATCCTCCCTGAGCAAGGTACTCCCTACCCAAATGTCCAGACTCCTCACCTTTGCCCCTGAGTCATACACCTCCTTATATCTAGACACATACAAAACTGGAGGGAAAACTGTCACGTAAGGACACTCTCTGGGTTAAAGGGCAAAAATATTAACATTCCATTTTCACACCCTTCTTTCCTGAACTTTTTTTGGGGGGCCATGCATTGTGGCATGTGGGATCCTAGGCTGCGAACCAGGGTTCAAACTCAAACTCACTTTGTGCCCCCTGTAGTGGAAGCGTGGAGGCCCAACCACTGGACTGCCAGGGAAATCCCTCTCTGAACTTTTCGAAGAAACCTGTCTTTCTTAAAAAACTGGTCGGTTCCCATCTCATGGATAATATGAATCTTACAATGTTTCTCATTTTGCTGTGCCCACTAGGAATCCCTGAGCCAAATCTAACAACTGGACTAGACATAAAGATTCAGCACTGATACTTAACAGGTCTGAGTGTGTGCTATGTGGATCCCAAAACGTCACCAGCCACGTGCCTTTCTTTTTCAAGAGAAATGAGAGTCAGGGATGGTGACATGGGTGATGGCATAATGCTGGTTTTCCCCTGGTATGTTAGATGCCTTTTGGACCATATTTTATGACACACGAGAGGGAAGAATTTTTCCGGACTTGATCAAGAACCACAACCACTAAGAGACTTCTCTTGTCATGCGATTATTGGTAACTTTCAAAGTGTGAATTTTCTCAGAGAGTGTGATCTTTCAAGAGGTCTATACAAATTCTGGTGCCAGGCACTATGAGATGCAAATAAAAATAAATCTGAGATTATGTGAAATAAACATGCACTATCAAAAACACTAGAGTTTTATTTTTTGGGTTTTTTTAATAGCTGTCTATACATTCTGCTTTAAGTCATAGCTAATTTAATTTGAGAGACAGGAAAGCAAGACAAGTTTGACCCCAGTGTTCAGGCTGTTAAGAGTCAAAGTTGCTCTTTTTCTAGGTTTTTGCTTCTCATTCAACACCAAATGGTTTACCAAGGTATGAGTGGTATGAACTTCTTCTGTCTATTGTTAGTTGTTTAGCCGTGTCCACCTCTTTGCGACCTTGTGGACTGCAGCCCACCAAGCTCCTCTGTCCATGGGATTTTCAAGACAAGGATACTGGAGTGGGTTGCCATTTCCTTCTCCAGGGGATCTTTCGAACCCAGGGATCAAACCCAGGTCTCCTGCACTGTAAGCAGATTCATTACTGACTGAGTTACGAGGGAAACTGCTGCCTAACTAAAAAGCAAAAAAAAATGAAGGTAATGACTGCTTCTTAAAAGTAAATCAAGTAATGTACCAAATTAACAAATCACTACATGAACTGATTATACTCTGTGAACTAATTATCATAAATAGAATAACACTAATCTGCATGGATTCCTTTTAGTTTTTACGTAACAGGAAGAGCTTGGCAGAAGCACTCTTGAGTTAGCTGGGAGTTTTGGCTCACGTCTAACTCATGAGCTAATCCCTCGAATCCAGGGATATCATGAGATAGCAAGCCATGTGCTCAGCTGTTCAGTCGTGTCCCACTCTTTGCGACCCCATGGGCTGTAGCCCACCAGGCTCCTCTGTCCAGGGAATTTTCCAGGCAGGAATGATGGAGCAGGTTGCCATTTCCTTCTCCAGGGGATTTTCCCAACCCAGGGATCAAATCTGTGTCTCTTGAAGTCCTCCTGTGCTGGCAGGCGGGTTCTTTATCACTGCACCACCTGGGAAGCCCAGCAAGCCTTGAGGTAATGGCAAAATCCATGCCCTGATCACTCTAGCCACACGGTTACTTATTTTTGTTGATTAGATACCAAAAAACACCTTTATGGGTTACTGTGATGATTAGTGTCTTGAATGTCTACAACTCACCACGCAATTCATAGTAAAAAGCACAGTAACAAGTCGGTAGGGTCCCCTGGATACCTTAACCAATCTTAGACTAGATTAACCCCTCCCTCGAAGTAACCACTCACTGTCACTGACTGGAATTAACTAAGACAAGCCTGACAGCTCTGTTCCTGCTGGCAGATGTGCAATGCTTAACCAAGACTCAAGTTACATCCACTTCTAAACCTGTCTGTGCAGGTTTACCGGTTTCTGTTATTACATAATTTAATAGAATATGAAGTAATAAATGAAATCTGAGCTTGAAAAAAGTGAGCTGCTGTTTTTATAAAACTAAACTGAATGCTTTAGAAACACCTGAAATATGAAAATAGCTAAAAATGACCGCTGAAAAATTAGGTGTATTGGAGTTAAGACTCTAATGGGAAAATGTAACTTAAAATCTAGACGGATTCAGTACTGAGCTGCTTGGAAAGTCTTCATGTTCTGGCTTTAAAGAAATAAAGACTGGACATCATCGATGGCGCATCAGATTATGGTTTGTGAAGGAAAGACAATACGGAACACGAAACAGAGGGCTGATATCCAAAGAAAACACTCTCGACACTAAATCAAAGACTAACCGATCCCTTTAGCATCGATATTTAATAAATACCAGTATAATAAAATGTGGATGGCAGACATATGTCATTTTTTCATTATCTCTACTCTCAAGTGATTAATCATCCAACTATGGGTCTTAATTGTATTTGAAAAAACTTTCTCTAAGGAACTAAACCAAGATCCGGACTCTCCCACTCTATTTTCTTCTTTCTTTGATAAAGAACTTGATCTTTATCTTTCCTTGATAAAGAACTTGAACAAAAATGAAAGGGAGACAGCTGGCCTTGATGAAATCTCACCCCCTTTTCAGCAGTCATGTCCTCTGGAGGTTGCACTGTAGAGGGGGCCCTAAGGGCAGTCTGTCTGGAGGCCAAGGGTAAGCACTGCCTCTTCTTCTCTCTCCTTTGCATTTACAACCCTCTGTATGTCAACTCCAAGTCTGCTCAGCTAGGAGCCGGGCAAAGTAAAGCAAAGCCAACTCACACTACAAAGGTGTTTCTCTTCCCCAGGATATGGGCATTTCAGAAGATCTATCTATAAGCGGTAGCAGGTTAGGAGTATACAAAAAGGAAGTTAGAACACAGGACTGTAGGGGGGGAGATATTTTGGAACCAGGGATAGCAACGAACAGGTTAGTTTGAAAGTAAATGAGTTATGAAGTAGAAAGAATTAGATTTAAACTCCATCTGTGACTTTGGGAAAATTAACCTTTCTAGGTCAGTTTCCCTGTATGTAAAAATACAGACACCACGACCTACTACATAGAATTATTGAAATAAATAATTACAAAGTACCTATTACGGTCCAGGCAAACCGTAGGTGCTCGATCAATCATGGCTGCTTTTAGTAGTATACTTCCTCACATCAAACCCCACTAACAACCACATCCCCCAAATGGCATTATTTTTCACATCTTGCCTCCCTAAAGAACTCAAAGATTCTCCTATAATTAGCTGGGTTCCCACACCTCAGTGATTCCCTGAGCAAGAACTCAGGGGCTCTGTTAATGAAGAAAGCTATATATGGCAAGGTAACATTATTTACAAGATATACACTTGTAAATAATGCACAGTCTTGTGAAAATATGGGGCACTCAAAATGTGAACATCAGTTGATTTATTAAATTTACTCAAAATTAATGTACTATAAGATCAAAAACAAACAAAACTCCTGAAAACAGTTCATCCTCTTTACATCAATACTCCCACAATCTGTTCTCTTGCAGGGAATCTGATCATCTAAGATATCAGATGCAGTTGCTAGATTTAGATTCAAATTGTACACTCTGTGCAAACAGCAGATTATCATCCTTGAGGTGCTGGTTCACTGCACACCTAGATAAGAGCTCACTCAGGATGGGGTGCTCTGTGGGTGCCAGGCAGGATACATGGTTACAGGCAGTGTCTGTTTATACTGTCATTGCCCAACTCAAGAGAAGGATCTTGCAGCTTGAAATCGTACACATGCACAATTAAGCAAGATGAAAGCACTGGAGGGTACAGGAAAGAATAAGTATGGGAGTGACCGGGTCCAATCCTTAAATGAGAGGCACTGGCCATGGCACAAAATCAAAAGAGAAAGGGGAAAAGAAGAGGGCACAGCCAGCCTTAACCACATTCCGATGACCCCCAGGCACACACACAGCTGATCACAGCTCACTCCCCTTCCATGAAAGAGAAAATCAATTTCTAAAAGTTCTGAAGGACAAAGTGCCTGGGTGTACCTAGATGTCTACAACTCTCTGCTTCTATACACACAAGTTCCCTTTTCTGGGTAAGCGTCGACAACTCTACATTGCTTTGGTTTTCTCTGTGTTAGGACAAACACAAGTTGAGAAAGCTGCCTTTCCCATTTGCCAAAGATATAAGATGCAACAGCTGTTACCTCAGCAATCATTCAGGTTTCAAAGGTAGTCAAGATAAATCTGTTATTGCTTTTAAAGAAAGAGCTTTTCCCTTCCACAGGAGTTAATCACTGACTCATAAAGGAGCCGCTAAAGGCAAATGAGTTTGGGGGCCTATGCAGGGATGATGGTGATGAAATTTACCTCAACAAGTGACGTGGCACCTGAGAACTGTGATGCTGAATCATTTTACATCTCTTCAGTGTATGACTTGGGAGTATCTTTTCCATGTACCAGATAACTTTCAAAAGACTACACACAGAAATAATCTCACACCTGGACCTCACGTTCTGGTGTGCTAACAAATATTTTAGCATACAGTTAATATCATACTGCATTTTTTCTCATTAATAAAAGAGGCAGGCTTATTGCTTATTTCTCTACTCTCTCTGAGCTTCTTAAAAATGAAAAGCTCTTTGGGCAATAGTAATTACTCACTTGAAATAACGAAAATAAATGTGTGTGTACTTCAAATGGAAATCCCAAAACAGACGATATAAAAATAATGAGATTATTCACACCTCTACAAATATAGGGAGCAGGCATCTAAAGTATTTGCAGGGATAATCAGATGTTGAAATAATAAATATTGAAATGAAATTATCCTTTTAAAATTATCAGCTTTTTCATTCAAAACAGTTTATAAAAGCATTGAATGGTAACTGTAACTTTTATAATTTTTAAATTATTTTAACACTACAGAGTTGTTCAGTCCAAACGGGTTGCCCAAGTTTTCTAAGCAATATGAAGGTAACACTTAGTACCCCAAACTGGTTTGGGATATCACAGCTAAGAACTTTTTGGCACCCCTTCTCAAAGGTGAGGTTCGGGTAAGTTCTTGACATGTCTTGGTAGCATGTCTTCTGTGAAATCAGCACATATTCTCAAACTAAGTCAAGAATCTCCATTACTATCAAGCCACCACATGAATAAATTAACTAAACAAGTTGAAAACTACCCAACAGTTCTCTTCTGATATGGCAAGGGTTACTGAGGAAGCCTCACAATCGCAGCTTGTGGAACATAAGATAAAAATGTATAATAATAGTAATATTCAAGAAAGACAGTCCTAAGCCCTAATACAATGAATTAATTCTAGCCAGGGGTTTATGTGAGCCAAATTATTCAAGAATGAGAAAAGAAATACTACTCATGGATATTAAACTCTTAAAAGTGACAGGGTATGTGAAATGTCCAGAAAAGGCCTGTAGAGACGGAAGTAGATTTGTGGTCATCCGGGGCTGGGGATGGGAAAGGGGAGTAAGTATAAACGGGGAAAAGGGATCTCACTGGACCAATGAAAACGTTCCATTAACATAACTGATTTATGGTGTTGGTTTCTTAAGTCAGTACATTTATTAAGATTCTCTGAACTATACACTTAAAAAGAGGTGAATTTTACATCATGTACAGTATATAAAATATACCTCAATATTAAGTTTGGTTAGGGACCGGGAAGTAACTAAGTAAGGATGTACTCACATCCTCAGTTGTGAGAATGTTCATCCTAGTACTTTCTAACAACCTGAATCTCATAAGAGGAAAGTTATAGTAATTTCACATGGTAAAATATATGCAGTTACTGTAAATGGTGTAGGGAAAAGTGGGCAGCGATCTGAATGTCCATTAATGAAAGCAGTACACTGGAAGAAACTATGGTACAGTCATCCTCTGAAGTAGTACAATTCATACTAAATTATCAGTCAAAATATGTGTGTTAGATTATATACAATACATAGAGAAATATGTCCAGCATATACTAAGTGAAAAAGTGCCTTGCAGAACAATACATATGGTAGGACATTAAGAAAGGGACGTGAATGATCTACGCCTGTGCGTGTGTTTGCATGTATATTTGGGAAGATAAATAACAAGCTGTTCACAATGCTTCATTAGCCCTTGGAAGCAGAAATGGAGAGAGGATTTTCCATCAAAGTTCAAGGAAGAAATTTGGAACTAAGTGCACCAAAGTGCTGAAAATGGATGTCACCGGATACACAGGATTTATATGGGTTTTTTTTTAATGTTCTTTTTAACTATCTTAATTTTCTTATTGAAGAGGAAGGTTGATATAGTAGTAGTCAAGAGATGATCCAGATTTAAATCCTGGCTCATCTGTTTATTGCTGTGAGATCTTGAGCAAATTACTCAACCCCTCTGTGCCACAGCTTTTTGTCTCTGTAAACCAAGGATAATAATAGCACCTACACTACAGTTTATGAGGATTAACTAAGTATATGATATACACAAGGCACTTAGAGTACAGTACGTAATAAGTATTACCTGTTAGCACTTAGCATATATATAAATACATTATTAGTTAGGGGAAAAAAAACCATGAAAAGAAACTACTTTTGCGGGGGAAAAAAGAGAAGTATAAAATCACAGGCACTTGTGCGTGTGTGTGTGCATGCATGTGTGCTCAGCCTCTTTAGTTGTGTCCATCTCTTCGAAATATGGACTATAGCCCACCAGGCTTCTGTATACACTGCTATAGTTAAAATGGATAACCAACAAAGACCTACTGTATAGTTCATGGAACTCTGCTCAATGTTATATGCCAACCTAGATAGCAGGGAGTTTGGCTGAGAATGGATGCATGTATTATGTATGGCTGAGTTCCTTCACTCTTCACCTGAAACTACCACAACATTGTTAATCAGCTATATACCAGTACAAAATGTTTCTGGGGTTAAAAAAAAAAATCACACGCACTGACTTTTTGTTCCACTGCCGCAAGTATGTTCAATATGAGTATGTGATCAGGATGTATCAGGCACTGATCGAAGTCTGGACCGTCATCAGAGTGGAACAATGATGTAATCCACCTCCCTGTGAGCCACACGGAGGCCAGAGGCTACCTGGGCAGGAAGCTCCCAAGTGCCCTGGCTCAATGTGTTGTGACCAGTTTTTAATGCGGCTGCCTCCAAGGCAACTTTGCTGTCTCACAGTGGCGATAATTAGCCTGTGTGACCAGACCCAGTGGCAGAGGGCTCCAGAAACACAAACGCCCCAATATAAATACTTCTGCCTATAACTGACCTCAGTGGGACTTGTAGCTTCATCTCGAGACGTACAACATAAACCAGGGTCAATTGTCTGACACTTGAGCCAGCAATGGGAAAAATCATTAACTATCACATTCTAATAACAGAGCACACCCTCTGCCTTCCTGAAAAACAGCAAGTTCTCAACTAGCCCCATTTCCCATACCCGATGTTGTAAGAGGTCCATTCAGTGTCATCAAACCCAGACCGTTATTGGCAGCTGCTCTCTCCATCTGCACAATACCAGAAACTTCCTTAGAGGAAGGACACGTATTTGTCCAGTGATGACTATCTAACAAATTCATCTACTTCTCTCAAAACTCTTGGAGGTAGGTCTTTTAACCTCCGCTTTTACAAATTAAGAAAACGGGGGCTTGGAGAGAGTGTATTCCCTATTTGGGAACAGCCCTGAGGGGCAACACAAGAATCAAATGCAGAAATTTCCATTTTCAAAGCCTCTGCTTTCCCACTCACTGTACATCTCACTAGTTTCATTCTCAAATGGGTCATATTTTTTATTTCAACTGCAAAGCATTCCTCCAAAAGGTGTATAACCACCAAAAATTTACACCAGTTAATCAAAAACATCCCACAAAAGTTCTGCATTTTCTCAAAGCATCTTTTTTAAAGTTTTATTTTTACTTTATTTTGCTTTACAATACTGTATTGGTTTTGCCATACATTGACATGAATCCGCCACGGGTGTACATGAGTTCCCAATCCTGAACCCCTCTCCCACCCCATATCATCTCTCTGGATCATCCCCGTGCACCAGCCCCAAGCATCCTGTATCCTGTATTGAACATAGACCGGCGATTCATTTCTTACCTGATATATACATGTTTATCCCACCCTCTCCCTCTCCCACAGAGTCCAAAAGTCCGTTCTATACATCTGTGTCTCTTTTGCTGTCTCGCATAGAGGGTTATCATTACCCTTTTTTTTTTACAATGGTAACTGTTGATATTAATATTTTATTTTTCATTTGTTTAGTTTCTCTAAGGCCCACTTGATGCCTTTTGACAAGGCACCAAGTTCTCACCTGCCAACCCACCCTCACTGAGTGGAACAAACCACAGACATCCTTGATTTTACAAACTCATTTTTCAAAGTAGAGTCCATTCGTCTTATTCATTTATCCTCCTATTGTATAAAATGTCAAAGACAAATTTACAAAAGAATTTCTGTCAGCCTTATTTAGTCAACTTGATTAATAAGCTAAAGCTGGAGACACAAAGTGGATTACAGTGGTACAGAACTATTGTGCCCAAGAAATCATTTGTGAGCTTCCCTTTGTCGCAACTAGGGATTTTTAAACAACTCCATTTATCTTTCATTTTGATATCCTGTTTAGAAAAGAAAAGTGCCATTATCAAACTACAAAACAATTTATCTGGTTAAGACCAATTAATGACATCATCATTTATTTCAGCAGTCTGCACTGCAAGAAAGGCTTAATAAGCACCATGATCATCCAAAACAACAATGGCTAGTTCTCTAAATGTTCTGATGTCCAATTATTTTTGCACTGAGTATCACTGAACAGTTACAGAAGTCAAAGCTTGGCATTAGCTTTCTCAAAAATAAATCCGTCTTCCTATTGTAAGGCTCTTATTTCAGTAAATTCAGCTTAACAGAATCAACTGCCTCCATGGAACTATGAAAAGTAAACAAAGACATTAGACATCTCATCTTAGGTCAAATGGCTTGAAGAAGAGGCCAGGATCCTATTGGAAATTAAGATTTATTGATACTTTTCAAGGAGTAGCATTGTAGATCAAACCAAGAAAATACTGTACCATAATACCGCCCCTTACAGGATACCGTTAAAAGGCTTTCTGTATGTGTGAAAGTATGAAGTGTATATTATATATACCTATATATAAACTTTTAAGACCTACTTAAATCTTCTCTGGAGATATTTAATTAAATAAAGAACTAGTGAAATAAATATTTTCCTTGGATTCAGGCTGAGTCACAATTTATATTATATATATAACCAGCCTTTATATACTCAACTCTTGTTAACCAGAATCTTAAATTTTAAATGTTCAAATGAGAAGTCTGCTCTTTGAAGAAATTTGGAGAGATATCCATTCTTGATCTCTTCATGATTTTAAAAGTAGATTTAAAAATATTGTTTTGGTAACACTCTACTCACAGAGAAAAGATATGATTCTGACCGGCCAACGGACAGGTAACCATGTGAACACAAAGAAAGAAGAGGTTGGCTCCAGTGAACTTGGGCCAGTTCACTATTTCCACATTCAATACTCTATAAAATTTATCATGAGATAAATAATACATCATTATCTTAGCACCACCCCTGCTGTCTAGAAGCTAAATGAAGAGGGGTTACAATGGTAGGAAATGAAGTGCTCTGGCCACTAGGCATGCACGCATCAAGCTGACTAGAGCATTCTGAAGTCAGTTCTTCACTCAAGCTCACGATTCCTGCTCATCTCTTACTAGAATTGCTTGCTCCTCCTGGTCTCCATCCATAAATTCAATACACAGTGTTTCATTTCAGGAACTGTGCTAGGTGCTAAGATACAGAAGTGAGAATTACCCATCGTGTCTGGCCACCAGGAATGACCTCATCAAGTGGCTAAATTTGGCATTTATAGATATGTCTGTTCATTAGCTCACCTGCTCTTAAGAAACCCAATAAATTACTGAGGACCTAGGCAAATTTGGAGGTTGGAAGAACACCAATACCCATTACTCCTTCTGAGTGGTCTCGGTGTGTCAGATGGCATGGGGTTTCCAGGGCTAGAAGACACACTCTCCCAAACCACAACTACTAGGGCTTAAACAGCACAAAGTATGGCCAACTTTTCTAAATTTCCACCCTTCTTTCATTTCTTAAAAAAAAAAAAAAAATGTTTTATATTCCTTACAGCCACAACGTTTTTAATCAACACTGAAAGACAGGATATAACAGGAGAAAAAAATATTTGCAATACATATATAAAAGGACTAATTTCCCTAATTTAAAATGAGCTCATATAAATCAATTTGACAAAGATAAAGAACCCTATAGGGAAGAAGAGGAAAAAGAGGGGGAAGAGGAAGAAGATAGTCCAAAATAAAGCACAAGAGCAGACAATTTACAGAAAGAAATTCAAATGCTCAACAAACCTATGGGGAGATATTAAACCTGTAATTAAAGATAAGCAAGTGAATACACAGATAACATTTTTAACTTATCAGACTGGCAAAACTGTTAAAGTCTGGTGATTTACAGGGCCTGGGAGCAGAAGATTGAGAAGGATACAACCTTGGTAAAATATAACAAATCTCTGTAGCCTTTCTGGAGTACATTTTGGTAATGTTTATCCAAGTTAAATACCAGGCCACTTCACTTGTCTCCTGAAAACCTGCATGCAGGTCAGGAAGCAACAGTTAGAACTGAACATGGAACAAGGGACTTGTTCCAAACTGGGAAAGGAGTACATCAAGGCTGTATATTGTCACCCTGCTTATTTAACTTATATGCAGAGTACATCAAGCAAAATGCTAGGCTGTACGGATTACAAGCTGGAATCAAGACTGCCAGGAGAAATATCAACCTCAGATATACAGATGATACCACTCTAATGGCAGAAAGCGAAGAGGAACTAAAGAGCCTCTTTATGAAGGTGAAAGAAGAGAGTCAAAGAGCTGGCTTAAAACTCAACATTCAAAAAACTAAGATCATGGCATCCTGTCCCATCACTTCATGGCAAATAAAAGGGGAATAAATGGAAACCATGACAGATTTTATTTTCTTGGGCTCCAAAATCACCGTTGACAGTGACTGCTGCTGCTGCTAAGTCACTTCAGTTGTGTCTGACTCTGTGCAACCCCATAGACGGCAGCCCACCAGGCTCCCCCGTCCCTGGGATTCTCCAGGCAAGAACACTGGAGTGGGTTGCCATTTCCTTCTCCAATGCATGAAAGTGAAAAGTGGAAGTGAAGTCGTTCAGTCGTGTCCAGCTCTTAGCAACCCCATAGACGGCAGCCCACCAGGCTTCCCCATCCCTGGGATTCTCCAGGCATGGGATTCTCCCATTCTCTGGAGTGGGTTGCCATTTCCTTCTCCAATGCATGAAAAGTGAAAAGTGAAAAGTGGAAATGAAGTCGCTCAGTCGTGTCCAGCTCTTAGCGATCCCATGGACTGCGGCCTACCAGGCTCCTCCATCCATGGGATTTTCCAGGCAAGAGTACTGGAGTGGGGTGCCAATGCAACTGTACCCATGAAATTAAAAGGCAATTGCTCCTTGGAAGGAAAGCTATGACAAACCTAGACAGTGTATTAAAAAGCACAGACATCACTGCCAACAAAGGTCCACAAAGTCAAAGCTGTGATTTTTCCAATAGTTATATAGGGATGTGAGAGTTAAACTATAAAGGCTGAGTGCTGAAGAATTGATCCTTTTGAACTCTGGTGATGGAGAAGACTCATGAGAGTACCTTGGACAGTGAAAGTCACTCAGTTGTGTCTGACTCTTTGCAACCCCATGGACTATACAGTCCATGGAATTCCCCAGGCCAGAATACTGGAGAGGGTAGCTGTTCCCTTCTCCAGGGGATCTTCCAGCCCAGGGATCGAACCAAGGTCTTCCACATTGCAGGCAGATTCTTTACCAGCTGAGCCACCAGGAAAGTTCAAGAATACTGGAGTGGGTAACCTATTGCTTCTCCAGCAGATCTCCCCAACCCAGGAATCAAACTGGGGTCTCCTGCACTGCAGGCAGATTCTTTACCAGCTGAGCTACCAGGAAAGCCCTTACAGCAAGGAGATCAAACCAGTCAATCCTAAAAGAAATCAACCCTGAATATTCATTGGAAAGAATGACGCTGAAGCTGAAGATTCAATACTTAGGCCACCTGATATGAAGGGCTCACGCACTGGAAAAGACCCTGCTTCTGGGAAAGACTGAGGGCAGGATGAGACAGGGGTGACAGGGGATGAGATGGGTAGACAGAATCACCAACTCAATGGACATAAATCTGAGCAAACTCTAGGAAATAGTGAAGGATAGGGAAGCCTGGCATGCTGCAGTCCATGGGATCCCCAAGAGTTGCACACAAGTAAGTGACTGAATAATAACAAAGTTAAAAATGTGCTTATTCTCTGACTTAGCAATCTCACTATTAGGAATGTAACCTACTGATATATCAGCAGGATGTTTACTTGCGAAAAGGCAAACTACAGTAACTCTACTAGGTAACCACAACTCCTCCCCACAAATACCTGGCAGTTACTAAACTAGCTACACACACACGCACGCACGCACGCGCGAAAAATACCAAAAACTGTACAGAAAAGGTGTAATTGAATCCTTTTATGAAAAAAATGTGAAAAGCAGAGGCAGACAGATACAGATATATGCCAATAACATTTTTCCCCTGGAAGAAACCACAAGAAACATAACAACTACATTTGAGGAGAGGCTTTTCCTTCTCTCTTTGGACCTTCTGGTATCATTTAATGAGCTAAACATTTCTTTAGGAGAGTTCTGAGGGAGAAAAACACACCGAAATAAAAAGTTAAATAGAGAAAATGAAAGCAGCACAGAGAGATCAAGTACCAACTTGGGTTCAAGGTAAAGGCTGAGTATTTGTCCCTTTCAAATGTTTTAAACAAAATGATAAATTATGCATTGCATGGTGTTAGGGAGCAAGAGACTGCTGTGAAATGCAGTGGTTGAAAGCTATGGAACGCAGAAAGCAACCTGGAGGGACAATCTTTAAAAAGCTTTTCTGGAAAGTCTATTCTTCCAAATTCACAAGAAAGCAGTAAAGAAATGCACTAACAAACCAAATAAAAAACCCAGTACAGACAAATAAAAACATAACCCTGTATTATATTGTGACATCCTTTGGCAAATATTTATAAAGCCTCAGAAATAAATCTCAAATTGAATTATTTCACATGTTATTATAATTCAGAGGATGAGAGGGTTAGATAGCATCCCTGACTCAGTGGACATGAAATTAAGCAAACTCTAGGAGATAGTAGAGGACAGAGGAGCCTGGCATGCTGCAGTCCATGGGGCTGCAGACATGACTTAGCAACTGAACAACAATTATAACTCTAGGTCAGAACAAACATCTTCACATGCATTAAACAAAAAGCATGGGATGTCATCTGGTTGGATGACATTTCATAAATGGCACCAACTCTTGATTATCCATGTATTTATCCAAGGTTTAAGAGGCAAACAATAAAAAGAAAAGGAAAAAAACAATCTTCAGCACCCTTAGTGATAAGTCACTATATGGATAACACAGGTAATCAAACTATATAGTGTTCAAAGCTTGAGGATGTTAATTACTGCCCACGCAGCATGGGGCTGCCAAGGAGCACAACGGACCCAGGAGGCACAAGGCCTTCCTCCCAGCAGTGTCCTTCTGGTGTCTTCTACCAACAGTGGTTAACAACATCATGCAAGAGAGCTAGTGAAAAAGTATTTCAGGGGTCCAGATCCATTTTTGCAGATCAGGCAGTAAAGTGTGAACTTGTGACTGACAAGCAGTAAACTGATAACTGGCATAAGGAGGGGGAAAAGCCCACCCTTTTCTCAGAACTTTTATTTTTCTTTCATTCAATCAGGCAATTAACATTCTGCAACTCGGTCCCTGTTTGCATGACCTTAAACTTACCTATATTCTCTCATCCTCAGTTGCTCACTTCTATATATATATCATTTTGCTATCTATAATATAGCGCTGTGAGGATTAAGTTAAGCTAACATAGGCGAAACACAAATCCAGCACCCAGCCCACAGTACCTGACATGCCTTTAGTTATCCACACCTGGCACTCTGACACATGGAGAACCTGAGCCCTAATCTGCTAAGTACTCCAGGCTCCAAAGATCAGATCTGTTCAGAAAACAAATATAGCTAAAAAGGGAGACAAGAAAAATCCGACATTTCTATTCCTCACTTTTCAAGTTATTCCTCCAACAAAACTCTAAGTAACAGTCATAGAAGGGCAGAAGGTAAGAAGTTCTATGATTTGTTGACTGTATTAAAACTGTTTTCCTACTTAGATGAAAATTACTTTGGGGGAAAAAAGTGTGGTTCTCCCTAGAGGATATCCTGGTTAGATTAGACCCGTGTAATCAATTGTAAGCTTAAATTCCATGTCGTGAAAAAAAGGACTTTTTTGGAGTATGAGGGAAGGAAGAAAAAGAACAGTAGGGAAAGGCACTCTCTCGTAGGTCAAGAACTGCCATCACTCTACCCCACTCCGTCCCTTTCTCACATAAACATGGTCACCAAATCCCACCGATTCTACCCCACAGATTTCTCCTAAATGGAGTATGTCCCCTCCTGGTTGGAACCACTGTTGCTGCCTACACCCTGGCCTTCAGAGGGGGTCATGTGGGTTATTACAATCCAGGGAGACGTAAGATCCTCCCTGCCATCAGAGCTTCTCGGCTTAAAAACAAACTTGTATAATGTTATTTAATCACACCACCATCGTCCTATAGGAGACCACTCTACCTGCCTCTGAATTTTGGTCTGCCTCAGTGGCTCGAGGAACCCCAACGTGCCAGGCTTACACAACAGCTGTGAAGGAAAGAGAGAAGGCCCAACCGTGGTGAGCAGCTGTAAGTAAACTAATATTGCCACACAACATAGTGCAGATAATGAAATATACAGGTTTAGGTCAGCACTCTCCACAATGATTTCGTGTTATGAAAAACAGCCAAACGCTTTCCATTAGGATTCCTAACCATACGCCCATTCACTTGGTGAACATATATTTATCGAATACTTTCTTTACGCTGGGTGCAAATTTACTGTGATCATAAATCATCACATGAGTCAGGACAGTAGTGGGCTCAGTGTAGAAAATCTCTGAGATTAGAATAAATTTTAAAATATTGGGAGAAAAAGTCAAGAATTGATTTCTATAATACCAGGAATTACATTTCTGTATAATCAGTGTCTAGTATTTTTAGTTGCTGGGGGATGTTCTTTTCAGAGGCCTCTGCTTTTCCCTAGTTGGGGCCAAAATGACAAACAGCAGGGATTCTGAGAAGCTAGCCCTTGTGATAAGTAGGCTCATCCAGACACTTATTTATGAGACCCTAATGAACTCCCCAGATTGCTCCTACCCCGGTTCCCTATCTCCAGGCCCTCCCCGCTCCGGCTCCTCTCCTTACTCATGTTACCATCGTCCTAGGCTCCTCATCCTTCCTACCCTCTAGGAGAGGGCACCAGCAAATGCAAACATATTCTCTAAGAAAAGAAAGAAAGAAAGAAAGGTTTTCTGAGAAACACATCTTCCAGAGAATGTAAGTTGTGAACCAATCTGTTAAAAACCTAAACATGTACCCACCATGTGCCCGGGGCCCGAAGTACCTAGATGCTTACAACACAGTCCCTGCCGCCAAGGACTTCGGGTTCCTCTCCAGAGAGAAACACAGAAAGCAATCGGGTAAGTGTTGTGCAGAAAACCGCACCACTGTGCATGCCTGCCGGGGGCCACTTTAGGAGGTCACATTATATATAACAGCTGTCTCTATCAACAGATACCAGTTGTGTCAGCCCTGGGCTAACAGATCCACATCTTCTGGTCCCCAACTCTGCAGAGTCACAGGGAATCAACCTGCTGGATTCAAGCAACAGGAGGCAGAGGCAGAAGACTCGAGAGCAGAGCTGACGGCCAAGTGGACACGTCTCACCTTTCTATCTGCTAACATCTGCCGATATCTTGGGTTCTCCTCTGGGGCTTTGGCTCTTATCTGCCCCTGAGCTTCAGTAACAGCCTCCACCACTAGTCCCTCCAGCCTGAGGATAGTCGTGACTTCTGGCTGGGGCTAATCTCTAGGTTTCTTCCTCGGGCTTCTGCTGTACCATGACCTGCGGAGGAACTTCACTAAATACCCTCAACTGTAAACAAAACGGCTTCTGTTTTCCTACTTAGTCCCAGTTACATTATAATGTGCTGATAATTCACCTTGACTCAAAAGCAGTCATGCTCTGCTGGAATTCAAAATTGAAACTGGAGAAAAACTATGGTTTTTGATAATATATCTTCATTTGGCCTAAAAGACTCAACTGCTAGATCCTAGAAATGTTTTGGTTTATATAGGAATTCCTTGGAGATGGAGCCAGTACATAGGAAAATGGATCCAATGCTTTCTTATGGCTGAATCATCTTCCTGGGATGAACTGATGAAAATGTTCTATATCTGCTCCACCCCATGACGGCAGCCACAAGGCAGGTAGCTCCTGAGTACTTGGATGTGGTTAGCATGAAAAGAACAGAATGTTTCATTTAATTGTATTTAAATATCCACACGTGGCCAGGGGCTACAGTGTTGGCCAGCAGAGGTCTAGCATAGGGTCATCTCTGTGGTGGGGAAGGACTCCCGCTATGCGTGCTTTTGTGGACTTTGGTGGGGAACAGGTGGCACAGAGAGAAAGACAGTAACTGTAGAACCAGCAGCTCTTTTGTTCATTCTATTCACAGTGTAAAAACCTAACCACCTCTGGCCTACCTTATCCCCAGCCACAGAAGCACACAATTTACTCAGAGACCTTGGTGAACAAATTTTTTAGAGAATAAACGTCCTTTAAACACAATGACAGCTTGAGAATGAAGGTCTGGAGCAAATGTGGGTTGTTGGTAAGTATAGGCTTCACTCCAGTAGGAGGAGGAGCTCTGGAATTGTAAGGAACAGAATTCTTGCTCTGTGTTCCCTATTTTTCAACCCAATGGGAACTACCCCCCATGCTTATTCCGCCCCATGCTAATTTCCTATTGTCCCAGCCCAACCCTTACTCTCTTTCCAAGAGGATTCCTCTAGCCTTCCTGGGTCTGTGTGGTAGCCACGTGATATACCTTCATCTATCCTGGCGCTGCGACAATTGTGAAAGACATTCCCTTTGATATAGACCAGCCATGATTAACTTCTGGATTAGAAACATTCCCTTTCACATCTCTGGCCTTTACATGGACATCAATTCAGTGTAAATGACATCAGGCGCCTGCTTCTCCTGAGAATTCTGCTCCTGGAAGTAAATACTAAAGATTTCAGAAGGTGACTCTCCCAGGCTGGTAGACTGGTATTATCCAACCTTGCCTCAACAGCACACAGTCACTTCCTATCAAAAGTACTTAACTTCAGGGAATCGCTTCAGTATATCTGTTGGAATATGATAATATTAAAAGGATAGTTTTACGTGAATAGACTTTACAAGTACCACAGCTTTTGGAACCCAAATGCCCCCAAAGAACTGGCCATGTTATCCTGAGAACCAAACAGAAGTATGCTTTATAAATCTACAAGAATCTTGGCCATACCAAATCACACTGCAAAATGCTACTGTGAAGTGCTGGCTATGAATTGCTTTGACTGGGGACTTTTGTAATTGTTTAGTAATCTGTGCCATCTAAATGAGAATTATAGGATATGCTAATTAGCAAAGTAGGAATTAGTTTACACTGTAATTGTAACGATAACAATGTACTCTAGTTAGCTTTATTCATGTTTACGTGACTAACAAGAGACCACTGCATTTCCAGCATGATAAAGCACTGTTAAACTCATTTTTCTTCTCATCATTTTCAAAAAAGCAAAAAAGATACTACCACTAGGACGGACATCACCTTCTTATGTTGCTGGTCATACAGAAAAGGGTGCTCAGGGCAAAGACAAGCACTGGAGAATCCAGCTAGTCTCCACAGAGTGCCATCATCTTGGAGTGGGCTTGCCACAGTTCAAGGCTGACCCCTGAACGTTGCAATTCATAAATGTGGTGATCAGGAGATCGCTCAGGCTAACCACACTCGGGGTGACATTCAAGTAAAAACACCAATTTAATACCAGCAGGTAGACTAGATGTTGGATGCTGATACATGCTGATCCTATGTCTCCCAAAAAGTATAATTCATGAGGAGCCCAAAGTAGAATCAGAAGAATGCCTCATAGGCACAGAAGGGCTGCTGTGGCTACCTGTGTGGCCTGACACTGCACAAAAGTGTTCAGGTAGGCTCAGGGGTGTTCAGTGATGAGGGCAAGATTACCGTCTAAGTCAGGTTTGGAACGATGTCAACCCACAGATGGCCGCACCATTGGGGTGAGATCCATAGGCAGATCCAGTGATGCTATATGAGGGGCAGGGGACCTTCTCCACTAGAAAGGCCAACCTGACCTCTCCAAGTTTCACTCCACTGAACTCCCCTTCAAAGGGATCCTTTTTCAGACTAAGATGTCCGTACCTTTGACTAAGTTGTAATTTTACCCTAGAAGCCATTTAATCTCTTTACTTACTTCACCTATCTTTTCTGTGATCCATTCATTATAGAGCTATTTTACAGTGTCTTTTGGGGTCTCATCTTTTAATTCAGGTCAGAAAGCAGAAGGGATCTCCCTGCTGGCCCTCATGTATGGTATACACACCACACTTAGGGTAGAAGCCAGTGATTCCACAGGGAGATGAAGGTTTTAGGAATTTCAGGAAAAGGGGATGGACTGCTTTAAAAAAAAAAAAAAAACTCCACTCACAACTTATATTGAAAGACATACACTTTTTAAAAATCATTAAACGCCAAAAATACAAATAACATGCCTTAGACATGGAGGGTGAGCTATCCTATTGCACTCTACTTTGACATTTTAAATCTCTTTGCTCCTTTTATGTCTAAAATGTGTGGGGGTCTTTTGGTGAGGCTCTAGTTTCAAGACTCAAAGAAATCTATCTTTAGATCTGTTGACTCAACACAAGGTTAAAAGTTGGATTTTGGTACCCACGACTGCACAGTTTCACTAAGCTGATGCCCAGGGGCCTTTGCAAACCCATAATCAGCTTGCCAACACTTTCAACAACACTTTCAGCAGCTTATGGAATTTTCTGATCTCACCCACATGGGAGAAATCAAAATGATATATACAAGGATGTACCTACAAAGTGGAGCAATCATCTAAGCTGTCTCAAGAATT
Source organism: Oryx dammah (assembly GCF_014754425.2). Lineage (NCBI taxonomy): Eukaryota > Metazoa > Chordata > Mammalia > Artiodactyla > Bovidae > Oryx > Oryx dammah. The sequence goes on from NW_024070198.1 coordinate 8,333,265, forward strand.
GTGGTCACTGGTACTATCTAAAACTGTGATGCCTCTGTTAACCCCATTTAGTTTATTATTAACCTGACTTTCCATTTGGCTTGAATATCAAACTCTTGCCTTCTGACCCCACAGTGGTATGCAATTTTGTGTAACCAGTTCAAGATTCTCCATTAGAATCACTGAGCTTTCACCAAGACTGTTTACCAAGCAATTCAAGAGCAGCTGGAGACCACGAGGGTCTGGAACACCACCTTCTATTTATGTACCATCAGTAGAGTTAAGCAAGCTTGAAGGTTAGCGTAATGAAAGCCTCCAAGCACTAACAGGGTTTAGTCTGGGTTATAAATTTCTCCTAAGTGTAAGTTGGTCCTCAAGCCACTCCCTTCCACACGCCACTGAGGCTTGGCTGCTACACTTCACCTCGGGGCTGCCATCGCTCTCAGGGTGTAAGCCAGCCACAAGTTCTCCCCACCGCTCCAAGGAGGAACGTCTCCTGGTGCCCACAGAGAGGCTAGCTGTCGGGGGACTAACACCTCCTCCATCTAAGGGCTCAGCTCATGTGTTTATGTGAGTTTTAAACAATTCAGTCCCAATGCAGTGAGGACTGTGAGAAAAAAGTTAGGAAGTAACCTCTCTTTAAGAAATCACTAACTTCCACTCTCCAACCTGAGTAAGAGCCTCTTTCTAACTCAGGGAACCTTTCATTACTACCTCCTTGAAAGATGAACATTGCTACAAAGCATTCTGCTTTTACAAGGTAGACAGCAGGTGGGTTATATACACTCGGGGATGTTTCAATCCAAACCTTATTTCTCTCTTTCTCTCTCTCTCTCTCTCTCTCTCTCACACACACACACAGTGAAACTCATAAGTCAAAGACATTAACTTTCAACTGATTTTAGGGATATGCTAAAGAAACCTGGCCCAAATCACACAGCTAGTTAAACTGGAAGGGCTGAGTCTCAAGCACAGACTTATCAGATTCTCAAACCACCGTAATTTCTCTCTCCCTGGAATGGAGCAAGTGATACTTCACTGTGTCGCTGCTGATCAAATGTCTATGTTGTACTCATCTGCAGACTTCAGAATACGTTAACTCTCAAAAGCCCTTTCATAAATAGACTCTTCACGCTACTTTGTGATGTTGCTAAAGCCAAGATCAGTACTCAGATTTCACAAAGAGAAACACATATATTGAAGAGGTAAGCCGGGGTCTCTCAAATGTTGGCACTATCGACATTTGAAAAGGATAACTGTCAGTTTGGGGCCGTCCTGTGTGTTGCAGGATGTCAGCAGCATCCCTGGTCTCTACCTGCTAAATACCAGCAGCACTCTTCCCACCCTAGCTGTGTCCATCAAAACTGTGACCAATGTCTCCTGAGGGATAACTCACACACCATGGAAAGCCGCTGTGTTAAAGACTGCACTGATAACCAGAAAAGAATCCCATTAAATCTTAGTTTAATGGAGACCTCTTTTATACCATGCTACAATTCCTTAAGAGAAAGCACTTAGACTGGATGAAGTATCTCAGAATTCAGAAGTGATCACCTCTCAGTATATGATTACTATCTCGAAGCTGTTACACTGTGGTACACACCCTTAGCATCTTTAACCACTGTTCATAGAGTTTCTAGAGCCTCTCCAAAAACCTAAACCCAGAACCAGGCACAACACCGCCACAGGAGAAAAAGCAGTAGCAACAAAGAAGACTAAACTGGCACACCCAATTTATGTTCAGGCTCCGTTTTTAAGCAGTTTGGCTGAATAATCTGATTTGATCCTTACCATCTTCAACAGCCATATGAAGGAAGTAGTATCACCTGATTTTATGAATGAAGAGACTGAGGCAAAGAGCACTCAAATAACTTGCCCAAGATCAGGCTCCAAAACCCCTGTTCTGAACCAGTATCTACAGGACTTCAGAGAACTGTGGGGTTATCACCTCCTGGGTTCTAAATTCTCTGTCTCCACTGGTGAGTTTTATTGTCCAGTTGTAGCAAATGCCCTCAGCAAGGCATACTGTGGGCACCTTATTCAAGTCTGGGGTGACTCTACTGATAATCCCTCCTTGGGTATGACAAGACACAAACCCACTTACTGGCACTGCTGTCCACCCCATATTTGTCCATCTTGAGTAAAGAGCACACAGCACGTTGTGAAATGTTTTGCCAGAGCAGACACGCCGTATCCATAGCATGGCATGTCCGCGTCCTTGTGTACTTTTTAAGTAATAGGTGGTGCAGGTGCTTAAGAATCTGCCTGCCAGTGAAGGAGGCACAAGAGATGCAGATTCCACCCCTAGGTCAGAAGATTCCCTGGAGAAGGGAATGGCAACTCACTCCAGTATTCTTGCCTGGAGAATCCCTGGACAGAGAAGCCTTGTGGGATACAGTCCATGGGGTCACAAAAAGCTGGACATGACTGAACGCAGAGCACGCACAAGATCCAAGAAACTGAAAAGGAAATGAGGTCTATTGGAGACGAGCGATGCTACATACTGATCACCACCACTTTTAAAAAAAGTGATCCCAATTCATCTTTTCAAAAAATGTGATTTACTATCCTGCTAAACAGCAACATACACTCTGCAGCTGAAGTTGCCAGAATTTACCATCTCCCCAGTTGTGAAAATCAAAGTGGACTGGCACACTTCCTCCTCCCCACAATTTTCTCAAGGTCACCCCCAAATGGTTTTATCAGCACAGAGGCATGTCCTTTCAACACCCTCAAGAATTCCATTCACTTAAAGCAGCTGGGGCTTCAGAGAGGTTTGAGGAGGAAGCCAAGGCATCCTTGTTTTGCCTGGCGAGGTGGGTGGGTACTCAGTGTCAAACAGATGCCAAGAACGATGAGATGGCATGCGAGCCATATTCCATCCTGGAACAGACAATGTGGCTCTTTGTCTTCTAAGAAAGTGGCATTGTTCTGTACTCGTGGCATCCCAAAGGAAGACCCTCTGCTGGCTCAGTCGGTAAAGAATCTGTCTCAAATGCAGGAGACATGGGTTCAATCTCTGGGCTGGGAATGTCACTTGAAGAAGGAAACGGCAACCCACTCCGGTATGCTTGCCTGGGGAATCCTATGGACTGAGGAGCCTGGCAGAGAGGCTCTGTGAGGTTGAAAGTAGGATCCAGCAGATGGACTCTCAGAACTGGCCACCCCTGGTGAGATGCGCTGAGCCTACCCCATCTTCAACAATAACAGAAATCTTTAGCGTTCACAGAGCATGCTTTTCACGACCCTATCATTCCTAACAAATAGGTTCAGCACTAACCTAAATGCTAATAAAAATCTTAAAACATTTCTCACAGCATATAAAACACTGCAGGAGCGCACTTAGACACTCACCCACTGGACGACCATAAACTCAGGTGCTTGGCATTAAAATCAGAGAATGGCCGAGCCATACTTGGTGAGAAACAGAAGAATCTACACACACCCAACCAGCAGGGCTTCGAGAAAAAAGGAGGAGAAAGTTCCCGCAAACCAGCAACCATGAGGCAGCCTTGGGATCCCCAGGGCTTGTGAAGAAGAGGGCTTGCTTAGTAAATACTAGTAAACGGCAAGCTTCCAAAGTAAATGCATTATTCCTTGAACAATGCATTGAGGGCAATGAGGAGCTTAAAACCCCTTCGAAAATCTGCTTTGAACCCAGAACCTCCTCTGGATTACTTCACACAGAAAAATCAACACTATATTAAGAGCAATTGGGGCCACACGGGGAACAATGACAAACTCTAAATGTTACCTTGTAAACTAAATTAACCAGCTGCAAAATCTGGAGATGAGGTAACCTTCTTCATCTAGAAAGCAGAGCTGATAATACCTCTACCTCTCAGCATTACTGGGAAAAATGAAAATGAGGCCGCAGGTGTGAAGCATCTCACTTAAATGCTCCGGTCTGTTATAGCTACCAGGTGAAACTGGAAGCAAAATTTAGATTTAATTATCCCTTTAGATTTTAGACATCTTAGAGTTAATTTTCCCATTCTCACCCCCTGGGGGGAGGGGGCGCTTTTCCAACTACCCCAGTGGACTTATGGTCATTTCTGTCAACATCACAGTCTGTTTTCCAAAAGAAATGGGATCCCAAGATGTCACCTTTCACTCAGAGGCCTTTGATTAGTTAAACAAAGCAACTGAATTTAACCATGAGCGTATGAGCACAAAAGAAGTGGAACTAGGCATTCAAAGTGCAACTGATTAAAAATTCTAGCAAACTACTTTAATTATTTCACTTGGAAGTGATTTCTTTCCAGAAGCACTTCCTTTATAGAGTTTAAAAAAGTCAGCTGCTTAAGCACTTAACTCATTCTCTCTGCTGCATTAGTTTGTATCTTCAAAAATGAAGAGTAAAGGTACTATTCATACCTTTATAATTGGCAGGTATAATTTCATAATTCATTTATGAAATCCTTTATGCTCTTTATGCTCTTGCGGTATCTTCAGCCTGCCTTTTCAGTACAGAGTTTCTGGTGGTGACAAGTCACACTGTGTCCTCAGTAAACCAGCAATAGTCACAGAAACAATCTGCTTCTCCTCTACCTCCTCACCCCTCTTAGAAGAAAATATTTGCCTCCACCATACAAATCGCTATGCACGTGCTGACAACTTCTTACATAAAAAGCAGTTCTAAATAAAAGCAGACTTTTCAAAGAGGCTCACTCTTTCTACACAAATTGAAAAGTGATCAATTCAACAGAGTCAACAGACCTTAGGTCTTCTGGCTCCCGTTACAACTTAAGTAACATCTACACATACCATACACAAACAGGTGGGGCAGTGGGGGACAGCAAGCACCATGCCTTCTTCTCAGTGTTTTCATTTCCCCAAATTCCACAAGAGTAGTTACCTGGCCACAATAAACAGAAAGCACGGCTGTGGAGTAAACACGCTCATTCCAAAATACCCGGAGCACGTGCTTTCTTCTGGCACTGCGCGCTGAGCTCACTCACCAGCTGCTCCCAATCAGGCAAAGGAGCTGGCTGAAGGACCTTTCTGTACCACGACTGGAGTTTGAGAAAGTGACTACTTCCCCAAAACGGAGCAACCAAGCTGTTAATACAACCCCACTCCCTCAAAACCCTCCATTAGGAAAGCCTGATAACCCCAAACGGAAACCACCTCCTGGCCCCTTGACTCTCAAACGTACCCCAACAGAGCATCTGTTAACAGCCTACCTACCTCTACTGAGACGCCACTTTCTAAAATCAACTACCGGGTTAGAGTTCTCAGGGATCAATAGCAATTGCCTGTTTGATCATCAAAGCGCATCCAGTAAAAACTAAGAGTCCATTAGGAGAGGGAATAGCAAAGCCTGCGATACCAAGTCTTTTCTGCAAAGCAGGGAAGGCTGTTTCTCCCAGCTTTTAAACCAGGTCTCACTGTCTGAGAGTGTTACCACGCGGCCCCCAGAGAGCCTATTAATGAAGCCAAGCATCCCAGAATGAGCAGTACTTACGGTCTCCCTCCTTGGAGGCCAAGTCTCCAGAAACTTCCTGGGGCGCCAAGTCTGCGCGCGGGTACGGCGTGCTCAGGGTGCGCGCTGCCCGCCCGGACGCCGGGGGAGAGGCGAAGGCGGCCGGGGCGCGCCGACCCCCGGCCCCGGCTCCCGGGCCGCCTTCTCCCGCGGCCTGCGGGGCGGGCGTGCGAAGACCGCGGCGCTTCGCAGCCGGCGCCCTGGCGGGCGGGCGGACAGACGTGCGGCGGGAGGATTCTCTCCGGGGGGCAGCTGAGAGCAGGCACTCCGGCTCTAACCCCAGAGGCTCCGGCAGGGAACCCGCGGGTGTGGCCGGGCAGCAGAGGGTTTTTTTTTTTTTTGGAATTCAGGGTGTGGCCCTCTAACACAGCAAAAAAGAAATGAGTCAGCCCGTGCGATCCTAACCAATAAGCGTGTTCACAGTCCGTTAAGGCGGAACTTGCCTCTCTTGATTTATGTCAGGTTTAGGAGCCTTTTACAGACCTTTTTTTTTTTTTTTTTTTTTGGAAAACTTAATCCTTTCACAACGTCAAGAAAAACGAGGATAAATTCTGTTATGATAACTAACTTGATCAGTGGACCTATGTTAATTTCTGTTACTTAGTAAAAGTTAATTGAGTTAGGCAGCGATCCTGGATGTAAAGAGCTTGGAATCTGGCGTCAGAGCAGATTGGGATCTAACCTCCAAGATTGAGATCTAACCTCTGACACTGTTTGGTCTTGCGGAATTAATTATCAGCAATGAAGGAGATAAAATCCAGCACTTTGCTGGACAGATTATATATAATAATTCAGTCAGAGTATTTGACACAGTGACACGTAGAGTAGGCACTCAGACAATGTTGTCTGTCCCTCTGAGTTGGGACTCAAAATCTCCAAACTTGTGGACAAACTGGCCCGTAATTTTTCTGTTTAAATTCTGGTTAAGTTAAAATATCCAAAAATTTTTCGAACTCAAATAGTTCTTTGGTATTTGCATAGTGTGAGTGTTCCTTATTTAAGTGGTTAAAAAAAAAAAAAAAAAAACTCAAGGAGCTTTTGGTTTAGAATTCTTGAATTTGGTGTTCTTGTTTTACCAGAGAAATTTAATTAGTAGCAAGAAAGAAAAAAAAAAGGCTTAGAATTGGAATGATTCCACTTATGCCACAGTTAAACCAACTTTTAAAAAGTAAGCGTGATTTTGGAAATATTCATTCTATCTGGGTCACTGTACCCTAAACACCATTTTGGAATAGAAAGATTGAAAAGAGAAACTTTAAGTAGTTTGGAATTGGCAAATTACAGGAGCCCACAGAACTGCTAGGTCCTGAGCACCAGTTGATTACTAGTGGGGGCAGAATTTTTACAGAGGAATAATTTTTTTTATTTTTAAAATTACCAATTAAACCGTCTTGGCTTTGGAGAAGATCTACTAAATTTAACTTCCTTGTATTTGTTTAAAACCAATCGATCATTCCACAGGCCAGGATTTCTTTAAAATACTCTTTTAAGGCAAAGATAAAATCTCAAGGGAGATCAGTCAGGGCTTTTATAAAATGCTGCTCTTTTCTGTGAACCGTCATGGAAGAATAGAACGCTTTACCAGGAGTCCAAAGGTCCTGTCCTCATCCCAGCTCTGCCAGTAAGTGATCAGGTATGTGGCCCTGCGTAAACTGCTTCATCTCTCTCTGCAGATTCCTAAGCAAGTTATGGCCCAAAACAGGGCAGGCGCAAGATAAACCTATGACCTAACATTTAACCTTAGCAACAGGCATAGTCAGTCAGTCAGTTCAGTTCAGTTGCTCAGTCATCCAACTCTTTGCGACCCCATGAACTGCAGTCAGGCTTTCCTGTCCATCACCAACTCCTGGAGCTTACTCAAACTCATGTCCATTGAGTTGGTGATGCCATCCAACCATCTCATCCTCTGTCATCCCCTTCTCCTGCCTTCAATCTTTCCCAACATCAGGGTCTTTTCTAAGGAGTCAGTTCTTCGCATCAGGTGGCCAAAGTATTGGAGCTTCAGCTTCAGCATCAGTCCTTCCAGTGAATATTCAGGACTGATTTCCTTTAGGATTGCCTAATTTTATCTCCTTGCTGTCCAAGGGACTCACATAAACTGGGCCTGTATCCTAGATGACGAAACTGATAAATCTCTCTTGACTCTCATATTCCTTATAAAGCTAATTTTATGGTCTTAGACATTGTAAATTAAATTCTAGAATCATCTGTGCTCCCTCCCTCCCTATTGACAATTCACTATCACCTGGCAGGATGACCGCTTCTTAATGTCTTTCATATTTGTACTGGTTTTTCCATTCTGGGTCAAGTGACCCTCATGTCAGGGTCACTAAAGTCGAGTCTCCTGACTGCTGCTCCCACTGCTAGGTCCAGTCCTCTCTGCTTCCAGGACATCACTGTCACGTGATAACTGTTGGGTCCCAGCATGCCATCGTATCATAAACACTTCTTCTCTCTTATCAGTTAAACAAGTAGAGTTTTGTAGTAGAAATCAAGAGGAAAACATGTGTGTTGCAGGCAACTTTCTTCAAACAGTCACTGAAATTAATACTGATTTTTAGGCACATTGATTTTTCTGCTTATGAAACCATTACTGTCAATTATACTGACTGAGCGACTTCACTTTCACTTTTCAAACTGATACTATGTTGGCTGTTACATCAAGAACTGTAGCTCTTTTATAGTATATGAAAGACTATATGTGTGTGTGTGTGTATACATATATATAAAACCTATGTGAATATGAGCAACTCAATAAACTTCCTGACCTTGCAGTTTCAAATGTGCAGTTGGGGACTTGCTTGGTGGCCCAGTGGTTAAGACTTCACACTTCCAATGCACAGGGCATGGTTTCAGTCCCTTTTGGGGGAACTAAGATCCCACATGTCATGAAGCATAGCCAAAAAATAAAATAAAAAATAGAATAAAATATGCGACTGTGTGCATGTGTGCAGCCATACATAGATACAAGAGGACGGGAAAGGTAACCCACACAGGAAAGAGAGAGATACTCTAGTTTCTTTCTATTATCTGGGATCCAGTCAAGCTGAAAATGTATAGAGTGGGTGCTCCATTTAAGAAGGAAGGTTCATAAATAAGTTCACCTGTGGTCGTAACTCAAAGCGCCTGAAAGATGTTTTCAATGATCCTTATGCTTTGGAAATAAGGACACAATTACCAACGTTATCAGAATGTTCTCACAAAAGAAAAAGGGTCACCATTTCTAGGATATGTTTGTTGTCCAAAGTTAAAATGACAATCTTTGTTCTTTGCAATCTATGGTTTTAAAAAAGAAACAATTAGCTCCAATCCCAGTGCCATGATGCTGCTGTTGTTTAGTTGCTAAGTTGTGTCTGACTCTTTGCGACCCCATGGACTGCAGCACACCAGGCTTCCCTGTCCTTCCCTATCTCCCAGAGTTTGCTCAAACTCATGTCCATTGAGTCAGTGAAGCTATCTAACCATCTCATCCTCTGCCTCGCCCTTCTCCTCTTACCCTCAATCTTTCCCAGCATCTGGGGCCATGATGTTCAGTCATTCAAAAGCTGGCTTTCACCTCTTCAGCACCCATCTTCCACTTAAAAAACCTTTGGCCAAATAACCCCACCAGCCTACTTCTTGTTCCCCTAAAGCCACGGGCACACTACCACTTCCATACCTGGGCCCGCATGGTCTCTGTCTCCCTCACTCTCCTTAAAACTTACCACCTTTCAGACCCTCTCAAACCCCTTCCTTTTCTTGAACCCTATTGACTGGTTCAAATCCCAGAGAACTCTCCTCTCTTCCAAATGCCTACAGCTTTATTCTTTAATACCTCCATCTCAAACCTAACTTAGAGAGCCTAAGTGTCTTCCTTCTGTTTGAAATCTCTGGCTTTTCTCTTTCTGATGACAAAAGTCCATTGGAGACAGAGACAATGTTTCAGAGGCCTTGTCTCCCCAGGATCTAGCAGATTCTGAATAAATAGCTGTTGTTGATATAATGGTGTTTGAGTTATATAACAGCCACAAAGGAGAAAGAAAAACTTTCCTTTGACGGCTGACACATCGAGAATACACAAATATTATAGCTGTTCAGCCCAGTTGGCAATCAGAACCCAAGCGACAGATGTGAGTCTTCGCTCTTTACGACATGTTCCAACGGTAAAGAGTGCCACTACTGAGAAAGCAAATCTGATACTTCCTAAAAGGAAGTACAGTTTACAAAAGAGTGTCAGCACATACCATCTCAGTTCCCCAAATACTAACCCACTCACAAGAACAGAGGGACGACTAAGTCTTTCTATTTTCCCTTTCCAATAAGGAACACATACACACATATTTGACAATCTCACCAAAGACCAATTCCTCCTTAAGTAGAAATATCTTACCTGTTTACCTTAAAGTGCTCCTAAGCATAAAAGTTAGCACATGGCAGTTGTCCGAGGCAACATATAACTGTTAGAACCATCATAAGTTTCCATTTGCTTATATGGTTTAAAATAAAAAAGTATATGACATTTGCATTAGAGCAAGCCTCTATTCAAGAGTCATTCTCATCTATACAGAGTAACTCATATCTTTTGATTAGTGCTAATACAGTTCTCCTTTTATGAGATGGGAATAAACACTATCGTTGCTCTAAAAGAGCTGTGATAAATCAGCTGCCCTACTGTGCAATTACATTTATTGTAACTGCTCATGACAGAGACACACTTCTTAAATATTCCAAATATAAACAACCAGATTAGTTAGTATTCTTTACCTTGCAGGTAACATGGCACTTGAAGCAGCAGAGGCAAAAGTAAGATAGAGCGACTGACTCTGTGCTTAGTCACTCAGTCATGTCCAACTCGTTGCAACCCCACAGACTGTAGCCCACCAGGCTCCTCTGTCCATGGGATTTTGCAGGCAAGAATACTGGGGCAGGTTGCCCATTTCCTCCTCCAGTGGATCTTCCCGATGCAGGGATCGAACCCGCGTCTCCTGTGGCTCCTGCGTTGCAGGTAGATGGTTTACCTGCTGAGCCACCAGGGCTAGCAAGATGAAAGCCACAGGCGTGGCTGGGCTGTAGGGCCATTTCACTGTGAACTCCACCAGGACAGGAGGACATCTTTGCTTCTACATGTTGGCTTTGCTCTCCCTTCCTAAAATCTGCCTTCTTCCACTTAACTCCCAGCTCTGGCACTAAGAGGGGCTATTCCATAGTTATAATCTTAAAATTTCTGAAGAAAAACTCATACTGGTCAGCGTGGGCCATGTAGCCACCCCAGGGGCCAAGGTCCCATGACTGACTAGTCTATACTAGAACTACCTAGGTGAAGTGGAGGAAAGAGCAACTAAGTTCTCCAGAAGGAGTTTACTTCCCAGAAGTCAAAAGGAGGGCTCCTTTGTCCCCCAAACATTAGCACCTATCAAGGAATTCCATTTCAAGTCTAACACAAAAGCTTATCTAAACAGTCTTCAATCTGGTAATAAATTACGTTCTGAAAGTTGTTTAATGAACTCTAAAGCTAATGAACTCTTCTGTGGCACCTGAAATGCATTTCACTAGAGACCAGATGTAGAGAGACTGGCTTTTCTGGCAAGTCTTTAAAGGCCTATTTAACTCATGATTTATCTGAGGTATAATGTTAATAGTTCTAATACCATACTCAAATCCCATTCATAACATTGTTCCTATAGGAAAATGTACTTGAAATTCCACCTATAGCAAGAAAAACATGTGCAATTGAATTCATTTACTGAGGATCTAGTAATGATGGTGGCTTCCATCGTGCACATATCACTTGACATTTAACCTGTACACAGTACAGCAAGGCAGGTATTAACAACTGTACTGAACACATGAGGAAACTGAGCGTTCGAGAAGGTTTTGAAGCTTAAGGTCAATCATGAAGACGTGTCACAGCCTGCTTCAAAGCTATGAATGTCTGACCCCAGAGCTGGTGGTATTCTGTCTGATATCCATAGCAGCCAGACAAGAGTGGGCTTTTAGTTCAGGTGACTTAGAGCTGAGCTAACATTTCCAACTCTGTGTAAATATCTAGTTTCCCTGCAGAGAAGAGAAGGAACTAGTGGGCAGTCATAGTCAATAGCCAGACATCAACTTTCTATATCTTCCCAAGAAAAGGTATTACTCTGTGGCAAAACAAAAGAAAATATTTCTCTGGGGAAACCTTAAGTTATACAAATGCTGGTATTGACATGAAGATTGTCTGAAAATTAAGGGTCTATAGATAGTATCTTCATAGAAAATTTGTTTTGCCCTGTTGAAAAAAGATGGCACTATCTTAAGAGGGCACTTAGACAGGTGTTTTAAAAAAGATTAAAATTGCAGAAATAACTGAGGTGACTCAGTTCTGCCAAAAAAAATGTGATGGATGCACTTTACAACGTTAGCTGTATATCACATTTAAAAAATGTGTTTGGTTAAGGAGTATTTATTACATATAAGAGAATATATCTAACATATTGGTCAGGAAAAATAATAATAAAATCAACAATCATAAACCTATCACCCGACCTAAAAGCAGACCACTAGTGATAAACTATGGCAAGTCCCTGAGTGTTCCTTCCCATCTGATGGAGGTGGACAATCCCTTCCATCTGTGCATCTTGGACAAAAAGTTTAAAACCCCTTGATCCAAGAGGGGACTTTAATAATAAATTAACCTTGTTATGCCTTTTGAAATCGAACTCGAGAGATGGCCAGAAGTAATATGATAGAAAACAGTTGAATTCAGTCATAAAGTAAGGGGATGGCTAGATTGTACACTGTCTTAACCTAGCAACCGCTGGCCAGACAGACTTGTAAAAGCTTCTGGTTTTACTCCATCATCCAAAGCCAGGACTAGTCATTAGTCACATTATGAGGCATGTGATCTGAAATATGACAAGTCATCTGGAAATTATTCCAAATTGAGGTAAGGTGTTACTAAGCCAAGACAAACTGGTTCTCCCATGCAGAGCCTTAAGCACATCAGATACCACAAGAAGAAGAAGAAGAAGAAGAAAAAAAGGAGCACATGGATTAACAACCATGAACTTCACTTCATATATCATATGGTGAGAAGAACTAAAAACTTGAGAGTGGGAAAAACCAAAGAAAAGAGTCAACCATTTATTAAGAATATAATTTTGTTTTAATAGTGTGTTAGGCAACTTCAGTTGTGGGGAAAAATGGAGGTAAAGAAGTTAAAGAGTTTGCAATCCCATGGACTGGGGCCTGTCAGGCTCCTCTGTCCATGGAATTCTCCAGGCAAGAATAATGGAGTGGGTAGCCATTTCCTCCTCCAGGGGATCTTCCCAACCCAGGGATGGAACCCAGGTCTCCCGCATTGCAGGCGAATTCTTTACCAGCTGAGCCACCAGGGAAGCCCAAAGAGTTTACACCATATGTCAAAAAGAAAGGGCACACACACTCAGTGAGCGAGTCAGTATAAACTGTTTGGCTAAAAACTACATACTGAGAATAAGGAAGCCTAGCACATAGTACAATTAAATGGCACAATAAATACACACTAAGGAAGAGATGGAGAAAGGAAGATAAGCTTAACTAAGAAAGCAACAATACTGAAAGAACATCTTAAGGATGGCATACAACAGAATGGGGACACCTATATGAACACCTACAGACACCTTCATCAAAGCGGCACTCTCCTTCACCACCCGACATTGCCTTCTTTTATAGCTGTTAGGATTTGCTGTTGTTCAGTCACTCAGTCGTGTCCGACTCTTTGCAATCGCATGGACTATAGCTTGCCAGGCTCTTCTGTCCATGGGGGTTTCCAGGCAAGAATACTTGAGTGGGTTGCCATTTTCCTCCTCAGAGGATCTTCCTGACCCAAGGATCAAACTTGTATCTCCTGCATTAGATACACAGCATCCGATTGCATCAGACTTTTTAAGATTTCTAAAGACCAGGACCAAGGCTTGGATTTTTCAAACCTCTAGATGTCCAGACTTTGACATGGGACATGTTCTACAAATGTTTGAAGGAAAGAAAAAAAAATAAGGGTCAAGTTGATCAACCCTAAGTACCTTATTTAAATGCCTTATTTAAAGCAATAACCTCTGATGAAGGTTGGCCTCTTCAATGCAGAACAGGGAGTGTAATACAACTGATGATGGGGAGCACTGTTTCTCAACTTTACAACGGTGCTCTCTGTACAGAGTATTTGTGTGTGTCCTAAAAGAGCGAGAGAGTGGTACTTAAGGGGTGAAAAAGGGGTTTATCCGTTCAGGCTAAATTATGCTGCAGTAACGAGTAAAACCAACATTTCAGAAGCCAGCAACAGAGGAAGGTTTATTTCTGACTCCTGTTTGGTTCTCTGCAGGTGAGCTGAGACTGGGCTCCATGCCTTTTCCCTCTGGGACCAAGGCAGAAGTGGCAGCCTTAACTGGGAAAGGTTGATCTCATGCAAAGAAAAAAGAGAGATGGTAGAAGCAGGCAATTTGGATTCCATTTCTGCCTGGAAATGGCACATGCCATTGTTATTTACAAGTCCAAGGGCCAAGACAGCCATGGGGCTCAAGCCTCAGTGGGTGTGACACCATAATTCTCCCACAGGATGGAGCATGGGTAGGAAGGAATAGCAAATGTTTTGATGGCAATGTAACCTACGGCAAAGGGAATGGAAAATGGCTAGAGAAGTGCTTTCTTCCCTTCAGTAATGAGAGAAGAAGGTGTCCTATTATAAAAAGCAGTCTTCATTTCTATGGTGCTTTACGCTGTTCTCATAAGCTTGCAGATATTGTCTCATTGTATTCTGACAACCATCTTAGTGCAAACCCAGGACTTGCCCAAGGCCCCAGTGGCGCCCGAACTGGAACCCAATTCTGGTGATCTCTCACCAAAGCAGCCTTTGAGACTTCGGTTTCACCCACAAAATGGAGATAATCTTAGACACTTTCTAAGACAGTTGTTGAGAGATTAAGTAAAACAATGTATTTAAAACACATAAGCACATAAAAGTACTTGCTACATATAAAGTTGTATTAAGTTATGTTATTTATCCCTTATCCTATATCTTTTCCCAAATTACCTTTAAATTTAATCATAAATAGTTTGCTTAAATTTCTTAAGTAGAAAATACATTTATTAATGATATTTTCTTCCCCTGTCAAAACCATAAGCTCCCCTAGTTGAGTTTTTTCTATGCACACACACGTACTTTCCCCATGACTTCTCTTACTTGTCTACTTCCTGACTAGTCAGTTTCTTAAGACTCTCAAGAAGTTTCAGAAGGCAGCACTATTAATTTTTTATTTCTTCCCAAACAAGAGAAATGAAGGGCAATTAAAGACAGTCTTCATTTCAAGTATGATAGAGATTCCACACCTGGCTCCCAACTGAGAGTGAATAAAGGACTTAACATCAAAGATGCTTCTACCTCTGGTCCTAATTAGCACGACCTGCCTTCTCTCTTTGCATTCAACCAAACTACAATTCTGGCCTTTCTCCAGAATGGAATCTTCCTTTCCCACCTCTCTCTTGGCTCAAAAACTGTTTATTCTACCTAGTGTATTCCCTACACACTCTGTTCAAAGATGCTGTCCAAATAACTGGTTAAGTGTACCACAGTGCATACACAAAGACGTTCGTTCATCACAGTGGGCTTTAAAAGAATGGAAAGTTGAAAACAAACTAAATGCTCACTAGTAAGGAAATGGCTAAGTACATTACAGATCACATATACATGGGATGCTATAGAACAGTAACAAAAATGATGTAGATTATATCTATTGATTTGGCGTGGTCTCAGTTTATTATTAGTCTAATCAGGTTTCAAAGTGATATTGATAATGATCCATTTTAGGGAGAAAAATATCTAATTTGGGCACAGGAACAGTATGCGAAATACAAAAAAAGAAAAAAAAACACCTAATAATCGTTATCTCTGGGTAGTGATAATGAGTTTTCTAATCTTAATAATTTTCACATTTTAACACCCTTTCCAATTAGCATTGTTAACTTTATAACCTAAAAAAGGCATTTTAATTAAAAGGCATTAATCATTAAATACTCAATTCAAATGTCATCTGCTCCTGAACACCCCACCCCAGCCCACTCTTAATCAAACAGGTAATTCCTCTCTCATCTGTTTCCTGAGTATTTAATATATCTATCACAACATTTACCACACTTGTTTTGAAATGACAGTTTTCTTGGTTCAGACTTGATTATCAACTCTTGAATAAATGGAATAAGCCTGTTTTATTTTTACTGCTGCTTAGTTATTCAGTCCTGTCCGACTGTTTGTGACCCCATGGACTGTAGCCCTCCAGGCTCCTCTGTCCGTGGGATTTTCCAGGTAAGAAAACTGGAGTAGGTAGCCATTCCCCTCTCTAGGGTATCTTCCCAGCTCAGGGATGGAACCCAAGTCAGATTCTTAACCATCTGAGTCACCAGGGAATCTACCCTAATGACCCATGACTCTCAAGTCTCCAGACACTACTGAGTATGTTGAGTTGAGCATAAAGCAAGGCTACAAAATCTGCACATTTGACATTTGTACACCTAGTGCTCTAATCAAAAAGTAATCTCTGTGGGGATGTTTGGAAGATGCATAGGGTCCATTTTGGAGACAGAAATTATCAGTCAGGATATTTTATCTGTGGGAACATTTCTCTAATGTTAATCATTAATCATTACTCCCATGTTTGTTTTCAGAGTTACCAAAGACACCCTTATTCAACTTGTTTAAGATATAAGTCAATATTTCTTAATCCAGCAGTTAGTCTCTCAGATTTCTATCCATGAGCTTCCTCTTCAAAAGGACAAGAATTACTTTTATAATAATCCAAGTCCAATCCTGACTCGGTAGGAAATATAAATATCTATTGTTTTAGGAAGAAATAAGGGAAATAAATGTTTTAAGATTATGTAAGTCTGATTCAGGGAATTGACATAAACGAAGGTTTTGAAATAGCCAAGGCATTTTTTTTTTTTGAAGGTTCAATAAAGAATGTGTTTTGAGAACTAAGTGGGTGAGATTTAAAATAAATACAAGCACCACGATCTTAGCAATTACTTAGCAATTTCAGGCTTCAATTGTTCCCTTCTAAAGGGCAAGTGACAAGACTGAAAAAATTGCTTCCAGAAGAAACACTGAGATATCTGATCCAGTTTCCTTTCTTCTCTCCATTTTACTCCCTAAGATCTTAATCCAGCCGGTATGAACTTTAAACTGCTCAGGTTTTTGGTTTTGGTTCGTTCTCTCGGGAGACAATTCCTTTTTCTTAATTTCTGAATCAAAAGCGAAGCTACATGCCATTATTAGTCAAGAGGCACCTTGGCTGCTTGCCCCCAGTGTGTCACTACCTCAGGAAATGCAGACTCACCGGAGCACAAAGAAGGGAAAGAAAAAGTTCAAGAGAGAGCAAACAGTCTGACTCCTCCACACGCTATCACTCAAAACCCAGAAGTGAGGGGTGCCAGGGGCCAGTTACAAAGCTGAGTTAATAACATGAGCACTCTAGTCACACACTTAAGAAAATAGATCTAAATTCTGGATTGATCCTGGTACTTATCTTCATGCCAGAAGCTGTGGGGGTATGACAACTTGGGTTACCTAGCATGGATTCAAAAGCAGATTTTACTTTTATCAACCAAACCAAACTCTTACCACTAGGGCTGAGAAAGATAATTGAAGATTTCTGGCTTGGAAATGTCTTCACAATAGGAAACTTACCACCATTGGTGTGCTGAGGCCAGCTCATGTATCAGTCCCTTAAAACCTTGCATATTCTCAGGATTTGGGGCAAGGTGATTGTTAAACACACCATCAGTAAATGCTAAATTATATAAACATACATTTAAAATGCTGCTGCTAAGTCACTTCAGTCGTGTCCGACTCTGTGCAACCCCATAGATGGCAGCCCACCAGGCTCCCCTGTCCCTGGGATTTTCCAGGCAAGAACACTGGAGTGGGCTGCCATTTCCTTCTCCAATGCATGAAAGTGAAAAATGAAAGTGAAGTCGCTCAGTCGTGTCTGACTCTTAGCGACCCCATGGATTGCAGCCCACCAGGCTCCTCTGTCCATGGGATTTTCCAGGAGAGAGTACTGGAGTGGGGTGCCATTGCCTTGTCCGAAACAATTAAAATAAACTATACTAGAAACAAAGATCATAAGTACTCAAAACACATCATTTCCTGTTTTACTATGATCAATGATCTTTGATGTTCTTTGCAACTATTGCACCTGGTTGGTAGGAAGTCATATAAAGGTGTGCTCCTGCAATCACTTCTCAACTCTGCTGGCAGTAATGCTTGCTGGTAGCATGAAATCAGCGATGGTGGGAGTGTTCACACTACAGAAATTGGCAAACGCTACAAAGCACGTCCGCCCCCCGCCCCCCAATCAGGGCTGACTCTGAACATTTACTTGCATATCAATATCTGCAATGTTTACCCACCACTGCCTGACAGTAGCTCAGGAAGTGGAGCTGGTCAGTCTCCTAAATCAAAATAAAGGTTTGTAAACTATAAATCATGATGCAAATATAAGGATGGAAAGTAACTACTTTTACTGTGGCCCTGTCATGTAACAGTCACAGCACAAAGGACTATCCTAAGAGTCTTTCATTTCATGAGAAATATTATCAAATCCAGGATATTGATGAGTCAACTGAGGTGGAGAGGTTGAGTAATGACTAAAAGCACAATAGCCAGTCAGGTGTGTGAATGTCTGACTCAAAAATGTATGATCTTCTAACTACCTACTTACTAACATTATGACTACCATAATGAAACCAAAACCAATCATGTATAACTCTCACATAATTTGCAAATTCTAATGGCCTCTTATGTGTTTAAAAAAAAAAGGTACGTTGAAGAGGAATAGACAAAGAGCTCAATTTTTTCATATTCACCAAGTTTATGCATATATACCTCCAAAATGTACCCACAAAAAGTGAGTAAGAAAGAAGGCCCATGGAAACAGTGCAAGAAAGAATGATCTACATTTGAGACAGGCTAAGTCCAAGGTTAATGTAAGAGGGATCCCCTTTCAGTTTTTTTAATATTTATACTCTATCCACCAAACTGACACACCCAACTTAAAATGAGACACTCTGCCAAGAAAGAACAATGCAAAGGAATCTCTGAAATGTTGGCACCAAATTTCTGAAGTATTTACATACTCAGATACTTACTTTTCAAAATTTTCTTTTTTAAACTTTTAAGGTATTTAATTGGGCTATTATTTTAACTTTGTTTCTTACAGAAAATTCACCCTGTAGTCAAAAGAATGCCAAAGAGCTAACAAAATTTTACTCACTGATTATTTTTTAAAATTCTTGTCATCTTGGCTTCCTATAAGTTACCGGCTTCTCCCATTGTTCGTGTACATTTCCATCACCTGCCATGAGAAGAGAGAATCTGATTATGTGTCTCGTAAAGTCCATTTCTTGGTTCTACTACATTAGTCTTCTCATTTCTTTATAACTTAGAGAGCAATATGGTCGTCTCTTCCTTTCTCTCCAAAATCAAAAAGGCAGGAGAGAACAACACAGAAGATCACCTCAAGAGAAAAAACTTTAAAGAGCACTCTTTCTACTGCTGGGGGGCAGACTTTTAAAATACCCTTTCTTATGTTTTTGGGAAGAAATTTTTAGTCTGCCTCTTGGGAAGAAAGCAGTATTAGAGTAAACCACTTTCTCTCCCCTTCCCTGAACCCCTTCTTCCTTCTCAAAAGTGAGTGACTAACCAGTTGGGCGTCCCTGGTGGCTCAGAGGGTAAAGCATCTGCCTACAATGCAGGAGACCCGGGTTCGATCCCTGGGTCAGGAAGATCCCCTGGAGAAGGAAATGGCAACCCACTCCAGTATTCTTGCCTGGAAAATCCCATGGATGGAGAAGCCTGGTAGGCCCCAGTCCATGGGGTTGCAAAGAGTTGGACACGACTGAGCAACTTTGCTTTCAACCACTTGGGAAGTCTAGAGGAACCACTGGTTTAGTGCTGAGGCCCCACACTGAGCTGGGCAGCAAGGGTCTCACCCCAGTGCTCTCCAACACCAGGAGTCAAGCTAATTTCCCCACAGTAAACAGGACACCAGCAGCCAGCTTCTGGGAGGACCAGCCAGCTCTCTCTGTTGGCTTCTCTCCAGCAGAGCTGCTGGACTAGGATGACTCCATTAGGGTTACTGGGGTCCAATGCATGTTTTATAGACAGAGGGAACTGACACTTCTGAGATTTCCAATCCTGCTTTTATTAATAATTAAGTTACTACCTATGCTGATTCCCATTTGAATTGTTGCTCTATTTCACAAACTGTTTGAAGATTACAAGATAGAAGAGATAAATGATTTGGCCATCCAAACCACCATCTGTCAAAGGACAAGGCCTAGATAAAAGCTTTGCTCAAAGTCCTACCACTTTCAAGTCACATGACCTTGGGAAAATCCATTCACATTCCCCAGCCTCAATTTCTTTATTTCTGAAAGAGGATCAAATGGCCCCTACCATACTGTGTAGTTGTTAGGATTAAATAAAATGAAAGACATGATTTGCCAAAGTCAAGCATGCTTTAATCTAACAAGGGACACTCAGTCCTCAGACTTGCTAGTTTGTCCACACTTCCAGTTCAGGTATTAGTGATCCATATAATTTGTGGACTAATGGATTACACAGGACAAGGAATAGACTTGGATTACTGTGATATTGAATGGTTTGCCTTGGAAACGAACAGAGATCATTCTGTCATTTTTTAGACTGCATCCAAGTACTGGATTTCAGACTCTTCTGTTGACTCTGATGGCTACTCCATTTCTTCTAAGGGATTCTTGCCCACAGTAGTAGATATAAGGGTCATCTCAGTTAAATTCACCCATTCCAGTCCACTTTAGACTGCTGATTCCTAAAATGTCAATGTTTACTCTTGCCATCTTCTGTTTGACTACTTCCAAGTTGCCTTGATTCATGAACCTAACATTCCAGGTTCTTATGCAATATTGCTCTTTGTAACATTGGACTTTACTTCCATCGTGGCTCAGCTGGTAAAGAATCCACCTGCAATGTGGGAAACCTGGGTTCAATCCCCGGGTTCGGAAGATCCCCTGGAGAAGGGAAAGGCTAGCCACTCCAGTACTCTGGCCTGGAGAATTCCGTGGACTGTATTGTCCATGGGGTCGCAAAGAGTCGGACATGACTCAGCAACTTTCACTTTCACTTACTTCCATCACCAGTCACATGCAAAACTGGGTGTTGTTGCTTTGGCTCCATCTCTTCATTTTTTCTGGAGTTATTTCTCCACTGATCTCCAGGAGCATTCTGGGCAACTACCGACCTTGGGAGTTCATCTTTCACTGTCCTACATTTTTGCCTTTTCATACTGTTCATGAGGTTCTCAAAGCAAGAATATTGAAGTGATTTGCCTTTCCCTTCTCCAGTGGACTACATTTTGTCAGAGCTCTCCACCATGACCTGTCAGTCTTGGGTGGCCCTAAACAGCAAGGCTCATAGTTTCATTGAGTTAGACAAGGCTGTGGGCCATGTGATCAGATTGGTTAGTTTTCTGTGATTCTGGTTTTCAGTCTGTCTGTCCTCTGATGGAGAAGGATAAGAGGCTTATGAAAGCTTCCTGATGGGAAAGACTGACTGAGGGGGAAACTGGGTCTTGTTCTGATGGGTGGGGCCATGCTCAGTAAATCTTTAATCCAATTTTCTATTGATGGGTGGGGCTGTGTTCCCTCCCTGTTATATGCCTGGGGGCCAAACTATGGTGGAGGTAATGAAGATAATGGGGACCTCCTTCAAAAGGTTGAAGACCTACAGTTCAGTTCAGTTCAGTTCAGTTCAGTTCAGTTCAGTCACTCAGTTGTGTCCGACTCTTTGTGACCCTATGAATTGCAGCACGCCAAACCTCCTTGTCCAAAACCAACTCCCAGAGTTCACTCAAACTCACATCCATCAAGTCAGTGATGCCATCCAGCCATCTCATCCTCTGTTGTCTCCTTCTCCTCCTGCCCCCAATCCTTCCCAGTATCAGAATCTTCCAATGAGTCAACTCTTCACATGAGGTGGCCAAAGTACTGGACTTTCAGCTTTAGCATCAGTGCTTCCAAAGAACACCCAGGACTGATCTCCTTTAGAATGGACTGGTTGGATCTCCTTGCAGTCCAAGGGACTCTCAAGAGTCTTCTCCAACACCACAGTTCAAAAGCATCAATTCTTCGGCGCTCAGCTTTCTTCACAGTCCAACTCTCACATCCATACATGACTACTGGAAAAACCATAGCCTTGACTAGACAGACCTTTGTTGGCAAAGTAATATCTCTGCTTTTAATATGCTGTCTAGGTTGGTAATAACTTTCTTTCCAAGGAGTAAGCATCTTTTAATTTCATGGCTGCAATCACCATCTGCAGTGATTTTGGAGCCCCCCAAAATAAAGTCTGACACTGTTTCCCCCATCTATTTCCCATGAAGTGATGGGACCAGATGCCATGATCTTCGTTTTCTGAATGTTGAGCTTTAAGCCAGCTTTTTCACTCTTCTCTTTCACTTTCATCAAGAGGCTTTTTAGTTCCTCTTCACTTTCTGCCATAAGGGTAGTGTCATCTGCATATCTGAGGTTATTGATATAACCTCAGATATGCAGAAGACCTACAACTAACACCCAAAAAAGATGTCCTTTTCATTATAGGGGACTGGAATGCAAAGAAGGAAGTCAAGAAATACCTGGAGGAACAGGCAAATTTGGCCTAGGAGTACAGAATGAAGGAGGGCAAAGGCTGATAGAGTTTTGCTAAGAGAACGCACTGGTCATAGCAAACACCCTCTTCCAACAACACAAGAGAAGACTCTACACATGGACATCACCAGATGGCCAACACGGAAATGAGATTGATTATATTCTTTGCAGCCAAAGATGGAGAAGCTCTATACAGTCAGCAACAACAACAAGAAAAGACCGGGAGCTGACTGTGGCTGAGATCATGAAAACCACTAGACCATTCAGGTATGACCTAAATCAAATCCCTTACTATTATTCAGTGGAAGTGAGAAATAGACTCAAGAGATTAGATCTGATAGACAGAGTGCCTGAAGAACTATGGACAGAGGTTTATGACATTGTACAGGAGGCAGGGATTAAGATGATCCCCAAGAAAAAGAAATGCATAAAGGCAAAATGGTTCTCTCAGGACGCGTTATAAATAGCTATGAAAAGAAGAGAAGTGAAAAGCAAAGAAGAAAAGGAAAGATATACCTATTTGAATGCAGAGTTCCAAAGAATAGCAAAGAGAGATAAGAAAGGCTTCCTCCGTGATCAATGCAAAGAAATAGAGGAAAACAATACAATGGGAAAGACTAGAGATCTCTTCGAAAAAATGAGAGATATCAAGGGAACATTTCATGCAAAGATGGGCACAATAAAGGACATAAATGGTATGGTCCTAACAGAAGCAGAAGAAATTAAGAAGAGGTGGCAAGAATACACAGAAGAACTATACAAAAAGATCTTAATGACCCAGATAATCACGATGGTGTGATCACTCACCTAGAGCCAGATATCCTGGAATGTGGAGTCAAATGGGCCTTAGAAAGCATCACTATGAACAAAGCTATTGGAGGTGATGGAATTCCAGTTGAGCTATTTCAAATTCTAAAAGATGAAGCTGTGAGAGTGCTGCACTCAATATGCCAGCAAATTTGGAAAAGGAAGCAGTGGCCACAGGACTGGAAAAGGTCAGTTTTCATTCCAATCCCAAAGAAAGGCAATGCCAAAGAATGCTCAAACTACCGCACAATTGCACTCATCTCACATGCTAACAAAATAATTCTCAAAATTCTCCAAGCCAGTCTTCAACAGTACAGGAACTGTGAACTTCCAGATGTTCAAGCTGGAATTAGAAAAGCAAGAGGAACCAGAGATTAAATTGCTAACATCATTTGGGCCATCGAAAAAGCAAGAGAGTTCCAGAAAAACATCTGCTTCTGCTTTATTGACTATGCCAAAGCCTTTGACTGTGTGGATCACAATCAACTGTGGAAAATTCTGAAAGAGATGGGAATCCCAGACCACCTGACCTCCTGAGAAATCGGTATGCAGGTCAGGAAGCAACAGTTAGAACAGGACATGGAACAACAGACTGGTTCCGAATCAAGAAAGGAGTACGTCAAGGCTCTACACAGTCACCCTGCTTATTTAACTTCTATGCAGAGTACATCATGAGAAATGCTGAGCTGAATGAAGTACAAGCTGGAATCAAGATTGCCGGGAGAAATATCAACCTCAGATATGCAGATGACACCACCCTTATGGCAGAATTTGAAGAAGAACTAAAGAGCCTCTTGATGAAAATGAAAGAGAAAAGTGAAAAAGTTGGCTTAAAGCTCAACACTCAGAAAACAAAGATCATGGCATTCGGTCCCATCACTTCACGGCAAATAGATGGAGAAACAGTGGCAGACTTTATTTTTGGGGGCTCCAAAATCACTGCAGATGGTGACTGCAGCCATGATATTAAAAGATGCTTACTTCTTAGAAGGAAAGTTATGACCAACCTAGACAGCATATTAAAAAGCAGAGACATTACTTTGCCAACAAAGGTCTGTCTAGTCAAAGCTATGGTTTTTCCAGTAGTCATGTATGGATGTGAGAGTTGGACTGTGAAGAAAGCTGAGCACCAAAGAACTGATGCTTTTGAACTGTGGTGTTGGAGAAGACTCTTGAGGGTCCCTGGGACTGCATGGAGATCCAACCAGTCCATCCAGGAAATCAGTCCTGAGTGTTCATTGGAAGGACTGATGCTGAAGCTCCAATACTTTGGCCACCTGATGCGAAGAACGGACTCATTTGAAAAGACCCTGATGCTGGGAAAGACTGAAGTGAGGAGAGAAGGAGATGACAGAGGATGAGATGGTTGGATGGAATCACTGACATGAGTTTGAGTAAACTCCAGGAGTTGGTAATGGACAGGGAGGCCTGGTGTGTTGCAGTCTATGGGGTCGCAAAGAGTTGGATATGACTGAGCGACTGAACTGAATGGATTACACTCAGCAAACTGTCCCCCTTTTACCAAAAGGAAGTGATCAGAGTATCTTTTACTTCTGTTTTTCAATTTCATAACATTTTAGGGCCCACCAACAAGGGATATGAAGTTCCAATTTCCCTCTACAATACAGCCCAAATGAAAACATCTCACTTCTACCAGGCAGAACGCAAGGACTGCTCATTTTATGTGAAGACCATACAGCTCCAAGTAGACAACACTTATAAAAGAGGAACCTGTTAACTTTCCTCACTTGAAGCCTCAGTGTTAAAGGAGTTCAGATACAGGAGATAATATTAACTATAAAATGGCTCCATGCACTGAGATACCTTGAGACACAGTTCACCTCAGTTACAGAACAGGTAGAATCTCCAAGTTATCCAGACCATTAGGGTGTATGTGTGTGTGTAAGAGGCGCATAAAGAAGGGAGAGAAATGCAAAACACCACACCAATATAGAAAACTTCCTAGTTTTTGTCAATACCAACAAAAATAGCAGGGAAGGAATGAAGAGTCAAAGATTTGTAGATTATACCCAGCACAGAGGAACTTGCTCATAGGCTGGCCATAGCTTTATAGTCCAGGTCACTTGGCATGGAAGCCTTTTAAAAGCATGGAAAATGCAGAGGATTTGATGTAAGTTTAAAACACATAAGCGTGAACTCCACCCTTTGCTATTTAATAGCAATGTGGTCTTTGCCAAGTAATTTAATTATTAAACCTCAGTTTCCAGGTCTGTAAAATGGGGACAATAATACATCCCCCTGGGAAGTAGTTGTGCAAGTTAGAGATAATATATATACAGTGTTCACCACAGAATATGTCCCCCAAGTATAATTATAATTATTGTGTTTGCTAGTGCAAGCATGATAGTCTATTAAATTCATAGCTACCAGTGCAGTTATGGTATTGAGTCCATTAAATTCAGACTCTTTCTGTAGGTGAACATTTTGGAAGGAGTTTCAAGTGATACTTTTGACAGCAACATGAAACATTTCTATTTTGATCCTAATGAAGTGTCAAATAAAAATCTCCATTTTCGCTGGCAGCCTTTACTAACATGCAAACCAAAAGTTCTAGTTATACATTTGTTGGCATTCTTTGTATCAGTAGCAAGTTTCTTTTTTTGATGATAAATTTTTAAAAGAGGGAATGAATCATTTCCAATAGTGTTAATTCTTCTGGTTTGCATTATAATGCCAAGCACTTGGTGGGCATTTGTGGGAAATAAAAATCACACTGAGAGTGGCAGGCCACCTATTTATCTCTAAGGTGAGCTTTGCATTACAGCCTCATCAACAATAGTAAGAATTTATCAGCTATGTTTTCAAGGAAACAAAGGCCAAGAGGTGAAGCAATACCCACGTTTAAACAGAACTTTCTGTCTAAAAAAGTACTCCTTGATCCCCTTCATCTCTTTGGAACTCGCTCCTGTGATGCTGACTGCTCAGAATAAATTGTATACTCTTCTTGGACCTTCAAAACCCACAAGAAAAGGTCTCATTACAGTTTAGTTGCTCCTGATTTTTTAACAAAAACACATTCTTTGCTATGATGAAAAGCATTTTAATAGGTTCTAAGAATCAAATTCTTTCTCCAAGATGGTCATTTGCCACCACCATGGTTATCTGAAAGAATTATAAGTGACTTCAGCTATGGACTATGCAGTTGGCAGAAGGCACTGTGCTCTCTATTGGAGGTGGGGAAGGAGTTATAAGGTGGTTGAGGTGAAGTTCATTTAAGAGAATGCAGTGCAATGGCAGTTTCACCAGAATAAATCAATTAACTTAGCTGAGGCACTTAAGGAGAACAATCTGGATATATAAAATCTTGGGTGGGATAGTTAAAAACCCAGTATTTCTTAATCACACCTCACATACAATGTTAAGATTCTACAACAGTCATGAAGAAATCTGGCTAACAAGAACACAGACCTTTTCCAACACCCACTTTATCTTCGAGGGTGAGGCCAAACTTCCCGAAGGTAGAAGGTGCCTGGAGGGCATTCAAGCCAAGATCATTTGAGAGCTGAGATGCTAGAGGATGGCCTTTGCACTAAGACTGCAGGAGCAGACAGGAAATTTACTTGTATCGTAAGACATGATTGCTTTGCATTTTTGGCCTCTTTTCTCCTAAAGAGTTCATGAAAAGTACTTAGATTTTTCTCTATGGCAGATGGTGTCCTTCCGTTATTGAAAGCATGTGCTTTGCAGTCACAGAGAACTGCACTCCCCAATCTACCTTGAAGACCTTGAGCGTGTCATTAAATTCCCCTGAGCCTCGGTATACCTGCCTAGAGAACCCCGTGGACAGAGGAGCCTGATGGGCTACAAACTATGGAGTCGCAAAGGGTCAGACATGGCTGAGCGACTTAAACCTTCACTTTTCTGTTTCTTCATCAATAGAATGGGTGTAACAGTAGCACTACAACTCGTTGTTGCTTTATGGGCTAAAGACAGACTGCCTGCACACAGCTTCACAAAGCTCATGACGGACACTAAGTGCTCATCAAATGCTGTGCTACTGGAAGAAGCAAACTGTCCTCATCTTTAGGAGGTTTGCAAGTTCCAAGGCAACACTAACCAAAAAAAGAGGTATCCTCATAAGCTCAGAAATGTTCTGGCCGACTTCACCAGGAAAAAAGGCTTCATCTAAAGGAGATCCAACCCAATCCATTCTGAAGGAGATCAGCCCTGGGATTTCTTTGGAAGGAATGATGCTAAAGCTGAAACTCCAGTACTTTGGCCACCTCATGTGAAGAGTTGACTCATTGGAAAAGACTCTGATGCTGGGAGGGATTGGGGGCAGGAGGAGAAGGGGATGACCGAGGATGAGATGGCTGGATGGCATCACTGACGCGATGGACGTGAGTTTGAGTGAACTCCGGGAGTTGGTGATGGACAGGGAGGCCTGGAGTGCTGTGATTCGTGGGGTCGGATTCAAAGAGTCAGACACGACTGAGCAACTGAACCGAACTGAACTGAAAGTTTCAGTGAGCTGTGGAGCACATGTCACTCTCGCATCTGTGCACGTGTCTTGGGAGCACAGTGAGAGCAGAGGCGTGCTGGCCCGTGAGAAAATCAGGACAGTTCACAGCAGCCACCTGGAAACAAAACTGCATCACGTGCTCGAGATTCCTCAGCTAATAAATGGCAAAGCTGAGATTCAAAACCAGGGAGCCTGGCTTCAGTCCTTGCTCTTAACCTGATACTATGCTATCTCCTCAGCAATGAGGAAGAGCAGTAATTGGAGACTGACCAAGTCACAGGCCAGGAGCAGGCCAGAGAAAGGCAAGAAACCCTGTAAAGACGACTGAAGAGAAGAGGGTAATAAGGGAAATGACACAAATGGGCAGCTAACAGGGCCAATGATTCTACATTAAAATCTAAAACATAGTCATAGCAAGAATTCTAAAAGGATGGCCCTGGGAAAGTGAACTAGCTTTGGGCTTCAGCACTTGTTTAAAGACAACAGTGAACAGAAGACAGAGAAGCTGAGAAGATGCCTTTTAAATCATTATGTTAGCCGCATCATGACTTAGAAACACCTGCCAGGAATCACATCACACACACAATGTACGAGCTGTTACAGGAGAGCCCCCAAAGCATGCGAGTTTCTTATCAAGACTGAGTTTCCTGCTACCTCTCCCTGGTGTTTCTACAGAAGAGTTGAAGAAAGGCCACCAGGGTGTTGAATTCCCCACGTTGGTCAGAAGGAAGGGATAAGACAAAAGAACTGTGCCCCCAAGTTAAGTAGAATACCCAGAGAGGAAAGAAGTGATTAAAAGAAGTCATATTCCTGGCCAGACCCCAAAACAGTCCCCATAACCACCATCTCTTATTATCCATGCTCGTGTAATCCTCTTCCCTTGACTGCAAGTGGGGCTTGTGAATAAGACAAAAATGACAAGGCATGTACTTAAATCACATGAGACAGTAACATCCATTCTGCAGCAAGATTCTCTGTGGGAAAGGCTGAAGCAAGCTGCCAAGTAGTGGACCGCCTATAGAGAGAGCCAGCGGAAGGCAGCCTCCAGCTGTCAGTGAACAAGCAACTGAGAGCCCACCAGAAACTGAATTCTGCCATCAATTACGTGATCTCAGAAGAAAGCCCTCCACATTCGAGCCTCAGATGAGACAGCAGCCCTGGCTGACACCCTGGCTGGAGCCTTATAAAGTACCAAGATCAACCACAATCAGACTCCTGACACACAGAGACTGTCCCAGAGGGTTTATGTACTAATTCAGCAACGAAGTTGGTAGTGGTGCTGCCATGCAGCTACGCATAGCCAAATAGAAGGGAGTTCTCACAGGCTCCTGATGCAACCACTTCTTCTTCTGAGAGAGGAGGGGAAGCAAGGAGAAGGTCAGGGGCCAGGGCCTGGGAGAGTGATCCTGCCATCACACTGGCATGCATCCTCCCATTCAACTACCTCTGACTCAGACCCTCAGTTTCCTCTCTTACCACACACATCCTGTCATCCTTTTTTTTTTTAAATCATTTGGAAGACAACGTAGATTATAATTATCAAGGAAATAACAAGTTTATAAATGGCAGTCAGGTTCCCTGCCCGACCTGCAAAGGCTATTTAACACGCCAAACACTGACACAATTAAATGTCATTGGTAGCAACATCCATGGACCTAGTGATTATCATAGCAAGTCAAGTAAGCCAGACAAAAAAAAAGACATACCTGATACCACTCATATGTGGAATCTAACAAATGATGCAAACGAACTTACTTACAAAACAGAAACAGACTCACAGACATAGAAAACAGACTTATGATTACCAAAGGGGAAAGCGGTGTGGGAAGGGGATAAATAAGAGTTTGGGATTAGCAGATGCACACCACTATATAATAAAACAGATAAACAAGATCCTACTGTATAACACAGGGAATTATTGACTATAATTGACTATAATAAACTGTAAGGGAAAAGAATCTGAGAAAATATGTGTGTATGTGTGTGTGTGTGTGTGTGTGTGTATAATGTTGCTGTTTAGTAACTAAGTCATGTCCAGATTCTTTGCAACCCCATGGACTGCAGCCCACCAGGCTCCTTTGTCCATGAGATTTCCCTGGCAAGAATACTGAAGTGGGTTGCTATTTCCTTCTCCAGGGGATCTTCCTGACCCAGGGATCTAGCCTGCATCTCCTGAACTAGTAGGCAAATTCTTTACCTCTGAACCACAGGGAAGCCCAAATATATATATATATATGTACATATATATATATACATATATATATATATATACACACACACACACACACACATCTATACAAACTGAATCACTTTGATGTACACCAGAGACTAACACATTATAAATCAACTATACTTCAATTTAATTAATTAAAAGAAGAAAAGAAACAGCAAAACAACTTTGACCATCTTATAAGCTATACTATGACCCTACCTGTAAATAATTTTAGTAAAATTGTGTCTTAAATCTGATATAATGAACTAAACACTATAAGACACATATTTAGAGAGACACATTAGAGACTCTACTTTCTGTAGCAGTGTTTTTGAAGACAGAATAAAAATTCAAACATCTACAGTTCCATCCAGTTGCTAATATGGGCTCCTGAAAAAATCAAACATGTAGTTTGAAATCTGCTGAGCAAATATCTAACAGCTTCTACAAATTAATTCCAGTAACAATTCTCAGGCAGAGCAAACAGCTATGACTCACTGAACCAGAGATCTCTTTCCTAAATAGGCCATCTTGCCACACACAGAAACTGGCAGGGAAATTCTATGATCACATCATTTGAATGCTGGAATATCCTCATCAGTTTGTCTGAGCCTCAGAGTTGACAGATAATGACACATAGACCCAGAGACTTGAGGAAACCTGTTCAGCATCACCCAGCAGCACAGCCTGGACCTCCTGTTTCCCAGGCCTCTTTGTGCTCACGTCTACCAAACTTCGAGGCTTCCTTGGTGGCTCAGACAGTAAAGAACCATCCTGCAATGCAGAAGACCCAGGTTCAATCCCAGGGTTGAGAAGATCCTCTGGAGAAGGAAATGGCTACCCACTCCAGTATTCCTGCTTGGAGAAGTCCATGGACAGAGGATCCTAGCAGGCTACAGTCCACAGAGTTGCAAAGAGTCAAGCACAAGTGAACAACCTAATGCTACCAAACCTTATCTTCAACTGCAAACGTAACACAGTCAGTGGTATCAAACATTCCGTGAGGAACAAAATGGGGACTAACTTTCTCTGACTCTACAAAGCCCCGACGTGTAAAAACTAAGATCTGTGAGGGAGTTTGGGATCGACGTGTAGACACTGCTATATTTCAAATGGATAACCAATAAGGACCTGCTCTACAGCACATGGAACTCTGCTCAATGTCATGTAGCAGCCTCGATGGGAGTGGAGTTTGGGAGAGAATGGATACATGTATATGTATGGCTCAGTCCCCTTGCTGTCCACCTGAAACTATAATAACATTGCTAATGGGCTATCAGTTCAGTTCAGTTCAATCACTCAGTCGTGTCCGACTCTGCAAGCCCATGGCATGCAGTACAGCAGGCTCCCCTGTCCTTCACCAACTCCCGTAGCTTGCTCAAACTCATGTCCATGGAGTCGGTGATGCCACCCAACCATCTCATCTTCTGTCGTCCTCTTCTTCTCCTGCCTTCAATCTTTCCCAGCATCAGGCTCTTTTCTAAGGAGTCAATTCTTTGCATCAGGTGGCCAAAAGTATTGGAGCTTCAGCTTCAGCATTAGTCCTTCCAAAGCATATTTAGGACTGATTTCCTTTAGGATGGGCTATACCCCAATATAAAATAAAAAGTTAAAAAAAAAATACTAAGATCTGTGGCAAGAGGGAAAAATAACACTGAAGAGACATTAACATTAAATGTTCAATCCATTTTTGAAAGCAATGCATGGAACTTTTAAACTAAACTGTGCAGTTCAGTTCAGTCGCTCAGTCGTTTCCAACTCTTTGCGACCCCATGAATTGCAGCACCCCAGGCCTCCCTGTCCATCACCAACTCCCGGAGTTCACCCAAACTTATGTGCATCGAGTCAGTGATGCCATCCAGCCATCTCATCCTCTGTCGTCCCCTTCTCCTCCTGCCCCCAATCCCTCCCAGCATCAAGGTCTTTTCCAGTGAGTCAACTCTTCGCATGAGGTGGCCAAAGTACTGGAGTTTCAGCTTTAGCATCATTCCTTCCAAAGAAATCCCAGGGCTGATCTCCTTCAGAATGGACTGGCTGGATCTTCTTGCAGTCCAAGGGACTCTCAAGAGTCTTCTCCAACACCACAGTTCAAAAGCATCAATTCTGCGGCACTCAGCTTTCTTCACAGTCCAACTCTCACATCCACACATAACCACAGGAAAAACCATAGCCTTGACTAGATAGACCTTTGTTGGCAAAGTAATATCTCTGCTTTTTAATATGTTATCTAGGTTGGTCATAACTTTCCTTCCAAGGAGTAAGCGTCTTTTAATATCATGGCTGCAGTCACCATCTGCAGTGATTTTGGAGCCCCCCAAAATAAAGTCTGACACTGTTTCCAGTGTTTCCTCATCAATTTCCCATGAAGTGATGGGACCAGATGCCATGATCTTAGTTTTCTGAATGTTCAGCTTTAAGCCAACTTTTTCACTCTCCACTTTCACTTTTATCAAGAGGCTCTTTAGTTCTTCTTCAAATTCTGCCATAACGGTGGTGTCATCTGCATATCTGAGGTTACTGATATTTCTCCTGGCAATCTTGATTCCAGCTTGTGCTTCATTCAGCCCAGCGTTTCTCATGATGTACTCTGCATATAAGTTAAATAAGCAGGGTGACAATATACAGCCTTGATGTACTCCTTTTCCTATTTGAAACCAGTCTGTTGTTCCATGTCCAGTTCTAACTGTTGCTTCCTGACCTGCATATAGGTTTCTCAAGAGGCAGGTCAGGTGGTCTGGTATTCCCATCTCTTTCAGAATTTTCCACAGTTTCTTGTGGTCCACACAGTCAAAGGTTTTGGCATAGTCAATAAAGCAGAAAGAGACGTTTTTCTGGAACTCTCTTGCTTTTTCAATGATCCAGTGGATGTTGGCAACTTGATCTCTGGTTCCTCTACCTTTTCTAAATCCAGCTTGAATATCTGGAAGTTCATGGTTCACGTATTGCTGAAGCCTGGCTTGGAGAATTTTGAGCATTACTTTACTAGCGTGTGAGATGAGTGCAATTGTGCGATAGTTTGAGCATTCTTTGGCATTGCCTTTCTTTGGGTTTGGAATGAAAACTGACCTTTTCCAGTCCCGTGGCCACTGCTGAGTTTTCCAAATGTGCTGGCATATTGAGTGCAGCACTTTCACAGCATCATCATTTAGGGTTTGAAATAGCTCAACTGGAATTCCATCACCTCCACTAGCTTTGTTCGTAGTGATGCTTCCTAAGGCCCACTTGCCTTCACATTCCAGGATGTCTGGCTCTAGGTGAGTGATCACACCATGGTGATTATCTGGGTCATGAAGATCTTGTGTAGTTCTTCTGTGTATTCTTGCCACCTCTTCTTAGTATCTTCTGCTTCTGTTAGGTCCCTACCATTTCTGTCCTTTATTGAACCCATCTTTGCATGACATGTTCCCTTTATAGGGGACTGGAATGCAAAAGTAGGAAGTCAAAGAAACACCTGGAGTAACAGGCAAATTTGATCTTGGGAGTACAGAATGAAGCAGGGCAAAGGCTAATAGAGTTCTGCCAAGAGAATGCATAGGTCATAGCAAACACCCTCTTCCAACAACACAAGAGAAGACTCTACATATGGACATCACCAGATGGTCGACACCAAAATCAGACTGATTATATTCTTTGCAGCCAAAGATGGAGAAGCTCTATACAGTCAGCAAAAAGAAGACCAGGAACTGACTGTGGCTCAGATCATGAACTCCTTATTGCCAAATTCAGACTTTAATTGAAAAAAGTAGGGAAAACCACTAGACCATTCAGATAAGTAAACTGAGATGCCCCTAAAATAGATTGCCTTTTCTTATGAATGCTCTGCCTTTTTTTCTTTTTGATGAATGCTAAGTGTAAAGGAAAATCAAAGGAGGCATAGAAAAAACACTTATGCAAGTGCATTTATTCTACTGCTTCATAAATCTCCACTCCTAAATTCACTGAGTCACTGCACAGATATATTCATTACACAGACATTTTGGCATAGGCATAGTAGGTGCTGTATAAAAGGAAACTATTTGGACGTAAATAATGTTTATTAATATTTTCAACAGAAGTAGCCACATGTAAACAAGGAACCACTGTAGAGACCAAGATTTCCAGTGGTCTTTTTTTTTTGGTAGACTACTAAAAATGGAGACTTAATGACTCATTGGAAAAGACTCTGATGCTGGGAGGGATTGGGGGCAGGATGAGAAGGGGACGACAGAGGATGAGATGGCTGGATGGCATCACCAACTCGATGGACGTGAGTCTGAGTGAATTGCAGGAGTTGGTGATGGACAGGGAGGCCTGGCGTGCTGCAGTTCATGGGGTCGCAAAGAGTCGGACACGACTGAGTGACTGAACTGAACTGAACTGAACTGAACTGAATGGCCTGCTCCCTATTCCCCCAGAAACTTCTATATTTAAAATAAAAATCAACTTGTTTTTCTGTGTAATAATACTGCCTACAGGGCAACAGCGGGAGTTATCAAAATGAAGGGGTTAAATGTCCACAGGTGGTATCCATCTAGAAGTCTCACTAGGGAACACTTTACATGGCCTAAAAGAAAGTGGTCTTTCATTCCATGTTCTCCTTCCTAATCTTTTCCTCTCAGCACCAAGAACAAATACATGTTTAAAACAAACAAAAAAGAAATAGGTCTATTTTCTTCTAGGTAGCCAGCAGTTTTCTCTCCTCAGCATGAACTTACACTCTATGGGTACTGCCCTCGCAGGGAGTGATTTAACCCTTGTTTTAACTACATGTTAATGCTTTGACAGAGTATTACAAATGCTGATATTACTCAAGGTAAAAACAAACTGTTTACCACATGCGGGACTTTTTCTAAATGTTTCACAGGTTCATTTAATCTTGACAAGAGCACTATGAGGCATGTTACTATTGTTATCCTAGTTTTACAGAAGATAAAACTGAGATAGAGTTACTGACAAGGCAGGCACAATTACTCAAGGGGCACATTTACCTGAAGCCTTAGCAGAAACTTCCACTCCCCAGGCTTCAAGTTTCCAAGTGGAGGACTTTCCATTAGCAGGACAGTCCAGTCTCCTCCCAGCTTCCCCCCACCCCCTGAGAAGTAAACCATGTGAAAGATGAGTCTGGGGGCAGGGTCCGGACAACATGGCCCAGACTCTCCTGAGTTGCTTTCAGTGCTGGCCTGCCCACAGATGAGGCTAGGAGGCAGCTCAGGCTGCTCCCTCCAACACTATGAGGGGAAACTGGTCTCACTCGAGTGTGAAATACCAGAAAACCCACTTAGCCACAGTCCTCTAATCAGCTTCAGTCCTAATAAACTTGTGCTTGTCTACCTCCCATTGGTTGGTCTAGCCATTAGTCTCAAAACTGGGTGAGAAACAAGGGTATGAGTCAGCTGTCCATCCTCTCAAGCCCTGGCACCAATAAGTTTTAAAACAAAAACGGGTGACAAGATCTTTGTGAAAAAGATAAGTATTTCTTTCACAAAATAAGTAAAGCAAAACCCTCCTCAAAGAGATGCAAGTCATAAACTACACAGTTCAACAAAGCATCTGCAGAGTGGGTCATTATGAACCCACTCTTTGAACCCACTATCACATGGTATCTAAAAGACAAGTCTGTTCCTCCACTTTCTTCTCTGTGTTGGACCTCAAACCACCATCTCCTTTCCAGACAAAACCACATAGGTAACCTTCCCTACTGTTGTACCCTAATCCAAGATAATGGAAAATTCCTTAGCTTTGGTAGTCACATTATTTTCACAAAACAGGTTATAGATTTCAATAATATATGTCATCTTTCGCCTGGCCAAGTCTGTATTTTTATCAATTGCATCAATTTCTACCATAGAAAGTACAGTGACAAAAATACTACCCACAATTTTGTCATACAGGAATAAAAATGTCTCTAGTTTCTAGAGTTATCATCTGATCTTTCCTTTAATTTCAAAAAGCAATAAGTCTGATTTTAAACATACACTTTAAAAGGGTTTCATTCAGTAATATTGATTATGAGGGGGGTGCTATAGATTTTAATGCAGATAATTTGAGCATTTTCCATAAAGGACCAAATAGTCAATATTTTTGGTTTTGCACAGCATAGGATATCTTTCCAAACTATTCAGCTCTGCCATTACAGTCCAAAAGCAGCCATGGGTAACATGAAAATGAATGAGCATGGCTGTATGCCAATAAAACTCTACTGACAAAAACTAGTCTCCGGCCAAATTTGGCTGTTCAGCTTTAGTTTGCTAAACTGGCCTGGACAGTCACTTGGCCTCCACAGGAAGCCTATGACATACTAAAGAAGCAAAAAGAAAGATGCTGTAGCCAACAGAAAAAAATCTAGGAACAACATAATCATTCTGCTCTGAGTGCTGCCATTCCCATAAGTACCGAGTCTGCTGGGGACTTAGCATGGCCTTCTGATCAGGTGACTGAGTGATGCCTTTGTTCAGTCATAGCTTATCCGAAGTTATTTACATGCAAAGAACCAATCTGTAAAATACTGTGTTGATTATAATTCACAGGACTGTTAAGTCCAGGCTTACCCTATATTCCACATGGGTGATTATAGGAAAAATCATCCCAATGTTTCAAAAATGAATACAAAAGAAAACTGAGAGGCAACAGAAGCAACTGAATGAATCCTAGCTTATGTCTCTGACAGTTCCTTCACTTGGAAAACTCTCCCTGACTTTCCCTGTCCCATTTCCCTACCTACATCTTGTTCCTCATTTAGGTGTCTATTTAAACACCCTTTTCTCCAGAAAAACATGCCAGGGAGGTCAAGACACCTGCCATACACTTCAATGACACCGAACTTCATCACTCTCCTATAATTCCTTCCTAGCTTAAAGTCTGCTCCCCTTCTAGACTACAGAGTCCAGAAACCTGCCTTGTTCAACACCTGGTCACAAAGCCGGAAATGAGACCTTGATTCAATAGAAGGCTTGAGTGTTTCAACCTGACAGCCTGCACTGAGTGACTAAGTATACAGCTGGTGATGATCAGCAATGCATGACTTCACAGGGCAACTCTGGGTCTTTCCCAGCCTCAATAATGTACGATATGATAAAGTGGAAGAGGGAAGGCTATGACTAGGTGCCCGTAGGCAATATGCCCCTCGTTTAAACAGAATCAGAGCAGGCTACCCATTCTTAGAAGCTTGAGGGGTTGGGGTGGGGGGAGGGAAGAAAACGTGGTTTTAGTTAATGACAAAATTTTCATTAGCCTGTGAACTCGCTCAGTCGTGTCCGACTCTTTGCGACCCCGTGGACTGTAGCCCGTCAGGCTCCTCTGTCCATGGGATCCTCCGGGCAAGAATACTGGAGTGGGTTGCCATTTCCCTTCTCCAAGCCTAGGCCCTAGCATATTCAAATAATTTAGCAGGATAGATTTAAAAGAAATATCTGCACAGTTTCTTTATGTTTAAATACATACACACAGCATACATACATAAAAGTACAAACATTTACCTGCCTATAGAACTGCTCAAACTACTTGGGTATGAAAAATGGGTTATAAAATACGTAACAGTATAGTCCAAAGCAGGAAAATAACTAAAAGGATATATGCCCTCCCCAAAGTAGTTGTACCTGGTAGAGGAATTTGGGTTAATTTATTTTTTTCCCCTTTTATTTATTAGTATTTTCTTCTTTCTATACAGTGATCACACATTTTAAAAAGAATTTTTTTAAGTCATTTAAAATAAAAATCCTTGATGATTAGACAATACCTCAAAGCTGTTTGAAAGAAACAACATATCTAACAAAAATGTGAAACAGGACAATGCTGCATTACTTAACACAGCTTTGCTGACAGAGTTTAAAAAAAAAGTTTCTGACCTCCTTAAATGTTCACCCATTCCTACCGACACCGTAATGACGATACATCTTACCATGGCGAGCATCAGCAGACAAAAGCGAAATAGTACCAATGCTGAGGGTGTTAATTTCAGTTTCTAACTACATCCTTACTTTTCCTGGAGCATGATATATTTTAAGTTGGCCTAATTTCTTTCTGGTCTTGGACTCTGAGAACTGCACTAACTTACCTAGCCAATTTTAGTGACCAAAATGCAATAGGAGCAGATAAAAAACTTTAAAAGTGAGATCTTCTTTCTTAAAGGTCATTTATATAGGTCAGAGATTGGCAGCCAGACATTGGAAATGCTGAAGTACTTACTTGAAATATACTTCCATTGCTTACACTGGAGTCTTTAAATACATATAATAAGTATCTTTCGTTAGAATTCTTGTGGTTATCTAACACCAGCCTATGACTAAGTCAGAGAGATTATCAAATTTCCCATCTTAGAGTATGCTTTAATAGGTTACATTTATTTTCATAAATACTAATCATTTCATAAATATTGTCTTGTGTCTAAACAATGTTCTATTGGCCAATAACAAGTTTAATCCATTATGCATGACTTAAAGGTATTTTTAAATTCCAGATGAAAATGAGATTCAACAGCTCTTTACAAATGACTGAAATAAACCACACAAAACAAACTATTTAAGAGACTGGCTTTATGGTAGCAGAACTGCCCTCCAACCAATAACAATTATA
This sequence comes from Oryx dammah, assembly GCF_014754425.2. Taxonomy (NCBI): domain Eukaryota; kingdom Metazoa; phylum Chordata; class Mammalia; order Artiodactyla; family Bovidae; genus Oryx; species Oryx dammah. The sequence goes on from NW_024070198.1 coordinate 8,371,455, forward strand.
AACAAATATAAAAGGCAATTTTGAAGGCATTGAAAAATAACCAAAAGCAGGTGAAAAGTGGATAATCTACAGCCCTTAAATAAGGGAGCTACACTGAGTAATAATTTACATTTGTACCACTTATTAAGAGGTTTATATTGCAGAGATGGAACTCAAGCAGCAAACCACAGCTTTATGGGTTAGAATATAGGTCAGCCAAAGTAGCTAAAAACTAAGAAAAATCCCACCAAATGAGGAAGGCATGGAGGGTGGAGCCCCAAATTTGCAAATGAATTCTACACTTATTGGCTACACCCAGAACTATAAGACTTCCAGAATCCCAGAGAGAAAAAAACAACAGGTGAAAAATTTTCAGAAAGCTGACAAATTCTAACAGCTGCCCACCTCAGAGTTTGAAGCTCAAGTTGTACCAGGTGTCAGGGGCCTGGTAAAGGCCTCATACCTTTCTGTGATGCCACAAAAGCATCACAGATTAAGAAAAAAGAACATCCTGACTATAGGCTATTTCCTGGGAAATATAGGCAAAATGGAAATAGCATAAAAAAAGAGCCTGTATAACATTCAAGATGATCCCCAACTTAACTACTTTTTAAACAAAACTCAACTCTTCTCTGGGGAACACAACAGAATCCCCAATCGTTATAATGTAGCATCTACCATATATAGCATACAATGAAAAATTAATAGATATTTGAGGCAAATGGAAAATGCAACTCCGTAATTAAAGATAAATCAGTGCACAGAAACAGACCTGCAAATAATCCAGAAAATGGAATCAGAAGACAAAGACTCTAACAATGCCAAACATATTAAAAGAATTTACAGAGAAAGATAGATTTACTGGGTAAAGAAATAGGAAATGTCAGGAGACATACAGAAACTGCAAGAAGTAAAATAAAAAAAGAAGTTCCAGAACTTAAAACTACAATATCTGAAATAAAAACATACTGAATTAAATTAATAGCAAGTTGAACATAATAGAGAAAAAGGCCTGGTGAATTTTAGGTGTATCAGTATAAAGAATTCAGTCTGGGACTTCCCTGGTGGTCCAGGCGTTGAGACTGCCTTCCAGCGCAAGGGGTGAGGGTTGTCAGGAAACTAAGATTCCACATGTCTTGTGGCCAAAAACCCAAAACATAAAACAGAAACATTATTGTAACTAACTCAATAAAGACTTTAAAAGTGGTCCATATAAAAAAAATCTTTAAAGAAAGAATCTAGGCTGAGGTACAGAGGAAAAAACTGTTTTGAAACATGTATACTATCATGTAAGAAACGAAGTGCCAGTCTATGTTCGATACAGGATACAGGATGCTTGGGGCTGGTGCATGGGGATGATCCAGAGGGATGGTATGGGGTGGGAGGTGGGAGGGGGATTCAGGATTGGGAGCTCATGTACACCCATGGTGGATTCATGTCAATGTGTGGCAAAACCAATACAGTATTGTAAAGTAAAATAAAGTAAAAATAAAATATTAAAAATAAATAAATAAATAAATATCTGCAGGGCAGTATCAAGGGCATGTCAATGTGTGGCAAAACCAATACAGTATTGTAAAGTAAAATAAAGTAAAAATAAAATATTAAAAATAAATAAATAAATAAATATCTGCAGGGCAGTATCAAGTGGTCTAAACATGTAAACATTACAGAAGAGTAGAGAGAATGGGGCAGGGAGAAATGTGTAAAGAAACACAGGCCAGTTTTCAAAATGGAGCAAAAACAGCACAATATCAAAGCAGAAATCCTAGTCACAAGAAAACCTCACGTAGTCATGGAAACCAAAGGTAACAACAACAAAATCTTAGAAGCAAAAAAACAAAAAAGGATGGATTACACAGTGAGCACAATAATCAGAATGAAGGCAGACAGCTCATTAGAAACAGGAGGACAAAACACAGAAAAACAGCATCTTCAAATTACTGAAAGAAAAACAGAGGAAAAATGGTCAACCTAGAATTCTATTGACAAAAAAATTATCTTTCAAAAATAAAGGAAAAATCTTAAATCTCCCTAAAAATAAAAACGGAGAGAATCTGTCTGACTGCAAGAAATACTAAAGAAAGCTCTTTAAGCTAAAGAGAAGTGATACCAGACGTAAATTTTAAGCAACCGAAAGAAATGAAGAACCTTGGAAATAGTGAATTTGTAGGTAAACATGAGAGACTACTTCTCATAATTTCCTTAAGATATACCTATTAGATATACTACATTAAATATAAATATAGCATATGTATAGAAGTATTTTATATATATTTAACATATTATATTAAAATTATAATACTGTATTATACAGTTTGTAACAAACACTGATGCAAAATGTATGAAGACTACAGTGCAAAGGATGGGGAGGGGCAAATGAAACCATATGTTGTAGGTTTCTCACATTTTTATACAAAGTAGTAAAATATCAATTCAACAAAGACTTTTTATTAAGGGTAAATAATAATCTGCAGAGAAACTACAAGAATTATGCATAATGGTGTAGCTGAAAATCTGAGAAATTAAAATGTAAATTAAAATATATTCAACTAAATAACAAGAAGGCTGTGCTGTGCTTATTCACTCAGACTCTTTGTGAACCCATAGACTATAGCCCACCAAACTCCTCTGTCCATGGGGATTCTCCAGGTAAGAATACTGGAGTGGGCTGCCATGCCCTCCTCCAGGGGATCTTCCCAACCCGAGGATCAAACCCAGGTCTCCTGCATTGCAGGTGGATTCTTTACCATCTTGAGCCATCAGGAAAGCTCAAACAACAAGAAAGGAGAAAAGGAATTACAGGATTTAAGAAAAAGTTTAAAAGATGGGACAAATAAGAAGCAACAAAATGATATATATAAAACTAGCCATATCAATAATTACAGTAAATAGATTTCAATTAAAAGGCAGATTGCCAGACTACATCAAAAATAATCCCCATCTATTAATTACACTGGTTTTTAAATGCAAAGAAAGATGTGTTTTAAATGCAACAGATGTGTTTTAAATGCAAAGACACAGATACATAAACAGGTGGATATACCAAAACAACCTTAATACAAAAAACAGGCAAAGAGAGTAAAAGAAAACTGTAGACCTCTATCACCCAGAAAATATATCTGCAAAAATCCTTAACAGAATACCGAAAGGTATAAGGATAGATGAACAGAACAATGCAGGAGAATAGAAGTCAGAATAGAGGAATGCAGAGGTCAACTGTTTTCTGTTTTTTTTTCCCAGGAGGACAAAATAATTAGTCACTTTAAGGATGGTCTTTTCAACAAATTAGACAAGAACAAATAGACATCCATATGGAAAGAAGAATGAATCTTGACATCAACATCTCACATAGAACTGAAGTGAAGTGAAGTAACAGTAGCTCAGTCATGTCCGACTCTTTGTGACCCCATGGACTAAACAGTCCATGGAATCCTTGAGGCCAGAATACTGGAGTGGGTAGCCTTTTCCTTCTCCAGGGGATCTTCCCAACCCAGGGATCAAACCTAGGTCTCCCCCATTACAGGCAGATTCTTCACCAACTGAGCCACAACTAACCAAAGCTAAAACTATAAAGCAAGAAAACAGGAGAACGTCTTTGTGACCATCAAGTAGGCAAAGCACATTCAGTTCATTCAGTTCAGTCGCTCAGTCGTGTCCGGCTCTTTGTGACCCCATGAACCGCAGCACGCCAGGCCTCCCTGTCGATCACCAACCCCCGGTGTCCACCCACACCTATGTCCACTGAGTCGGTGATGCCATCCAACCATCTCCTCCTCTGTCGTCCCCTTCGCCTCCTGCCCTCAATCTTTCCCGGCATCAGGGATTTTTCCATACAGCTCTTCGAATCAGGTGGACAAAGTACTGGAGGTTTCAGCTTCAACATCAGTCCGTCCAATGAACACCCAGGAATGATCTCCTTTAGGGGTGACTGGTTGGATCTCCTTGCAGTCCAAGGGACTCTCAAGAGTCCTCCAACACCACAGTTCAAAAGCATCAATTCTTTGGTGCTCAGTTTTCTTCAGAGTCCAACTCTCACATCCATACATGACCACAGGAAAAACCATAGCCTTGACTTATGAACCTTTGTGGACAAAGTAATGTCCCTGCTTTTTAATTTGCTGTCTCATTTCAGTTCAGTTCAGTCGCTCAGTCGTGTCCGACTCTGCGACCCCATGAATCGCAGCACGCCAGGCCTCCCTGTCCATCACCATCTCCCAGAGTTCACTCAGACTCGCGTCCATCGAGTCAGTGATGCCATCCAGCCATCTCATCCTCTGTCGTCCCCTTCTCTTCCTGCCCCCAATCCCTCCCAGCATCAAAGTCTTTTCCAATGAGTCAACTCTTCGCATGAGGTGGCCAAAGTACTGGAGTTTCAGCTTTAGCATCATTCCTTCCAAAGAAATCCCAGGGCTTATCTCCTTCAGAATGGACTGGTTGGATCTCCTTGCAGTCCAAGGGACTCTCAAGAGTCTTCTCCAACACCACAGTTCAAAAGCATCAATTCTGCGGCGCTCAGCTTTCTTCACAGTCCAACTCTCACATCCATACATGACCACAGGAAAAACCATAGCTTTGACCAGAGGGACCTTAGTCAGCAGAGTAATGTCTCTGCTCTTGAATATGCTATCTAGGTTGGTCATAACTTTTCTTCCAAGGAGTAAGCGTCTTTTAATTTCATGTCTGCAATCAACATCTGCAGTGATTTTGGAGCCCCCCAAAATAAAGTCTGACACCATTTCCACTGTTTCTCCATCTATTTCCCATGGAGTGACAGGACCGGATGCCATGATCTTCGTTTTCTGAATGTTGAGCTTTAAGCCAACTGTTTCACTCTCCTCTCTCCTCTTTCACTTTCATCAAGAGGCTTTTTAGTTCCTCTTCACTTTCTGCCATAAGGGTGGTGTCATCTGTATATCTGAGGTTCTTGATATTTCTCCCGGAAATCTTGATTCCAGCTTGTTTCTTCCAGTCCAGCGTTTCTCATGATGTACTCTGCATAGAAGTTAAATAAGCAGGGTGACAATATACAGCCTTGACGTACTCCTTTTCCTATTTGGAACCAGTCGGTTGTTCCATGTCCAGTTCTAACTGTTGTTTCCTGTCCTGCTTATAGGTTTCTCAAGAGGCAGGTCAGGTGGTCTGGTCCCATCTCTTTCGGAATTTTCCACAGTTTCTTGTGATCCACACAGTCAAAGGCTTTGGCATAATCAATAAAGCAGAAATAGATGGTTTTCTGGAACTCTCTTGCTTTTTCCATGATCCATTGGATGTTGGCAATTTGATCTCTGGTTCCTCTGCCTTTTCTAAAACCAGCTTGGACATCTGGAAGTTCACGGTTCACGTATCGCTGAAGCCTGGCTTGGAGAATTTTGAGCGTTACTTTACTAGCATGTGAGATGAGTGCAATTGTGCGGTAGTTTGAGCATTCCTGGCATTGCCTCCTTTGGGATTGGAATGAAAACTGACCTTTTCCAGTCCTGTGGCCACTGCTGAGTTTCCCAAATTTGCTGGCATATTGAGTGCAGCACCTTCACAGCATCATCTTTCAGGATTTGAAATAGCTCCACTGGAATTCCATCACCTCCACTAGCTTTGTTCGTAGTGATGCTTTCCAAGGCCCACTTGACTTCACATTCTAGGATTTCTGGCTCTAGATGAGTGATCACACCATCATGATTATCCGGGTTGTGAAGATCCTTTTTGTGTATTCTTGCCATCTCTTCTTAACATCTTCTGCTTCTGTTAGGTCCATACCATTTCTGTCCTTTATTGAGCCCATCTTTGCATGAAATGTTCCCTTGGTATCTCTAATTTTCTTGAAGAGATCTCTAGTCTTTCCCATTCTGTTGTTTTCCTCTATTTCTTTGCATTGATCGCTGAAGAAGGCTTTCTTGTCTCTTCTTGCTATTCTTTGGAACTCTGCATTCAGATGCTTATATCTTTCCTTTTCTCCTTGGCTTTTTGCTTCTCTTCTTTTCACAGCTATTTGTAAGGCTTCCCCAGACAGCCATTTTGCTTTTTTGCATTTCTTTTCCGTGGGGATGGTCTTGATCCCTGTCTCCTGTACAATGTCACGAACCTCATTCCATAGTTCATCAGGCACTCTATCTATCAGATCTAGGCCCTTAAATCTATTTCTCACTTCCACTGTATAATCATAAGGGATTTGATTGAGTTCATGCCTGAATGGTCTAGCAGTTTTCCCTGTTTTCTTCAATTTCAATCTGAATTTGGTAATAAGGAGCTCATGATCTGAGCCACAGTCAGCTCCTGGTCTTGTTTTTGTTGACTGTATAGAGTGTCTAGGTTGGTCATAACCTTCCTGCCAAGGAGTAAGCGTCTTTTAATTTCATGACTGCAACCACCATCTGCAGTGATTTTGGAGCCCAAAAAAATAGTCAGCCACTTTCCACTATTTCCCCATCTATCTGCCATGAAGTGATGGGACCGGATGCCATGATCTTCATTTTATGAATGTTAAGCTTTAAGCCAACTTTTTTACTCTCCTCTTTCACTTTCATCAAGAGGCTCTTTAGTTCCTCTTCACTTTCTGCCATAAGGGTGTGGTCATCTGCATATCTGAGGTTATTGATATTTCTCCCAGCAGTCTTGATTCCAGCTTGTGTTTCTTCCAGTCCAGCGTTTCTCATGATGTACTCTGCATATAATTTTAAAAAGCACAGTGACAATATACAGCCTTGACGTACTCCTTTTCCTATTTGGAACCAGTCTGTTGTTCCATGTCCAGTTCTAACTGTTGCTTCCTGGCCTGCATATAGGTTTCTCAAGAGGCAGGTCAGGTGGTCTGGTATTCCTATCTCTTTCAGAACTTTCCACAGTTTATTGTGATCCACGCAGTCAAAGGCTTTGGCATAGTCAATAAAGCAGAAATAATGTTTTTTTGCCTTATTAGGCAAGGCACCATGGATAGGAGAAAACACTGATAAACTGGACTGCATCAAAATTAAAACTGCTCCTTTTGAAGGAATCAAAAATCAATCAAGAAAATGAAGAAACAACCACCATCTGAAAAATCTTTACAGTACATATATCTGACAAAAGACTTGTACCTAGAATACATTAAGAATTATCAATACTAAAAGAATTGAAAAGTCATAAAAAGTCAAGAATAAAAGTCACAAACCCAGTTTTTAAAATAGAAAACAACTTTACTAGATATTTCATAAAAGAAGACACAGGACTAGCCAATAAGTACAAGCAAAGTTTTTCAACATCATTATCATAAAGGAAATCAGGAAACCATAAGATATCACATTACACCCACTAGAGTGTTAATATTGAAAAGACTGACAGTAGCAAGTGTTGGCAAAGGCTTGGATCATATTGGAGATTCTCATACATTGCTGATGGCCATGTTTAATTATATAAACCCTTTGGGAAAATATTTGACATTTTTTTATAAAATTAAACATACACTTATCCCGTGATGCACGTCTAAGGGTATATCCATAAGCAGTGAAAACATACGTCCATAGAGAGACTTGTATAATTATGTTATAGTCATAATAGCCAAAAATTGTAACCCCCCCAAATGTCCTTCAATAAACAGATAACTTCATATGATGGAATACTATTCAGCAACATAAAGAAACCCCTATTGATACCCATAACAAACAGAACTCTCCAAAACACCATTAAGTGAAGCAAACACAGCCAGACATGCAAGTACCCTCTGTATAACTCTACAAAGTTCTGGAATAGGCAAAACTAAGCTCTGTTGGAGAAGGCAATGGCACCCCACTCCAGTACTCTTGCCTAGAAAATCCCACGGTTGAGAGGAGCCTGATGGGCTGCAGTCCATGGGGTCACTGAGGGTCAGACACGACTGAGTGACTTCACTTTCACTTTTCACTTTCATGCATTGGAGAAGGAAATGACAACCCACTCCAGTGTTCTTGCCTGGAGAATCCCAGACACAGGGGAGCCTGGTGGGCTGCCTTCTATGGGGTCACACAGAGTCGGACATGACTGACGTGACTTAGCAGCAGCAAGCTCTGTTGATACAAATTACACTATTGTTTACTTCTGGGGTGGGACAGCTGACTTGAAATGGCAGAAGGGAATTTTCTGGGTGACGGAAATGTTCTATACCTTGAGAGAGACGACAAGATTTGTACATTGTATAGTGTGCAAAATTATATCCAAACTTTAAAAAAGTTCACAAACAACTTCCTTGGAATTAGTTCTGAAGGAGATATGGTCTCTCACAGGTCAAAGCTATCTCTCTTATTATCTTTGTGGACAACTTCTAAAGCCTCAAAGCCAGAAGGTGTATATTTTCATGCCGTTTTTTTTTTTTAAATATACACCCAAACAAAGCAAAGGAAAAAGAACCATTATCTGATTCCTATCAAAATTCTCTTTTTGATATCTGCTCCAACTTAGTGGAATTAAAACAATCTTCCCTTTGAAAGTGAAAAGTGAAAGTACAAGTTGCTCAGTTGCGTCCAACTCTTTGCAACCCCATGGACTATACAGTCCATGGAATTCTCCAGGCCAGAATACTGGAGTGGGTAGCCTTTCCCTTCTCCAGGGGATCTTCCCAACCCAGGGATCGAACCCAGGTCTCCCGCATTGCAGGGGGATTCTGTACCAACTGAGCTATTTACTCCACTAACAATTTAAAGTTTACTTTTAACAGCACAATGAAAAAAGGAGTCAAAAAGTAAACTAGGAAACATAAATCCAAATGTTCTAATATCTTACTATTCTAAAACATATATTAAATTCCTACTGTATTCCAGGCAAGATGATAGTTACTAGGGAAATGAAAAACTTCCACCTATTATTGAAGAGTTCTCGGTCAAGGGGAAGATAAATTACTGCAAAGTGTAAATAAATAAATAGAATAGAAGTTGGCAATTTACAATTACCAATTTAATTGGCAATTAAATTTAAATTGGTAATTTAAATTTCCCCACTGGGGGAAAATATATACTTCTTTTCCCTCTAAAACCATAATATTTAATAATGATCAATGATATACAAGAAGCAAACATAAAACATAGTAAATTCAGTTATTCTTTTTGAAGGACAAACCCAAGAAAGAAAGAACCCCAATACATTTTAAAGGAAATGATCTCCACAGCAAAGGGGATTAGATAATTTGTACCACTTGCCCACATCCTCCATTCCAGCCTCACAGCTGGTTTGCCTTAGGTGGGTGCTTATAGGAGGTAAATCTGAAGGCTGGTCAGACTATGCCGCAAAATGAAGCAATGGGCTGAGTCAGTTCTCACCCTCAGGACACTAACTGTGATACAAATCCCTTCCCTTCTGTTCTGAGCCAACTTTTATTCCCTCTATTGAAATTACCCATTTCAAAATCAGTGGTGACCTCCAACATTGCCAAAGCCAATGGTTGATTCCCAGTTCTCATTTAACATGACCTATTGGCAGCATGCTACACGGCTGGCCTGTTGCTTGCATTTGAAATGCTTTCTTTACTTGGTCCCCCGAACACCGTACACTCCACTGTCCGCTTTCCTTCCAGCAGTTTCTTCTCACTCTCCTTTGTGAGCTCTTTCTTATCTCTGTCAGTTCTGCCCAGAAGTTCCTTCAATTCTCAGATCTCTTCTTTATTATCATTTGCTCTCTAAGTCAGCAGTTCTCAAACATGTTGGTCTCAGGACTCCTATACACTTTAAAAATTAATAAGAAACTCAAAAAATTTTTTGTGTATGAGCATGATACCTATAGATAATTACTGCATTAGAAAACAGAAAATTTTTAAATATTAATGCATCTAAAAGCAACTATAAACCCATTACAAATCAACATAAATAACATACTTCAATAGAAATACATTTTCCAAAATAAAAATATTTACATTAGTGAGAAGAATAGCATAATTTTACATTTTTAAAACATATTCCTCACACCTAGCTTAACAGGAAAAAGCAGATTCCCACGTCTCTGCTAGCATTCAATCTGCGACGTCACACATGCTTCTGGAAAACACTACTGAATGGCACATTCAGTATTATTACAAAAAGTTTTAACTCTGCAGACCTCCTTATAGAGGTCCAGGGAACCCACAGATCCCTATTATACTTTGAGAACTATTATATTTTGAGAACTACTTTAGATGCTCTCATCCAAGCCCATGGTTTTTAAATACCATCTCTTCTAGGACAGCTCTCAATTAAAAAGATACCTCTGGGCTGGATTCTTTAAACTCCAGGTTCAAATAGCCAACTGCCTATGCAATATTCTCACTCAGATGTCTAAAAGGTAACTATTTTAACTAATAAAGTCTTTACTCTCCACCTGCCCTACAACTCCAACATTTTCCTCCTGCATTTTTCTCCCATCTCAGTAAATAATAACTTTAACTTACCAACAACTCAGGTCAAAATCTTGGGAGAAATCCAGGATGCCTCTGTTTCAAATCCACATCTAACCCTGTATCCAAATTTGATGAGCTTCCTTCAGGAATATATCTGCAATCTCACCACTTCTTATCTCTCCATTATTCCTTTCACCCTGGTCCAAAATTACACATCTTGACCTAGGCTTTGGCAACAGCCTCCGACCTGGTCTGCAAGCATCTTCTTGTGTCCCCTAGGCATAATCTTCACACAGCAACCAGAGGGACTTAATGTATAAGTCAGATCATAAGTCACTTCTTTGCTTAAGACTGCAGGTACCTTCTCACCTCACTCAGAGCAAAAGTTAGACTCTTCATCAGAGCCTACAGAGGTTGAGAGCTGGGCCAGGACTACCTCTCCAAACTCTTAAAGCTCTCCCCTTCACACTGCACTACAGCCACCCCGGCCCCTTAGTCTACATGCTTACACTCTCTCCTCAAGGTCTTTGCAATTACAGTTTCTTCTGCCAGAAGCCCAATCCCCTCAGATCGCCTTGACGGAGGTTTGTTCCCTGGATCAGCGCTCAAACACTCCACATGGAAGACGCCATTCTCACCGCCACTTCATAACCTTTCCCCGTTTTATTATTCTTCCTAAAACTTGCCATTACCTGACACATTTGTCTGCTCTTTGTTTTCCCTGCCCTCATGCAATGAGAAGATGGCCTTTGTCTGCTTCAGTGCTGTATCCCAGTACCTAGCACACCGTCTACTGGGGAGCAGGTGCTCAATGTGTATTGTTTGAGTGGATGAACAGAGATGTGAGTCCAGGTAGCTTTGGGACTTGAAGGCAGACGTGATGAGGTGGAAAGACCAGGAGAACCATGTGCAAACCAGCACTGTGAAGAGGAAGAAACCATAACAGTGGAAAAGTAGTGCTACCAAACAGAGGCTATAAATAAAGGGAGACAAGACTATTGTTGGATAGCACTCCTACCGGTCAGAGAACGCAGTAATTACCAAACAGTTGTTCATCCCTAACAGTCGCTCTCAAATTCATTCAAAATACACAAACATATTTGGAACAAGAATGTTTCCTTTGAATGTCACTTGAATCAATTCAGTACAATCTCATACTCTTTATGGAAATAATTCTTTTCTTATACAAAAAAGAAGGAAAGGCCCATACAGAGGAAAATGATTAGCCTACTTAGCCTACTTGCCAAACTTTCAGGAGCTACCCTAAGTCATCTTCACAAAGTGGTTCCAAGAGAAAGACGACACTAGAATAGAAACTAGGTTCTTATTGCTGCTGAAATTCACTGAAACTGACCAGAAAACCCCACAGTAAATCACTCTGGTCACAACAGTAAGAATGGGTGTCAGGGTTGCTTCATCATAATTAATATCAAATTCACAGTGCCATAAACAGCACCTACATTAACAAATGTTTTATCCAAAAAGAGTTTTTTAAAATATTTTTCTTCATTCTGACCAAAAAAGAGAAAAGTAACACATATGGACTCAAATCACAGCTAGTACACCAAATTCAGGTGATGACGGCTGTGCCCAGTCATCAGCTGTCCCTCTTGGAGGGAACATGAGAATGTTAGAACAGTAAGCATATCTGTAAATGTTTGTCTTAACAGTTGTTTTTCTGACTGTGTGGAAGGAAGTTTGAAAGTGACTGCATTAATAATTGACATTTTCCCATCAAATATTTAGGAAGAAAAAAATTCTAGAAATGAGCTATTACTTATATAATCTTTGTTTCATTTCTATTATGGTTTCTTTCCCAAATTAACACAGGTAGCAATAAATATATGCAGTCAAAAAATACTCACATATCTTCAAATGTGATATTAAAAAAGATATCAGAATAGTGTTTCAAGATTAAAAACTTCTGCATAAAAAAGAGAAAAAGACCTATTCACATCAAGAAAGCTTTCTTCATTTTATTAAAAGATTTCTTAAGAATTCATCTAAAATTAATGAACTTTCCTTGTCAATTTAAATGTATTCAATTTATTTGAAATATCAATGGTATAACTTTCAGAAATGTACTCTGCTGAAAAATATAACTGTGATGAGAAAAAGAAAACACTAGGAAAATTCTATGTTCCAAAATTTGAGCAAAAATAATAAATAGTGATTCTTTGGGTTGAATAGTTTGAAAGTCTGAATATATTTGCAACATGGGATGCAAACCAGTTTCCTCTTTAGATACTATTTCCACCAATTCCAATTCAAAGTAAACACTACAATATTTTTAAAATAAACTAACAGCCATTTTTTCAGAACTAAATGTGAAGATCTGTTAAGCTAACACATTTTACAAAATTAAAACTTCCAAACACAGCTACTCAAAAAAATCATAATAAATAAACATTCCTAAGCCCCTGAAATATTAATCTTAAAATTTCTAATCATAATGTGGTCTTATGTAAATGTACAGCTGATAAATGATGCTATTAATCCAGCTGGCAGGCTTACCAGGATATGTTTCTGATTCCTTCCACGGCAAATATTTAAAACACAATACTAATTTTCATAACCTCAAAATACATAAATGTTCCAGGCAATCATTATCCCTACCCTAGTCATCGTAACTTGAGCTTTCTTCCAATTTAAATCAACACTGATTCCATTTAACATTTGCTTAGCACCATACTACATACTGTGGAAAATTCTTCAAGAGATGGGAATACCAGACCACCTGACCTGCCTCTTGAGAAATCTGTATGCAGGTCAGGAATCAACAGTTAGAAATGGACATGGAACAACAGACTGGTTCCAAATAGGAAAAGGAGTACCTCAAGGCTGTATATTATCACCCTGCTTAACTTATATGCAGAGTACATCATGAGAAACGCTGGGCTGGAGGAAACACAAGCTGGAATCAAGATTGCTGGGAGAAATCAATAACCTCAGATATGCAGATGACCACAACCTTATGGCAGAAAGTGAAGAACTAAAGAGCCTCTTGATGAAAGTGAAAGAGGAGAGTGAAAAAGTTGGCTTAAAGCTCAACATTCAGAAAACAAACATCATGGCATCCGGTCCCATCACTTCACGGCAAACAGATGGAGAAACAGTGGAAACAGTGGCAGACTTTATTTTGGGGGCTCCAAAATCACTGCAGATGGTGACTGCAGCCATGAAATTAAAAGATGCTTACACCTTGGAAGGAAAGTTATGACCAACCTAGACAGCATATTAAAAAGCAGATGTTACTTTGCCAACAAAGGTCCGTCTAGTCAAGGCTATGGTTTTTCCAGTAGTCATGTATGGATGTGAGAGTTGGACTATAAAGAAAGCTGAGTGCCGAAGAATTGACACTTTTGAACTGTGGTGTTGGAGAAGACTCTTGAGAGTCCCTTGGTCTGCAAAGAGATCCAACCAGTCCATTCTAAAGGAGATCAGTCCTGGGTGTTCATTGGAAGGACTGATGCTAAAGCTGAAACTCCAATACTTTGGCCACCTGATGCGAAGAGCTGACTCATTTGAAAAGATCCTGATGCTGGGAAAGATTGAAGGCAGGAAGAGAAGGGGATGACAAAGGATGAGATTGTTGGATGGCATCACCAACTCAATGGACGTGAGTCTGAGTAAACTCCAGGAGTCGGTGATAGACAGGGAGGCCTGGCGTGCTGCAGTCCATGGGGTCTCAGAGTCAGACACGACTGAGCGACTGAACTGAACTGATACTACATGCTCAAAAAAAGTATTCATTAGTTTAAGTCATACCAAAGTATGGCTGTTTCCAGGAAACTGTGTTCTGATATAGCAACGCAGACTGACAAATGGACCAAGGAAGGCTAGGTATGTTAGATCAGTAACCCCAATAGTAGGTCCTTCTCTGCAAAATTCATTTTATATGGGGGTCTCAAAACAAAGGCATTAAAGTTCACAACAGAGGGTGTATTCATATGGATTAGTGAGTGGCACATGTACATATTACATATTTCTATCAGATGGCAATGTTTCTTGCTATCCTCCTATTTTGTGGTCAAAGACTAGTAAGTCAGCTTAATTATCAAATTAAACTGATTCCACAGATCTACATGTTGTACATTTAAACCATAACATAAGAAATCCTCCTTGAGACTGATTTATTTTTTGTTTTGCTGGCATATTAATTATTATTAATATTATATTAATTGCAACTACTTTACTTTCAAATAATATTCCACTAACTCAGAATCAAATGAAATACTACTAAAGGAATGAGCCAACATACACCAAAGCTTCTCAGGACATCATCATGTAGACCCATGGCAGACTGACAGATATAAGAAAAATATAACAAATAACCGCCCATAAAGCGGGGGAGTTAACTGTATAATATAGTAAAATATTAGACAAATAATTAATCAATCAAATCAAGGAACAAAAATAAATCTCAGCTCAGTAATGAGTCAAAGACATCAAGGTCCCTGCCAACTCAGATAGCATATTAAAAGGAATTATTCTCCACTTCAGTCCTGATCTAATGCAACTGTATATGGCAGACACTCCAATTAAAAGGGGAGGTTTGGGACTTCCCTGGTGGTCTAGTAGTTGAGAATCTGCCTGCCAATGCAGGGGACATGGGTTTCGTCCCTGGTTCAGGAAGACTCCACATGCTGCAGGGCAACTAAGTCCGCCTGCCACAACTACTGAAGCCCACATGAGCCCATGCTCCGCAACAAGAGAAACTGCTGCACTGCGAAGCCTCTCCACCAGAACCGGAGAGCAGCCCCTTACTCAACGCAACTAGAGAGAGCCTGCACACAGCAATAGAGACCCAACACAGCCAACACTAAAATAAACAGATTTCAAAAGGTGTGGCGGAAGCTGGACTTGTATCTAAATTTTTAACACATTTTTGAGCTCTGCCCTAAATATCTTCCCACCTCATCTATTAGAAGCACCTATTAACAGCAGAAAAAAAAAAAAGATCTCTTTCAATTCTGCAAAATGACACAATAGATATCTTCAAGTACTCTCCTAGAGATCAATAAAGAAGAAAATATCTTTTTAAATGTACCTGTAGAGTGGCAACAAAGTGAGAGACAGTAAAAGTAGAAAAGCTGGGAAGTAAGCATCACTACTAACAAAGCTAGTGGAGGTGATGGAATTCCAGTTGAGCTGTTTCAAATCCTGAAAGATGATGCTGTGAAAGTGCTGCACTCAATATGCCAGCAAATTTGGAAAACTCAGCAGTGGCCACAGGACTGGAAAAGGTCAGTTTTCATTCCAGTCCCAAAGAAAGGCAATGCCAAAGAATGCTCCAACTACCACACAATTGCACTCATCTCACATGCTAGTAAAGTAATGCTCAAAATTCTCCAAGCCAGGCTTCAGCAATGCATGAACCATGAACTTCCAGATGTCCAAGCTGGTTTTAGAAAAGGCAGAGGAACCAGACGTCAAATTGCCAACATCCGCTGGATCATCAAAAAAGCAAGAGAGTTCCAGAAAAACATCTCTTTCTGCTTTATTGACTATGCCAAAGCCTTTGACTGTGTGGACCACAAGAAACTGTGGAAAATTCTGAAAGAGATGGGAATACCAGACCACCTGACCTGCCTCTTGAGAAACCTATATGCAGGTCAGGAAGCAACAGTTAGAACTGGACATGGAACAACCGACTGGTTCCAAATAGGAAAAGGAGTACGTCAAGGCTGTATACTGTCACCCTGCTTTTTAAAATTATATGCAGAGTACATCATGAGAAACGCTGGGCTGGAAGAAGAACAAGCTGGAATCAAGATCGCCAGGAGAAATATCAATAACCTCAGATATACAGATGACACCACCCTTATGGCAGAAAGTGAAGAGGAACTAAAAAGCCTCCTGATGAAATTGAAAGAGGAGAGTGAAAAAGTTGGCTTAAAGCTCAATATTCAGAAAACGAAGATCATGGCATCCGGTCCCATCACTTCAAGGCAGATAGATGGGGAAACAGTGGAAACAGTGTCAGACTTTATTTGGGGGGCTCCAAAATCACTGCAGATGGTGACTGCAACCATGAAATTAAAAGATGCTTACTCCTTGGAAGGAAAGTTATGACCGACCTAGATAGCATATTGAAAAGCAGAGATATTACTTTACCAACAAAGGTCCATCTAGTCAAGGCTATGGTTTTTCCAGTGGTCATGTACGTATGTGAGAGTTGGACTGTGAAGAAAGCTGAGCACCGAAGACTTGATGCTTTTGACCTGTGGTGTTGGAAAAGACTTGAGAGTCCCTTGGACTGCAAGGAGATCCAACCAGTCCATCCTAAAGGAGATCAGTCCTGGGTGTTCACTGGAAGGACTGATGCTGAAGCTGAAACTCCAATACTTTGGCCACCTCATGCGAAGAGTTGACTCACTGGAAAAATCCCTGATGCTGGAAGGGATTGGGGGCAGGAGGAGAAGGGGATGACAGAGGATGAGATGGCCGGATGGCATCACCGACTCAGTGGACATGAGTCTGAGTGAACTCCAGCTGGTGATGAACAGGGAGGCCTGGCGTGCTGTGATTCATGGGGTCGCAACGAGTGGGACACGACTGAGCGACTGAACTGAACTGAACTGAAGAAAGCATCAAAACCAGAACCCTGGTAACAATTACATGGAGCAAGAGAGGAAATAAAACCAGAATCACTCAAGCTCATGAGTTTAAAGAGATCCCATCTTAAAACTGGAACTTCACAGAACTATGCCCTCAGGATATGGGCAATGAGAAATAAACTTGCTCCAAGACAAGAGAAGAGAAACTGCTTTTTACTCCTAGCAGCGTTTGGGTTGGTCGGGTAAGGCACGGCAGTGGTCTGGGTGGAAAATCTCCCTTGAGAATTCACAGCCAACAACTACTACTCGTGTGGTTTGTGGTCTAAATTCATACTATGTGCTTTGAGAAAGTCCAAGCAGAGAACTTAATTTAAAGACTATCCAGATTGATGGTACCTAGAGGTACCTGGCAGAAGCAAATATAAACAAACCCTGGAAAAACTTCTTTTTAATCATGACCCCAAAGAACTCGCACAGATAAAATTTTCAAGGAACATGAGCTCGCAGTCAATAAATCATAAACACAAGGAAACAAGATACTAGGAATGAGCACCAACATGAAATGGGCAAATGAAATCAGATCTGAAAAGACTTGGAATCCTAGAATTATCAGCATAAAATAAGTGTACTTAATATATTTCAATAATGCAAAATTTGAAAAGAAGCAAAGTTTCATTTAAAAAAATATTACTAAGCTGTTCTTTAGGGAAATTCTTTACTTAATCCACTGAGCTGTGAGACAAACATAACTAAAGTGCCTGATTCATGAAGGCTCAGTTCTGTGACTCATTACTATCCATCTTCAATGTAAGACAGCCCACCCACAAAGTTTTAAAAGAATCTAGAAATAGATAATGAAGATTTCACAGAACGTCAGGCTCAATTTCACTACCACATCGCCTGATGACAAGAAAACCTTGTACTACCCACATCAACCAGAACACAGGGGGCTAACCAGTCTCCCAGGGCTAAACTTTCAGGCGTTACACTTGGCACCATTCACTGACCCCTCACCAAAGATTACCTTCAACCACCAATGACTGTAAGGGTATCACTTCATCTCTCCTAACCTTAGAACTTCTAAGGCACCTCTAGGGAAACCACTGTCCTAAAGCAGTTCGGTCTATAGGAATCCCAACTGGAAAGCCTATGGTTAACTACCAAATCCAAGACAGACTGTGAGCCTACAGGAGAATTATAGGCATGATAAAAACTGGAGGTAATACTGTTGGGACTGTTTTACTTCTTTTTAGGCTTTTTACTTCTGTAGGTTTTACTTCTATAGGTTCTCTATGCCACAGTGATTCTCAGTCTTTACTTCCTCAAGGAAATAAACAAAGCTTTCTTTAAACACAATTCTGTGGAAGTTCACTACATAAAACATATGAAAGCAGAGCCGCTGGAGGTCAAAAGTCTTGCCTCCTCCCTCACATGTAACCTACCCCCAGGTATATTTGGAATCCCAAGGGCAATAAGGAACCATGTCTGAAAAACACTGGCCTGGTGATGATGGTATAATGATAATGATGACAATTTAATTTAACAATGATATCTTTATAGAAGAATAATAAGCATCAATACAGGATAGTCCCTCCTCCATGTCAGCCTGTTCTGAGTATTGTGTATGCTCAGGTATGCTGGACTCTTTGCGACCCCTCAGGCCCCTCTGGCCATGGAATTTTTCACACAAGAATACTGGAGTGGGTTGCCATTTCCTCCTCCGTGGGATCTTCTCCACCCGGGGATCGAATCTGTGACTCCTACATTAGCAGCGGATTCTTTACCACCGTGCCACGTGGGAAGCCATCCTGAATAGAAGGCATGTATTAAATGCTGACCTGTCTCAGTTATAATTACTTTCTCTGTTTCAGAACTCTGACTCCTAGAAGCACAGAACTCTTCAGTTCAAGAGAAGCCATATTTGTACTGTGAACGTCTATCTAAGAGATTGCAAAGCAGCATCACTCAGGTTTCTGCAGGTCACTACAGCTGCCTGACCTACTGTTGAACACTTAAAAAATATTTAGGCAAAAAAAAAACAAAACCCAAGGGAGAAATGCTCAGCTAACCAGTATATGAAGCATCAAGTACCTTAAGAAGCTCATAGGACCAAACTATCTACAAATCAGGATTTGACAAGTTTCTTGTAACCACGGGAAAAACTGAAGTTACCTGTTATAGATGGGTTACCCCAATGAAAGAAAAAAGAGGTTTCAAATTTTACAGGTCAATGGGGAATTTCCAGTACTTCCTTCATGCATTTGTAATGGGAAATTCACAAGTCGGGTTCTTTGTATAATGTGTCTGAAGTGATGTGGGTTTTCTCATCATATTCTTAACTGGAATTAGTTATTTTACAAGATACCATGAAAACTAGTGGCATTTATGGAGTTCTTGTTTCTTTTAATATTTCTTTCCTACCACAGTGTCCTAATGTGGAGGGGTATTAACTGAACTGAATGAGAATTAGGTCTACCTAATAATGGGATAGAATAACTTATGTTATCATCCACATGGAATACTCTGTTGCCACTTTTTAGCATGATATAAAAGAAAACTTAAAAACGGGGAAAACACTTAAGTTATACTGAGCAAAAATGGATCTAGAAAACTTTAATTCTACTTTTGAACTTTTTACAAGGTATACACAGTCCTGAGAATACAATCTTGAAGCAGCCACACCAAAATATTATCAGTGGCTACCTCCGAATGGTGGCTTTTTTGTTGTTGTTTGAACTTAATACTTACCAAACTTTCTACTTAGAATCAGGAAAACAGTACATTTAAAAACAAAAAGAAATTTCCCTTTTAGTAAAATTGATACAATATACCTGAAGTTCCAAGGTCTGTATTTTTCATAAATTTTGAGACTCATATCCAAATGTCAGACCTGTGTGCCTGTGTAGCCAAACTCTAGCCAAACCTGCTCTGGAGGCAACAGCTGTTCACCAGGGCTCAGGTGAGCCAAGCATAATTGTTCCTGGCAGCTTCCCTGGTGACTCAGTGGTAAAGAGTCCATCTGCCAAGCAGGAGATGTGGGTTTGATCCCTGGGTCGGGAAGATCCCCTAGAGAAGGGAATGGCACCCCATTCCAGTAATCTTGCCTGGGAAATCCCATGGACAGAGGAGCCTGGTGGGCTGGAGTCCATGCAGTCACAGGAGAGTCAGACATGACTTAGCGAGTGAGTATGCAACACGCAGTGCAATAGGCTCAGTGTGGAAACGGACTTGCAGAAACAGGGAGGCACACTTCCCAGTTCTCAGCCCATCACAACGGAACTGTCACTGTTTGGCTGTAACCCCATCAGTGACGGCACCAGGCCTATCTAGAAGCCTTTGCCGCTGTGAGGGTGAGGCCTATTTAACTGTTTGTTTTAAGACTGCCTTTGTATTAACACAAAGCAGGAAAAAATCCTTGGACACATTTGCAATCTGAATGTCACCACCGTGTAATCAGTGGGGCAGAGTAATTGTTCAAAGCACAGTCCGTGAAATCAGACAAATCTAGGTTCGGGTTCTGGCTCCACCATTCTCTAGCTGCACGGGCTTGGACAAGCTTTGTAATGTCACAAGCTTCAGGTTATCCATCTTTCAGAGAAGGATGCCACACCAACCTGCCCAGGATTTTAGTGAAGGTTCAAAATACTTCTCAGTATACAGAGGCTCTGCTAATTTAATAAAAACATTTTAGAAGTCTAAATATACAGATTTTCAACTCATGCAGCCCACTACTGGGGATCAAAAAAAAAAAAGATACTATTTAAAACACATCTTTCAGGGCAATGTCCAAGCTATATACACAGTTCAAAACAATCATCTGAGCCAAAACTAAGCACTTGAATAGATGGTTCTATATTTTAAAGGATTCAGGCTCTGAAACAAGTTTGTGAACCATGCAAGAAGATTTCTAGCAAAATCTCATCATTCCTTATCTATATCATCTTCAATAACTATATTGAAAGTATCTGAGCACTGGTGCAAATGCTGGAGACACAACAGGATTATATCAGAAACATCAAGGTCCACTCTTACTCCCAATGAAAGTGGAAGTGTTAGTCACTCAGTCCTGTCTGACTCTTTGTGACCCCATGAACTGTAGCTCTCCAGGCTCCTCTGTCCATGGAATTCTCCGGACAAGAATACTGGAGTGGGTAGATATTTCCCTCTCCAGGGGATCTTCCTGACCCAGAGATTGAACCTGGGTCTCCTGCGATTGCAGGCAGATTCTTTACCACCTGAGCCGCTGCGGAAGCCCGGTACCTCCTATACTGGCCTCATAAGCAATTCAGAATGCATCAACAAAGATATCAGAGCCTCTGTTAGAAAGAGGACATATTTTAATGATGTCTCATACCAACAATTGTAAGTTAGAAAATACTTGATTTTAATTTGCTAATTAATGCTATAAATATAATTATAAACCAAATAAGAAACCATGAAATGGGAAAAAGTAACAAAAAATTGTGAAGAAGGTAGAGCAACCCTGCTTGAAAAAAGGGGAAACGGCATGGCAGACTGTCTTTATTGCGAACAATACGGGACAGACAGGCCTAGTGCTGACTCTCATGTCTGCCTTTATTCTCTCAGAAACAGGAGGCCGGTTATTTAACCACTTGGAACCTCAGCACCGTCATCTAGAAAAGCAGGACTTGTTTAATGGTCTCATGATGGTGTGATGATTAAAGAAATAAACTACGTGGCACAGGGTACATTGAAAGTATTCTACATTGGCAGACGGGGGAAAAAACCCTAAAGTATCAACGTGACTTACAGCAGGACATAGGCTATGCCATAAAAAAGAGCCAGTGAATCAAAAGATGGCCATCTACTCAAAGTCACCAAATACAAAATAATGAATGACTCTGACTCTGATGATAAACTTAGTTCAGAATTACCGCTATGAGCAAGAAAATGAAGTTTACCACTTAACATTGTAACTTGGCTGGGGAAGTCAAGGAGACTAGCAGGTCAAAGTCAGTGACTAGTAAAGGACTAGAGAATCCAACGGAGAAGGAAATGGCAACCCACTCCAGTATCCTCACCTGCAGAATCTCAGCAACGGGGGAGCCTGGTGGGCTGCCGTCTACGGGGTCGCACAGAGTCGGACCCGACTGAAGCGACTTAGCAGTGAACCCAATGCAGCCACCACCCAATCAGACTCAGATATGGCCTTGATGTCACATAGGGTAGAGAAAAAGCCAGTAAGTAACAGCTGATTCAAAGGACACATTCACTGAGCTTTGATACTGACTGGCCCATTCTCAGAAGAGAAGACAGTGAGGTTTCCGGTTAGAAATTTACTATCATTTTCATATGTCCAGAGTCAAATATTGTCTCTTTTGTTTATCGTCTGCAAGCAATAGGAAGGGCTCCAGAGGCCGAATCAGAGCTGCTTGAGAAAAAGTTAACATATCCTATTACACAGTCAAGTTCAGAGAACAACAGCCACTAGTGTATTTGAGGCCAGAGACTGAGGTTCTGCTCTCTGAAGGTTCCCAGAGAACAGCTCAACTTGACTTCCTATAGCAGAGTGCGCCGCACCAGGTTCAATGCAAGTTCTAAGTCATGACATACCTCCAACAGCTACTGGTTTGCATTTATCGCTGGGCTCCTTTAAAATTATTCTCATGTACGCTTCCTGAGGCAGGCTCTTGTCTTCTATTTCATAAGCTTTCTAGTCAGATACTTTTGTGTATTCCAAAGAACTTAACTGTGTACCTAGAATAGAAGAGCAATTTAAGCTTAATCACTTTGAAAATGGAATCATGAAATTCTTATGTGGAAAGAGATCTTACCAATCAACACACTTCACTGTAAACAAGAGCATAAATAAGTTTTAAAGTATCAGGCTGGAAACAAAAAATTCACAACTGACCTTCCCCACCCCCATATTTTCTCATTCCCAGCTTTTCATTTCTTTCCCTCTTTCTTACAAGCTTTTTATAAAAATTGTCATAAAATATGCATAACGTAAAACCTATCTCATCTTTTTTTAACTGAAGACTAAAGTCTGTAATCCTCTATCTATGCTTCTATAATAGAGGCATCTCTCCCTCTATATATTATCTGTTATCTTCAATTGTCAACAAATAACTGATATCCACAAATTATAGCAGTTTCACTATGAAAACAAAGAGCAATTACTAAATTACCCACTTTACAAGCTGGTTGATAAAAAGGTGGTCATTCCTCCAGGCTAAAACATTACCCTCATAAATGATACTTTTTATAGTTACATATGTATAAATGGGTGGGTGCATAATCAGGAAGCTAGAGATAATGTTTTGCACCCAACAAAGAACTAAGAAAGTTGTTCATTTAGTCGCTCACTGATGATGATTTGTACATGTGAAAGAATGTGGAATCCAATGGAATCTATTTTGATCATGTTAGATTTAATTAGTAACATTCTATTTCTTTTCTTTATATTAATCTATTAGATGTGGGTTTTCAACTCTTTTCAGGATTACGTAAGCCCTGCATCATGGGATATCTGCTGATAACTAAGCCTGTTCTGAAGTGAAAGGGTCAGTTGCTCAGTCAAGTCTGATGCTTTGCGACACCATGGATTGTAACCCACCATGCTCCTCTGTCCATGGAATTCTCCAGGCAACAATACTGGAGTGGATTGCCATTCCCTTTTCCAGGGGATACCACCACTCAAATTTCAGGAGGATCTTGAACTCTTTGAAGAGTTTTTATCCTGGACATCCAGGATAAAAACCCTTGGGATTTACATGGACCAAAGTGGGTTCCTATCTTAAGCCAAGTAGCAGGCTTAATTCTGTGATAGTCCCTAAGGACCAAGTTACACTAAGTAATCTCCCATTTTAACCAATCTTTATCCTATCTGTAAGAAATATCACCACCTTTGTAAATAATCAAATACAGTCAAAAGAAAGCTGTCACAAAATAAATAAAAACAAACCAGCAAGACTCTCTTGCCATTACCTTTAAAGTGTTCAATTAAAGCGTCAGAGAAAAATATATTTATACAAAAGAACATTATCGTCTTCTGTTTTCAAGGGGGAGGGAGGGGTGTGCCAAATGGCTTGCAGGAGCTTAGTTCTTCGACCAGGTATTGAACCTGCACCCTTGGCAGTGAAAGCACAGAGTCTGAACCATTAGACTGCCAGGAATTCCCAAGAACACCATCTTTTGACCAAAATACAGTGTAAACAGCTGAAGGTAAATCAGGGGCTCCCCTGCACCTAAAAAAGTAAACCTCAGGAAATAGGGTGTCCCCTTATTTTCAAGACCTCACTAAGTCTCATGAACAAAAATCTGTTACTTTGAATAGTGAAATAATGTTTGGGAAAATAACTGTAATTAATATTATCCTTGGATGCTTATAGGTCACTTCACAAAAAGTGGTTAATAAAAAGAATCAAAGAAACATATTGAACAATTTTTTTCAGAGGTAGGATCTAACAATAGCAAATGTGAATTATCATTTTTTTAAGTATTTTAAATATCACTTTAAAAAGCAACATGGATTGGGGGATTTACTTTTGTGATTGGCTTATTTTATTTAGTGTAGTACCCTCAATAGGAAAAGGAGTACGTCAAGGCTGTATATTGTCACCCTGCTTATTTAACTTATATGCAGAGTACATCATGAGAAACGCTGGGCTGAATGAAGCACAAGCTGGAATCAAGATTGCCGGGAGAAATATCAAGAACCTCAGATATGCAGATGACACCACCCTTATGGCAGAAAGCGAAGAGGAGCTAAAAAGTCTCTTGATGAAAGTGAAAGAGGAGAGTGAAAAAGCTGGCTTAAAGGTCAACATTCAGAAAACTAAGATCATGGCATCTGGTCCCAGCACTTCATGGGAAATAGATGGGGAAACGGTGGAAACAGTGTCAGACTTTATTTTTGGGGGGCTCCAAAATCACTGCAGATGGTGACTGCAGACATGAAATTAAAAGACGCTTACTCCTTGGAAGAAAAGTTATGACCAACCTAGATAGCATATTCAAAAGCAGAGACATTACTTTGCCGACTAAGGTCCATCTAGTCAAGGCTATGGGTTTTCCAGTGGTCATGTATGGATGTGCGAGTTGGACTGTTAAGAAGGCTGAGCACTGAAGAATTGACGCTTTTGAACTGTGGTGTTGGAGAAGACTCTTGAGAGTCCCTTGGACTGCAAGGAGATCCAACCAGTCCATTCTGAAGGAGATCAGCCCTGGGATTTCTTTGGAAGGAATGATGCTAAAGCTGAAGCTCCAGTACTTTGGCCACCTTATGCGAAGAGTTGACTCACCGAAAAAGCCTTTGATGCTGGGAGGGATTGGGGGCAGGAGAAGGGGACAACAGAGGATGAGATGGCTGGATGGCATCACTGACTCGATGGACGTGAGTCTGAGTGAACTCCGGGAGTTGGTGATGGACAGGGAGGCCTGGCATGCTGCGATTCATGGGGTCACAAAGAGTCGGACACGACTGAGAGACTGAACTGAACTGAGCTATTTACTTCTTGTTCCCTCGCCACAGCAAAAACTATTCTTTTGCACTTGCCAGCTAATTTCCAGCTGTAATGGTATTCAGAGTAAACTTTACAATACAAAGCCATGCAGAAGCAAGCACGTAAAGTCAATGCCAATAAAAAATTGCATCCAAGTGCATCTAACGGTATCACGAGTTTTCTTTTTATTTTTTAAACTTATGTATTTGTTTGTTTTACTTTGGGCTGCACTGGGTCTTTGCCGCTGTGCACAGGCTTTTTCCAGTTGCTGTGCATGGCGGGGGGCCGGGGGTAGGGTGGGGTGGCGGGGTGTGGCGGAGCAGGGGGGCGGGGCTAGTCCCTAGTTGCGTGCATGCCTTCTCATTGTGGTGGCTTCTTCTGAGGAGCGTGGGCTCTAGAGTGTGTGGGCTTCCGTAGTTGTGGCGCGCGAGCTCGACAACTGTGAAACACAGGTTTAGTTGCCCCGTGGCATGTGGAATCTTCCTGGACCAGGGATGCAACCTGTGTCCTCTGCATTTGGAGGTGGATTCTTAACCGCTGGACCACCAGGGAACTTCTCACAAGAGTTTTAGAATCATATATTAATGTTTTATAAATTATCTTATCACCATTCTGCTAAGTAACTGCTAACTGACAACAGTGAGAAAGATAAAGAAGCAATAAAATATATTTTCAAAACGTAAGAATTGTAACTCTGGAGTGGAAAAGGTAGCAGCGTGTTTATATTCAGTATTCTGTGATAAACCATAATGGAAAAGAATGTGAAAATGAATATATGTATGTATAATTGAATCACTTTGCAGGACAACAGAAATTAATACAATATTGTAAATCAGCTATATTTATATAAAATAAATTTTAAAAAATAGCATATCAAGTGAAACCGTAGACCATGTAAATATGTTTATGGGTGGCTCAGTGGTAAAGAATCCACCTGCAATGCAGGAGAAGACGAAGGAGACGCAGGTTTGATCCCTGGGTCAGGAAGATCCCCTGGAGAAGGAAATGGCAAGCCACTCCAGGATTCTTGCCTGGAGAATCCCATGGACAGAGCAGGCTGGCGGGCTACAGTCCATGGGGTTGCAAAGAGTCAGACACAACTGAGCAACTAAACATGTACATATGGTCAAAGAGTTTATAAACAGACTTAAACCCACATCATCTTAAAGGTGTAGAAATGCTTCCTCACTGACATTCATGAAAGACTTTCTCAACTAAAAATGAAATATAATCCTTCGAAAATATATATGTGAATATATACATGTGAATTACAGCATCTGCAAAAAGAGGGGGAAAATTACCTTTTAAAAAACAAGCATTTGCATTAATGTACACACAAAGAAAAGCACAGAAATCTTGAGTGTGTGTACATGCTCAGTCATGTCCGACTCTGCGAGCCCATGCACTATAGCCCACCAGGTTCCTCTGTCCATGGAAGTTTCCAGGCAAGAATACTGGAGTGGCTTGCCATTTCCTACTCCAAGAAAAGCAGAGGAATCTTGAGTGGATTAATTTTTCTAAAGTGAACACATACATGTAACCACCACTCTCTCCCAAAGGTCACCCCTGTGATGACTTCAAATACCATGTTAGTTTTGCCTGTTGGATCAAGGGTTTTTCTGAGAGTCTAAGAATCTCTGGGTCTGAACCAAAATAAAATGTTTTAGGAAGAGAGAAGCAAATAGTCAGAGACAGCAAGAAGATACTATTTCAGAAAGATGTTCACGTGTCTAAGATTGTACAGCTGTTTGACTGGCTGCATGGTTGTGTAGAATCAACCTGCAAGGTCTCCAGAGGGAAGCTGTTTTGTGATATAAATAGTACAAAAGGGCCTTCCTTCCTGTTGTCCAGGATGAGTGTACTGCTGAGAGTGAGATACAGGAAGTGGGAGCAGAGCAAAGAGGGGAGAAGGCAAGGCAGTTTGAGTTTCCTTTCTATAGATACAAAAACACCTATAAAACAAGGATAATTACCAAACTAGTAGGGTTAGTCTGTTGTTGCTGTTGTTCAGTTGCTAAGTCATGTCTGACTCTTTTGGCCTCATGGACCGTGGCCCACCAGGCTTCTCTGTCCATTGGATTTTCCAGGCAAGAATATGAGAGTAGTTTGCCATTTCCTTCTCTAGGGGATCTTCCCGACCCAGGGATTGAACCCATGTCTCCTGCATTGACAGGTGGGTTCTTTACCACCTTCTAACAAGCTCGACTGGAGGCAATGGCACCCCACTCCAGTACTCTTGCCTGGAAAATCCCATGGGCGGAGGAGCCTGGAAGGCTGCAGTCCAGGGGGTCACCTAGGGTCGGACACGACTGAGCGACTTCACTTTCTCTTTTCACTTTCATGCATTAGAGAAGGAAATGGCAACCCACTCCAGTGTTCTTGCCTGGAGAATCCCAGGGACGGGGGAGCCTGGTGGGCTGCCGTCTATGGGGTCGCACAGAGTTGGACACGATGGAAGTGACTTAGCAGCAGCAGCAGCAAGAAGCTCCATTAAGTTACTGAGGCGTCATCTCATTTGATCTTCAGATTGCTCTGAAATAGTCTATCTTATCTGCCTGTAGACAGGGAAGGATATTGAGTCTCAAAGCAGAGGGTCTAAAGTTAAACAGTTAGTAGGTGATGCAAAGCTGTTCTTCTTTACAGCTTGCATGCAGGGCTAGAGACACCAAAAACAAAAAGGAAAACGTGCACAGAAAAGAAGGCACTGTCACGAGATGCCCCTGCCCATGAATCATTAAAGGAAAAAGAACCAAGTAGTTCAAATTCCCTAAAGTCTTTCTTCTGAATTACTAAAAAGTTAAATGATTCTTTTGCTTGTAAAGTAGGTCCATTCATCCTTCTGTACCTCAAAGGAGAAGTTTCAAACCGCTGCTGCTGCGAAGTCGCTTCCGTCGTGTCCGACTCTGTGCGACCCCAGAGACGGCAGCCCACCAGGCTCCCCCGTCCCTGGGATTCTCCAGGCAGGAACACTGGAGTGGGTTGCCATTTCCTTCTCCAATGCATGAAAGTGAAAAGTGAAAGTGAAGTCGCTCAGTCGTGTCCGACTCTCAGCGACCCCATGGACTGCAGCCCACCAGGCTCCTCCGCCCATGGGATTTTCCAGGCAAGAGTACTGGAGTGGGGCGCCATTGCCTTCTCTGGAAGTTTCAAAAGTAATGCTTAAATTTCACAAGGTATACATTTCTGACAGGTTAATTTGTTTTAGCCACTCTGTGTGGGAGACTTGAACAAGGTGTCCCTCACAGAAAGCCACAGATGCAGAAGGCAAGTGACTACCAGAACCCATGAGAACGTCACCTTCAAATGACATGCCAGACCTGCACGAATATCTAATGCTGTAATAAGTACTTTCAAAGAGCTGGGGCCAAAAAGGGAACACTCTTCAAAACGGGAACTTTGTATTCCGCTCCTTGAGAGGGAGAGGAAATAAAGTACCTAGAAAACCTGTTATCAGACTGTGTGACCAGGCCTTCTTGCATCCTCACTGATAAATACAAAATAATGTGCCAATGACAATAACTATGATTGCCATGCATGATGAAATGCCTTCACATTTAATCCCATAAGAACCCTGCAAGCGGGGAGGGGTCAGCATCACCAGCTAACCAAATGCAGACACTGGGCCCAAACAGGTTATATATTTAACTTGTCCAAGGTCAGAAAATTGTCTTGTGACCAAAGTCACAAGTTTGTCCAAGATCACGATGCGAGGAAGCAGGAAAGGGTCCCAAATCAAGTGTGTCGAATGCCCAAGACACAGGACAGTTTGGGCTTAATGATGAAAGCAACCACATTTGGCTTTTCAATCCCAAATCATTTAATGATTATTTCACTATTTTCTGGTTTCAAGTTGTTTTCGATATGTCCTAAGCAAAGAATATTAACATGTCTTCCTTCTGTGAGATGGGGGGAAGTGTCTTGTTTGCCCCTGGCTTGTGGATAGGAAACAAAAATAGGTCTGGATGGAGTCTTTTTATAGATTAGATAACTGCTAAAGCAGCTGAGAGCTCTCCAGCGATTGTCTTTATATGGGATCTAGTACAGGGAAAGCATAGTAAAGGCAGCAGGCTTGATTACAGCGGACACATGCTGAGAAGATACAATGTGAGTTCTTCCTAAGACTAGTGAGTAAGAGAGTTAACTATGTTCACCTTGTACACTAACGCAGAAAAAAAAAAAAATTACCCAAATCACACTTGGATGGCCGAAGCTCTAAACGTTCCATGGTAACGAGTATAGTAGGGCAAGGATCTTTGCAGGCGTTAACCCAGTGACACTCAGAAGAATACTGGGGGGGAGGCGGAACAGAGGAAGGTACCCTTTGCTTATTCACAATAATTCTGGTAGAGAAATACTCAAACTCTTGTGTTTTTACTACTGGTGACCTTGTCCCAAGAAAAAACCACACTGACATAAAAGATTCAAAGTAAAAAGGAATGATCCTGAGGAGCAAGTTTGAGGAAAGAAAAGACTTGAGTTCACAGCATTCTCTAAGGCCTGGCACAATCCCACTTTACAAGCTTGTATTTGTAGGAGGGCCAGTCCTTCCAAGGCTTATGACCTCCTGAGATCAGAGAGGGCAATGGTTCACCTTGGGGCTGCTTGCTAGAGTGACAGGAAGTGGTTGCCTAGGAAACAGCACTGGGAGACAATGCTGGAACCAGCTGCCACTGTCCGCATGGACACAAGACACAGAAATCAGAGCAGGCATGCTTCGTTCTGTGGCAGCTGTGTCCTAAACACTACTATTATAATTCAGTTGCTCCTTCTCAGGGGGAAGACGGTGTAATTAGACTTGAATAATATAGAGAGACCAATAACAGCACAAGATTGATTTAATTATATTTTTCTATTTTTATGAAAATTTCTGTTAGAATTACACTTTATTAGAATACTAAAAACCACTGAAAGTTTCCTCATTGTCACTCATAAACAGTGTGCTATGCCAATTAAATCTTCATTTTAAGAGAATTCAAAATCCAAAGTACAGAGTTAGTGCTTTCTTCCTCTAATATCTAACCCTCAGTAAACACAGTTTAACTGAAACTTTCCTTTCTTTCTTGGCTTGGAGAGGAAACTTTACAGTCTTAAGACTACAGTTACAAAGCCCCAGGCATCCTGTCTAGTTCATGGTGACTGAAAGTTGCAGTCTCCTGCTGGAAACATTGCAAGGCGTCCTCCTGCTAGCAGCTGGAACCAGCACTCTTCACCAGGGAGAACATGGTTCAACTACACTCAAAAGAAAAAAAAAATTCAGTTGCTCAGTCGTGTCCAACTCTTTACGACCTCATGGACTATGGCCTGCCAGGCTCCTGTCTATGAAATTCTCCAGGCAAGAATACTGGAGTAGGTAGCCATTCCCTCCTTCAGGGGATCTTCCCAACCCAGGGATCAAACCTGGGTCTACCTGCATTGCAGATTCTTTATCATCTGAGCCACCAAGGAGGCCATCCTTATTCTCTCCTTCACTGCAGGACATCCTTACTTTTTCCAGATTAAAATAATATCACAAAGAATAAACTGAATGTCTCCTCTCAGCTCTTCCCCAAAGCCTGCCTCAATTTGCAACCCGTCTGGATTCTCTTGGGTAAATCACAAGAGTTCTTTCTTTGAGTTGCTTGGCTGAGGTGCAAGAGAAAACACAAAATATAAAAGACCATCCATTAACTAACTTCCCTGGGAGTTTAGCAACTGCCCAATTTGCCTCTCAAATGGCCTTTCCTTTTCCCTTTTCCTCTCTAAAATGCATTCGAATAGAGAACAAGGTCATTGCAAAGAAAAGGACAGGTTAACAAATAGCAGTCTATTAAAATGTGGAAACAAGGAGAGGATTTAATAGGGCATATCCACTCAGCATCTAGATACTAAGTGGGGCTCGGCTGAAAGATACCGGGGGAATACCCAGCCAGTGGAAAGGTACTGGCGGGGTTGGGGTGGGGGTGCAGGTGGAGTTTGATTCAAAGATATTGAGGAATACCTGAGGCTCAGCTGAAAGATACCAAGGTTGCTCAGTTGTAGGAGACTGGTCTGTGTTGAGTATAAGGTAAGAGGCTGATCTGATGCTTTTCCTCAATTCAGCTGCCATAATAGAATTTGTTGGGAAAAAAGTGAATATATTGCATGAGAGGTTAGCTCCAGAGAAAAGGGACAAGACTTCTCCCAGCCAGTCCTGGTTTTCTCAGGAGACTGAGAAATTTGCAGGAGTGGTGGAGACCAAGTCTTCATACCATGCAGTGGTCCCATAGGGAAACCCACTTATTAATTAAAATACTTGTTGACCCATTCAGTGATCCGAGCACCCACAGGTAGTCTTAGACTGCCAGAGGGAGAAACCATGACATGTGAAACCAGGTGAATCGACTCTGGGGTGATTCCCAGAGAAGTCAAGCTCACAAAAATCACACTGGCCCACCACATAATTTCACTAGTAAATTTTATCTAGTGATAAAAATTCAACTTAAAATGGGAAAAAGAGCCTCTCAAACAGAGAAACAAGGGGCATCAGAAACCAGCCTCTAACTAACAACGCAGCCAGAGTTATGTACATACAAAACTTACACTTCCAAGTACCTATTTAGTTGCGGAAATTATACTAAAGGAGATCTCAACCTAAAATGGCTAAATCAGGTTTTTGTTGATATTTTAAAATGGATATTTTGTGCACACAGTTAGAAAAGCTGGCTGTAAGATCAAACATATTGAACAGAATGCTTACTTTGGTATCTAGAAGCTCCTAAAAGAGGAAATGACAAAGTAACTTCTTTGCAGGAAACCAACTGCTTATTTAACTTATATGCAGAGTACATCATGAGAAACGCTGGACTGGAAGAAACACAAGCTGGAATCAAGATTGCCGGGAGAAATAGCAATAACCTCAGATATGCAGATGACACCACCCTTATGGCAGAAAGTGAAGAGGAACTAAAAAGCTTCTTGATGAAAGTGAAAGAAGGGAGTGAAAAAGTTGGCTTAAAGCTCAACATTCAGAAAACGAAGATCATGGCACCTGGTCCCATCATTTCATGGGAAATAGATGGGGAAACAGTGTCAGGCTTTATTTTGGGGGGCTCCAAAATCACTGCAGATGGTGACTGCAACCATGAAATTAAAAGACACTTACTCCTTAGAAGGAAAGTCATGACCAACCTAGACAGCATATTAAAAAGCAAAGACATTACTTTGCCAACAAAGGTCCATCTAGTCAAGGCTATGGTTTTTCCAGTGGTCATGTATGGATGTGAGAGTTGGACTGTGAAGAAAGCTGAGTGCCGAAGAATTGATGCTTTTGAACTGTGGTGTTGGAGAAGACTCTTGAGAGTCCCTTGGACTGCAAGGAGATCCAACCAGTCCATCCTAAAGGAGATCTGTCCTGGGTGTTCATTGGAAGGACTGATGCTGAAGCTGAAACTCCAATACTTTGGCCACCTCATGCGAAGAGTTGACTCATTGGAAAAGACCCTGATGCTGGGAGGGATTGGGGGCAGGAGGAGAAGGGGACGACAGAGGATGAGATGGCTGGATGGCATCACCGACTCGATGGACATGAGTTTTGGTAAACTCCAGGAATTGGTGATGGACAGGGAGGCCTGGGGTGCTGTGATTCATGGGGTTGCAGAGAGTCGAACACGACTGAGCTACTAAACTGAACTGAGACCATCTCCAATTTCTGAAACTGAGGGTGGGTCGGGGGGTGGGTAAGGGGAACAAAGCCTTTTACAATTTTCTTATTCCAACTGTTATTTACAATAAATGAGTTTTATATTGTGATATCTGATTCATGACTAAGTTTAGAAAATAAAGAAAGATCTCTTGTTATGTCTGTCTGGATATATGTATGTCTCAGTATATATCTTTGTCTTTGCATAATAATGCTGAGGTTAATTTGTAAATGAGCTCTAATCTAACTGGCCTAAAGAAAAGTAAGTGCTAACAAATCAAACAATTCTAAACACAAGAGAAATTAAGCTAAGTGAATTTCAGGTTCATGTGAACTGGGAAACATTCAATATGAAATTAATACCTGGTATTAATGTTTGTTGATCTAATTAATATAGATATGTCTAAGAGTCATTACAATTAAGTATAATATTTCATTGTACCTAGGTTTAATATGTCTTGTTATATCTGTTCTAAATTTGTCAGCAAGGAAAGTAACTCGAGCAATGAAACTTCTAAGAAAAGAAAATGTAAATGACATATGAGCTTTTAGATAAACTCTATTAAAAATAATTATGCTTTAGGAATGTCTGTCTAAAATAGTCTCTCCAGATTTGGGTAACTTAATTTCTAGGGTTGGGCTAAACTAAATGTTGAAAGTTTATGGAATAGCCAGGTCATTTCCAAATAAAATAAGATTCTGAAACATTAATTACTGAACACTAACTTCCTCTTACAGAGAAACAAAAGAGATTTTGGACTATTAATGAATATGTTTGGTGCCAGTCTGAGATGTTCTCTATAAGAAAGCAAATGTTTTATAAATTATCACTGGTATTTATGTTCACCAATCTACAGAATATTAATATAAAGGACAGTTCATGATTGCTTAAGAAAAGTGGGATGTGTGTTTTTAGTTAAGAAGGTATGAGGAATGACACTGAATTTTGTTAACAGAAAGGGAAGTAGGTCTGACTTACAGGTGTCTGTCTCTGAATAGGAAAATAAAATTATGAATACAGAAAGTGATAAAAAGGTTGTGGAAAGTGAATCCTGAGAAAAGAGTTTTGTGCGTGGTCTGGATTGACTAAGTTTAAAATAAATCTAATTGAATAAATGAATTTAAAAGTAAGACGATACAAAACTTGAATTTGGCTTTTCTCTCTGTTAAGAAGACAAGCTCTCTTCAGATGTTGAATTACCCTTGATAACAGATTTTCAGCTTCTTTACTTCAGTGATCTGTTTTGTGTTTGCCTTTGAGATCTTTTATTGTTACTTTGGCTAAGTGAATAACTACTGTTTCACAGTAACCTATGATCTTACCTGACTGAGTGTTTTTAACCCTTTTGATATTTATTGACAAAACTTCCTAAATCAAATTCTAATGAAGCCCTTTTGACCTCTAGCTAACTTTGGGAGGCTTCAGTGAGTCCCTAAAACATCCCCAAGAGAGATATTCAACTAGTTAGGTTCATTTGATATGTTGAACTACATGGAAAGTATTGTCAAATGAGTAATAAATCTCCTCAGGTTATAGTGTATGGTAAATTTTAGTAATATATATATCCTAGGAATTATATGGAGTTCCTAAAATTCTGATATGTCCCAGTGAAATGTTATCAGTCATACATCTAGTTACTATCTTAAAGTGTTATCAGAGCAGTAACGTCTCTTTGCCAATGGCACTGTAATCAGATTTTAAACATGACTTAAGTTTTTTGTCATTATAGAGAGTTATGGTTTATTCTGATGCTTTTGTAAAAATTCTTCCTCTTCAAGAAGATTTATAGAAAAGACTTTTGGATAAATGCAAGTTTCTGACTTTCAGACCAAAATGCTGGACTGGGTAAGAAATTAAAGGATTCTAATGGGAAACCTGATGGCTTCATAAAAGATTAACAAATGGACTGAATGAACTGGTGAATATGCTTATAATTTTTATAGTTTCTATCTGAAAAATTACTGGTTTTAATCTGTGTTTTCCAGGTATATGGAAAACCCTTCCCCTCAAATTAATTATGACTTACAGTAATTTGGTAAAATTATACCTTTGTAAGCAGAACTGAAACATTTCCCTTTTCTTTCTATCTGATCCCTCCAGAGACGGGAAACTGTAATGTTTCCAGTAGCTTTATCAGAGAAATTAGGAAGGCTATCTCAATAACAGGTGCAAAAATCTTCAAGAAATTTTGGAGATCTTGAGAAGGGAGGAACTCACCTAGATCTGTTAGGTATGACTTTCCTAGCCTGAGAGGTTTTTTTAAAAAGTTCAGTCTGAAACTTTTATAAAGTTTCAGCAAAGCAAAAAAAATAAAAAGGTCTATGATCAATTACAGTTACATAAATGATTGGGCCAAGTTTATTGAAATCAGACTTATTTTGCAAACAAACTAGTCTTAATTTGGTTATATTTGGTAAAAACAAGGGTAATTTTAGAGGGGAAAAAAAGATGTTTCAATGAATGTTAAATCCCAGTTTTGTAAATGGAGGTCTGGATCTATTAAGACTCATTTCCTGGATAGTTCTTTGCTGTTATATTAATGTAAAATTTAAATGAATAATTAAAGAACATTCTAAGCTTGTTTCTGAAGCTTATTTCAGTAATCTTTGGATAAAGATGGGATGCCCCATGACCTGCAACAGGAAAATTATGTGTCCTGGAAAAGACATAATTTAAAGGACTGTCTTCAATCTGGATGGAAGGACTTTTTAATCAAGTACTCTTAAGTAGTTCATGCACAGTGAAACTGAAGGAAAATTGACCAATTAGTGCCCAGTTCTAAAGATCCCTACACAGACTGGCCTATAGAGAGGGCTGCTAACCTCAAACTCATCTTAAAATGACACTCAAACAGAGGAAACTAGAAGAAAACATCAGAAGTAGGCAGCTTACCCAAGATGCTGGACCTGATTTGTATGATCATTTATGATGTTTTCTCGACTTCGTGGACCTTTGCATATAAAGCAAATGTTTTCTATCAGGCACACAATCCTACGCTAGTTTTCAATCCAACTGTAATACAGTTATTGGGTTTGTGACCAATTACCTGTGTCTATTACTTCTAAACTACCTAGGTGGATTTCTCCACTCCACAGCTGTAATTGGATAGCCTTTAGGAAATTCATTTAGAAGAAAGAAAGTTCAGTTCTGCTTAGGCTTCTCTTGGTGGGATCCCCTTCCTAGGTGTGATCCTCTTACCTGGCCAGTTAATAATAGCTGCCATGACCCTGACCATAATATGAACGTTCCTCTAAAGTTACACGAGCTCAATCAGAGCAATACGCAAAAATTTAACCAAGGAATAAAACCCCCCACAATTCTGGGGTGGATTTATGTGGCTGACACCAGGCTGTGGTCATTTAAGTTTTAAGCCCCCTCCTTTTATCTTGGGAACAATCAAATTATACTAAGGATAAATCAGCCTAGTAACACTAGGAAATTGGGCTGGTAGCCTTATGAACAATGCCAATACATAACTTCCCCAAAAGAAAGAAAGATTGGCAGAGAATAGACTAAGTCAACCTAAGGATATACTGGACTGCACCTAGTGGAAGTTTCTGGCTTAATTCTCACTTATGACTTTAATAATACTGCCAGCTGTGTTACTTGTACTTTTGACCTATTAAGACCTAGTCCAGGACACTGAGAGGCCTATCAACAAAGTCTTCACCAGATCTAGGAATGGAATTTCCTAGTGCTGTGGGACAAGATGGTCATGAAATCCCTCCCAAAGCAGAATGGGACTTATAACCATGAGGGAGTCCTCTCAAAGACAAATTAGTGCTGGCCAAGGTTGCCATCTGCCTGTGCAGGGATAGAATTCTGTGCTGCTTCAGCTGTTGACCTTTGACACATCCTCAAGGGAGTTCAGAATAGATAATAGGAATGAGGCATTTTGTACTCCAGGAAATCTGGTGGACAGGTCTTTTGACAGTTAAATAGTTTCAGGAACTGAATTTATGAGCCCAATTCTTGCATCTTCTCACATCTAGAAAAAGCACTAAATCCTTTCACGGTGACATCAGCAGAAAACCTTTTTTGTAAGATAAGTGCTTGACTGCATGAACTACCTCCTTCCCCAAAATCACATATATTGACCTCACCCCCCTCACAGCCTACCTCTTGGGAGCAGTTTCTCAGAGCTTTCTGAGGTGCAGTCTCCTAAGCTGCAGTCATCATTTTGCCCCAAATAAAATGTAACTCCCAACTCTCACGTAGTGATCTTTTTATAAGTCAACATAATGAAATCTTCAGATACTCCCCATTCGTACCTCCAAATACTTTTAAATCCCTATTTTACCTTTTGCAGGCTCCTCAGAAGAGTCTCAAGATCCAAGAACTTTTACTGAGAAACCTACAAATTGAAGAAAGGGCTTTCTAAAATCACAGGTCTTATTATCAAGGGCTCCATCAACAATGCCCTATCTCTACTTTACTGGGGCAGGTTTGAGTTGTTATTAAATCCCTACCCGTAGATGTGCCAACATAACCTTCCTCACATGTATTTAATCACAGCACCTTGAGGGTAAGTGCCATACCTGACCAGTGTTCATATAATGCTCTCAGTATGCAGGACAAACACTGGAGAGCATCCAACCAAACCTATCATGTTTCTCTGTTACCAATTTTAGCAAATGAAGCTTTTCAGTTCTATTATTAAGACCTCAGTTCACCTACCTTTACTTTTCACATGTAGTCATTTTAATCAAAACTGGATTGCTACCCACCTTCAAAAGATTTATTCATTGCTAAATGTTTGCCTTTGCAATTCCCAATAATGTCCTTCACCACCCTGCTCCTCACACTGTTCGTCCATGTCTGTCCTTGGGCTCAGTGAAAACAATAGAAATAAACATATTTGTAATAATGAAGGAACAGTCCACATGCTCTTTTTTGACTTAAGAACTTTTTTCTGAAAATATTATATGTACACCAATAAATTCTGGATTGATAATTACATCCATGTAATATTTTGTTATAGTTTATCTTTCAGTAAAACCAACTTTACAATCTTGCATCACTATCAAAAAAAGTTTCAAATAAAGTAGGATCAGAAACTACAAATGTCTTTTAAAAAATTATCTGAACCATGTCTAATCTATTACTGTACAAGCAGCCTCCCTCTGAAATAGTCTCATATCTATGTCCCTAACTAGTCAGAAAGTCTCACAGAGGTTATGCCATATCCTAAACATACAGTATATACAGGTCAGCAATGTAAGAGATATTTTTTAAATGAAATATTTTAAAAATGCTTTACCTTTTGGTTCTGGATTCTTTTCAGATATTGAGAATAAATATTTAATGGAAATTAAAGGAACTCACAACTGTGAGAATTCTCTATTAACAACTTCCTTTTTAAATACTTCGTAGTAACATTAGAGCTTCAAAAGAAAATGCAGCATGCATTGTCAAACCAAGCTACCATAAAAAACTTTGCAAGCCACAAAAGCTGTCTTTTATGTTCCTAAAAAAGACAAAATTTAGCTGCCTAATAAGAATATATGATGAAGTAAAAAGAAATCCCAAATGAACTTCAATGTTGAAACAGATTAAAACATTAAATTCCAAAGGAGATTATGAGAAATGTTTCTTAAACTGAGAATCAACTAATCTACTGAAATGAAATTTTCAGTAGACACATCACCGTGTTAGTTCACCCACTCCTATAAATATTTCTGGGGGATTCTAACACACCCTCAGGCGCAGTTGCTCGTCACCTGCCGTCTTCTATATCATACGCTACAAGTTCCCAAACACAGCCCTAGCTAATCGGACCTGGAGAAACATACAGCCACATTCATCAATTCACTTCAGTTCAGTCACTCAGTCGTGTCTGACTCTCTGCGATCCCATGGACTGCAGCACGCCAGGCTTCCCTGTCCATCACCAACTCCCGGAGTTTACCCAGACTCACGTCCATTGACTCGGTGATGCCTTCCAACCATCTCATCCTCTGTCGTCCCCTTCTCCTCCCACCTTCAATCTTTCCCAGCATCAGGGTCTTTTCAAATGAGTCAGTTCTTCGCATCAGGTGGCCAAAGTACTGGAGTTTCAGCTTCACCATCAGTCCTTCCAATGAACACTCAGGACTGATCTCCTTTAAGATGGACTGCTTGGATACCCCTGCAGCCCAACGGACTCTCAAGAGTCTCCTCCAACACCACAGTTCAAAAGCATCACTTCTTCACTGCTCAACTTTCTTAACAATCCAACTCTCACAATCATACATGACTACTGGGAAAACAATAGCCTTGACTAGATGGAATACTGTTGGCAAAGTAATGTCTCTGCTGTCTAGGTTGGTCATAACTTTTCCTCCAAGGAGCAAGCGTCTTTTAATTTCCTGGATGCAGTCACCATTGACAGTGATTTTGGATCCTCAAAAAATAAAGTCTAACACTGTTTCCACTGTCTCCCCATCTATTCGCCATGAAGTGATGGGACCAGATGCCATGATCTTTGGTTTCTGAATGTTGAGCTTTAAGCCAACTTTTTCACTCTCTTATTTCACTTTCATCAAGACACTTTTGAGTTCCTCTTCACTTTCTGCCATAAGGGTGGTGTCATCTGCATATCTGAGGTTGTTGATATTTCTCCCAGCCATCTTGATTCCAGCTTGCACTTCATCCAGCTCAGTGTTTCTCATGATGTACCCTGCAAATAAGTTAAATAAGCAGAGTGACTGTATACAACCTTCAGGCACTCCTTTCCGGATTTGGAACCAGTCTGTTGTTCCATGTCCAATTCTAACTGTTGCTTGACCTGCATACAGATTTCTCAGGAGGCAGGTCAGGTGGCCTCGTATTCCTATCTCTTAAAGAACTTTCCACAGTTTATTGTGATCCACACAGTCAAAGGCTTTGGCATAGTCAATAAAGCAGAAGTAGATGTTTTTCTGGAACTCTCTTGCTTTTTCAATGATCCAGCAGATGTTGGCAATTTGATCTCTGATTCCTCTACCTTTTCTAAATCCAGCTTGAACATCTGGAAGTTCATGGTTCATGTACTGTTGAAGCCTGGCTTGGAGAATTTTGAGCATTACTTTACTAGCGTGTGAGATGAGTGCAACTGTGCGGTAGTTTGAGCATTCTTTGGCATTGCCTTTCTTTGGGATTGGAATGAAAACTGACCTTTTCCAGTCCTGTGGCCATTGCTGCATTTTCCAAATTTGCTGGCATATTGAGTGTGGCACTTTCACAGCATCATCTTTGAGGATTTGAAATAGCACAACTGGAATTCCATCACCTCCACTAGCTTTGTTCTTAGTTATGCTTCCTAAGACCCACTTGACTTCGCATTCCAGGATGTGTGGCTCTAGGTGAGTAATCACACCATTGTGATTATCTTTGTCATGAAGATGTTATTTGTACAGTTCTTCTGTGTATTCTTGCCACCTCTTCTTAATATCTTCTGCTTCTGTTAGGCATTCATAGGCTGGCCAAGAACTTTCAACTTCTGTTTACTGGCTAGAAAGATAGGGCTAGCCGATCAAGATGCTCTGCCTCAAAAACTGGAATTAAGAAACTCCAAAGGAAATTGCCAGTTAGAAGTTGGGGTAAAAGGTCAAGAGACACACTCAGGGTCAATGAGAGCTGAACCTGACTCAATTCCTGGGATTAGACTTACATCCTGATCTCCATCTTCACCCTCTACCTTTTCTTTAGTGAAACTCACCTGGTGTTTGCAACCCCCAAATTACCAAAATACAGAGCTTATGATAGAAACCCAAATTAAATGTGTATGTAAGACCTACTACTGACGTGTTTAGTTAGAATAAAAATACCCACTTTTAGATTAATTGGGGGAAACAAACAGCTGATAGCACTTACTAAGGAATCTGAGGTCAAATTTTTGGATAAATACAGGTTTACTATTTTCAACTTTACCTTTCTTCTAGACTTCAAGTCTCACACCTGTAAAATAAGCTCAATTCATCAGAAAGTCTATAAATCCTCTTGTATTGTTTACAGTCTCAGTTGTAGGCAGCCTCTGGTGTATCAACCTGCTTTTTTCAGACCAAGGAGAATTGTACTTTGAGATAAAAATTTTCAAGCGGTGATGGAAAATATTCTCTCTTGCCTGGGCTGTGACGTGATGAATTTTCATTCCATTAAATTCATAATTGGAACTAACAAATGTTTCTGTAAAAACTTAGAATCCATCACTTCCAGCAAGGAATACTCAGCACAGTCAAAAGAAAGAAAATTACACATATAGAGAGGGCTACCCTGGTGGCCCAGTGATAAACAATCCACCTGCCGATGCAGGAGGTGCTGGTTCAGTCCCTGATCTGGGAAGATCCACAAGCCATGCAGCAACTAAGTCCGTGCACCACAACTATTGAGTCTGTGCTTGAGAGCCTGCTGGTCCTGTCTACTGAAGCCCACGTGCCTGGAGCCTGTGCTCTGCAACAAGGGAAACCATCGAAATGAGAAGCCCATGTGCCACAACTAGATAGCCGCTCCTGCTCACAACTAGGGAAAAGCCAGAGCAGTGGCAGAGACTCAACCTGGCCAAAAATAAAATTATTAAAAAAATGCATCACTTCCCAGGCTATCCCATTTTAGTCAAATGTATATAGAACACCAGAACTGTCTATACTGTTTTTAATTGCTCTATTTTTTCATTTAACATATAAAATGATACCACAATGCCCTACCTCTCCCTTAAAGAAACTAAGAAGCAGAGAGTGTATTATTCAATTTGTACATTAGAGGAAATACTTAGAAAGATGGTGCCACCACCTTCACCGTAATATTTTCAACACTCCCCTGTGTAAAGTGGGGCTTGGAGGAAAAATAGTAACAAAACAAGACACTGGAAATCCAAATACCTACCTAAATATTCCTGTCATTCATGCAATTTTTAACACATTATTAATAAAAGAGCATTAATCTCATCATAAACATTCAACAAATGAAACTGCTGGAAAAGTATTTTTATAAATGTCCAAGACTTTCAATAATATCAATAACCTGAGATATGGAGATGACACCACCCTTATGGCAGAAAGTAAAGAGGAACTAAAGAGCCTTTTGACGAAAGTGAAAGAGGAGAGTGAAAAAGTTGGCTTAAAACTCAACATTCAGAAAACGAAGATCATGGCAGCTGGTCCCATCACTTCATGGCAAATAGATGGGGAAACAGTGGAAACAGTGGCAGACTTTATTTTGGGGGGCTCCAAAATCACTGCAGATGGTGACTGCATCCAGGAAATTAAAAGACGCTTGCTCCTTGGAAGGAAAGTTATGACCAACCTAGACAGCATATTAAAAAGCAGAGACATTGCCAACAAATGTCCATCTAGTCAAAGCTATGGTTTTTCCAGTAGTCATGTATGGATGTGAGAGTTGGACTGTGAAGAAAGCTGAGCACTGAAGAATTGATGCTTTTGAACTGTGGTGTTGGAGAAGACTCTTGAGAGTCCCTTGGACTGCAAGGAGATCCAACCAGTCCATCCTAAAGGAAATCAGTCCTGAATGTTCATTGGAAGGACTGATGGTGAAGCTGAAACTCCAATACTTTGGCCACCTGATGCGAAGAACTGACTCATTTGAAAAGACCCTGATGCTGGCAAGGATTGAAGGTGGGAGGAGAAGGGGACAATAGAGGATGAGATGGTTCGACGGCATCACCGACTCGATGAACATGAGTTTGAGTAAGCTCCAAGAATTGGTGATTGACAGGGCAGCCTAATGTCCTGCAGTCCATGGGGTTGCAAAGAGTCGGACATGACTAAGCAACTAAACTGAACTGAACTGAAGACTTTGAAACAAGCAAAAGAC
This sequence comes from Oryx dammah, assembly GCF_014754425.2. Lineage (NCBI taxonomy): Eukaryota > Metazoa > Chordata > Mammalia > Artiodactyla > Bovidae > Oryx > Oryx dammah. Next base: position 8,414,220 of record NW_024070198.1, read on the forward strand.
ACTCCTAGGTGCCTATCCCTTCAGTGAGTGTTAGACATCACCCAGAGGGCCTTCTGGGGATTTCCTGAGTCAAAAGGGCAATCCATCTCTAATCCACTGTTAATTTACAACTCTGTAAAACTGACAGTACTTCCAAATGATTCTTATCCATACCAATGCAAATAAAATTTGACTGCCTGAAATGAAAGATGACCCAAATGTTACATTTTATTGTTCTATTAAAATTTATCTATTAATAAATTTATTATAGCATTTCTGCTTTTTTATTCAGTTTTTCAAATACTTCTTTAATTCTATAAATTGAACAAAAACTATGATATATGGTCATTTTATACCTACATTCAATACTTTTTAAACCTTTTGAAAATTACTCTTTAGCAATGATGATTTTAAAAATCACTCTGTTATAAACACCTAGAAGAGAGTTTGCAGTCACTCACAGCAACTGGTCATGGTGTAACCTACCAGGCTATGAATAACTAGTCCGTGCTATTTGGGAGCCAGATTCTTGCAATACAGTGACAAATGGAAATGACGTCACAGCAATCTCATCAGTAAAGCAAGTTACATTCTTGGTCTTTTATGTACCTCAGTGGGTATCAATCCCAATTGCATAGATACATATCATGCATCTACTTATTAATGGATACAATGTAAATAAAATCCAAATAAATTCATATGGAAAATCATATGAATATGTGTGTGTGTGACAAATAAAAATACAGTCAGATACATGCAACAAAGACCAGTGAGTGGGACACATAACCTACAATGTGAAACAACCCTATTTGTTCAGAAAAAAAATAAATAATTTTGGTTGTAATCTGTTGCTCTTATCCTGTTGCTCTCGTCCTTTCATTTTCTGAGCTAAATAAGTACACATCTAAATTAGCAAAGCAAGGCACATATATTTAGGCAATTAAAAAAATAATTATTGGCAACCTTTAAATGCCTTAAAATTGGGGACTTAAGGTTCTCTACTCATCACTTGATAAGACTGTCTTAAAAGAAAAACATTAGCAGAAAACAGGGCTGAATGATTCCACTTTACAGAAACAGTGAGTGGGAGTAATTGAATCATTCATTTTTCTAAATGTTATAAAAAAGAAAACACCCATCAACTGAGAGTCAATAGGAGTTTCTTGATATAAGTAAATATGATGCATGAAAATGTATTTCCACTAACCATTTATGCAGCCAAAATCACAACAATTTGTGACAAGTGTCCTACTAAGACTTAAAATAAGTTTATGTAATTTATAAAATGTGATTGAAACATACTTCTGAAGGCCTTGACAACTCTTCAGGAAATCACCTAAAACTTCATGCATATGTAAAACTGCTGCTGTTGAAACCACATCCATGAAACACCAAGTTTCATGTCACTCCCAGATCTGTGCAGGGAACCCCTTAATGCAAAAGGTCTTTTCCTCCTCCTTTTCAAGGACTGCTCTTTCCTTTGAGGGCCCCATCCACCCAGCTTCCCACTGCTTAGAAGTCAGTCAAATTCTGCTTTTTAAAAACCCTTCTTTGGGGACTTCTCTAGTGGTACAGTGGGTAAGACTCTGCTCCCTTGCAGGGGGTGCAGATTTGATCCTTGGTTGGGGAACTAAGATCCTACATGAAGTACAGTGTGGTCAAAAAAATAAAAATAAATTAAAACTTTCCTTTGGCAGTAATTACCTTTACTCTGGAATTTCTCAGAAGCTTGAACAGACTAGTGAGCATGAGAGTCTCCAAGAAAGGGCTGCAGTAACATACTGCCTCTCACTTCTCAGAACTCCAAAGACTAGATTTTGGAAATTTAATTTCTAGGGAAAATGATGCTCTTGGCTTGGCTCCTGAGCTTCCTCCATCGGGTTTATTTCTAAGCCAAGAATTAAGTATCCATCCAGGCCAGCCACATGCAGGGACAAGGGGGGGCCTCACCTCCCAAGTGTCACCTGAGGACTTGAAGAACTGTCCAAGAATTATACATGCATTCACTCACGGCCCTGATGTTCTAAGTCTGCATCATTAAAGCAGTAACAACCATGGACTGCTACAACACATTGCCTCCTTTAGGAGACCTGGTTAAAACAAAAATCCTCAAATGGCTCAGTTACCAAACCATAAAGTGGAGGCTTCAGTGCCTAGATGAAAGAAAAGTGACTTTCTGGGATAATGTTTTTGTTTTCTCTTTTAGTAAGCAAAGATCTTTCCAAATGGTATTACATTTTTTTTTCTTCCTTTCCCCCGTTAGTAAAAGTAACAGATACTCTCTGAATGATATTAGAAAATACACACAGACAAGAAAAATTACCAATAACCTCAGCCCTCAGTCAGAACCACTTACTATTTGGAAATTTTTCTTTCTAGACTTTCAAACAAAAATCCTTGTCCTTCTGGCGTCCCAAAGATATATACGGGCTTCCCTGATAGCTCAGTTGGTAAAGAATCTGCCTGCAATGCAGGAGACCCCGGTTCAGTTCCTGAGTCGGGAAGTCTGCTGGAGAAGGGATAGGCTACACACCCTCCAGTATTCTTGGGCTTCTTTTGTGGCCCAGGTGGTAAAGAATCTGCCTGCAATGTGGGAGACCTGGGTTCGATCCCAGGGTTGGGAAGATCCCCTGGAGAAGGGAAAGGCTACCAACTCCAGTATTCTGGCCTAGAGAATTCCACTATAGATAGATAGATAGATAGATAGACAGACAGACAGATAGTGGTGGTTTAGTTGCTCAGATGTGTCTGACTCTTTGCAACCCCATGGACTGTAGCTTGCCAGGCGCCTCTGTCCAAGGGATTCTTCAGGCAAGAATACTGGAGTGGGTTGCCATTTCCTTCTCCAGGGGATCTTTCCAACCCAGGAATCAAACCCAGGTCTCCTGTACTGCAGGCATGTTCTTTACCAACCGAGCTATGAGGAAACCCCATAGATAAATACTTTCTATGTCCTGCATAAATTTTCTGTATTTTTAAAATAATTTTGTATATTTTCTATAATCTTTATATACACTTTTGTTTACTTCTCACCTTATAAATTCATTCATTTTACAAATTTAGGACTATGCATACTGTTTTGTAATAATTTTTCACGTCACAACCTGTGGCTATGTTTCCAGACTATTAAACTATTAAATATTCTTCTACATCTTAGCCCTCTGCCCCACCTCTATTTTGAGATGGTTGCCTGACCATGTGGTGGAGAATCAGGATTTTCTCCCAACTTCTAGTAATATTTTTTTTATAGAGTTACCCAGGTTCACTGTAAAATTCTGGAAAATGCCTTTGGGCTTTATCAAATTGAGGATATAGATACATACTACTTTGTTATTTGTTTTCACTCACATTATATCCTAAATATTTTCTTACCTCCTTAAACACTTCTGGGGTTATTTCCTGACTTTTTGACAAAACAAGAAGAATACTCAGAATCCAGTTTCACATGATCATCATAAGGCAAAGGTCACCATTAAGAACACTGACTATTGTAATACATTGTAGCTCTGGATGCAAATCCTATGTTATCAAGCCAGGGTAATGACGCCAGGAGATGCCAGGAAGGCTGGGCTGATTTGTTTGTTTGTTTATGTTGTTTTTTAAAAGAGATCTCCAATATCAAGCTCTCCAATCAGTGATCTCTTCCTCATGAAAGTAAAAGAGACATACAACTTCAATCAGTTGACCTGTCTGCCAAGTGAGTTACTAATTCAAACAGACTGTTCCCAAGTCACGTTCCTACTCTCTTAGTGATCATAATACTGAGGAAGGGGAAGCAGATGAGAATGAGAAAAATTATGTTCCTGTTACTATGACTTGGGTGATTTCAAAACAGCTTCTATTATTTCTGAATCACTAATGACCTGCCTCTTGAGAAACCTATATGCAGGTCAGGAAGCAACAGTTAGAACTGGACATGGAACAACAGACTGGTTCTAAATAGGAAAAGGAGTACGTCAAGGCTGTATATTGTCACCCTGCTTATATAACTTATAAGCAGAGTACATCATGAGAAACGCTGGGCTGGAAGATGCACAAGCCGGAATCAAGATTGCCGGGAGAAATATCAACAACCTCAGATATGCAGATGACACCACCCTTATGGCAGAAAGTGAAGAGGAACTTAAAAGCCTCTTGATGAAAGTGAAAGAGGAGACCGGAAAAGTTGGCTTAAAGCTCAACATTCAGAAAACAAAGATCACGGCATCTAGTTATGAGTAACCTAGATAGCATATTCAAAAACAGAGACATTATTTTGCCAACAAAGGTCTGTCTAGTCAAGGCTATGGTTTTTCCAGTGGTCATGTATGGATGTGAGAGTTGGACTGTGAAGAAAGCTGAGCGCCAGAGAATTGATGCTTTTAAACTGTGGTGTTGGAGAAGACTCTTGAGAGTCCATTGGACTGCAAGGAGATCCAACCAGTCCATTCTGAAGGAGATCAGTCCTGGGTGTTCTTTGGAAGGAATGACATTAAAGTTGAAACTCCAGTACTTTGGCTACTTCATGCAAAGAGTTGACTCATTGGAAAAGACTCTGATGCTGGGAGGGATTGGGGGCAGGAGGAAAAAGGGACGACAGAGGATGAGATGGCTGGATGGCATCATGGATTCGATGGATGCGAGTTTGAGTGAACTCCGGGAGTTGGTGATGGACAGGGAGGCCTGGCGTGCTGTGGTTCATGGGGTCGCAAAGAGTCGGACACGACTGAGCGACTGAGCTGAACTGAATGAAAAGTCTATGTCAACAGTTTCAATGAACTTTTTCTTTTCCACAGTCAGTAAGAAACACATATCCCTCATCGCCTTCAAATTTGTATACGAGTATTTGGAGCAAGTTTATTCCAACATCTGCAAATTCTCTCTCATCATTCATCAGAAGACAATTTGGCACTGGTCATGGTTTCTTCAAGCGCTGTGACTTAACTGATTAACCAAGATCCATATTTGAGGCCCAAGAACTCTGTGAGATTAGAAATGCTTTTTAAAAAGATAGGATCATCTGATGACCCTCTCACATAATGAATCAACTTCCTACTTAAATCTGTTCCCCAAAACACATTTGATATTCTAGAGGCATACACTTAAATCAGTGAGACTGGTACTATCAGGCGAAGACGTTTACGAGAACTAATCTGTAACCCTGGTCCTATACAATAGACAATACAGTTGTATAGTGGCCTCAGTGGATGTGAGCAAGTCATCTTTTTTTTTTTTAAGGTGTATTTTATTGAAGATACAGAAAGGGTTTGGAAACAATCAGCACCACAAACAACAAAGAAAATCTATGCCCACCTCATCCATGAAAATTAAGACCTCTATCTGCCACACAATAGGCATTGAACAAATTTTTGAACAACTGAAGGTTCTCAAACAATAACATCTTTCTTTCACCAAAATTCTTTGCTCCATGAGAACCATCAGGATTAACATATACGAGATTATTCAACCTACCTGTTATTCCACTTAAATCTGACGGGAGCTTACACAAACATCTGCCAAGGTAATAGTGACAAGCCTCATCAGATGCGTCCAGTTTTGCCAGCACTATCAAACTGTAAATGGAGAAGGTGATGGCACCCCACTCCAGTGCTCTTGCCTGGAAAATCCCATGGACGGAGAAGCCTGTTAGGCTGCAGTCCATGGGGTCGCAAAGAGTTGGACATGACTGAGCGACTTCCCTTTTCCCCCTTTCCCTTTCAAACTGTAAAAACCATGTGCAAAATAACTTTTCTAAAATAGCCACATCTTGTACTGCAGTCTCTTGCCTTGCCTTTTCAACTCAACTACATCAACCCTTCAAATGTTGGCCTTTAAAAGGTCAAAAACACCCATTAGAAAATAAACACAGCTCAATCAAATACATTTGCCTGAAATAAACTGATAATATAAAGAAATGTCAATCAGCCCCCCACAAATAGGGGTTAAGTCTAGTAGGCTGCCAGTGTATCTTTGGACTTTAAGAAAGTCTTTACTGCCACCTCTGTGCTTCGTGCAAAAATGAGCACAATAAAGGACAGAAAGGGAGGGACCTAACAGAAACAGAACATGTTAAAAAGAGGTGGCAAGAATACACAGAAGAACAGTGCAAAAAACATCTTCATGACAGAGATAACCACCATGGTGTGATCACTCACCTAGAACCAGACATCCTGGAATGCAAAGTCAAGTGGGTCTTAGGAAGCATCACTTAGAACAAAGCTAGTGGAGGTGATGGAATTCCAGTTGAGCTATTTCAAATCCTCAAAGATGATGCTGTGAAAGTGCTACACTCAATATGCCAGCATATTTGGAAAACTCAGCAGTGGCCACAGGGCTGGAAAAGTCAGTTTTTATTCCAACACCAAAGAAAGGCAATGCCAAAGAATGCTCAAATTACCACACAATTGCATTCATCTCACACGCTAGTAAAGTAATGCACAAAATTCTCCAAGCCAGGCTTCAACAGTACGGGAACCATGAACTTCCAGATGTTCAAGCTGGATTTAGAAAAGGCAGAGAAACCAGAGATCAAACTGCCAACATCCTCTGGATCATCGAAAAAGCAAGAGAGTTCCAGAAAAATATCTACTTTTGCTTTATTGACTACACCAAAGCCTTTGACTTGTGGATCACAACAAACTATGGAAAATTCTTCAAGAGATGGGAATACAAGGCCACCTGACCTGCCTCCTGAGAAATCTGTGTGTAGGTCAAGAAGGAACAGTGGAACTGGACATGGAACAACAGACTGGTTCCAAATCGGGAAAAGAGTATGTCAAGGCTGTATATTGTCACCCTGCTTATTTAACTTATATGCAGAGTACAACATGCAAAATGTCGGGCTGGATGAAGCACAAGCTCAAATCAAGATTGCTGGGAGAAATATCAATAACTTCAGATATGCAGATGACACCACCCTTATGGCAGAAAGTGAAGCAAAACTAAAGAGCCTCTTGATGAAAGTGAAAGAGAAGAGTGAAAAGTTGGCTTAAAGCTCAACATTCAGAAAACTAAGATCATGGCATCTGGTCCTATCACTTCATGGGAAATAGATGGGGAAACAATGGAAACAGTGAGACACTTTATTTTGGGGGCTCCAAAATCACTGCAGATGGTGACTGCATCCAGGAAATTAACAGATGCTTGCTCCTTGGAAGAAAAGTTATGACCAACCTAGACAGCATATTAAAAAGCAGAGACATTATTTTGCCAACAAAGGTCCGTCTAGGCAAAGCTATGGTTTTTCCAGTAGTCATGTATGGATGTGAGAGTTGAACTATAAAGAAAGCTGAGCGTCAAAGAATCGATGCTTTTGAAATGTGGTGTTGGAGAAGACTCTTGAGAGTCCCTTGGACTGCAAGGAGATCCAACCAATCCATCCTAAAGGAAATCAGTCCTGAATATTCACTGGAAGGACTGATGGTGAAGCTGAAACTCCAATACTTTGGCCACCTGATGCGAAGAACCAACTCATTTGAAAAGACCCTGATGCTGGCAAGGATTGAAGAAGGGAGGAGCAGGGGATGACACAGGGTGAGATGGTTGGATGGCATCACCAATGCGATGGACATGAGTTTGAGTAGGCTCCACGAGTTGGTGATGGGCAGGGAAGCCTGGCGTGCTCAAGTCCATGGGGTCGCAAAGCGTCAGACACGACTGAGTGACTGAACTGACTGACTGTGCTTCAGGATGGGTAGAGGGTGTGTGTGCGTGTGTGTCTGTGGGCATGTCTGTGTGTGTGTTTAACCTATAAAATAAGGATCTGGATCTGGAGGAGATGCTCTCTCTCTCATCTGTGATTTTGTACTCAAGTGATTTGCATTAAAATTATTCCAATTATTCTAACTATTCCAAATTATGAGCAAGAGTTGAGTTTGATTACTGTTGATTTAAAAATTGCCGTGGGAGGCAATGTAGTATAATGACAAGAGACAAGTTTGAAATTAAGAAATGTAAATATGACGCCTAGTATAAGAACAGTAGACACACGTGGGGACATTTTTGGATGGCACAGTGATAGAGGTCCCTAGTGGAATTTAGTGAGTGGGCTCCAGGGATGCTAAACATCCTGAAAATGTGGGACAGACCCACACAAATGAGGTCCTCCCTTAAATCAAAGGTGTGAGCAACAGGGAAGAATCTGCATTTCAGATCACATGGTCTCTCAGGAGTTGTAACCTTGAATGACCAGTGGTTAAAGTCATTTAATTTTGAGCCTCAAGCTCCCTGAAGGTAAAATAGGAATATAATTACCAACCTCAAAGGTTTCTTTTGTAGACTAACGTATAAAACAGCATGAGTAAATTGCCCACATTCTAATTCTGGCTCTATAAATGGTAGGCCCTTGTATGTTTCAGCTTAACCTCCTCACTGTCCTTACCCATTAAACTTAGTAAAAAAAAAAAAAAAGTGCAGGGTTTTGATGAGCTGTGGCTCAAGGCATGTTAGTTATTATTATTAGCACAGGGCTGATTATTAACAGGTGTTCAATGGGTACTCCAACTCCATGGCCGCTCAAGGCCATATTACAGAACACAATTATATTATTATTATATCATATACACTATTTCAAAAGCTTAGTAACCATATACATCTCAGATCACCACTAACAGGAACAATCAGTAAAAAGAAGTAGGGCTTGTTCTTCAATGATATTAACTGACATTTCAGCAAATTGTCTTTCAAAACAAATCTGTATGCTAGTGTTGTTTTTTTTTTAAAGACATACTAATGGCATTGACTAATGAAGCATAGCTTATACAAGGTTTCAAGGTGTGTCCCAAAACATAATTAATAGTTGAGAGGATTAAATGGCAAAGTCCAGGCTCCACACCCAGGGTCAAATACTGAAAAATCTAAATATAAACAAAAACAAAAACCCATTATTAGCTTTTTAAAACCCCTCACACGCTGTGAATAACATTCAGTTTTGGAAAGATGGTGAAAAATAACAAATACCATTTGCAGAAATGCTTTAACACTGATCAGAAGTTCAAGCCCCCAGCCCACTAGGCAGGTGGACAAGCATGAAGCTGGCAGAAAAACGGCTCAGGAACTGGCGACACACAAGCCCAGAGAAACAGCAGAGCAGCAACGCAGACCTTTGGCTCCAATAAACCGCAGGCCCCTCAGCAGCTGACGACGGCCCTTTAACAGACACAGCCACTGGCCACACTCCAGGATCCCGAGGTTTCTCATCGGGAACATGAATGGCCCCTGTGCTCACTAGCTTGAAGCTCACTAGCTTGAAGTTCTTCGATGTTAATGGAGGGGTGCGGTGGGGGGCGGGCGGGGGGGGGTGGCAGGGGAGACTCAGAATCTAGATTGTATTCTGTCAAGGGCAGGGCTTAATTAATGATTAAAGTGTATCTTCCTGAAATACCATTTGATTGAAATTCTTTTAGGAGTAAATGTTTAAATAGATGTGATCTATTTAATCAGCATCTTTTCACAACTGCTGCCCTGGCATGATTAAAAACCATGTTAATCAAGCAAAATTCTCCAAAATAACTGATCTTTCACGCAATAGGTGTTCAAATTCTACTTTCACTAAGGCCAAGAGTAAGTCTTCTAAGATTTCAAATTTAACTATACGTTGACAGAGAAGTTTATTCTATACATATACTCACACAGTGAGAAATAATGAGGACACAGAAGGGTATACCTCTCAGATTAGTTCTAAAGGCATTAAGGGCTCAAAGTATGTTAGTTGCTTAGTCATGTCCAACTCTGTGACCCCATGGACTGTAGGCTGCCAGGCTCCTCTGTCCATGGAATTCTCCAGGCAAGAATACTGGAGTGGGTTGCCATTGCCTTCTCCAGGGGATCTTCCCAACCCAGAGATCAAACCTGGACATTCTGCATCATAAGCAGATTCTTTACTGACCAAGTCATCAGGGAAGCCCAAGGTCTTCGATGGGGCCTGGTAAATAAATTCTGGTTCTTCCATTCATTGGAACTATATCGCTATTAAAACAAACGGGATAGATTTATATGTGCTGATACAAAGTCATCTTGAAAAAGTATAATATTACACAAAGAAAACAGCAAAGCACTGAATAGAGTGTATATTTATGCGGGATACAGTTACAGTAATACAGTTCAGTTGCTCAGTCATGTCCAATGCTTTGCAACCCCATGGACTTCACCACACCAGGCTTCCCTGTCCATCACCAACTCCTGGGGCCTGCTCAAACTCACGTCTATCAAGTCCGTGATGCCATCAAACCATCTCATTCTCTGATGTCCCCTTCTCCTTCTGCCTTCAATTCTTCCAAGCATCAGGGTCTTTTCCAATGAGTCAGTTCTTAGCATCAGGTGGCTAAAGTATTGAAGTTTTAGCTTTAGCACCAATCCTTCCAATGAATATTCAGGACTGATTTCCTTTAGGATGGACTGGTTGGATCTCCTTGCAGTCCAAGGGCTCTCAAGAGTCTTCTCCAACACCACAGTTCAAAAGCATCAATTCTTTGGTGCTCAGCTTTCTTTATAGTCCAACTCTCACATCCATACATGACCACTGGAAAAACCATAGCTTTGCCTAGACAAACCTTTGTTGGCAAAGTAATGTGTCTCCTTTTTAATATGCTGTCTAGGTTGGTCATAGTTTTTCTTCCAAGGGGCAAGTGTCTTTTAACTTCTTGGCCGCAGTCACCACCTGCAGTGACTTTGGAACCCAGAAAAATAAAGTCTCTGTTTCCATTGTTTCCCATCTATTTGCCATGAAGTGATGGGACCAGATGCCATGATCTTAGTTTTCTGAATGTTAAGTTTTAAGCCAGCTTTTTCACTCTCCTCTTTCATTTTCATCAAGAGGCTCTTTAGTTCTTCTTCACTTTTTGCCATCAGGGTGGTGTCATATGCATACCTGAGGTTATTGATTTTTCTCCTGGCAAACTTGACTCCAGCTTATGCTTCATCCAGTCAGGCATTTCGCATGATGTACTCTGCATATAAGAATCAGTCTATTGTTCCATGTCCAGGTCCAACTGTTGCTTCTTGACCTGCATACAGAATTCTTAGGAGGCAGGTTAGGTAGTCTGGTATTCCCATCTCTTTAAAAATTTTCCACAGTTTGTTGTGATCCACACAGTCAAAGTCTTGGTATAGTCAATAAAGCAGTAGATATTTTTCTGGAACTCTCTTGCTTTTTTGATGCTCCAGCGGATGTTGGCAGTTTGATCTCTGATTCCTCTGCCTTTTCTAAATCCAGCTTGAACATTTGGAAGTTCATGGTTCCCGTACTGTTGAAGCCTGGCTTGGAGAATTTGACCATTACTTTGCTAGCGTGTGAGATGAATGCAATTGTGCAGTAGTTTGAGCCTTCTTTGGCATTGCCTTTCTTTGGGATTGGAATGACAAGTGACCTTTTCCAGTCCTGTGGCCACTGCTGAGTGCTCCAAATTTGCTGGCACATTGAGTGCAGCACTTTCACAGCATCATCTTTGAGGATTTGAAATAGCTCCACTGGAACTTCATCACCTCCACTAGCTTTGTTCTAAGTGATGTTTCCTAAGGCCCACTTGACTTCATACTCCCGGATGAGTGATCACATCATCGTGGTTATCTTGGTCATGAAGATCTTTTTTGTATAGTTCTGTGTATTCTTGCCACCTCTTCTTAATATGTTTTGCTTCTGTTAGGTCCATACCGTTTCTGTCCTTTATTGTGCCCATCTTTACATGAAATGTTCCCTGGGTATGTCTAATTTTCCTGAAGATCTCTCTAGTCTTTCCCATTCTATTGTTTTTTATTATGCAGGATATGTTTGTATTTGCATAGCCCGGATATGAAAAACCCCCAAAACTGAAACTATCTCTGGAAAAGGCAAGGGGGGACTAGAATGAAAGGAGGATTTCTTTTATCCTTTTATGTTGCTTAGGAAATTTTTTAAAACGATGTGCCTATTTTTAATTTTTTTGTTTTGTTTTGTTTCAGGGGCAGTGGGCGCTTAGCCACAACATGTAGCTTTAAGGATTTTAGTTTCCAGACCAGGGACTGAACCCAGGCCCTGTGAGTGAAAGCACCAGATCCTAACCACAGGACTATCAGGAGAATTTTTTAATTAAAAAAAGAAACAATATACTTAAGTTTTTTAAAGCAAAAGAGCAGATGCTCCCCACTTGTCAGTTTTCCTTTAATACTAAAGCCAACACATAAAACAATAAGCACGACCAAGGCAGGTAGATTTTTAAAAACAAAGTGGAAAATTACAGTTCCCTGCTTCTCTATAAAACTGCTAACCACCTTTCCTAAATTTTAAGGGATGAAATAAACAATGTCCACAGACCCCTATAAGAAACAAGCCTATAAAACACTTGAAAAGACCGTGTTCGTTTTCTGGTATAAATAACTCAAATGCCTCTGAATTTCTTGCTGCCTCTCTTGTGGAACAGGTTGTAGTGCCAAACACAGTCTTCCATAAAGCAAACATTACAAAAAGCATTCCATGGCTTGTTGACTGTTCATTATCTCGCAACCAAATGCCTAGGGGACTGACAGAAGCTGCTCACATCAATAAACATCCCCAGAGAGCTCACTCATCAATCAGAACCACACTGCGTACTCTGCCAGCACCCCATCCTTCGCCCAGCACCCACCACTGCCACATCCGGAAAAGCAGCCAGCTACCTGGGAGCACACAGCTCCAGTCAACACCCCCACCTGGCCCATTCCTCCCCAAAACTCAGGCCAACCTGGTTGATCCTGGACAACAGCTGTCATCTATCCCAAGAAGGAAGAGATGTGGTCAGGGATGTACCATGGCTTCCAAATCCCAGTAAACACAATCAACTGTCTCTGCTCCTTCCTACACTATGTTCTTGGTGATACACGGCTTTGGAAGAATGAAAACAACTCCTCTCTACCAGCTCCTAGTTCCCATCATCCTGGGTCCATTCAACACAAGCTGTGTGACCTTAAAGAAAAAAAAAAAAAAAATCGGTCTCTTTGTTCCTGAGTTTCGTCATCTGTGAAACGGTGCCAGTAGCGCCACAGACCTACATACAGCTCACAGAGCGAGGGCAAGACAGGTAGGGCTTTCGGCACAAGGCGGCCCTCCATGTGTGCCAGCTACTATCATCGCCATCGTCTTTGGATACAACCCTGCAGAAGCCTCCTGTTTGGTCTCCTTAATTCCCTATTCCTAATTCTAGTTTCTATCCAGCAGTAAAAGTAGCCTTCAAAGTGGGGAGTTTCAGGAAGAATGGATACATGGATACGTATGGCAGGGTCCCTTTGCTCTCCACCTGAAACTATCACGACATTGTTAAGTGGCTATACTCCAATATAAAATAGAAAGTTTAAAAAATAAAAATAAAAAATAAATACAGGGAAAGAAGCAGGGAGGGATTTAATCATCCTGGTTACATCTACCCTCCTCTCCCCTCTGAAAAGTGGTAACAGCCCCCACTTGCTAAAAGTCCAGAAGCCTTGTGGCAAACCTCTCCAGGGAGCCCTTTAACTCAGGACGCTCTGGCTCCACCCATACTGCTCTCCTCCCAGAGAGGGTAAAGGCCTGTGCCAGATGCTCCCAATACTTCATTAAACTTTTCCCACCATAAACAAGAAGATGCCAAATAAGGACCATTCTGTACGAGACTGAGCTCCATTCACCATGAGACACCTGCACTCATAGCTGTCCACCAACAAGAAATGTCACAGGCCCCTCTTTTCAAGTACTACAGTTCTCACAACCATAAAAAGCTGGAAGACAGGAAAACCAGCTTCACTGTTGCATCACATTAAACTTTTGGAATTAACTAGAAGCAGTGAGACTCTGAACAATAAACCTAAAAGTGACCAGATATTAGTCAAATTCCACATCGTTCAGTTGACCTGCTCAGACTAGATGATTCATCCATCTACCATCTAAAACTAGGCCTAACTGAAGAGTATGTAACTCTCGGTTACAAGTTTCACTTCTGGAAGCATCTCATTTATCTATTTGAATGTGAGCCCCTGGCTCTTCCTCTCAGGCTGAGAAAGCTGCTGCTAAAGTACTCAGAGTGAAAGGCTCCTGATACCACCCTCCAAAGAATTCAATTTCTAAGAAAAGTCTAACTCATTTTGCATTGGATAAGATGAAGAGAATGAACGCTTCAAACAAGTTGGGGGTTAGGGAAATAAAACTCAACATCTCCATGATTTTCCACCACCCTTGCTTTTCCAGTGAATGCTGTTACAGCGGGCTGGAAAAACTTAATCTGCGATATATGTGACTAAGATAAAAATCCCTTTTATCCTTCACAAGGAAGAGTTCACAGGCAGTCACTTCATTCTTCCCCCCAGTCTTTTTTTAAACTATTATTTTCAATTGTGATATAATACACATAACATAAAATGTACCATCTTAACCACATCTAAGTTCAGTGGCGTCAAGAACATTCACATTGTTGTGCAACCATTACCACCATCCATCTCCAGCACTTGTTCATCAACCCAGACTGAAGCTCTATTCCCATCACACAATCACTCTCCATTCCTTCCTCCCTCCAGATCCCAGAAACCACCTTTCGACCTTGTCTCTACAATTCTGACCACTCTAGGTACCTCATATAAGTGAAACCATATGATGTCTGTCCTCTTTCACTAGCTTATCTCACTTATCATAATGTCTTTAAGTTCGTCCATGTTGCTGCATGGATCAGAAGCTCATTCCTTTTTAAGGAGGAGTAATATTCCATTGTAAGTCTCTATCACATTTTGTCTTCCATGCACCCATCAACAGACATCTGGGTTGCTTCTGCTGCTGCTGCTGCTGCTACTAAGTCACTTCAGTCGTGTCCAACTCTGTGTGACCCCATAGACGGCAGCGCACCAGGCTCCTCCGTCCATGGGATTCTCCAGGCAACACTGGAGTGGGTTGCCATTTCCTTCTCCAATGCATGAAAGTGAAAAGTGAAAGTGAAGTTGCTCAGTCGTGTCCAACTCTTAGCGACCCCATGGACAGCAGCCCACCAGGCTCCTCCGCCTGTGGGATTTTCCAGGCAAGAGTGCTGGAGTGGGGTGCCATTGCCTTCTCCCTGTCAGCTATTGGGAATATTGCTACTATGAACATGGGGGTACAAGTATCTTTTCAAGACCCTGTTTTTAATTCTTTGGGGGGTATATGTCCAGAGCTGAGATTTCGAGATTATATGTTAGTTCTATTTTTAATTTTTTAAAGGAACTACCATATGGTTTTCCAAAGCAGATGCACCATTTTACATTCCTAGCAATCATGCGAGATCCAATTTCTCCATATACTTGTCAACACTTGTTAATTTCGGCGTGGATTATTTTTTTCCTTTCTTCTCTCTTGATAGTAGCATCCTAATGGCAAACCTTTACTTTTTTAACCTTATGGCAAACCTTTACTTTTTTAACTCTAAAATGGTTGACTGAATTAACTTTTTTTCCACCTGTAGAGTTTGCTAAGAATGTTAGCAAATCTGATTCTCGTGAGTGTGTTAAATATTCATCTTCTGAGAAGTAACTATAATAAACACCTAAGATTTTAAAAGTTTTGGACACAAAAACCACCTTGTATTAAAATCTGAAGCTGCCCCTTCTGAGGTACGGAAAGTACCATCTCTGAATCTTAGTTTTCTCATCTGTGAAATGAAGCTATACTCATTTCTTACAGTTGTGGGAGAACTGAGTCACAAAATTGTATAAAGTACATATTAGCATGTGCCTAGCACCTAATAAACACTAAATGAATGACATATGATGATAAGGAACAGGAAGGTTTTGTTATTACTAGAATACTACTAATACTAGTAGTAATACTGAGAATACTTACTAAAAGGTAAGTCACAAAAAGATCTTTTATTTTGCCTTTTATATATGCATAGCCTTTCCTCATTTATTCAGGTATTGTTCTACACAATTTATACATCTACTCCTCAAATCTCAAAGGTGTCACTGTAGCCAAGATAGTGTTTTTCTTATATATAAATATATAAACATAAATATTCTTCTCCAGTGTAGACAGGATATCAGAAACCAAGCAATAGTAACATAGCCCCAAAATGGACTTTCCAAAGTTTGAAAAAGCGGTAACAATAACTTGTCACATAGTTCAAAGTATACTTCATCCAGTTAGAGAAAAAAGGTGGAAGTACAGTGTGAGATAAGGTTGTTCTTCTCTGTTCTTTTAATTAAAGAGTCAATGCCAAATGGTTATCTTCTGAGGTATGGCTTAGGCTAAATTTGCACACTATATTTAAAAAAACACACTTTGCTTGTTGAAGCCTCTCAGGTACTTTTTCGAGTTTATTTATTTATCTGACTGTGCCAGGTCTTAGTTGTAGCATGCAGGGTCTTCACTTTCAGCACATGGGATCTGTTCCTGATCAGAGATCGAACCCAGGCCCCTTGCGTTCGGAATATGCAGTCTTTGCCGCCAGACCACAAGGGAAGCCCCATCTCTAAGTATTTTTTACTTTACATCTTCATCTGGATTCTTGTTTAAATTCACAGGACCTGAGAGAAAGACTTAGAAATCATATAGCCACTTATAGTTAGATATGTTTCCACTGAATTACTGATAAATTACAGTAACATACAAAACACTTGGGAACCTAAGGCAGGTGGAAATGAGGCATGCATACTTCAAATTTAAGCAAGCCAAATAGATAGAAATGAATTTTAGAACAACACGCTTCAAGACAGCTCAGGGCGTGTGCACGTGTACATCAGGCATGCTAAGGACTTTACATTTATTAACACTTTTGATATCTATAAAGGGTTCAGATTTGGGTTCCATCAATATTATAAATGTATTTTAAATTATTCCTTAAAATTTGGACATATTACTTTCTTTATATACTCCACTGAGAAATATTCAGGTAAAACAATACTCCAAAACCTTAATTATGTTACTGGCTTCAGATTGCTAGATGGTCTTCATCTCTCCATCTTGGCTAATACAAACTCATACTAGACTCTTTCTCCCACCCACCCAAACAAGTGGTTCAAAACATTGGGATGCCTGATAATGACATTTATTTCAGTTTATTAGTTCAGATTTAAACCAGCAAATTCTGTTTCAACCACTGTTACCTTATTTTATTTCAATTTTTTAAAAGATTTTTTGATGTGGACAATTTTTAAAGTCTTTACTGAATTTGTCACAATATTTCTTTTGATTTTTATATTCTGGTATTTTGGCCTAGAGGCATATGGGATCTCAGCTCCCCAGCCAGGGATTGAATCCACATACCCTGCACTGGAAGGCAGTCTTAACCGCTGGACCTCCGGGGTCCACAACCATTATTATTTTAAATGGTTTTAAAATTATTTTCTAACTTCAAAAATTAATGCATATGGGCATATAACTTTTAACTCTTTCCTTGGTGTTTTAAGATTTAATGCGTGATCTCAGCTGATTTTTCAACAAACTCTTTAATCCTAGAAAGGCTCATGGTCAATGAGTATTGTCACTGGCTCTCAGTGATCTCGAGAGTCAGGTAGAAGGAACTGGGCTGAAGTTATTGCCCAATAAAATAAATCCCTGCAATTAGCTTCACTACTTTAAATGACAAAAAGACCATACATTCTCCCCAAAGCTGTGTATTTTGAATACTAAGCTTTTCTCTATGTCTCCACCTCCCTCTGAGTTTTCACTATGATCTGACCACCAAGAAGACATTGACAAGTAAGAATAAGGACATCAGTGCTAACAAACAAGATACCCTGTTAAGTCACTGTGCTGATTTTGTCTTCCCTTATTGGTTTTTGAAATGTGAATCCCACCCGCAGAGGCGGCCACAGCTGACCTGTAGGTGTTCCTGTCACCTCTGCCTGCCTAAAGCTCACAGCGTTAGGACTAAGTCTGCTGCTCAGATTCAAAGTCACGTAACGGCCAGAGTCTCAGCCTCAGAACCCCAATCTCTGAGAAGAAGCCACGGGCCAGCAGCTCAGTCGCAGGGCCAGGTCTCCTGAATCCCACGCAGGGCTCCTCCTCATAGATCCTTCATCTGCCGCCCTGGGGCCTGGGACACGGCTCAGGCCACCCAGAGACGTCGCTTCTGAATCCTGATAATTTATCCAGAGTTCAGCGGCACAGAAGTACTCTAGCTCACAGTTCATCCTCCCTCCCCTTGCATATTTTGCTTTCATAAATACCCTAATGTCCTTCACAAAAGTTTTCTTTTCCCAGGACCCAGCATAGGATCACAGATGCATTCAACTCTTAGACCTCTTTAGTTTCCTTTAAACAGAAAGAGTTCTTCAGCTTTTGTCTTTCAGGACATTGATATTTTTGAGAAACATATGCCAATAATGTTTAGAGAATATCCTTCAATTTAGGCTTCTCTGGTGTTTATTCATGACTGGATCTGGATTCCTGTCTGGGGTGTGACACCCAGAGACGTGCGACGCTGGCTATTTCTTACCGTGCGAGTTCCCGCTTGCTCGGTCGCTTCAGTCGTGTCCGACTCTGCGACTCCACGGACGGCAGCCCCCCGGGCACCTCTGTCCATGCGATCTCCAGGCAGGAATACTGGAGTGGGCTGCCATGCCCTCCTCCAGGGCACCTTCCTGACCCAGGGATCAAGGCTGTGCCTCTCACATCTCCTGCGCTGGCAGGTAGGTTCTTTACTACCAGCGCCGCACGGGAAGCCATTACTGGCGGATTTTGACTCCTTGTTTACATGTTGTCCAGTTTCTCCACTGAACTATTACTTTTTTTTTTTCCTTTTGTAGTCAGTTATTAAATCTGTGAGGAGAACAATGACACAACGATTTCAGAAACCAACCCTTGCGTTTGATTGGGTAATAGTTACTTGCGGAGCACCTCCCACCTGCTGGGCGTGGTGGTGGAACTGGAGATGCTGCCCTGGGAAACAGCTATATCCCTGCCCCCAGGAGGCTCACACTCTAGTTAGGAAGGCAGATGATGGGCAAGTAAATGAAGCACACTCTGTGCACCCTGCTCCCAAGTGCTTCTAAGGATATAAAGCCAAGACAGGCAGGCACCACTGGAGAAACAGTACGCTGAGTTGGTGTCGCTGTTGTGGCTTTGAGCCCAGGATCCAAAAAGGTGCAGAACCATCCAAAGCAGAAATTGCATCTTGCTCCTTCCTGCTTAAAATTCAAAGAGCACCATGCTCTCTGGACATCCAGGATCCTGGAGGAGTGCCCCAGCCTTGCCACATTCATCCCTGGTCATCTTCTCGCACTGTTATGCGCTGGCAGTAACATCTCTGCTTCCCTCAATGTGCCCCGCATTCCTGCATCCCTCACTCACATGGTGGAACTCCTCTCCTTGTCCACTTCCAGCATGTCTCCGGGACCCGCACTTCAATACTGAGGACCAGAGAGGAGGAAGCAGACCTGTCCACAGACTACCATTCTTACTTAAAGCTTTTCATTGTAGACATTTTATACAAAATTTTGTATTATATCCAAGGGTACTTCGTTACATTTTTAAATTACCCTAGGCAGAGCACTTAATGAAACTTAATGTTTGATTTTTCCCTCTTCTCTGGGTTAATTAAAGGAATTAATTTGCAGAGATAATTCCATATGATTCACACACAGACTAAGAAAATTAGCAGGCATTTCTTCAGCTTAGACAGCTTGTAAATAAACATCATGAATATGTGAACACCCACAAGCAAGTAATGCAGAATTCCACCTACATAAATGGACTGAGTCATGCTTCAATCCAATTCAACAAGTCGCCTCTAAGCGACTTATAAGTCCTTATAAGGTGCTCTATTCTCTATTCGGTACCACAGGAGTTTTCAAAAAAAGGGTAGGATAGGAACCTCAGGTTCCTATGTTACAAGGTTAGACAATGTGGTAAGATGTTAAAATATATGGTACCATTAAAACTCTAGCCAAAAAAAAAAAAAACCTTAGGACTATTTCTTAGATTATAACACATAGTTATTTAAATAACTGCAATTTTAAGTAGGGGTATTTAACAAAATTACAACTGCGCGTCTTGCAGCACTGTCCATTTTTGTTGTTTATATGTATATTCGGTGGAGGAAAGTCAGAGTTGGTTGGTTTTTAATTTGCTTAAACAGAGGTCTGGCTTTGTAGACAGTGTCTTTATTACGCGCTGTATTTGCACTTTAGAAATGCCTGGCTGAGGCCTTGGGCCTTGCCTCCTCCCTGTCAACAGGACCGGAGGGCCTTCCACAGACTCCCTCCTCCCTGAGACGCCTCTTACCTGACAAGATAGGAATCTGTGACTACGGCTGATTAGAATACCATTTACCCGGGTAATTATCTCTACTCCTTGTGAAAAAGAAGATTCTTAATTTCCACCTCCAACCTCTCCCCACACAAAGATGATTTCAGATGAGGAAGGAAAAAAAAAGCTGAAACAGCAAGAGAAGTTTGGAAAGAAAGCTGCAGGCCCAGACTCATGCCATAACCTGAGCTCCTGAGGGAGTTGAGGGGAGTCTCCACTTCAGGCCTGCTTCCTCTTCTCTGCGCACAGGACAGAAGAGGGAAAACTCACCTGCACACGGACGTGCCTCGTGCCTTTTCTACTGGGAAGGTTTAGTCCTTCAGGTCTGCCCACAGAATGACAAAGATCTGCCCACATTTCCCGAATGAGCTCTTCTTAAATTCACTAAAATTTCAGGATTCTGTTACTTAATACTGTGCAGATAGAAAGTTTTGTCAGGCGAGACTATTAGGATGGAAAGGAAAAGAAGAAACGCCTTTCCTATTCCTACCAGCCTCCAGATCCTCAACTTTACCTTCATCCAGGTAGGTGGCCTTAAGACCTCACAGGCTTTTTCTAAGGAAGTAGCAATGTGCAAATTCATAAATGTACGCCAACTTTTCCATTTTAACAAGAGCTATAAACAGTGGATTGATTTGTTACAGGTCAGAAAATGAACTTATCATCCAAATAAGATTCTCAGCATAAATCAATTTCTCCCACAATAATGTAAATAGAAAGATACAGTTAAGCCCAACCTGAAATTAAACTATCAATATGAAACCATGACCAATATGAATAATGGCTGTTGAAGAAAATTCTTTACTAATTTTTCTTTTTTTGTCCATGCTGTGCGGCACATGGGGTGAAGACCTTAGTTTCCCATCAGGGATGGAGCCCACGCCCCCTGTATTGGAAGCATGGAATCTTAACCACTGGACTGGCAGGGAAGTCCCAGAAGAAATTTCTTTTACACTTTATAGACTCCTGTGGGAAAACAGCTACCCCGAGCGCCACCTGGCATAGGGATGTACCACCTTGGAGACAATGAGAATCCTGTATTCCTGAGGGAGGTGTCAACTACACTTGTGATGTTTGCGGAAAGCTCAGCCTTGAGAGCAAAAAGTTTCAGATGTTCATCTTCCTTTGTCACCGATTCATTACTGCCTGGGCCAAAGAAGGGAAATGAACTTGCAGGCTTGTGTGAAAACAACAAAATGCTGTTTTTCCGGAACAGGTGATCAAGAACACACTGTCCTAAGTGCAGTGGAGTGCAACGTTCCTTCCTGGTTCCCAGCTCTCAGGGGAGCAAAGAGCAGCGCCTCAGGCTTGGCCTCCACTGAACAAAGCTCAGGGGTCGCCTCCATGCAGACACTGCACCCATCGTCAGTGCCGCTTTGACAGCCTGGAATAACTGAGACCGTAGAGACTGGAGGACAGAAGGCTGCCAAGATACTTAAAACATGTCCCTGCGCATATGTCACAGAGCTGATTAATAAGATCAGATAGGTTTTGTAATGAGAAAGAAAGGCAGCCAAGAAAGCTGAGTAACTTATACCAACATGGCTAATTTGCAGCTATACAGCCTCTCATGTTCCTTGAAACCCAGAAGCATGTTATGTCTTCTTTGATTAGAGAGAAGATTCTGAATAAGATGGCGTATATAAATGGTGACATGTTTCCTATCTCAAAATTGGGACAGACTCTGACAAGTATAAACACACATCTAGAATCTAAACAGAATATCAGAAAGAAAAGACAGTCTCCACCTGCATTGCAGGAGACGTGGGTTCGATCCCTGGGTCAGGAAGACGCCCTGGAGGAGGGCATGGCAACCCACTCCAGTATTCTAGCCTAGAGCACCCCCATGGACAGAGGAGCCTGGTGGGCTACGGCCCATGGGGTCACAGAGTCAGACACGACTGAGCGCCTGAGCACAGCACGTGCACGGCAGAGTCCCACAAGGTCCAGGCCGTGTTACTGTGCTGTGTACCTTGCAAAACTCCCAGGCTCCCTCCTCTGGGACTGAGCCAGTAAATCTGGGAGGTGCCTGAGAAGCTGTATTTTTCACAAGCACCTCAAGGCGATTCCTACGTTCTGCCAAGTTTGGGGAACACTGAATTGAGTCAATTATACTCTATAACACTTAGTTCTCTTTAAGATGCTTCTGCATTTAAATCCCATTTAGTAATACCATCAATCATGTTAAGCTTATAAATGGTAACAATAATGAGTATCTGTCTTCCAACTCCTCAAATAATAATACGATTTTGGTAATATCCATTTTTAAAGAAAGAGATTAAGCAACTTGTGCAAAGTTACAAGCTAGCAAATGATGGTGGGAGGGAGGGTGGGGAGGGATTCAAATAGAGGTGTGACTCCAACAGCCGCACCCTTAACCATTACATATACAACCTCTTCTTTCACAAGCAGACATTGTTTACAAGTGGTAGCAACTGATTTAGAACCCAAAGTAAAAACGATTTAGGAAACTATTTACGAATTGCTAGTACTTTCAAATTTTCAGCCATGTAGAGATCCAGGGATCCAGCAATATCTCTAACAAAAGGTTTTTATTCTGTTCCGCCCTCAGATTTCACCTTTAAGCAAGTTTGGATCCTGGTCTCCATACCTTTCCCCAGCAAGTGGAAAAGATGTAATCAAAAAGTCAATGACCACCCCGCCCCCAAACATAATAAGCTCAGAGGAATTACAAAATGCTATAATTTATCCCCCAAATCTGAACAATATATCAGATGGAGGGCTAGATGTTTATACTGATTTGTAAAGAACAAAAAAAGATGTGATGTTCAAATATTTTCATAATTGCCCTCTTCTATCACTTCTAACACTAAAAAAAAAAAAAAGAAGAAGAAAATAAAATGTTTCTACTCATCCTGTCTAGATTAAAAAAAAAAAAAAAAAAGACTTGATATGTCAAATGAACAGTGTCCCTATGCCTCTTCCTGGGCTTGGGTTAATTAGAAGTCACTCAAGTTTGAACAGGATACAAAAAATCAGAATGGAAATAATACTTCTGATTCATTCAGTGAGTATTTATTGAGGGCCTTCTATATGCCAGGCACTGTTCTGGGTGCTATGGATACACAACAGAGAATAAAACAGACAAAAAACTGCCTTTAAGGAGCTCACATCCTTTTAAGAGAATATATACACTAAAGAAATAAAAAAACAAGCAGTTTGCCAGATGCTACGGGAGGACGGCTGCAGTGGTCTCCAAAGGTCTCCCTAACGTGGGGCTGTCTGAGCAGAGGCCTCAGGGAAATGCAGGGCGAGCCGTGAACATCTAGGGGGAGTGCATCCCCAAAGAAGGAGAACTGTGTCCAGCAGACACGCGTCCATCCCCGCCTAAACCACAATCCCCCCAAATTTTCTGTCTGCCCACACACCACCCTTCTCCCAGATGCTCAGGACAGGAACTGCACAGGGCTCCTCTTCCCTCGCATCTTCCCCATCCCGTCAATCAAGGTAGTCCTGTGGGCTGCGCCTCCTAGACACTCATCTCCATTCCCTACTTGAGAACAGGACATCGTAATAAACCTGGATGGCTTCAGCAGCTTCCAAACTGGTCTCCCCATATTTTCTGGCTCCTATCCCTGAAAATCTAAACTCCAGTAAGAAACCAGAGTGACTGCTTGGAAACACATGTGCAGTTACATCAAGGCCCTTTTCTAGTTCAATGCTTCCCCCTGCTCTTTGGAATAAAATCTGGATCCTGTTAACATATACACACTGCTATATATAAAACAGATAATCAATAAGGACCTACCCTATAGCACAGAAAACTCCACTCAATATTCTGTAATGACCTATATGGGAAGGGAGTCTGAGGGAGGATGTATAGTATGGCTGAATCACTTTCCTATATACCTGAAACTAACACAACCCTGTAAATTAACTATACTCCAATATAAAATAAAAATTAGCATGAAAAAAAATCTGGATCCTGGATGCCCAGGCCTGACGGCACAGTCCAGCCCTTGCCTACCTCTCCAAATCATTCACATCCTTGTCCCCAGAGCACACCAGCCTCTGAGCCACCTTGGCCTTCCTCCAGTCTCTCTAACAAGCCTCGCTTCTTTCTGCCTTTGCCGGTGCGCTCCTTCTGTCTGGGGAGACGCATTCCTCATCTCCCCTGGCACACTTTCCCCTCATCCCTTGGACCTTAAACTGGAAACCACTGCCCCAGGATGACTTTCTGACCTTCCCACCACGTGCAGTCCTACACTGCCCATTTACTATACCCTGCATTCCCCAGCACCACCACAGCTGTAAGTAAATCATTACTTCTATAATTTAATGGCTGCCCTGTTCCAGTAAACTAGTCTCTATGGCGACAAGGACCACATCAGTTGAATTCATTTTTGCATCTCCAAATGCCTTAAAAATAGCGGAGTTCAATACATATTTGGGAAGTTAAGCCTTCTTCCTCACACGTCTCTGTATTCTCTCTCAAGGAAAATGCGGGGCTGCGTTTTTCCACCCCATCATTTACGCCTCACAAACCTGTCTTCTCATGACTAAAGTTAGGAATGATGAAAAGGCCATGCTGGAATAATGAAGTTGCAAACTGAGAAGTCCCGAGCGGAGCCATCTGGATCACGTTTGTTTTTTTAGTTTTGTTTCATGTTACAAAACTGTCTTCCTAAAGGGAAGCCCAGTTAAGCAGAGCCCACTCCTCAGACCACACAGGACTCCTCAAGGAGCAAATTAAAGTAACAGGAAAGAACAGAGAACCCTGGGAAAAAGGACTTCCCGCTGGTTCACAGTTATGAGAATTTTTTCATTTTAATTAAAGCTAATGGGAGCCACTCACTCTGTGACAAGAAGTAAAAGGACAGTGTCACAAGCCCCTCATATATCAGACAGTTCACAGCTAATGGTGGGCGGCTACCCTGAGCTGCACCCTCAGTTCGGTTCAGTTCAGTTCAGTCGCTCAGTCGTGTCCGACTCTTTGTGACCCCATGAATCGCAGGACACCAGGCCTCCCTGTCCATCACCAACTCCCGGAGTTCACTCAGACTCACATCCATCGAGTCCATGATGCCATCCAGCCATCTCATCCTCTGTCGTCCCCTTCTCCTCCTGCCCCCAATCCCTCCCAGCATCAGAGTCTTTTCCAATGAGTCAACTCTTCTCATGAGATGGCCAAGGCACTGGAGTTTCAGCTTTAGCATCATTCCTTCCAAAGAACACCCAGGGCTGATCTCCTTCAGAATGGACTGGTTGGATCTCCTTGCAGTCCAAGGGACTCTCAAGAGTCTTCTCCAACACCACAGTTCAAAAGCATCAATTCTTCGGTGCTCAGCCTTCTTCACAGTCCAACTCTCACATCCATATATGACCACAGGGAAAACCATAACCTTGACTAGATGGACCTTAGTTGGCAAAGTAATGTCTCTGCTTTTGAATATACTATCTAGGTTGGTCATAACTTTTCTTCCAAGGAGTAAGCATCTTTTAATTTCATGGCTGCAGTCAGCATCTGCAGTGATTTTGGAGCCCAAAAAATAAAGTCTGACACTGTTTCCACTGTTTCCCCATCTATCTGCCATGAAGTGATGGGACTGGATGCCATGATCTTCATTTTCTGAGTGTTGAGCTTTAAGCCAACTTTTTCACTCTCCTCTTTCACTTTCTTCAAGAGGCTTTTTAGTTCCTCTTCACTTTCCGCCATAAGGGTGGTGTCATCTGCATATCTGAGGTTATTGGTATTTCTCCCGGCAATCTTGATCAGGAACTAGACCCTTGGCAGAGTGCCTTCCCCACTCACCACCTCATTTAACTGAACTGAATCTTGGCAGCCAACCCCATGATCGAAGTGACTTATCCCCAATCTGATCAAGGAGACCAAAGAAATAATGTCACTTGCTCAGGCTCACGGAGGTCTAAGTGGCACGACCCGGGCATCAGAAGCAGCTCTTTCAGGCTCCAAATCCTCAGCTAAGTGTGTCAATGAGGACACAGTGTTCTAGTACCAAGTGTGTCCAGAGTGTTGGTTCTGAGTGTGAGTGACTTGGCTGTTCTCGTCCCAGTTCCCCAGCTTACAGGACCAGAGAGTGGAGGTGACTGGCACAAGATCACACAGCGTGATGGCAGCTAGGGGCAGCCAAGAGTTCCATCCCTGTGGGACTGTCCTTCTGTCTTACCTCTCCTCACAAAAGACCCCGAAAACCCTCAGAATAAATGTCCCAAGTCGAGCTTTCCTAAGGAGTGCTGTAATGTTATAAACATCCTAAAGTAGCCTTTAGAGTTGAGCAAAAGCAAAACAGAAGGACTTTATCACTCTCCTCTCTTGCAGCTGCCACTGATCGGGATGCACACAAGCAGCCCCTTGTGTCCTGCCACCGTGCAGCTCTTCTAAGCGACAGAAGCCCAGGAACACAGAGGCCCTGGGCCCAGGCCAGCTGGAGCCGTGCTAAACAGGCTGAAAAGGAAGCGGTTCTGACATCTCTTCATCAAACGCTGCTCACTCTGGAGAAGCGATAAACAATTTTGCACGCACTGATCACGCTTCTTTCTGTATAAGAGCAAGTTCAGGAATAAGACCTGAGCCTGTACCCTGAAGCAGCCTCCTGATTTTCATGACCCCAGAAGCAAAACCATCACCGCATCCAGGTCAATGTGCCATGGAACCCAAGCCCTCGCCCTCCTCCCGAGTGAGCCGGCAAACAGCCAACAGCCTGGTATCACATTGGTTACCAGCCAGCGTGGGCCCTGCCAGGCTGGACCGAGGCAGCAATTACACATGCTTGGTGTTTGGAAGCTCTTCTGAAAAGCAGCCCTACCGGGCCTCATGCCATCCTCAGGAGGGTCAAACCTCAACTTGCGAACAACCCACAGCAGGAGTCCCAGGAGAACTTCTGTTCCAACCAGGCCTCCAGACCAGTGGTCCCCTGGCAACAGGGACCCCCAGCTCAGCCCAGGATAGGGTGCAGCCCACGTCAGCCCCCACAGCAGAACCCATCAGGGCAACTCTCTGAGTGTCCTGAAGGTCACCCACTGTCAGGAGCCCCCGCTGCCCAGCCAGAGCCACTGGTCACAACACATGAGTCCCTGGAGGGTGCTGTGTGGCAGCAATGCCAGATTTAAAACTGCAGTCACTCATTCCCTGAGATCTTCTTTTAAGTGCAAGTGAGAATGCACAAGAGGGCACCTCAAATATTCAGAGAGTTAAACAATCTGAGGGTGTCAGAAGAGTCATTATTTGGTATGCTGCCCACATCCAAGGACTGAGCTGTAGGGGGTATAACTCGAAGGGGTCCCCATTGTCTTTGGGGAGGCAGGGTGATATGGATCCCGGAGCCGCAACCTGGACCAAGTTACGTGAGCTTCCACTGCTCATTTCCCTCATCAGTAGACTGGGGCTAACAACAGATCTCTTGGTAACACCATGGAACGTGATCTGAGAAAAAGGAAGTCATCTGCTGGCACGGTGAATGGCACAGAATGAACCACAAATTAATGCTCGTTTCCTTCTTCAGTGCTTGCAGAGAATTTCCGTTAGTATCACGTACTCCTTTTCTTCTCCCCTTTTATTAATTGCTTACAATCTTCTTTCAAAATTAATGACCCACGTGTATTCATATTTTCCTTACGAGAGTGTGTGGAAAAGAATATCAAGATATAAGTCCAAAGATGCTCATTCCAGCATTAATTGTGATCTTCAAAAAAAAGTAATACCTGCTCACTAGGATTCAATTACAGCACTTGCATTAAACCAGGCAGTTCAGTGAGTGCTAATAAAAGGACAGGACTTGAAGGTACAGGCTTCCCTGGTGGCTCAGAAGGTGAAGAATCTGCCTGCAACACAGGAGACTGGGGTATGATCCCTGGGTGGGGAAGATCCCCTGGAGGAAGGCATGGCTGCTGACTCCAGTCTTCTTGCCTGGAGATCCCCCGTGGACAGAGGAACCTGGCAAGCTACACTCCACGGGGTTGCAAAGACTCAGACACACAACTGAGTGACTAACACTTTCAATAAATACATTATATATATGCTAGCTTTGGTATCCAGGTAATTTACCAGTGGGGAGAATAAAAGGAATAAGGGTAGGCAGATATAGTGCACAAAATAATGGCCCCATGTCCACATCCTGTGGACAGAACCTCTGACTATGTTACCTAACTCTGCAGATGTGATAAATTAAGGATTTTGACATGGGAATAGTATCCTGGATTATCCAGGCTGCCCCAATCTAATCACATGGGTCC
Organism: Oryx dammah; assembly: GCF_014754425.2. Taxonomy (NCBI): domain Eukaryota; kingdom Metazoa; phylum Chordata; class Mammalia; order Artiodactyla; family Bovidae; genus Oryx; species Oryx dammah. The sequence continues at coordinate 8,442,583 of NW_024070198.1, forward strand.
TTAAAATCAGAAACCCTTTCCTGGATTTGACTACAAAGAACTGAACTGAAATGTCAGAGAGAAGATGGAGGAAGAGGCTACAGGCCAAGGAATAGTGGCAGCCTCTCAGAAGTCTCAGACACGCTGATTCTAACCCAGAAAAGGCCAAAGGTCTCAAGGCATGCTGATTTTAACCCAGTGAGAGCCATATTGGGCTTCTGGCTTAAAGAAGCATTAAGATAATAAATTTGTGTTGTTTCATAACAGTAACAATGTGGTAAAAATTAATTATACCAGCAATAGAAACTAATAGAGAAACAAAAGGGGTAATTTACTTATAATTTTATATCCTTCTAGTATTTCAGTATTTCTAGTATAATTTATATATTCTTTCTGGTATTTATGTCTATCTATATTCTAGTCTGAATTTTTATAGTATGACTTTAACTCTTATTTAACTGGGAAGGGAGAGAAGAAATTCTTTACCCTGCTTCCTTGTTATGATTCCCTGATCACAAAAGCTTTTATTTGGCACTTGGCTCATTCTGCCTGAAAAACGGAGTGCTCTCTTTCAGGACCAAACAAAAGTTTACTTACAAGGCCCACCTGAAGCGACGCATCCCGGGTCACGGCTTCCTCCTTAGGGGGTCTCTCCTGCAGCTGCACTTAAGGGGGCTGCACACAGCTCAGGCGGCCACGCTGGATGGTGAACTCCTTGAAAACAAGGCTTGCGGCTTATTTGGCTGTGCAAACCCAACCCTCAAAATAGGCATTACAAGTGGTTAATGATTAAGTGTTTGCTCCGCTGAAATACTGGACTGCATTAAATCCAAACCAACCTAGTAAGCCCCGGTTTTAAATTAACAAGGAGTCTTCTACTGGGAAAAGCCTGCTGTAATCTCACATGCATTATCCAGCTATCTGTTCCATAAAGGGAGAAGTTATATCCTTCAACCCCACAAATCAAGCAGAGTTCAGAGTTAAATCTTCCCTCAAAATCAAATTTTGACTTCGATTTACAGAAGATGGTGGTTATTAAGAGATACTGCCTCAGAGCTCCACTGAATTTTCAGTCTGAATCTTCTAATTCCTGCTATCAACATTTGTGAGATATTTAAATTATACTGGCTATAGTGACGAAATAAGCCTTCCTTCTCATCCAAATCGAAACTTGGGTTTTTCCCAATACAATATTGAATCATCCATTCTAGGGGGAAAAAAAAAAAATCACAGCCCAGTTGTTATAGCTGAGATTTAAAACAATCTAAAAATGCACGCAAGTCTACTCCATTAATGACTGTTCTAAGGGCAAAGAAGCCAGGAAAGGAGATAGAGCAACAATTGATTACATGTTCACACACTATAGACTGCATCTGCTAAAGCAAGAATCAGAAGCTTTTGTTTTAATCTCCCAAAAGCATTCTGTTTAAAAATATTAGAACATCCATCTCTACAGTCATAGTTATTTCCATTGCTCAATTAGAGGCCAAAGTACTAAAGAGGCTACACTTTGGTGTTTGAACAAGACATCATTGTAATCAATGACTTCACAAATCTTTATCCAATCATGGGCAAGTGACAGACACTGAACTCTTCATGAGTATTTAAGCTAAAGAACATCATTAATTATTCACTTTTGCTGTTGGTGTTTTCATCTTAAAGTCAGATTTATTGGGATATAATTTTTATGCAGTTATCCATGCTTTTCAGGTAACAATTCCATAAGTTTCAACCAAAACATATAGTCATGTCATCATCACACAGTTAAGATACAGGCAAAAGTTCCCTATACCCTTTGTAAGTCAAGCTTCTCTCCAGTTCCCAGCCCCAGGAAACCACTGGTCTTTTTTCTAACCCTACACTTTCGCCTTTTCCAGAATGTCGTATAAATGGAATCATGTACAGAATGTATCTTTTTGAGCATGGCTTCTTTCACATAACATAATGCATTTGAGATTCATCCAGTTAGTTGTGTTTGTTCTTTGTTAGTACTGAGTAATATTCCATTGATGCCCAGTTTGCTTATCCACTCTCTTGTTGAAGGACATGTGAGTCTTTTCAAGTTATGGGCAATTAGAAATAAAGCTGTTGGGAGCTCCCTGGTGGTCCAGTGGTTACAACTCTGATCTTTCACTGCTGAGGGCCTGGGTTCAATCCCTGGTCAGGGAATTAAGTTCTTTCAAGCAGCCAAACTAAATAAATAAAATAAATAACACTGTTGCAAATATTAGCCTACAGGTTTTTGTGTGAACAGAGGTTATGTCTCTGGGTAAGTATCTAGGAGCAAAACTGCTGTCTTGCATGGTAAGTATATATTTAACTTTGTAAAAAAAAACAAAAACAAAAAGAAAAAAAAACCCAGGTTTTCCAAAGTGGCTGTACCATTTTACATTCCCACTAGCAGTGCAAGAGAGTTCAAGTTGTTCTGTATCTTTGCCAGGACTTGGTAATATCTATTTTTATTTGCCTTTAAATAACTTTTTTGGGGCCATGATACACAGCTTGTGGTTAGTTCCCCAACCAGGAATTGAACCCTTGCCTTCAGCAGTGAAAGCACAGAGTCTTAACCAGTGGACTACCAGGGAATTTCCAAAATACTTTGAGACTCATACAGAAGTTACAAAAATATTGGAGAGCTCCCATGTATGCACCTCTTATCTTACATAACCATCATAAAAATATTAAAAGCCAGAACTTGGCATTGGTACAATACTGTTAACCAAAATACAGACCCTGTTAAGATTTCATTTGTTTTGACATGTTCAATTCCTACCCCTTTCTTTTGTGTGCAGTTCTATAGTATTTCATCACATGTATAGATTCATATAAGCACTACTATAATCAGAATATATATCTGTTCCATTAAGCACATCCTATTTTGAAAACACATTTTTGGTTCTGTAAACATCATCTGCTGGAAGGGACTTCAGTAAATGAGGACTTTCTTCTGCCCTTTTTCCTTGACCAAATTAGAACTCTGTTATCCAAAATTTAAAAGAAAAAAGAAACAGACTCACAGATATAGAGAACAAACTAGTGGTTACCAGTGGGAAGAGCGAAGAGGGGGAAGGCGCAAGATATGTAGGGGATTAAGAGGTACAAACAAAGTCTAAGGTATCAAGCTACAAGGATATACTGCACAACAAAGGGAATATAGCCACTGATTTTATAATAACTGTAAATGGAGTATAACCTTTACAAATTGTGAATCACTATGTTGTACACGTGTGTACATCAACCACACTTCAATTTGAAAAATGAAAAAAAAAAAAGTCAATCATCTATTCTCAGGCTTCACTGTGCAAACCCCACCGCTGACTTTTCTGTTCACTTTCCAGGCTGGGTGTCTGCTCTGTTCATTCTTTCCTTATTATGCCAAGCCCAGTGGAGGCAATATGGACATAGGTTGAAGAGGAAACCAACAGATCTCATGTTGAAAAGAACTTAAGAGTGGAGAGATACTTACAAACACACACAGTTACAAACTGGGGCAAGTACTATCCATGAATGAGAAGTAAAACAGGATCTGGTCTGGACTGGGAGGTCTTTGCACTCTACGCTCATCCTGAAACTCAGTATTTATGAGGCCTTCCCACAAAAACACAGCATCTAAGTATCAGGGCCATTAAACAGTGAGTACATAACCAACAAATTCTTAAAGTGGAAGAATATAAGGAAGTCCTCCAGCACTGGGAAACTGTACCAAGGACCATTCACCTTCTTAGGTCAAAGCCTACCCATGTTGTTACTTGAGGGATAGCTGCAGCCTCCCAAATTGCTTTCCAACCCTCTGCCGCAGTGAGCCAAATCCACCACTAGAGATCCTTTCGTTACAGAGGTGTCCCCCTGCTCTAGGCTAGTCACGATGGAATCCCATTGGGCAGGGGGTGAGTCCACTTCTGGCTGATGGCTACTCTGACCCTCTTCTCCTGTCTCGGGGGCCATACTTACACGCCTTTTGGGACCAAGTCGCCCCCTCTCCCCTTGTGTCCTCACTACAGCTGGCCCATGTTTCTACTGGAAGTCATCTCTCACTATTTGCTCTCACATTTCCCTCCCGTTCTCCACCAACAGCACAAAGGGTCTGATTCATCTCTGTATCTCCTGGCATCTGCACACAGCTGCTGTGTACACAGGAGGTGGTCAATAAATGTTTTCTGAATATTCAAGGCACGTCTATCAGATTATAATGTGTGAAGTGTGGCTTTGAGGGAATGAATGGGTCTGAATGTGAAAGACACCATTGGAGGCATCGGACAGTTGACCCATTTCAAGAATCGTACAACAGGGTAGCTCAATGTAGCAGAAGCATGCTTGGACAGCTGACAGAGGGCAGGACGGGACGAGGGAGACGTGTGAGGGAGGAAGACATAAGACACACCTGTACCCGATGAAGCTCAGGACCAGCCCAGCTGTGACACCTGCAGGAAAATGGCAGCTAGACTGTGGTGGAGAGGAGGAAGGCAGAGGGCAGGCTCTGTCCCCACGGCTTCATTTCTTTTTTAAAAAACATTTTATTTGTTTGGCTGCATCGGGTCTTATCTGCGGCACATGGGACCTTTACTGCAGCACACGGGCTCTCTAGTTGTGGTGTGGGGGCCTAAACTGTCCCATGGCACGTGGGATCTTAGCTCCCCGACCAGGGATCGGACCCGTGTCTTCTGCATCAGAAGGCAGATTCTTAACCACTGGACCACCAGAGAAGTCCCTCCAGGACTTTGTTTCTGAGGGCATTTGCCGTGGGCTGGGCTAGGGGAGGCCAGGAGTCCAAAAAGGAGCAAGTGCGTGCAACAGCTGCTGTGGGAGTCAGCCCGGAAATCAGTCAGAAATGAGAGTGAAAGAAAAAAAGTCCCCAAAAGCAGCTAGTTTGTAGTACGTGCTTTTCTGCCTCTTTCTAATCTTTTCCTTAAAGTCACACATGGCTTCCGAAACACCCTGGGGCCCTCTGTGAAAGAGGCAACAAAGTGTGTTTGAAGGCCTGGGAGGGCTGGCTACAAGCCTGAAATGCCTCCTGGGCCCAGGCCTGCTAAAGAGCTGATGAAAAAAACACAATAAGGCACAGCTCTTGGCTAGTGGAGCCTCTTGCTCAGAGAAATAGTTTACATTTAGTGATTAGCAAATGCAGGAACTGCCAAATCAAAACACTCATTGTTTTGCAATCTTAAAACAATTGTTTTGTTCTTATTTTAGAGGATCAGAAAAATAGTCCAGCCCATGTTTTCAAAATTGCTAGCTGCTGCAATGAATGACCACGTGGCTTTTAACTAAGACTTTCACGGAATCAGCACGCTAACCTCTGCCACCACATGGATGTGACTGTAAACCCCTACAGAGGGCAGTGCGCTACGGGCAACCTCACTTTTGCCTCCTGAAACACCTGGCAAGTCTTAGGGATGACCTGCATGGAGAACCACTGGTGATGACCTGAAACGTATTCAGAAACTAACATAGGGACAACCCTTCCTATCAGTTTCACTTACACTTTTTCTGTTATGCTCATATGTGTGATAAGTGCTACCATTATAATGCTAGTTGCTAAAAACTTTGAGTACCCCAGATCCAGGGTGCTTAGTACCAGGAGTTCGTGGTACCTCAAGTTGGAGTCACAAAAAAATTGCTTCCACCCTCTCTGTTTTAACTAAGGTTTCAATCCAATTCCTGCTAACACAGTACACCATAGGGTAGAGCAGAAACTGGCAATCACTAGGTGGTTTTCAGAGGCTACTGGGGAAAAGAGCAAAGCGAGTAAAACTGCCCTGACCAGCTGCAGTTCACAATTGTCGCCAGACACTGCAGTGACCCTCTGGCCCCAGAGTACTGTCAGCTGAAAACAATGCACAGCCTAAAAGTGGAGAGTTATGTTTGTTCGCAGACCTTACTAAGGACGATAGCCAGGGACTGCTGTCTTGCAGATAGCTTTGAAAAACTCTTTCCAAGAGATAAGGGAGGAGCCAGGAGATACAGGAATTTTTCCTACAGGGGAAAAAAAATAGGTAAACATCAAAAGATTGCTCTTAATCAAAAAAATCCAGACATCTCAGGCTAATTTATGTATGCGGAAGATGCAAGAGTCTGGGTTCCTTTGATAAGCATCTTAGCTATCCAGTTTGGGGCCAGTTTTGGGTTTTTCTCCATCCTGAGCTCCCCTCACGGTGCACCGTCCAGGTGGCTGAAGTGGCTGATGGCTTGATGGTGAGCAGCCTGTTTTTCTCCATCCTGAGCTCCCCTCATGGTGCAAGGTCTGGGTGGCTGCTGCAGTGGCTGATGGCTTTATGGCCACAACAGTCCTTACTAAATCCTTTACTAAAACAACAGGCAGCATTTTTTTGGGTTTTTTTTTTTTTTTTTGGTCCACAGTACCCACCAGTCAGTACACATTTTCCCCAAGGAAACATCAGGTACACATTTTCCCCAAGTGCTTGAGCCTCTAAATTCTGCTTCTTCTCCTCCCCCACCTCCATCCCAAATCAAAACTTGTTTCCAATCAGTTCAGTCAGGAAATAGACAGTCAACCCTGTGAAACATACAAAGGATTCTCCCACTCCAGAGGTTGAACCAACCATATTCGGGATGTTAAAATATCTTCCAAGTCCTTATTCACCCAAAAGCTATTATAATAATCAATTTAAAGATGAGGACAGCACTAAAAATACATTAAACATATATCATCAATTAATGAGATCAGTATTAAGCTTTATATTAAGCTCAAAATCATGCCACTTAACTACAAACTGTTTTTACTGTATTTACATACTTTTTTTTTTTTAACTATAGGCTATTTTGCACAAATATTCCTAACTGCTCTTTCACATCAGAAACTGGAACTGGGTTACTCTTCAGCAAAAGAATACTGACAGGGAGAAGCAGGAACTACCTACAAAATGACCGAGAGGGAATGTTACTCCCCTTGCAGTTTCAAACCCTTTATGGACAACTATGAATCAAAGCTAGGCTGAAGTTCAATTTCAACTATAATCCTACCCAAGGAAAGGAAGTGCATTGTTAAATGCAAAAGACCCAAACAAGCCATCAAATGCTGTCTGTGAGCACCAAACAAAAAGACATTTCATATAATCAATCTACAAATGCTAAAAATGCAATGCTATGCAGTTATGACTCCACCTACATGCCATTGTGTTCTATCCTAGGTATTTCTACAGGATGTGGTCTAAGCAGAATGCCCATTTCTCCGAGCTAATATGAGGACAAGGAGAAGGGAAACCAACATTTTGGCAACTGTCTACCTACCATGGGTATCAAACTTTGATATATAATAATCAGTGTCCTTTAATGTCCCTTTCTAAACCCTCACTTTTAAAAGCTGGCCCCTAGAATAAGAACTGCAATTCTCAGACTCTTGGCAGCTAGGTATAGCTGTGTGGCTATGTCCTAGCCCAGATGTTCTCAAAGTAGGGTACTTCCTCAGAGGCCTATGTTATAGGTAATGCATGAGGCCAAAATTATGTTTATAATAATATTAAGATGGTATTTGCCTTTTCAATGCTCTTTCTCTGTGAGTATATTCAGGGGAGTTTTTCAGAAGTTACATGACACGTGATACCACAACAAATTGAATGCAGAAGCTGACTTGAGAATCCAGGTACTTTCTATTAAGCCAGACATTAAAAGAGATTTATAAAAATGTATAGCAATGGTAGTTGTCTCACTAACAGTTGAAAAATAGCTATTCTACCCCCAAAAAAGTAATTGATGCTACTAACCTATAAGAATTTATTGTGTCTAAATAAATTTAAAAATTTTTTCACTTTCAATTTTTAACAGAAAATATTTACATTAGATTCCTATTGCTGCTATAACAAATGACTATAAATGGGTAGCTTAAAATGACATAAATTATAGTTCTGGATGTCAGAAGTCTACAAACGGGCCTTCCAGGGCTAAAATGGAGGTGTTGGCAGGGCTGAGCTCCTCCTGAACCCAGAGGAGAATGTGTCCCTTGCCTCTTCCAGTTTCTGGAGGCCACCTGCACACTGCCTTCCCCTTATAAGGACTCTCGACTACACCGAGCTCTCCTGATTAATCCAGGATAATCTCTGCACTGCGAGATCCTTAATGTAATCACATTGGCAGTCTGTTTTGCCAGGTAAAGTAACATATGCATCAGTTCTGGGGATTAGGAAGTAGACATCTTTGGGGGGCTATTTCTCTGCCTGCTGCAAATGCTAGCTATAACTCATACAAGCAAAGCCTTTTGGGGCCTTCAAGAGTATAAAGGGGCCTTAAATATCAATAACCTCAGATATGCAGATGACACCACCCTTATGGCAGAAAGTGAAGAAGAACTAAAGAGCCTCTTAATGAAAGTTAAAGAGGAGAGTGAAAAAGTTGGCTTAAAACTCAACATTCAGAAAACTAAGATCATGGCATCCAGTCCCATCACTTCATGGCAGATAGATGGTGAAACAGTGGCTGACTTTATTTTTCTGGGCTCCAAAATCACTGCAGATGGTGACTGTAGCAATGAAATTAAAAGACACTTACTCCTTGGAAGAAAAGTTATGACCAACCTAGACAGCATATTAAAAAGCAGAGACGTTACTTTGCCAACAAAGGTCCGTCTAGTCAAGGTTATGGTTTTTCCAGTGGTCATGTACGGATATGAGAGTTGGACTATAAAGAAAGCTGAGCACCGAAGAGCTGATGCTTTTGAGTTGTGGTGTTGGAGAAGACTCTTGAGAATCCCTTGGACTGCAAGGAGATCCAATCAGTCCATCCTAAAGGAGATCAGTCCTGGGTGTTCATTGGAAGGACTGATGTTGAAGCTGAAACTCCAATACTTTGGCCACCTGATGCAAAGAGCTGACTCATTGGGAAAGATCCTGATGCTGGGAAAGACTGAGGGCAGGAGGAGAAGGGGACAACAGAGGATGAGGTGGTTGGATGGCATCATCGACTCGATGGACATGGGTTTGGGTGGACTCCGGGAGTTGGTGATGGACAGAGAGGCCTGGCGTGCTGCAGTTCATGGGGTCGCAAAGAGTCGGACACAACTGAGCGGCTGAACTGTAAACCAAAACATTTGAGAACAATTGCTCCAGCATATGAATAGATGAGGTGGGAAAATGAAAACAGAAAAGCTAAGTGATTAACCAAAGTCATACAGACTTCAAGCAGACATTCAACTTGAAGCCAGGTCATCTGGCTACTGAGGAACCTAACGTGGCTCCCTCTAAATCATGCTTCCCACCCCAAACACCTGGCCTCAGACAAAGGCAGACAGAAATTATTTTGTCGGCATGTTTGAAGGCATCAGACAAAGGGTGCAATAACAAGTATTCAGATGCGAATCTGGTGAAAGCAAGGAGGGCAGGTTGGAGAAGAAAGTGTTTAAAACAATTCTACTTTTCAGAACCTTCTTTAGAAATATACAAATTTATGATGTCATGTGAGAAAGAAGGAAAATGTTACAAATGGCCAAGTATTCCAGGATTGAGTCAGAGAGCAGTGAGGAACTGTTCTTGGTCTAGAAAGCACGATCAGGACCACAGTCTGGGAGATGTACAGCGAGTGTGAAGCAAAGCACAGCTCTGGGTCATACAATGGGGCCTGGTGAGCAAACTCAGGTTTATGGTCACTCATCCTGACAATGCCTGTCAAGCCCTAGTTTTGATGCCCTCACTAAAACGACACCTGAAAGACCACGTTCTGGAGCTCTCTCTCTGCACCATTTTGATACAACTGGAGTCACAGTTTTACGGAAGGAAAGAAACTGCATTCAGGTGAACTGTATTAAAATCACGCTAATGATGCAAATCACAGTCTTCCTAAAAGAGGAGAACTGGGTGGCTCAAAGGGCCAGTTGCTGATCTATCAAATGAACTGGCCAGTCCAGGCCAACAGAACTGGAGGAAGTGGTAACCAGACCCTTTTCAGATCCAAGCAGTTTGTGCTTGTGAATGATGGCTCCCCAGCCCAAAGCCTGGGCAGGACCTCCTCGGGGACCCACTGGCCATTCCTGGTAAACTTCTCCACTTCTTCTTCATCTCTTTCCTAGCTCTCCAGGCAAAGTTCCTGGAGTGTTCAGCCAACCAAACCAAAATGGCAGTAGGACGTGAACTGACAGCCAACAATAACCAAGCAAATAAGAACACATACTAAGTAACCACTCACTAGAATTTGCTATCCAAGGGAGGAAAAGACATTTATAAATAAAAGATATTTATATTTTCCAAGTGAAGGTATGGGTCCAATAAGAGGTAGCCCCTCGGAGAATCTCTCATCACAGAGCTCAGCATTCCCTGGGGATGCTTTCTGTGCCTACCTTCTCTATGATAACACTAGCATTAAAAATCCAATTTATAACCTGCAAAGCACAAAGATTCTGCAGAGTAGAAACCTGTCTAACATGTCACTGTCGACACAAAATCCTAATGCACACACTCCCATCAAATCTGTGTAGTCTCTGAAAAGGTATGATTGCCTACAGATGATGTTTCTGTTGCAGAATGAATTAAAAAACTATTAAATCAGCACTCTCAGTTGACATCTATTTTGAAATAATATTTTTTCCCCCTATGTGCCGAAGCACAAGGCAACTTAACATTTTAGAGACCAAAATCTTCAAGCTACTTTCTATGTCCATTAAGAGGATGCAGAATATAAGTCTACAGAAGTCTACAGAGATGACGCCTCTAATTCACAGCAGTAAGTATCTATTTCCTGTACTCCACATGTGGAAGAAGGGCATCTTCAGTCAGAGATCCACATATCTAGGATTCTGGGTAAAAAGAAAAGTGATACTTTAGCAGAAAATAGACTCTGTTCTTGGGAGTTATTCTAAAAGTAGTGATTCCACCTTCCAAGGGAGTAAATATTCAATAGAGGAACTAGAAAAGAACCCAAGTAAACATGTAAAGATACAATATGTGAGAACACAAATCAATAAAAACTTCAATCAAAAAGAATGAAGATGAGCAATGAAACTACAACACAATTGAAAGTTAGACTGCTAGACTATTTTCAAAAGACAAAACCAAAAAAAAAAAAGAAACAAGACTGAAAAATTTCTCTACATTAAAGTCATAAACTCTGCTCTCCAAAGGACACTTAAAAAAAAACACAACAACTACTCAATCTCGCCATTCATTAGAAAGTGTAAATTGAGACCACAATGATATACTATTTTATACTCATTAGAATGGCAACAAAATACCAAATGTTAGAAGGAAATGGAGCAACAGATAAACTATGATCGATATTTGGAGTAGAATTTTATTTAACAATAAAAATTCATTTACTACTATTACATGCAACAAGTGAATCTTAAAAGTAAAACTGAGTGAAAAAAATGAAAGCTGCAGAATATCACATGTAATATACTATTCTTATCAAGATTAAAAACTAGGCAATTTTTGTTTGGATATATATATGGACATAGTAACATTATACGCCAGAATGGAAGTCAACTACCACTATAAAGAACACTGTCTAGTTCAACTGACTTTTACTTTTGGTAGACAGACTTTCTCTGAAAAGAAGTGAAGAAGTTTCCACATTTAGTTCTAGGGCAAATTCTTAATCTCATGTCTGAGAAGCACTGGCCTAGACTCTTCAGCTCCAGAGAAGGAGCAGATCTGGTAAACGTAATCTTCCTGGATGAGGAGTTGCAACCCAGGGCAATTCTGATTAGAGGAAATGACTGCCCCAGGCCTCCCTGAAGCTTTCTGATCTGGCAAGGCCCTTTTCTGTCACTTGCAGTGACTCAGAGAGACAGTGTTTCCGGTGCCCTTTGTTTCATGTATTTCTCCAACCCTGACCCATGTTGCCTTCCGCCTCCAATGGGTAAAGTGGCCTCTTCAAACCTTTCTCCTTCCTCCCGCAAACCACCCTGGCCTTTCCTTGACTGATTTTGATCTGGGGCTGAAGACCAGAAAGATCCCTCTATCCATCAGAGCCTCACAGACCATTGCAGAACTAAGCAGGAGAGATTCTGAGGAACTTCAGATCTATGAGATGTTTGAGAACATATGTTGAAAACACTCAGCTTGACTTACGTGTCCTTTCGTACGCTCTCTCCCATCTCCTACTTCACTGTTCTTGAAATTCAGAAATGACACCACTCCTTTTGTCCCTGCAGCTTTGCCTGGAATAATAAAGGCAGGGAATTGGAAACGAGGCAATCAGAAGGAACAAAAAGGTCCAAGGGGGAAAAAAAAAAACACTCTTGTATAATCATTCTTGACATTTAAAAGGAAGAAAGGCCGCCTGAATTAAGGAAAGTCTTTACCTTGGTCCAAGGCAATTTTCATATTTAACTAAACTATTAATAGTAATTCTATGTTTGTAGAAGAAACCATTATTATTTACAAAAAGTTTTCATATGCATTTTCTCATTGAAGTTGTAAGATACTGAGGCTAGGCAAATATTATTGTAAAATGCAGTGGCCGAATATCCCAAGGTTAAGGAACTTTCCAGTGACCCTTCAGCCAGCAAGCATCAGAGTCGGAATTAGAACGCTCTATGACTCCTTAAAGATGGGCACAATAAAGGACAGAAATGATATGGCCCTAACAGAAGGAGAAGATATTCAGAAGAGGTGGCAAGAATACACAGAAGAACTGTACAAAAGAGGCTTCACGACCCAGATAATCACGATTGTGTGATCACTCACCTAGAGCCACACATCCTGGAATGCAAAGTCAAGTGGGTCTTAGAAAGCAATAACTAAGAACAAAGCTAGTGGAGGTGATGGAATTCCTACTGAGCTATTTCAAATCCTCAAAGATGATGCTGTGAGAGTGCTGCACTCAATATGCCAGCAAATTTGGAAAACTCAGCAGTGGCCACAGGACTGGAAAAGGTCAGTTTTCATTCCAATCCCAAAGAAAAGCAATGCGAAAGAATGCTCAAACTACCACACAGTTGCACTCATCTCACACGCTAGCAAAGTAATGCTCAAAATTCTCCAAGCCAGGCTTCAGCAATATGTGAACCATGAACTTCCAGATGTTCAACCTGGATTTAGAAAAGGCAGAGCAACCAGAGATCAAATTGCCAACATATGCTGGATCATCGAAAAAGCAAGAGAGTTCCAGAAAAATATCTACTTCTGCTTTATTGTCTACACCAAAGCCTTTGACTGTGTGGATCACAATAAACTGTGGAAAATTCTTCAAAGAGATGGGAATACCAGTCCACTTGACCTGCCTCCTGAGAAATCTGTATGCAGGTCAGGAAGCAACAGTTAGAACTGGACATGGAACAACAGACTGGTTCCAAATCAGGAAAGGAGTATGTCAAGGCTGTATATTGTCATCCTGCTTATTTAACTTATATGCAGAGTACATCATGAGAAACGCTGGGTTGGATGAAACACAAGCTGGAATCAAGATTGCCGGGAGAAATATCAATAACCTCAGATATGCAGATGACACCACCCTTATGGCAGAAAGCAAAGAAGAACTAAAGAGCCTCTTGATGAAAGTGAAAGAGGAGAGTGAAAAAGTTGGCTTAAAACTCAGCATTCAGAAAACTAAGATCATGGCAGCTGGTCCCATCACTTCATGGCAAATAGATGGGGAAACAGTGGAAACAGTGACAGACTTTATTTTGGGGGGCTCCAAAATCACTGCACATAGTGATTGCAGCCAGGAAATTAAAAGACGCTTGCTCCTTGGAAGAAAAGTTATGACCAACCTAGACAGCATATTAAAAAGCAGAGACATTACCTTGGCAACAAAGGTCCAGCTAGGCAAAGCTATGGTTTTTCCAGTAGTCATGTATGGATGTGAGAGTTGGACTATAAAGAAAGCTGAGCACCAAAGAATTGATACTTTTGAACTGTGGTGTTGGAGAAGACTCCTGAGAGTCCCTTGGACTCCAAGGAGATCCAACCAGTCTATCCTAAAGGAGATCAGTCCTGAATATTCATTGAAAGGACTGATGCTGAAGCTGAAACTCCAATACTTTGGCCACCTGATGCAAAGAGCTGACTCACTGGAAAAGATCCTAATGTTTGGAAAGATTGAAGGCAGGAGAAGGGGACAACAAAGGATGACATGTTTCGATGGCATCACTGACTCAATGGACATGAGTTTGAGTAAACTCCAGGAGGTGGTGATGGACAGGCAGGCCTGGCATGCTGCAGTCCACGAGGCAGCAAAGAGTCAGACACAACTGAGCGAGTGAACCGAACTGAATGACTCCTCATTCCAATCTCTTCCAGGGCACCAAATGATACAACTGTTTCAATCTGAAAAGCAGCACTATTATTTCTTCTTGTACTACATATACTTTCTTGGCCAATAGATATAGAAATGCCTTTGCCTGCTGAGTGACACTCTGGAGAAGGAAATGGCAACCGACTCCAGTATTCTTGCCTGGAGAATCCCATGGACGGAGGAGCCTGGTGGGCTGCAGTCCATGGAGTCGCTGAGAGTTGGACACGACTCAGTGGCTTCACTTTCACTTTTCACTTTCATGCATTGGAGAAGGAAATGGCAACCCACTCCAGTGTTCTTGCCTGGAGAATCCCAGGGACGGGGGAGCCTGGTGGGCTGCCATCTACGGGGTCACACAGAGTCAGACACAACTGAAGCAACTTAGCAGCAGCAGGAGCAGCTGAGTGACACAGATACTGCCATGGAATTAAATGTTTATTCACCAGAGACAACCCAAAGGGTGGAAAATTCACAACAAGATAGTTAAGAAACATATGTATCTTTTCCACATACCTTCTTTTTCTCTTTAAGTCATAGAATTGCTAGGCTTTGTTTCTCTTTCTCTCTCTCTTTTTGGAAATAATTTCATGTATAGAGAAAAGTTGTAGAATAATAATATCAAGAATGCCATGTACTCTTTACCCAAATATCCACCTACTATTAACATTTAACACATAGAATCATTCAATCTCTGTCTCTCTACAGATACCTACATCCACTCAACATTTTTTTGTTTCTGTACCACTTGGAAAAAAGTTCCATACATCATGGCGCTAAATACTTTGGAATTTATTTCTTAAAAATAGGTATATTCTTATATAACCATAATGTTAGTATCAATCTTAGTAAATTTAATATTAATACAATGCTTTAATTGACAACCATCTTGTTAACCCAATAATGTGTTATACAGCATTTCTTTCTCCTCCAATTCAGGATCCAGTCCAGGGTAAGATATTGCATTTAGCTGTCATTAATCTGAGACATATAGCTCTTTTTTATCTTTTATGATACTGACACTTCAGGAGAATATCTGTGGTTGTTATTCAGTCACTCAGTTGTGTCTGACTCTTTTGTGATCCCCTGGACTGCAGCATGCCAGGCTTCCCTGTCCTTCACAATCTCCCAGAGTTTGCTCAAACTCATGTCCACTGAATCAGTGATGCCATCCAACAGTCTTATCTCTGTCACCCCCTTCGCCTTCTGCCTTTAATCTTTCCCAGCATCAGGGTCTTTTGCAATGAGTTGGCTCTTCTCACATCAGGTAGCCAATATTGGAACTTCAGCTTCAGCCTCAATCCTTCCAACGAATATTCAGGGTTGATTTCCTTTAGGATTGACTGGCTTTATCTCCTTGCTGTACAAGGGACTATATAGTCCTCCCCTTCCCTGACAGCTCAGTTGGTAAAGAATCCACCTGGAGTACAGGAGACTCCCGTTTGATTCCTGGGTCAGGAAGATCCCCTGGAGAAGGGATAGGCTACCCACGCCAGTATTCTTGGGCTTCCCTGGTGGCTCAGCTGGTAAAGAATCTGTCTGCAGTGCAGGAGACCTGGGTTTGATCCCTGTGTTGGGAAGATCCCCTGGAGAAGGGAAAGGCTACCCACTCTAGTATTCTGGCCTGAAGAATTTCATGGACTGTTTAGTCCATAGGGTCGCAAAGAGTCGGACACAACTGAGCAACTTTTAATTTCCTTTTCTTATATTAACAAAACTTTTCCATTTTGACTTGTCTGACATTTCCTCATGATTCAATTCACCTTATGCATTATCAGCCAGAAAACTACAGAGGTGATGTTTTCTTCTCCTGGTGTCATAGCTGAAAGTATGTGAAGTCTATGTGCCCCTCCCTGGCATAAATTTCGATCACCGAGCCAAAGTGCTGTCCAGTTTCTCCCCAGAAAAATTGTGGTTTTTTTTTTCCCTTATAATAAGTAATCTGTGGGGAGATGTTTTCAGACCATGCAAACATTTTGCCTTCATCAAATTTCCCCTTAGATTTAGCATTCATTGGTGATCCCTGCCTGGCCTGAACTTCACCACCATGGCTACAACACGCTAATGCAGCTGATGGCAGCTAAGTCACTGGCAGATCCTCTCAGTTCCATCAGGTTTGGTTTTATACTTGGTTAAGATGGGTCTATGAGTTATGTCCTCAGTCCTAGTGCATGACCCTTAACCCCTAGGCGTGGTCTTTCTGGTGTCTCAAGGGAACGGTTAAGGTGCTCAATGAGGTCTCTCCACCCTGGCTAACCCAGAACTCTCCATTTCTCTCCACACTGCATGACCCCTGCCTGGCCCCTTCTCTTTCCCACTCGGAGAAGCTGCTCTCTGCTAGGTCTCAACCTGTATGGATACACATCTCAGCTTCTGCGTTCCCCTCTCACAGCTCCCTCCTCCCCAGCAGCCTGCCATACAAACTTCAGCCTCTTCAACAGCCCTGAATTCTGGAGACCACCAGGCTATAATACGCTCCCGCTCCTGGTACTCAGACCAAGAAACGCACACAACAGGAAACGTGCTCCCGCAGAAAACTAGGGCAACTGTGCGTCTCACTTCATGCGACTCCTCTCACGGATCAAAGTGCTGGCTGCCTGTGTTCCTGGGACTGACAGCAACTGCCTCGTGTGTCATCCAGGTCTCTAGTTTACCAGAGAAGGGCAGGTCCAGCACCGGTTGCCTCGCAATTTCTCTAGATTCCTTCAGTGCTAAGTGATGTTTGAGAGGCACAGGCTGCTCCTTGGGAAGAGTTAAGAATCAAACGCTTGGAGCATATAACAAATGCTCTTTATTTAAACAGTGCAAAGAAACTCTCTAATAATCTGTTTCTTAGAAATGTATGTGTTTACTTTTATTGCAGCACTGTGGCAAGAGAAACACTCTCTAGCAGTCAGGCAATTCTAAAAAAATGCAATAAAATGACAGGAAAATATCTCTACTGCTTCCAGAAAGCTGATACTCACTTCAGATAGCCAGCTGGCTATCACTCTGACATATATTTCCATAACTCTTCTTCTAAGTGGCACAATAAAACACTATAATCTAGCCAAGGAATCAAAAGTTAGTTGCTGTTCATTTTTCTTCCTGTTTACGTGCATGTACTTAGGGGTGGGGAGAAGACTCCTTTTCAGATAAGTCATTTCCTGGCCTCCTTCCATTTCTATTCCTAACCACTGGTGAGAAAACAATCAGGAAAAAAAATAGTCCAAAGGAAAACTTGCAGCCCTAGATACAAAGCTAATCAAAAGGAAATTGGCAACAAGAATAATATTTGCATCTCACATACTGTGAGCAAAGAGGAGTTTGCCATTCAGGAAAATGGAGAATAGGCCTTTCCCAGTACAAGCCAGCAGAACTGTACTGACAGCATGCGTGCACATACACATGTGCACACACACACACACGTTTGCACACATGTATATACGCACACAGCTTTCCATACAGTGCGCCGGCAGAATGTGGAATGACCTCTTTCTGCTTCTCGAGCATATGTTCTCCATACTGGATGTGCACATTGTGTGTGTGTGAGCTCAGTCGTGTCCGACTCTTTATGACCCCATGGACTGCAGCCCACCAGGCTCCTCTGATCACGGAATTTTCCAGGCAAGAATACAGGAATGGGTTGCCATTTCCTTCTCCAGTGGATCTTTCCAACCAGTGTTTCAGTACTGTGTGTCGCCTCACACAGGGGAGGCATCATCACCTCGCAGACTGTGTGAAGGAGGACATGCTGCCTCAGGTCATAATAAATACCAGCCAGGCTCACAGTGACTAATCCTGGGCTCTTAATACTTCTGGGGAAAACTGAAAAGAACCAAAGGCAAATGAAATCCACAGGATGAAAAGTATGAAACTCAAAGAAAGAGTTTAACCTAGGAATGAGAAAATGAAGACAACTCCACACTTAACTCATTTTAAGCACTACTGAGAGCCTTGGACAGCATTTTTCCATTTCCAGCAAAGACATCATATAGAAAATAATTTTAAACTTAAGTACTAAAATTTAAGCTTCAATATGAAGACTTTCCCCAAAGCCAGAATTTTCAACAAAGGAATCTGTAGTTTGTACACCCGTGACATGCTTGCTATGACACGCTAAACACCAAGTATCCAGGGCTCTCACACTTGAACTCAAGTAGTACTGGTATTTATGATTCAGCCTCAGAGAAGCTGTAATAATAACAGATAATACAACTGTCTATGAGTGCTTTACTCTAGGCTAAAGGTCACACATCTCAGAGCTCAGATGACAGCTCTGTTGGTGATGTGGGCTTCACAGTTTCCCCTGATTCAAAGTCCTCCCTCTTAACTACAGGGGTAAAAGTGAATGCTCCCCAAGTGGTTCAGTGGTAAAGGAGCCAGATGCCAGGGCAAGAGACAGAGGTTCGATCCCTGGGTCAGGAAGGTCCCCTGGAGGAAGAAATGGCAACCCACTCCAGTATTCTTGTCTGAAAAATCCCATGGACAGAGGAGCCTGGCAGGCTACAGCCCATAAGGTCTCAAAGGGTCAGACACAACTAAGCATGCACAACACAATGCAACATGAAACTTACTGTCTGTAAAATGGGATGGTACCTGCTTCACAAGGCTCTTGAAAGGCTGTGTAAGTTAATCATAAAATATTTACCCTGTGCCCACCCCACAGTAAGCACTTAATAACTATTTATGATTGACAAATAATTTTAACTTTTCTGGGTCAACTTCTAATTATTCAATCTTGAATCAGAAACTAAACAGAGACCTTATTTCAATGAGGCAAATACTACTTCAGGGTAAAAAAGAACTGGTCCTGCATTCAACCCTTCCACCCAGCCACATCCATCCATTTCATCAATAGACCTTTATGGAATGCCCACCACATGTAGAACACTGGGGCAGACCTCGTGCAGAATATGAAGACAAAAATGACATGGCCCAAGATATGCTCAAAGAACACCATCATCTTATTATCAACTGAAAACACTGCAGAATACTCACTATGTGCCAGGATCTGTTCTAAGCACCTTAAGTACTGTGTACTGTGTGTGTGTGTGTGTGTGTGTGTGTGTGTGTTTGTGTGTGTGTTATCATTTAGTGGCTACATGTGTCTGACTCTTTTGCGACCCCATGGACTATAGCCCACCAGGGTCCTCTGTCCATGGGATTTTGCTGGGAGTCAGCATGCGGAATCCCGCCCGTGGCAAAGGTCATGAGGAAGGGGGCCTGGCAAAAGGCAAAGGCTGAGATCAGGCCTCAGAGGTACCCCTGGATTTTCCTGAGCATCTACCCTCAGAGTCTGCCTGCTTTATTGTACTGTGCTTTCCACCCTTCTGACATAACAGGGGGCTACCCTGACCACCTTTCTCTGGAAAGAGTTAACTTAGAGCTCCAGTTAACAGTCTCCTGCATATAAAAGGAGTGTCTCAGCTCAAACCCCTCTGATGGCTCTCTAACTTGCCTGACAGTAAGAGACTTTCACAACTTGTGATTGTTTACAGCCCCTCAACCGCAAGAGGAACGCAGCTTAAAACATCTTAAAGATATGGAGCCTTTTCTAAAGAGCTAAGAATTATATTGGTGATGGGTTTTCATTGTTGAGTCAATGACTGCTGCCAGGCCTCCATATTCTTTATCTTTTAGGCACCTGGAGGATATTAATCAATGTAATTGGGATATAGAAAAAGGAATATAGTAGTTTTGATGTTAGCAATAGTAGACTTTTGAGTTAATCAATTTTCTCTTTGTTATAAATCACTGTACTCCTCTTTCCTTGTTATAAATTGTTGTATCCTTGCTATGTAAGAATGTAACCTTAATTAGTGCTTTCTGAGACTAATAGTAAGAACTATTAGTAAGACTTTAGTAAGAACAACAATTTTAAGGCAAATAAGTTTTCTGGTTGATGGACCCTTATCAGAAAAGGGCCATAAAATGCTAATAGGCCTCCTGGCCAGAAGATGATGTAAATCACCTAAGACTTGTGTATATAGCTAGGTATGCAGAGAGAAAGCCTGGTCTCGATAAGAGTCAGGGCTGCTGACACTGCATAATTTTGTATTATCCATTGATCTCTATGTACAACCAAAAGTATACAAAGCTTTCCCGGACAATAAAGGATGCACCAGTCACTGGAAAGACTGGTTCCCCCCGTGAGGTCTTTTCTCCTTCTCTTCTTTTCTGGCTGAATTCCATCTGGAGCGTGGAGGCTCACCATGTCTACTTACTTGCCCTGGCTTCTAAGACCCACGTGAGAGGGAGCCCAAGGCGGGGCACCCTCCGCTATTCAAGCAGGCACCAGTGGCCTACGTTGGTGGTGCAAGTTTCTTGTCTTGAGACTTTATTAGCTTTCCATGTAAACCAAGTTATTCAGCATCTTTTCTCCACTAATTTTCCTACTACACTATTCTTTCCTAATCTCTCTTTTCTAATTAAATAGTCCTTTCTAAGATGCCAACTCCACCCCCCTTTTGAATTCCCTGGATCCACTGAGGCTGGACCCCGGCAGGATTTCCCAGGGCAGAATACTGGAGTAGGTTGCCAGTTCCTTCTCCAGGGGATCTTCCCAACCCAGAGACTGAACCTGCATCCCCTGCTTGGCAGGCGGATTCTTTATCACTGAGCCAGCCACCTGGGAAGCCCGTGTGTGTGAGTATACTCTATTAATCCTCACAACAACTCTTTAAATACTATTTATTATCTTCAATTTATGAATGAGAATCTGAGACACAGAAATAAGTAACTTGCTCTAGCTGACATGGCTTGTAACTGGCAGAGCTCGGATTTAATTCCAGGCTGTCCAATTTCAGAGCCTTGGGCTCTTAACCACTAGCTATACTGCTTCCTCCAAGGCCACTAAGAACTAGAGAGAGGACGGACTACAGGAAGGGCCCAGCAGGAACACAAGTAAAGTGCAGTGCTCATGAGTGAGCTGTGCTAGCTCTACACCTAACAACGAGCATGAGTCCTTTTAACTACGGAATGACACGGGCAGGCACCTGATTCCAACCCAGACTGAAAGCCATGCACAAAGCTCTGGCGTCTGCCACTCAGAGGGACCTGCTTCTCAGTGATTTAACACGTGCTAAAGGGAAAGAGGAGTGCTCAGAACCCTCCAATCTGGCCTTGAACAAGTCACTTGACCTTTCTGTGTGCTTCAGCATCTTCACTGCAAGCAGTAAATGATATAATTTATATAGAGAACTTCATTCTCATACTTAGTACTGAGGACTGTACAAGTAAAATAATAATATTCATTAATTAAATAATTGCAGATTTGCTTCAACACTGTCCTAAGCCATATGGGAAAATCTCAACAGCTAGATATCAGTTTATAAATCAAGAAGAATTCAATCTATGGTACCTGAAATACATTGTGGATTCATTATTAATAAATATGAACTACTGTAACTTAAAAATACTATAAACCCGTCTTTCTAAATGCTAGGGAATAAGAAAAGTCTTCCATGTCAACAGAGGCTGCTGTGTACTAAGGGCAGACTCTGTTCTTAGTCACTTCACAGATGTTACTCAGTCTTCAAAACCACTCAGAGGTTCATCAAACGATCCCAATTATTTATTTATTATTTATTTATTTATTTATTATTGAAAGGTAACTGCTTTACAGACTTTTGTTGTTTCCTGTCAAACCTCAACATGGATCAGCCACAGGTATACATATATCCCCCTCTTTGAACCTTCCTCCCATTGCCCTCCCCATCCCACCCCTCTAGGTTGATACAGAGCCCCTGTTTGAGTTTCCTGAGCCATACAGCAAATTCCTGTTGGCTATCTATTTTGCATATGATAATGTGAGTTTCCATGTTACTCTTTCCGTACATCGCACCCTCTCCTCCCCTCTCCCCATGTCCATAAGTCTATTCTCTATGTCTGTTTTTCCACTGTTTCCCTGCAAATACATTCTTCAGTACAAATCATCCCAATTTTACAGGTGAGGATTCTGAGCCTCTCGCTGGTTAATGATGGGCTCCACAATAAGCAGTGGAGACTGCTGCTAAAAATTGAAGAAGACTTACCAGTGAGGCAACCAGGTTGGCAATTTCAAAATCAGGCAGTCCCTCCACTGAGCATTTCTTTGGCATCCCCCCCCGCACTGGAATTTTAAACATTCCGTGCAAACAAGCTCCCATCCCCAAGATGTGTTCTGTGCTTTAAGGAAGACTTCCAAGTCACTGCAAAGTCAGGATATGTCTCCCATTAAAGTGACAAACTACCACGGATCTCATTCTATCACCCAATTTAGTTATTATGGCCCTTGGGAACAAGAGCAGTGAGAGGATTTACAAATTGCTAGGGCTTCCCTGGTAGCTTAGCTGGTAAAGAATCCTCCTGCAATACAGGAGACCCTGGTTCAATTCCTGGGTTGGGAAGATTCCCTGGAGAGGTGATAGACTACCCACTCCAGTATTCTTGGACTTCCCTGGTGGCTCAGTGGGTAAAGAATCCGCCTGCAATGTGGGAGATCTTCTCTGGGTTGGGAAGATCCCCTGGAGAAGGGAAGGCTACCCACTTCAGTATTCTGGCCTGGAGAATTCCATGGACTGTATAGTCCATGGGGTTACAAAGAGTCAGATATGACTGATTTTCACTTACACTTAACGGCTCTCCAAAAGCGACTAGATTTCCACCCAAGAACAAACTGGGTTCTAGAGCAGGGATACTGTGAAAATGAACATTGACAGCACCGCGCCAAGTATGTGTTTGGGGTAAAGATATAGAAGGAAAAGGTGAGTTGAAATAGCCTTTTCTCATTTTGTCTATAGCAGAGGATCCTTATCACAAATAGTCAAATCAGTGACTCGCAAACTTATTTGTGGTTCTCCATGTGTCAACTCGTCCACAACAACAACAACAACAAAAATGAAGGCCGCAGGGAAATTCACTGTATGCATTCTAAGACGTGAGTCTGCTTCTAAAACTTCCAGTATATGAACTCCATCTTTGACCACAGAGCCCACATTTTGGTCACCACTGTATCCTCAGCACAACACATGGATGGGTAGACCACAGGACTCCAATAAATAAGGGTGATGCTCACACCCAGAAAAATATAAAACTGTCGGGGAGGGAATTCCTTGGCGGTCCAGGGGTTAGGACTCCAAACTTTCACTCCTGAGGGACCAGATTAAATTCAGAGTCAGGGAACAAAGAACCCACAAACCACTCCAAGGCCACACACACACACAAAAAAAAAAATGTAGGGGAGAATCGGTGAGAAGGGCTGCCCAGGAAGGATCACTTAGCCCATTCAAGCAGGCCTCAGTGCCAAAATGCTGCTTGCAACTGAATACTTCTAAGAAATGTGGGATTGGGACTTCCCTGGTGATCCAGTAGTTAAGACTTTACCTTCCAGTGTGGGGTGAGGGTTCAATTCCTGATTTGGGAGCAAAGATCCCATACACCTCATGCCCAAAAAGCCAAAACATAAACAACATTGTAACAGATTTAATAAAGACTTAAAAAATGGTCCACATCAAAAAAAGTTTTTATTAAAAAAAATAAAGAAATAGGGGATTTCAGGAAAGTAGATTTTATGATTTTTTTTTTTGGAAGGAACACACTGGGGGCAAAAAAATGCCTCCCAACTCCTCTTAGACTATTCAAAATATTTACCAATATTTTGAGATACTTACTGACCTAAAATGTGCCTTCTAACCTGCTATTTCAGAAACATGAATCATATACGTTAAAAATTTACAGCTAGAACTGTGCTTGGTCACAGCCGACACAATGAAAAACAAGGCTGGGCCAACTAGATTTTAATAGAGACACAGACTGTAAACAAATAATTACAATACCATATAATTAGAGCTTTTGGCAAAGGGAGCTGAGTGCGGAAGGGTGCAGAGGAAGGCATGACTAAGCCCACTGAGCGTTTCAGTCCCACATATGAGGAAGGATCTTTCTTTTCCCAAAGTCCTTCGCAATTTCCTTGTCCAATTCTCATTTTTCTTTAAAGCAAAAAAGCAGCAGTTTGTTTATATACTAAGTACTTTAAACAGTCACCATGCTCTTCAAACACCATCACATCCCCAGGAAAGACTGCACATTAATATATGCTAGTTAAATAATAAGTTTCTCAATTAATGATCAGCCATACCATAATACTGGTTGCAAATATAATACAGGTTGCTAAAATATACACACATTTTGAGTCTTTATAAAAGCTATATCAGAATTTTCTGGCCCTAATGTTTCCTCCCAAATTACTAGCTTTCCTATACCCAATTAAAACTGTATGTAATTTTCTGTCCAAAAATCTAAAGATACAAGCCAAATGAATTCTTTATCTAAAATCATCACCTCATCATTAGCAGTTCATTTTATTGAATTATTGACATGCTACCCATCTGCAAGAAAGATTTGGGACGACATTCAGTAAAAGATACATATGTACTTGGAAGTCACAAATATAAAATAATGAAGTGAAAAAAGAAGTTGGTTTTCCAATTACAAGATAATGTTGCTGGTGTTCTTGAACAGTAAAATTTCTACAGTCCTAACAGCCAGAGCAAAAGGGGAAATGTGGCAGGCCACAAAATTCTGATCACAGGAAGGTTAGAAAAGGGCCTTTCCCCTTAGGTGCTGAGAAACAGAATCTTTTTTTTAAAACAACGGCTTATCTAATTCATGAAGAAGCAGTGTTACATGGTTCCTTATATTTTTACTATGAGTCTCATATTAAAGTGTACTTCAGAGAAGGTGCTCAGGGAGGCACTGATAATATCAAAATAAATACCTTTTCTTTCTATCAAGTTTAAAAGTACTAAATGTGGGTGTTCATGCTAAGTCACTTCAGTCATGTCTGACTCTTTGCAACCCCGTGGACTATAGCCTGCCAGGCTCCCCTGTCCATGGAATTCTCCAGGCATGAGTACTGGAGTGGGTTGCCATGCCCTCTTCCAGGGGATCTTCCCTACTCAGGGATCAAACCCATGTCTCTTACGTCCCCTGCATTGGAAGGCAGGTTCTTTACCACTAGCGCCACCAAAGTACTAAATAAGATGACTGAAAACACCTTGTGCAGGAAGGTGTCACAGAGAAGTTGGTCCCCGAAACAAGACCTTCTAGGAAAGACCAATATCCAAAATGCTTTCCAATGTAGCAGCACTAAAAAAAAAAAAAAGAAACAGGCTATGAAGATAAAGTGAAATGAATACTTTCTCCCATACAAGAAAGCATTTGGCATCATGTACCAAGGGCCTTAAAAAAGCTCATATCATTTGATGCAGTTCCAGTTTGAACCTATCTTAAGAAAATAATTAGAAATGAGTATAAACTTTTATACATCAATGTTTATCCCTGTTTTCACTACTAAAATTCAAACATTTCTAATTGATCAACAGGAAAATGGCTTAAGAAATTGTGAAATAGCCACAAAACAGAATACTATGCAGACTTTAAAAATTATAATCATGCAGAAATGCCTAAGATATTATATTAAATGAGGAAAACAGGATACAAATATATCCTTATAAGATAACATACAAATATGTATACACAGAAAAGGAATAGGCAAAATATACCATGTAAATTGACAAAATAATGTTTTTGTGCCTTCCTTCTTTGCTTATCATAGCAATTAGAACAGTTTCCAGCTCATGGTAGGCATGCAGACATAGCTGAATGAACCATTTTCATCATTAAAGATAACACATACCATTTTTTAAAGTGTCCACTCTTTTTATTTGTGCCCTGGCTATTCATAAGAAATAATGTCAAACATTTGTTAGGAAGAGGTGCCTGGGGACTTCCCTAGTGGTCCAGTGGTTAAGATTCCACGTTTCCACTGAAGAGGGCACGAGTTCTATTCCTCATTGGGGAACTAAGATCCCACATGTGTACATTGTGGCTAAAAAAAAAAAAAAAAAAAAGGAGGTTCCGGTTTGGAACACCGCAGTGAAAACATCACTTATGGGGAGGGGGAGGTTTTGTCCCATCTGTTACTTGGCGGGAATGATATTCATGCTCCTTTCCATCCCTTTACCAACATGAGTGTGACTCAAGAGTTAGGTTTCTGGGAATTTAGTGTCCTTGTTATCTTTAATCTATACCCTGATGTTCTGCAGAAACCGACTTTCTAAAGTTCATTCCAGCTACAGAATTAAATGAGTCTATTACACTTGGAGTATTCTCAGGAGCCAGAAAACAGAATCATTTATCTTGTTTTTCCACATTTGTGACAGGAACCAAATCAATGTAGAATTATTAAAGAAAGGAAGAGGCTTTTAGATGTTTATTTTCTTATCTAAAATCACCTTGTGGGTAATGTGTTCCACTTGGTTTTACTAGAGGTGCCAGTAACAAAGTTTTAATTAAAGGTTTATTTTTCAGGAATACTTTTCTTTTAATTCATTTCCCAGAGGGGTCTCATTTGACGAAAACAGGACAAACTGTTTGCTCTTGCTGAACTCAGAAGAGTTGAACATTTTAATCCCCTGGGTCAAAACCCATTGTTGGCCCACTTCCTGTTACCTGTACCACAGGAGGACTTTACTGAGCTTTGAACCGTGAAGGTGGGGATTGCAGGGCAGGAGGAAAGGAGCCTGCGGTTCCATGATGAGCCTCAGAGGGGCCTGAGCCCCAGTGAACCTCCCAGAGGTCTGGTTTGGCTTGAGCTGACTCACTAAGGCTCTCGCTCATGTCAAAAAAGAAAAAGAAAAAATGTACTGCCCAGAGTTATCACTACTTGCACTTCTACAGATTTTCCACATGTTACTGGCCGCATTTTCACAAGATGAGCACTCTCCTAAAGGGTCTAAAGAGTTTTTTGTAATCAGAGCCAATTCCCAAGTGGCACAGTGGTAAAGAAAATCCACCTGCCAATGCAGGAGACTCTTACAAGAGATGTGGGTTTGATCTTAGGATGGAAAAGATGCCCTGGAGAAGGAAATGGCACCCCACTCCAGGATTCTTGCCTGGAAAATTCCATGGACAGCCCATAAGGTCACAAAGAGTTGGACATCACTGAGTGAGTTGAGTACACATGAACAATCTTTACTGAAAATACCTCTTTTCTACACTATCTTTCTATGTCCCTGGTCTCCCGTGTGGGGCCCTATAATGGAGTTTAAGAAATGAAATTCTTATCTCAGGGTGAGCCCCGCTGACCCCCCAGACTTAGAAAGTTGCTTCCGTGTTCCAGCCCCAACAGAACCACAGCAGCCAGAGTAGGTGGCCGTGGGCCTGCAAGCATCAGCTCCATCTGACTCTCCCTCTCAGACTTTCCAGCAGGAATCACCCCTGGCTCACAAGCCCCTCTGCTCTCCAGAACTCCTCCCTCCTCTCTGCTCTCCCTGGAGGGGAGGGAGAGCAGAGAGGTGTCAGGGCGGCAACCAGGGACCCTTCCTCTATAGACTGTGTTAGCAGCCTTTCTACCCTGTTCTTTTCAAGAGGAAATGGCTTGGAAGAACTATATACCCACTGTCTTATTAATAAAACTTGGAGGGAAGGAGAGCTTCACATAGTAACGTATACTCATGTGTGTGGCTAAGTCGTTCTCTCGTGCAGGATCCTTTGCGCCCCCATGGATTGTAGCCCACTAGGCTCCTCTGTCCATGAGAATTCT
Organism: Oryx dammah; assembly: GCF_014754425.2. Lineage (NCBI taxonomy): Eukaryota > Metazoa > Chordata > Mammalia > Artiodactyla > Bovidae > Oryx > Oryx dammah. The sequence goes on from NW_024070198.1 coordinate 8,470,307, forward strand.
CCAGGCAAGAATACTGGAGTGGGTAGCCTTCTCTTCCCCAGGGGATCTTCCCGACTCAGGGACTGAACTCACATCTCCTGCACTGGCAGGGAGATTCTTTACAACTGAGCCACTTGGGAAACCCAGTATAGACTCACTGAAGGGAAATCAGAAGAGAGGGACAAGGCCCTAACATAAGTACTTCGTGCCAACCTCTGTCATTCGAGATTTCAACAAAAACAGAATGCTAGACTATGAAGATCACTAAGCTAGACAGACACTTCTTATTATCAAGTGAACTTGGACCTCACTTTACAGTGTTGTTCCCAGAAGAGTGAGGACACGCCACGGGTGGAGAAGATTCTTTATTTCCCTGAGTGCCTCATCCGCTCAAAGCTCTCAGCTCTAAACTTTAGCTAGAATGAGGATCCTCCCGACAAAAGGCTACCCTAGATTCACATACAAGAGTATCCATCTTCACCTAAATAGTTGTAAAAATCTTTATGTGAAAAAAAAAAAAAATCTACAGCTAACTAAACTTAGTAAACTCAGGGTTAACCCAAACCCAAAGGATGTCTTTAAGGTAAGACCTCTGAGCCTCAACACACTAACTGTGAGACGTGAGACGTGAGTCACGGCCCAGGGCTGGTGGACATGCTGACCTGTCGCCTTTCAAAAGAGGTTTCTCCCACCTCCTTTTATACTTTTCCCCATGGAGCCTTTTCACAGGAATAGTGTCCCACTGAGTCTATTCTAAGAAATGCTGCTGCAAAGTATTTCCTCAGAGAAAGACCTAAATTCTTAACGGACTGATTCACTCATACAGCTCAGTGCCCTCCCTCTTGGGACTGGAAGCCTACCATGGACTAGGCCTTGGGCTGGGAAGCTTACAGTCCTGGAGACCTGGGAGAGCTCTCACATGGGAGCAAGGGAGTCAAGCCTAGATTTAGTGGGTGTTTCCCAGCCACCCTAGGAGACATGAGTGTGTGACGGATGAGGAGGGAATTTCCTGAGCAGAGTCCCAAACCGGGCAAATACTGTCACTATTAAGGTATTTGACTTAATTTATCTATATTCCTCTCAACAGGAATTATCTATATTCCTCCTGTGCTAACTAATCCAGAATAAGACATGAGGGACTAATAGCGTCTCAGAACCACAAGGAATGTTTGGACTTAAAAATGATTAAATATTGAAATATTTGGATAACAGGTTGACAAAGCACCTTTTAATACATTTGATCATGTTTTTACCTCCTGCATTAAGCTATTTAACCACAAAAATAATTACACATGCTCAAATTAAACCTTTTAAGAACTTAAGCCCCAAGAAAGAATTCCAGGTACTTGGAATTCAACCACTTAAAGATATTCCAAGCGAACATTTTGATTAATGCCTTTCCAGGTTTTTTCCCTTTATATTTACTTATTTCTTTATTGAAAATGTTAATGTCACATATTCTATGACAGCCTATTTTTTATACATTCTGTCCCATGTCAGTATTTTTCTTCAATACCATTGTCAAGGTTACAGAATATTCCATTACACAAACTAATCATAACAGACTCACCCAAGCCACCTATCTGGGTGGCTTCCAGCGTTCAGTTTCAAACAACGCTCACTAAGCATACTCTGAACTAAGCCTCTGAACAAAGCTCTACTCATTTCCTTAGAAATTACTCCTAGAAGTAGGCTCACTGAGTCCAAGGAAGAACACTCTGTTTCTCCTGGGTCACAGAGGACCTTGGAAGGAACAACGGGCCCCGTGAGTCATTTCCGTCTGCATTTCTCTCAACGTCATGTGGCCGCCTTTTCTCAGTCTGTTCCTGTCGCCTCTACTCTTAGTCTAATCATTATCCGGTTTTCAAGATATTCAAATCCCAGGGTCTCCGGGATATCCCTAGGTCAACAGGCTTTCTGGTGTAACTCTTACTCTTTTAAAATAAGAGCTGATATCACCCTCTCTTTTGTGTTCCTAAATCTTTATCCATCTGTCATTTCTTTGATAGCTTTAGCTCAATGACTGATATGAGCACTCACCTAGGATGGTGTCCATGATAAAATATTGAACTTCCTGTCCCCACCCCCATCTCATGATGTAATATTCAACTTGCTTACCATCACCCTGTTTATTTTTGTGAGACCAAGGTGTCAGTGGGGCAGTAGACAGGGGCGCTTCTTTTCCATCAGCGTGTTTCCTGAGTGGAACAGTGGCAGCAGCCCAGGCTTATGGTCTGGGTCCTAACCCTAGTCTACAGTGTCCCATCGGGAAGGGCCATGCTGTAAAGCAGAATCCAAGAAGAGCAACAGCTCCACTGTCAGGGCACAACCGCCGGTCACAAAAATGGCTTCGACCATTTGTTTATTTTCCCGGCATGCAATCTAGCCCAGACTGCATCTGTTAAGTAGCGCAGATTCATCACGTGATAAACACTAGGTCTGTTCTCAAGGAACCACTGGACAAGACGTGGGCAAACCCAAAGAGCTCCAGTGTTTCTCTTGCGGGTGCGTTAGCATTACAGACAGGACAATCCTTCATTGTGTGCAACCGTCCAAGGTCTGGGGGACACTTAGCATCCACATCCTCAGGATGTTCAGTGCTAAGATACTCACCCCTCATCACCACGACAACCATAAATGTCCTTACAAGTTTCTAAACACTAGGGTGGAGCGGGCGGGGTTGGGGGAGGGTGCAGAGGACACCATCACTCATTAAGAATCTCTGTTTCTTTTTGCAGAGATGGAATGAACACTTAGGAAATGACAGAAAACAATTATCATTCTGATATGGAATTATGCAAATTCTAAGCACCATAAAGGGTCGAGGGATCAAAAAAGGTGAAAGGTACAAAACAAGCTGCAGGCATAGGAGGGACAGAGCTGCAACCTCTCTAAGGAGTCCAGTCCAGGGTGAAAGATTGCTGTGACGTGCTTTCTCACCAGCACCGAGGACTGCCCCTCTCCGGTAAGCTGATTACACCAGTTACTGCAAGTAAACCACATCCTACGGGCTTGGCAATGCCACCTTTAAAATGCTGTTATTGTTTCTGCCTTCCGACTCGGGGCAAGTTTGCTCCTTGTGCTCTGGGCTCTCAGGGAAGGCAGGAAATCAGGGAGCCCCGTTGAAGGGGAAGGCCACTACCAGCCTAACCCTACTGGGCTGTTCCAGAGACCTAGACGAGAAGCACAGACCCCTCACTGCAGGACTGGCCCCAATTTGCCTTGCCTGGTTCCTTTCTGCCCACATCAGCTGTGATCAAAGGACGAGTTTGTGCCCAGAGGACAAGTGTGTTAAGCCTCTGGGAACAATGCCCTTGTTGATCTTCTGTGCTCTGGTTGCATAAGGCCATTGACTGATTTCAACCTTGGCTACCATCAATATCTTCACCTTTTACCAGACGGTGTTGGCAGTGATACGTTGTCTGATGTCACCGTTACGCTCAGGTGAGACTGAAAAGGTCAGTGAATGAGGTGTCTTTTATAGATCCTGTTCAATGTTTATTAATGATGTACTGTATAATAGGTATTATACGGCTGTGGTGCTCAGACTTATTTAAAACGCAGATTTCCAGGCCTCAGAAACTCTGCTTCAGTTAAGTTGAGGGGTGCAGGAATCTGTAATTTAATCTATCCCTGGTGTTCCTGATACAGATGATCCATGAGGATACTTTAGGAAACACGGCCACAGAATGGCAGTAAACTAAAGAAAAAAGCAGCTTTTCCTTGATACTTTGCATTCTATCACCTTGAAATGTACTCTTTACTAGCAAAATAAAAACTAAACGATACTGGGTTTTCTCTTGAGAGTACCATGGAAACATATATACTAGTGTTAGGACCAAACGGAAGCCAGGTCAGACACTCAGGGGCAAGCTAGGCCTGAGAAAAGCTGAGGCTCTGGGAACTCCCGCAGGCAGTGTAGCTCGACCAATCAGAAAAATCCCCATAGCCCCCGCCTGCGCCAGACCCGAGCCAATCCAGATAGGGATGCGAGGTTTAAAAGTCCCGCGTGCACGTATGGTTTAACCAATCAGCTATGCTGTTACAGAAACAAAGAACCGTCTGTATAAAAGTATATGTGATTCAGAGCTCAGGGCCTTTGTCAGATTCCACTGTGCTGGATGAAACCTAGGCCCTGGCTCGAGCTAGTAATAAACCCCTTTATGCTTTTGCATTGCTGTGGACGTCTTATTCTCTCAGTTTTGGGGACTCGGACTCTGGGCATAACACTAGCATACATAAAATTTAGTAGGAATTTGCTCTATGATTCAGGGAACTCAAACCAGGGCTCTGTAACAACCTAGAGGGGTGGGATGGGGTAGCAGGCGGGAGAAGAGTTCAAGAGGGAGGGGACACATGTATACCGATGGCTGATTCATGTTGATGTATGGCACAAACCAATACAATATTGTAAAGCAATTATCCTTCCATTAAAAAGAAATATTTTTTTTTAAAAACTGAGAGATCAACTTCATTCTGAGGAGATTAGAGTCCCTGTTGTAATGTACTTATATACAGATATGGCAATCTTGCAACTAAAACTTCTATTTATGTGTATTAAAAATTTTACATTTTATTCTCCACATAAGTGCTTGATCACAAGATGAGTATGTGTTATACAAAGCACACTGATTGTAATTTTATTACCTTATAATTGGATAGTTTTACTAATTTTTCAGTATTTCTTACTCTATCTTCATGAAAGATTATCTTAGGTAACCATCTGATTACTTGCATCAGACTACGTGCAAATTAAGGCATAAAGAGTTCATGCCAATGTCTAAAGATCAAAACAAGAACCTACACTTCTGGAATGCTGTATCTTTTCCTGCTAGACTGGAAACGGCAAAGAGGATTTGCGCCACCTGCCAATTCAGATGGGCCAGCAGACCAGAAACAGCTGCCTACACAGTAACTAAGAGAGCCAGCCCGAGAGAAGGGAGTCATAGCGGATGAGCAGTGTCTGCCTCGAGCACAGGTGAGAAAAGGGGAGACCTCTGTGCACACCTCTTCATTGGCAGAGACCCTGATGCTGGAAAAGACTGAAGGCAGGGGGAAAGGGGGATGACAGCGGATGCGGTGGTGGGATGGCATCACCGACTCAATGGATGTGAGTGTGAGCAAACTCCAGGAGATGGTGAAGGACAGGGAAGCCCGGTGTGCTGTGGCCCATGGGGCCGCAAAGAGTCACACATGACTGAGCAACTGAACAACAACAAGTGTGCACACAGACCAGACAGGCCACCCCTCGGAAGGGTTGGAAGCAGTTAAACTGCCTGTAAATATCACTTCCGTCCTTCACAGAACAAATACCACTAAGTGCATGCCAAATTCTACGCTGGGCACCAGGGATATACCAAGAGTGCTAAGTCTACCAGTGGGATGCAGGATGATGGTACCTAACCTAGGGCTTTACCTGACAAGGTGGTAGGTTAAGGGGTTCCCAGGTGGCTCGGTGGTAAAGAATCCACCCGCCAAGACATGAGATGCAGGAGACACGGGGTCAGTCCCTGGGCTGGGAAGATCCCCTAGAGGAGGAAATGACAACCCACACCCGTATTCTTGCCTGGAAAATGCAATGGACAGAGGAGCCTGGTGGGCTACAGTCCACGGCGTCGCAAAAGAGTCAGATGTGATTTAACAACTAAACAACAACGGCGGCATTTTAAGGGAAGAGCTGAAGAACAATAGAAGTCAACCAAATCTTAAAAGGCTGGGAGGAAAGTGGAAGTGAATGCTACTTCTGGGGAACTGAAACCAAGCCAGTCATGGCTGGATTACTGACGGTGGGGCAGGGGTGGTGTGTAGGCTGGGGTGGACTGGCAATAGCCAGGTCACACAGGACTCTGAGATCGTAATTTCAACTGAAGATTATGGGACATTACAGAAAAGCTGAGTAATGCCTGTTTGTTCCCCGGTTTTGTTTTGGGTTGGGTTTTTTGTGGGGGAGTGGGAATAGCAAATTTGCATTTCAAGAAGACGGGAAAGAGTCCCAGTAAACACAGAGAGGTGTGCTGACTGAGGTGACCCAAGTGACCAGAACAGGTGAGTGGCAAACAGTTGGAGAGAAGTAGGTGGATTTCAAATACTTTTTGAAGATGGACTCAATAGTGACTTGGTTTGGGAAAGAATATAGAGCAGCGGTCCCCAACCTTTTGGGCACCAGGGACCAGTTTTGTGGAAGACAATTTTTCCACAGACTGGGGGTTGGTTTCGGGACGACTCAAGCACGTTACATTTATGGTGCACTTTATTTCTATTACTGTTACACCAGCCTCACCTCAGATCATCAGACATTAGACCCCGAAGGCTAAGGACCCCTGATATAAAGGATGAGAGGAAAGGAGAAGACCAAGATGCAGCTGTGATTAAAGTGCTTCGAACACATTCAACTGGAAAATCTACAAGGCAGCTGGACCAACCACGGCTGGAGATCTTAAGAGAGATTTAAGATTTGAAAATCTGGGGGTCTGTAGGCACAGAAGAAGAAAAGACCAAAAATATCAATCGTGTATCTTCCTTTCCAATCTAGTTAAGTTTTATAAGTTTATGCTACTCCACCTGTAAAGACTTAATGCAACAGAAATGTTATCATCTAAGTGCCTGATTTTCTAAATTACAGCACTTAACTGCAGTTGTTCACATCTCATAACAACTTAATTCAAGCAACAAGAAAACTCCTGTTGTTGAAAATATTTCCTAAAGATTTTGTACTTTTCTGCCTTCTTACGTACGGCACACCAACATAATTTTATCTTTCTCTGGAGAGTAAATACCTTATAAATCCTAACGACATCCTCCTAAGGGGCATTAACTGACATTTCAGAGCTCGGCCTATATGATGATGTCGAGCCCCTCCCAGAATATCTCCCCATTCGGTGAATGGGGACCACCTAGCCCTACTTGCTGTCATCTGTCATACTCCAAGTGCATAGAGCTGGTTTAAGTTGCCGGACTTGGATTCAGGGCTAGGAGATGGGGCCAAGATCCTTGAAACTGTAATAGAGCCATCCACTCTCAGGAGATCTGGGGCGATAAAAAGCCTTGTTGCAAATTCAATCAAGAGAACTCGAGTAGCATCTCCGAAAGCCATGACTAGAAGCAACTGTAGGACTCATGCACCTTTAAAAAAAAAAGAAGACTGACATTTTCTTTTCTGATAAAATACAAATCTCCTAGGAAGAAGGCACTAAAACTGACAGTTATTTCGTTTCAAAGAGAATTTCTGATTTCTCTCCCTGCAAACAGGTTTTACCAGGAAAAGCTCAAGATGCTGGTGCACAGACATGGAAAAAAAGGCTGCATGTCTCACACCTTTGCCTAAAATCACTCTGGTGGAAACTGTTACTTTTTCTTAAAATCCTCCCACAGCCAACCACCACTAACATCGGATTCTCAAGGCACTGCTTTGAAGTTCCAGCAACCAAATTAGACCTTGTGGGGAAGAAAGTTGAAGACAACCACACCCTATAACTTCTGCTTTTCATTCTTCAAAGACTTGCACTTCATCCAAAAGAGGTGCATAAACAAAATTTTTCAGGTTCTGTGTGTCTAAAATGACCAGAAGTGCATTTCATCTTCCCCTCCAAATTATTTTTGGAAATTCAAAAATATCTGACGCACATATTTACAAACCACTGTTTTGAAGTGCTGCCACTCATTGAATTCTTAGACATCTGTTTAAGAATAGCTTGTGAGGCACCTGAGAACTGAGAGAGAGAGCAGAGAAACCAGAATTTCTACGCCTTCATCCACCTAAAGCAGAAAATATGCATAAAAATATTTTTTGTCTGTAAATAATAAAGGTCAGAAGAGGGAGAATTTATGAATAGCATGAGTCAAAGTAAAGTGGTTAAAAAAAAAATTGTTTTAAGGACCATAAAGAAAAGTTTGTGAGAAAACAGAAAAGCTAAAGTATTTAATACATAAAATGTATAAGACCATACATATGCATATTCTATATAATGTATATTATATATAACATATAAAAATATAAAAAGCTAGCTGTCTATAAATTATATACATATATATCACAATGGTATATATTGTTCAGAAAGTCCCAATTTTATTTGTTAATTTGTTTTTATTTTTCAGCAAACATTCATGCATATTTTTGGAAGGGGGGTTAGTTATTGCAATGTAATGCCAACTGTGAAAGAGAATAAAGTTTTTTCTAATCTCCTAGTTTTTACTGTTTTTAACATGATCTGCCACCATCCAGACAGCACAGAGGAGTTATGTTAGTACCGAAACCTTCCTGGAGACCAAGTGTTGACTTTCTGCAGAGCATTCAGTGTTTCAAGGCAAATAGATATTTTCCATTACAACATGCTGCTGGAAAAACTGACTCTTAGCGGGTCCGGCAACCTGACTTAGGAGTGACTAAAGCTGAGGCTGATTTGGGTGCGGAGGGGAGGAGACTGAGGGCCTGAGACAGTAGCTCCAGCACATCCCCGCCCCCCGACAATCAAGCTACTTTAAAAAGCCAAGGCACGTGGATACACATGTTACATATCCAGTCACAAAAAAATATTAACCATGAGAACAAAAGGGTTTGGGGTAAAAATTCAAGTAAAAAGAGTTTTCGTAGGGATATAACCTGCAGGTGAGTAAATCCCTGAAACAAAGTTGAAACAGGGATGTAATGTTCTACTTTGGAGGAGAAAGGGAGGGCCAAATAACCAGGCATGAGGTAGCTGCTTCAGCAAGAAGTAGATATAAAACACTGGCTCCCAAAGTGAAAAAGTGAAAGTAAAAGTCACTCAGTTGTGTCCGACTCTTTGCCATCCTATGACTTGTAGCCCCCCAGGCTCTTCTGCCCATGGAATTCTCCAGGCAGGAATACTGGAGTGGGTTTCCATGCTCTCCCCCAGGGGATCTTCCCAACCCAGAGATCAAACCTGGGTCTCCTGCATTGCAGGCAGATTCTTTACCATCTGAGCTACCAGGGAAGCTCTTGGCTCCCAAAAGCCAAAGCAAAATAATCTGCATGTTGCCACCAAAAACTTAGTGTGGTCCAATGACCATGCTTGTGAGTATGCTTTACAGTTAAGTTTTTAAAGCAAATCATTGTTTCACTTGACTTGATTCCAAATATCTTTTAACTTAAAAAAAATAAATAAATTCAAACCTACATTCACTCAAGTGAGAGGAAACTAGCCAGGCAGTCCCAGGGCATACATCCCCAAAATGTCCTGCACAGGCAGAACTATCACAATCAGAACTAGCTTTCTACCAGAGACCATTCTGAGGAAGAAAACGACCCATCTGGATGGACAAGTGCTGATGCATCTATTTCTTAAACATCTGCTGTACTTACCTGCTATACTCACATGTGTTGACATAACTTGTAGGAATGTGATAATAAAACAATATCATATAACGGTTACTGAATGCTGGACGTGTCTGAAGAGTTACTAATTAACCCATTAATCCTCGCAGTAACTCTGAGAGGGTTACTTTTATTGTCCCATTTCACGGGTCAGGAAACTGAAGCACAGAAAGGAGAGGTGAGGTGTGCAGGTCACACAGGGAGGGGATGAACCACAGCGTCTACTCTTGCAAACACCATCTCCAACACTGGAACCCGGAGTTCTATACCCCACACTTCTACCCCTAAACCTAAACACTCTGTGAACCATGTCACAAGCCTGCTGCAGCAAAGGCAAGTTGGTTGAAGAGTCTTCTTCACTTCATTTGTGTTCCCATCTCTAAGCTAGATTCTCAGTTGCAACTAAGAGTTTGCTTATGCTCATTTCAGTTCTTTCCTTAACAGAAAATTAAATCAAAAGCTTTTACTGAAAAGCTAAGACAGACCCAGAGTATCAGGTCCAACTAACCTCAACTCCATGAAGTGAACCTGAGATAGATCCTTCGTGCAACAATAAACTAAAATGCAACCTTGCGGTTATAGAGGGTAAAGGGTTTTGACAATGTAAAAGAGAGGGAAAATGAGAAGGTGTAAGCAGGGGCTGGCACGACACCCAGGGCGCCTGCAGCACACAGCCCCGTGTTCTGTAAGCTCTGTCCAAACATGCCGGAAACCCTGAGGATGGGAACCCGAGGCAACCACCCCTCTTCATGTGCCCAAAAGGAACTGAGAAGTGTGTGCCATTTATTTCCATTTATGTGTTCGATCTATTGAAATCACCTTCACCTTCGATTTGCAGCTGGTAAATAATTTGGTTAAATTTTCATAGGTTTGGTCTGAAAGGAGGAAAAGGAGATGAAAGGAAAGCAGCTGAGGCATGGGTGGTCACTCTATGAAGATGTGTACAATATTACCAAAGTCAAGCAAAGGGGAAGTGATGAGCTTTGAGGATGCAAGGCAGCTGTTTCTCTGAAACACGTGTGGAAAGAACACTGGGAACCTGTCTCAACAGGCGAAGTTTTGTAATGTTACAGGCAATCACAGGGCCCCTCTGTGCCTGGCATATTTGAGATTCCTGGCCTTAGTGGAGCACAGAGGAAACGGCCATCCTCAACAGTGCTTTTAAAAATTCTTCTTCCCGTTCCTATAAGCAGTGAATTTGGAAAGAAGTGCTGGCGTGTCCCTCATTGGTGATTTTGTTGTTTGGATGATATAAGAGGAGACCAAACAATTTCCTTTCTTGAGGATCTGTATCGTACGATTTTCCTGCTAAATAAACAGCACTCTGTAGCAACAAACACAAGGCAGAGCCATTGCAGCAAAATCCAGAGACAGAAGTTTAAAAAACAAGACTGCGTAGAACAAGAGGCAGTTGAATTTCATCCTGTAGACCTACTAAGAACCACGAGGCAGGAATTTTTATCCTCATTAAAAAAAAATTCTTGGAAGTTCTCTTTAACAAAATGTTGTTTCCACCCCATAGTGGGTGTCACTGATCAGAAAAGAGCCTAACAGAGGCTCCTGGTTGATAGATATGGGCAGGTGGTCACGTGAATGAGGATGACCTGGTTTATTAAATTCATTTACTCTCACCTAAAGAGGACTGATGCAGAAACAAGGCGAAGGAGAGCTTCTCACTGCTTCTATTGAACCAAATCACAAATCACAGCATTTGAGGCTGGCTGAATTAAATAATAAAATAGGACTCTACTTCAGAATCAGAGGCTGAATTAGATAATAAAATAGGACTCTACTTCAGAATCAGGAGTAATAGGGCGATTTTTAAAAGTTCAGATCATACCACTAATTTAGTGACTATGCTTCCCTTTTAATAAAACAGGTAGATTCAAGTGTAGGAGCACTTATCGTCCTAGTTATATGCAAAATAAATGATGAGTTCAAAATGCCAGCAACCAGAGAACAGTCAGTATTCCCAGGCTTATTCTCTCCGCAAGACTGTGGCTCAGTAAGTCTCTCTCCATCATCAGTTATCTCAGAAAGCATCACAACTTTTAAAACAAAATCACCACCAAAAGAGGATGAAGCAGGAAGTTCCATGGGAAATCATTATGAAACTGACTGGAGTTAGCCTATGAAAACTAAATTTAAACTTCATATCCCATTAACTTGGATGGTGTGAGCTCCAACCTGGGCGGAGCTCAAGTTCATCTCTAACTCTTCTCCAAGAAAAGGAGAGACGCACACATAACTACAAGGCAGCTGGGTATTTAGGACAATCTGGTTTTTGTTTGTTTGTTTTTCAGTTAAGCATGTCCAGTGGCTAGAAGAACCAGGAACCAACAAACCCAACGGAAATAACAAATCACAGGCTGGTCTAGCTAGCTGAGGCACCTTCCTAATCACATCCATCTTCATCAGCTCCAACCTCTCCTGTCTGAACAAAGAAACCTGCCCACCAGTATCTTTCTTTTTTTTTTTTTTTTTGGCCATGCCACATGGCATGCAGGATTTTAGTTCCTGGACTAGGGATTGAACCTGCACCCCTGCAATGGAAGCATAGTCTTAACCACTAAACCACCAGGGAAGACCTAAGACAGCCTGATTTTTAGTTGTTTAAGCTTACTGTTTGTAAGCAGAATGCTTAATCACTAATTCCACTTTTTTTCTCCATATTATGGGAAAAAAAAAAAACCTAGTATATGCAAAAATCTGTGATGGGCTAATGGTCCCTTAAGGGTCCCACATTTCTGCACTATTTCTCCAGATACCTGTTTCTAACAGCTTCCCAATGAAGCAACTACAAATTCTGACCCCTCTAATCTGCATAGGGCTGCCAAACTAATTATCCTAACGCACCACTCTGCTCAGCCCTCCTCCTGAACACAGAGGCAAATTCTATCTGCTATTTGTTTGCAAGGCTAGACATCTAGCCCCCCCTTATTTCCTACTGCACTTCCTTCCCAACCTTCCAGTCCAGCCAGACTCCTCTACTATCAACCCCTAAACAATACTCTCCTTGACTTACAAGCATGCTGACCACTCTGCTGCTCTGAAACACTCCTCGACCTGGGAGGCTGTATTATTTACCACTCCTGTTAGCCACCTGCTTCTCTTACCCCTCCTCCTCAGCATCCTTTGACAACTTTTACTTCTGCTCAATCCCTAAATGGACAGCCACCTCCCAGGATCCTACCCCTTTTCCTTCTTCATTTACGTAGTACAAGTTTGTGAGTCAGAAACGGAGGCAGTGCTGTCTTACCCAGAAATTTCAAAATTACCTTTGGCCAAAGAACAGAGGATGGAAAGGTGGGCGAAAAGTAACTTCACAGTGGGGAAACTTGACAAGCATTATCTCAGTCAAGGGATCAACATCGGTATCAACAGTGGTAAGACATGTTGACACTATGTACTGTAGACACAATGAAAATGGATAACCCAGTCAAATCATGAAAAAACATCAGACAAATCCCAAATGAGGGACATTCTATAAAATACCTGGAAAAAAAAATAGCACTCTTCGAAGCTATCAAGGTCATAAAAAATGAGTAATATCTGAAAACCACCATAATCTAACACTCTGGGACAACTAGATGTAACATGACACCCTGAATGGGATATTGAGACAGAACAGGGATATATCATGTAAAAAATTAAGGAAATTCGAATAGAATGTGGCTTTAGTATTAATACTGAATCATTAGCTAATGACAGATGTACCATACGAATATAAGATGCTAGCAGCAGGGAAAACTGAGCAGGGGGAACATACAGGAACTCTCTGTATTGCCTTTGCAACTTTTCTCTAAATCTGAAACTAATCTAAAATTAAAAGTCTGCTTTCAAAGATTATCTTTGGCTCCTCCATCTTCCCTGCTGTCGTCCAAAAGGTCTCTTTCTGTTCTCTCCTCTCCTATTCCCTTGCTTGTCACCCTCTCTAGTCTTTATTCCCCAATCCATCCCCCACAGTGTTGTCAGGATAAGATTTCAAACACACAAATCTGAGGATAACGCCTTCCTGATCAGAGCCCTTCAATAGCCACCCCCCTTACCCATATCAGGAATAGCAGACCTTTTCCGTATAGGCCCAGGCAGTAAGAATTTTAAGGTGGGCAGGCCTACCCTACTCTGCATCACCGAAGCAGCCATGGAAGATAGGTAAACAAACGGTCGTGGCTATATTCCAACAAAGACAGGCACAGGACTGGATTTGGCCCACAGGGCATACATATATCTCGTGTGTCAAACCCTGGCCTAGTGAATCAAGCCTAAACCCTTAAACTAACATTCAAGGCATAATCCACAGAACCCCTGACCCTTCTCTCCAGATGAGCCCTCCTTCCTTTGGCTAAGCTCTTTGCTGCTACATGGATGCAGTCCTGCTTCTCCTCCAGCTAAATGAATTAGGGTCCCTTTCCTGGGAAGGGTCTTCAGATCATTCCACACAAGAAAAATTTCTCCCTTATCGTAACTCCATCTGGACCCTTGTAACTCATCTGGCACAATATCAGTGAAAATATTAAAAATCATCATGGTATCATTCAGTGTTGTGTATTTGTTCAGAGTAGTTCTTTCAAATCAATTCCAAGTATGTTTAAGTTATTAAGTAACACAAAGTCAGGAAAGACACTCCCCCATGACTTCCAAAGACTAGGAGGTAATAAATACTAGTACCTACTTATTAGAACTATACTTCCTAAAGTGTGTTAGAAGTACATCATGGCATGTTAATAGGTGTACCCTAAAAAGGAAGTGCTTTTTAATCAATTATGTCTAAGGAATTCTGGGTTCAACTAAGTTAAGCAACTTTCTCTGTCCTAGGAATTTTCAAAGCCTTCATTGTACATTGTGAATCTCCTTAAAGAGGGATATATTACACAATAACTCTCAAATCTGTTCAGTTCAGTTCAGTTCAGTTCGGTCGCTCAGTCATGTCCGACTCTTTGCAACCCCATGAATCACAGCACGCCAGGCCTCCCTGTCCATCACCAACTCCAGGAGTTCACTCAGACTCACGTCCATCGAGTCCATGATGCCATCCAGCCATCTCATCCTCTGTCGTCCCCTTCTCCTCCTGCGCCCAATCCCTCCCAGCATCAGAGTCTTTTCCAATGAGTCAACTCTTCCCAAGAGGTGGCCAAAGTACTGGAGCTTCAGCTTTAGCATCATTCCTTTCAAAGAAATCCTAGGGTTGATCTCCTTCAGAATGGACTGGTTGGATCTCCTTGCAGTCCAAAGGACTCTCAAGAGTCTTCTCTAACACCACAGTTCAAAAGCATCAATTCTTCAGTGCTCAGCCTTCTTCACAGTCCAACTCTCACATCCATACATGATCACAGGAAAAACCATGGCCTTGACTAGACGGACCTTAGTCGGCAAAATAATGTCTCTGCTTTTGAAAATACTATCTAGATTGGTCATACCTTTTCTTCCAAGGAGCAAGCATCTTTTAATTTCATGGCTGCAGTCACCATCTGCAGTGATCTTGGGGCCCAAAAATATAAAGTCTGACACTGTTTCTACTGTTTCCCCATCCATTTCCCATGAAGTAATGGGACTAGATGCCACGATCTTCGTTTTCTGAATGTTGAACTTTAAGCCAACTTTTTCACTCTCCTCTTTCACTTTCATCAAGAGGCTTTTTAGCTCCTCTTCACTTTCTGCCATAACGGTGATGTCATCTGCCTATCTGAGGTTATTGATATTTCTCCCGGCAATCTTGATTCCAGCTTCTGCTTCCTCCAGCCCAGCGTTTCTCATGATGTACTCTGCATATAAGTTAAATAAGCAGGGTGACAATATACAGCCTGACGTACTCCTTTTCCTATTTGGAACCAGTCTGTTGTTCCATGTCCAGTTCTAACTGTTGCTTCCTGACCTGCATACAGATTTCTCAAGAGGCAGGTCAGGTGGTCTGGTATTCCTATCTCTTTCAGAATTTTCCACAGTTGATTGTGATCCACACAGTCAAAGGCTTTGGCATAGTCAATAAAGCAGAAATAGATGTTTTTCTGGAACTCTCTTGCTTTTTCCATGATCCAGCGGATGTTGGGAATTTGATCTCTGGTTCCTCTGCCTTTTCTAAAACCAGCTTGAACATCAGGAAGTTCACAGTTCACGTATTGCTGAAGCCTGGCTTGGAGAATTTTGAGCATTACTTTACTAGTGTGTGAGATAAGTGCAATTGTGCGGTAGTTTGAGCATTCTTTGGCATTGCCTTTGTTTGGGACTGGAATGAAAACTGACCTTTTCCAGTCCTGTGGCCACTGCTGAGTTTCCCAAATTTGCTGGCATATTGAGTGCAGCACTTTCACAGCATCATCTTTCAGGATTTGAAACAGCTCAACTGGAATTCCATCACCTCCACTAGCTTTGTTCGTAGTGATGCTTTCTAAGCCCAGTTGATTTCACATTCCAGGATGTCTGGCTTTAGGTGAGTGATCATACCATCGTGATTATCTTGGTCGTGAAGATCTTTTTTGTAACAGTTCTTCTGTGTCTTCTTGCCACCTCTTCTAAATATCTCCTGCTTCTGTTAGGTCCATACCATTTCTGTCCTTTATCAAGCCCACTTTTGCATGAAATGTTCCCTTGGTATCTCTAATTTTCTTGAAGAGATCTCTAGTCTTTCCCATGCTGTTCATTTCCTCTATTTCTTTGAATTGATCACTGAAGAAGGCTTTCTTATCTCTTCTTGCTATTCTTTGGAACTCTGCATTCAGATGCTTATATCTTTCCTTTTCTCCTTTGCTTTTCACTTGTCTTCTTTTCACAGCTATTTGTAAGTCCTCCCCAGACAGCCATTTTGCTTTTTTGCCTTTTTTTCCATGGGGATGGTCTTGATCCCTGTCTCCTGTACAATGTCACAAACCTCATTCCATAGTTCATCAGGCAGTCTATCTATCAGATCTAGACCCTTAAATCTATTTCTCACTTCCACTGTATAATCATAAGGGATTTGATTTAGGTCATACCTGAATGGTCTAGCAGTTTTCCATATTTTCTTCAATTTGAGTCTGAATTTGGCAATAAGGAATTCATGATCTGAGCCACAGTCAGCTCCTGGTCTTGTTTTTGTTGACTGTATAGAGCTCCTCCATCTTTGGCTGCAAAGAATATAATCAATCTGATTTCGGTGTTGACCATCTGGTGATGTCCATGTGTAGAGTCTTCTCTTGTGTTGTTGGAAGAGGGTGTTTGCTATGACCAGTGCATTTTCTTGGCAAAACTCTATTAGTCTTTGCCCTGCTTCATTCTGTATTCCAAGGCCAAATTTGCCTGTTACTCCAGGTGTTTCTTGACTTCCTACTTCTGCATTCCAGTCCCCTATAATGAAAAGGACATCTTTTTTGGGTGTTACTTCTAAAAGATCTTGTAGGTCTTCATAAAACCATTCAGCTTCAGTTTCTTCAGCATTACTGGTTGGGGCATAGACTTGGATAACTGTGATATTGAATGGTTTGCCTTGGAAGCGAACAGAGATCATTCTGTCGTTTTTGAGATTGCATCCAAGTACTGCATTTCGGACTCTTTTGTTGACCATGATGGCTACTCCATTTCTTCTGAGGGATTCCTGCCCGCAGTAGTAGATATAATGGTCATCTGAGTTAAATTCACCCATTCCAGTCCATTTTAGTTCGCTAATTCCTAGAATGTCGACGTTTACCCTTGCCATCTCCTGTTTGACCAGTTCCAATTTGCCTTGATTCATGGACCTGACATTCCAGGTTCCTATGCAGTATTGCTCTTTACAGCATCAGATCTTGCCTCTATCACCAGTCACATCCACAACTGGGTATTGTTTTTGCTTTGGCTCCATCCCTTCATTCTTTCTGGAGTTATTTCTCCACTGATCTCCAGTAGCATATTGGGCACCTAATGACCTGGGGAGTTCCTCTTTTGGTATCCTATCATTTTGCCTTTTCATACTGTTCATGGGGTTCTCAAGGCAAGAATACTGAAGTGGCTTGCCATTCCCTTCTCCAGCGGACCACATTCTGTCAGACCTCTTCACCATGACCCGCCCGTCTTGGGTGGTCCCGCGGACATGGCTTGGTTTCATTGAGTTAGACAAGGCTGTGGTCCTAGTGTGATTAGATTGACTAGTTTTCTGTGAGTATGGTTTCAGTGTGTCTGCCCTCTGATGCCCTCTCACAACACCTACCAACTTACTTGGGTTTCAAATCTGTTAGACCATGAAATTTTTTTCACATTTTTAGCATCTGTGTCCTGCAGAACAGTTAAGGAATTGTTGAAATTAAGCATACTCCTACAAGGTGGACTGAAAGTTCTAATTCTTTCTATTTGTCACCATGGCTGAATAATGCAGGCTCCCCCACCCAAAGGCATCTATGCTTCAATCCCAAGAATCTTTCGATGTTACCTTAATGGAAAAAAAAAGACTTTGCATGTGTGATTAAGGTTCTTGAGATGGGAAAATTATCTGGATGGGCCCTAAACACAAACAAAGGTATCCTTATAGAAAAGAGGCAGAGGGTGATCGGACAGTGGACAGAAGGAAAGGCAACATGACCAGGAGGCAGAGACCAGAGGACAGAGGCCACAAGCCAGGGAGTGTCAGCAGCCACCAGCAGCTGGAAGAACCAAGGGACTGCCTGTCTCCTGGGGCCTCCAGGGGGGAACACAGTCCTGCCAGCACCTTGAGGTCAGCCCAGTGAAATGAATTTTGGATTTTTAGCCTCCAGAACTGAAAGAAAATAAATGTGTGTTGTTTAAGTTGCCAAGTTTGTGGTAGTTCATTACAGCAGGCATAGAAAAGTAATACAGCCACAGCACCTATCACGATGCTGGGCTCTTTGCTGAGGTTAAACATTCCTACGTGAAGTCAAATTAGCCCTGTCCACAATAGGTCACAGTTAGCCTTAGCTAGTGAGGTTTCCAGGCTTTCCTGATGCCTCACTGGTAAAGAATCCATCTGTCAATGCAGGAGACATGGGTTCGATCTCTGGGTCTGGAAGATTACCTGGAGAAAGAAATGACAACCCAGTTGCTTAACTTAGTTGAACCCACTGCAGTATTCTTGCCTAGAAAGTTCCATGGACAGAGGAACTTGGCAGGCTACAGTCCATGGGGTTGCAAAAGAGTCAGACATGACTTAGCAACTAAACAATGACAAAGTGAGGTTTCATCATCCATTTAAGGGAAACAGGTTGAGCCAGTGGTCAGGAATCTGGACCTGGGTTAAACCACCTCAGTTCAAATGCCAGCTCCAACATTTACCAGTTAATTAGATGACCTCAGTCAAGGCATTTATCCTTTTTGTAACTCGGCAGCCTCATCTGCAAAATGGGACTATCTTCCTAGAGTTGCTCTGTGGATTAGATAAGATTATGTATAAAAAGCACTTAGTTTTCTGGCATATAGTACTCACTCAATAAATGAAAATTACTATTATTACATTACAATAGTATTGTGACTTAGAGGCAAAAAAAAATCTACTTTAAACTCCAAGCTAAATGTCATATTCTTTTATTTTCAGTTTGGCAAACTAAATATCTTTACCCAATTTCTAACTTAGGGCATTTAAAATGACCTCAGCAGGGTAAGGCAAGTGGAAAAGTTCATGCCTGCCTCTCTGAATCATGGCTTTTAATATGAGACTTGATAAATTATGACAGCTAATAGCTCTAAGACAGGCGCTTAGTGTCATGCATTAAAATCATGTCATTCATTAAAAAGCCTACAGCTATTTCTCTTGTAGGGGCTATCTATATTAGTTAGTTCAAAGAGCCAACAAAGACGTATTTTCTTAATTATTAAGCTGCTGATGCTCAATTTGCTAGTCTTTATCTTAATGTGTGGTTATGCTTACATTAAGAGCAACAGATGGAACGATTCTGATAGGCCCCAATACAGGGATGTCACAAGGCCCTTGAACACAGCTAAGAGATAAGGGTGGTGGCGTAATGTAGAAAAGTCCTCCCAGCATGTATTCCACCTCTTGGTCTCGCCCCATCTACCACTATTCTCTGCACACAACCTCGGCACCACTTGCTGTCACATTCTACAGTGAGACCAGCCTACATGAGTGAATTAGGAGTTGCCATACAACGTACCTGATCATAAATATTGGCTCACCATTGATCACAGGTACTTGAGACACAGAACTTCAACTCCTAAAGCCTTTAAGAGACTTCTATGAAAATGCAGGAATCCTTAGCAAAATTAGTATTTTAAAACTAGTTCCGTACTTTAGTATTCTTTAGAGTAAAAGAGTCAAAGTAGGGCTGTAGGAAGAAACTAGGAATTTTCTGAAAAAAGATATAGAAAAAAAAAATCATACCACCTTCACTCTCCTTTTGGGTGTCACAATCAAGAATTCTTAAAAAAATTATAGTTCAAGCAAGTTAATCTATAAATTTCCTAGAATTCTGGTGAAGCAGGATGGGCCATGATGACTTGAATTTGCATGAGAAACCAACAGATATCGTAAGAAAACTGTTCAAGATCTCCTTAAGACACAGGAACTAAGAACATCCAACAAAGGTGGAAAAGGGCCTCCTCGACTTCTGGGGGCTGTCGCAGGTAGAGTGGGCACCCACTGATAGAGCACAAGAAATGGACCACAGATGAACAGAGAACTGCCTGGTCACATAGGACAAGGACGCCAAAAAAGTGTCATCAACTCAACCAACAAATTTCACACCAAACCACAACCCTAAATGCCAGTCCACCATGGTCTACCCCGTGAGTGATAAAGGAGACAGCCGAGCTGGGGTCAGCTCTAGGGACTAGGCTTGGAAGAACTTAAAGGATCTTGAGTCACTCCTGGGATCTGCAGAGAGAAAGAGGGACTTAGCGAGAAGCACAGAGAGTAGGAGTCTCAGAGCAGAGCCGGTGGGAGTTGAGAATATCTACATTGATTTCTACACCCTCACAGTCCATCCCCTCACAACTGAGGAGCTACAGAGGCACCAGTCACACTAACGAGTTATGGCAGAACTGGGGCTGTGGGAAACAACTGAAAATAAGTCACATCTCTGACCACATTCAAGACAGAGAGATAGCATCACCCGCTTGGTGGTGACACACAGATGCACAGCATATAGTATACACGTCAGTAGACACACAGCCAAGCTGTCCTGGTCTGTCAATCGGGGACCACCAAAACCTCAGTGAGGTCTGCTAGCTCAAGAAAGTTAGCTTCAGCTACTGAAAAGGTTAAAAGTTAGGGATTTTTAAGAAGCACTTCCTTTATTTTAAAATTTTAAAACAGAGGTTGCAAACCCAAACGCCAGTGGACTCAGGCATGGAGAGCAAACGGCTGCAGCTGGCAGGTATGAGGAACCAGAAGGAAACTCCAAGTGGGCAGCCACTGCTCAGCCCAAGGCCACTGAGGCCATGGGAGTGGGGGTGCGGGGGTCCCCAGAGCTGGCTCCAGGCTGCCGCCAGCACAGGCCATTAGACAGTTACAGAACCACTGACTATCTGCTTGCTTTCCTTTTAAGACTATAAAAGTCATATGAGTGAATAAAATATAGTTCCAAGAAATATAAATGAAGTGAAAATCCTTGCCCTTGACTCTCCAGTGGCTAACAGATTAGATCACTATGTATGCTTCTTATTCTAGACACACAAAATGTTCTACAAGTTGTCTCACTTAACAATTTGTCGTGGACGGTCTTCCACATCAGCACGTGCAGATCTACTGCATTCTTCTTCCCGTAACTATAGTTAGAATACAGAATTTCCACGCTAGCAGATGACTGCAGTCTCTAGGCTGATCCCTTCCCTCCTGTGATGCGGTCTCCCGAGGTCCCCAGGTCCTTCAACCACACAGGAAAGAAGCAGAGCCCCCCAACACGGGGTGACGTCAGCAGTGTCACGAGCATCATTCATCGTCTCAGCTTTTCAGAAGAGCAGAGCTTCCAATACGGGACATGAAGAGCAAACAGAGAGCTAAGGTATCTAAGAACAAGGTAATGAACTGTAATCAGTGAAGAACCTCACAGCCATCAACTTTGCTTTTTCTTTTTTTTTAATTATTAATAGCAAATATCTGGAATCACTCTAAATTCACCCAAGTTACTTAGAATTCCCTTAGCAGTCATGGTCTATCTATTTCCAAAACACACATGAAGTGGAATCCACTGACATTTTCATGAAATTCACCATCTTCCTGATCCAGGCTTTAAAGAAAGAGGGCAAGGCCTGGCCTCCAAGTAAGCTGTTTACTCCAGCCATCCCTAAGATGCCGATTCCTGGACCTCGAGGGTAAATCCAGAGGGGAACTAGTGGAATAAAGGAGGTGAATGAGACCTTCGCCTCAGAGGCCATTCTTATAGAAGGAAATAGTTCTTAAAAGAAAGAACTCTAAACTTCGAATTTGAAACATTAATTCTATTACTAACTCAAGATACCAAAAAGCTAATTAAGTATTCAGACCTTCAGAAAATCCAGTTTAGCTCCCGGATATAGAAAAACCTCTCTGTCTAAAGTTATAAATCCCCTAGAGGCCAAAACCTCCTGGCATGGCTAGCTTTCAAAACATTTTAGGAAACTTGACCTCAAATTAAAATCAGCATTTCAGCAAGGGTTACTTACAGTCTTTGAGAAACTGTATTTCAGATAAACACAAATTGCAGAAATAATTTATTCCTTATCCTATTAATACAATTTGCTTTATAAAAGAAATGCTGAGGGTTTTTTTTCTGGTATACTTTATTGCCAAGCTAGCAACAGAGAATATTCCACATGGCTCCCTTTTCCCTCTTTTCCATTGCCAAGTGGAATCCACCACCCTAGCCACCCTGTCTCCTGACTCTCTTCTCCTCTCCAGCCCCTTGCTTTAGGCTATCACCAAATTTCAGGGTGACCACAATAAGAGCCTCCTTACTCATCTCTGTCACCAATCCCATTTGTTCCCTACAAGACTGCCAAACCCTTTCTCTCACTCAACAGATATTTATAGATGCCCTCGTATGTGACAGACACAAGGATGGAGCAGGCACACCAGCAATGTTTGCCCCTGAGGACCACCCAGAGTGGTATCAGACAAGTGATCAGTACCGTGGAGAAAAAGAAGGTGGGGAGGTGACAGGAAGGGGGGTAGGGGCTGGTTACTTTATTTACGAGGTCAGCAAATGTGAGCCTGTCCCGATGGAAGGGGAGAGGACCAACGGGTCAGGGAAAGAGTATTCCAGATGGACAGGAGCAAGGGCCTGTTCATCTAAGGCCAGCAGAGGCCAGGGTGACTGGACCACAGCGAGCAGGGCGAGACTCCTAAGAGGTGTGATCAGAGAGGGCTGACGCTCAGGGGGTGTGGGCTCACAGTGACCACCAGGAGTGCCTTTGGAGTGAAATGGAAACGATGCTTTCTTGCAGCAATTCCTATCTGGGATTTCTTGGAAAATGTACAGTTCTTCCAAATCTTGAGAAAAATAAGTTAAGAAATAGGAGGAAAGAATCATAAATCTCCCGCTTGTTCAGCCATCAACCTAGAATCCAAGGACATCAAATCCTAAGAAGGGACAGAAATGCTGACGTGCAGAGGTGAAGGTTAAGGCCAACATTTTCCAGAACTGGGCCAGGAGCAAACAGAAGTGAAGCTGCCGCGATCCAATCACCAGGTCTTGCTTACAGCTGTTACCCTGCTCTCAGTGTGTGTTCTCAGTCCCGTCCGCTGCCAATGCTGAGTCGGTCTCACAGACACAATGTTAATAAGCTACATAGAGTATGCCATCAACAAATCCTGGTTCTACATAGTGCTGTTAATCTTGCTGGAAGACCCAAATGTTAACATCATTTAGACATTATCGGATCATGTTCAGAAACATGTTTTAGTATCTGAATATTAAATTTAGTATCTGAATATTAAAAACAGGGTACTTTTTTTGTAAATGTACTAAACAGTATTTCTTATTTATTCAATAATTTTTAGATATCCATAATAATGAGTAAAGAGCAATAAGAACACACTGGAAGTACTTTAAGTGAGGTTAAGCAAATTAACTAGCTTGTTGCTAGATATGCTTTAAACATTGTAAAATTTTTAATAAAAATGAGGAAATGTTTATGAGGAAAATGTGCTTACCAGAAGAAATGTAAAGAAAAGATGCAGCTGTTGTAGAAATCAGACTCTAATTTAAAAATCTAAACTAGCAAAAATAATAATAACAATATTTCAACAGCAAAACCAAACCAAGGCAACCAGGAAAATAACTGAATTGTTTGAGAAGGAAATGACTTTATATGAACTTAGGGAACCCAAATCTTTTATAAAAAGCAATGAGTGTGCCTGTCCATTGCTCCAGAGACACTATACATTTCAAGACTATTCTCTGTTCAAACATGGGAAATCACTGCCTCCATAGACAAGAGAAGCCCACGGGGACATGCTCCCCAACTGTAGGCAGGTGGCCAACAGGAAAAGACAGAGGGAGGGTATGGGAGTTTGCAAGGTTAAAGGTTACAGAGGGAACTAACATAGACATACTCAATGATGGAAACTATTCCTGCCACTTAACATATATTTATTTATATAATCCTCACAGTCACTCAAAGAGATAAGCGCTATTATTAAACCTACCCCCATCTTATAAGAAGAAACTCAGGCATAGAGAAACGAAGCTAGTTTTCACACAGCTACTAAGCAGTAATCAGTGTGTGAAAGTCACTCAGTCGTGTCCAACTCTTTGCAACCCCATGGACTATAGCCTGCCAGGCTCCTCTGTCCATAGGATTCTCCAGGCAAGAATATACTGGAGTGGGTTGCCACTCCCTTCTCCAGGGAATCTTCCCGACCTGGGAACTGAACCCACATCTCCTATGTCTCTGCATTGCAGGCAGATCCTTTACCATCTGAAACGCCAGGGAAAAGCCAGACACAAACATGGATTCTGGCTCCAGGTCCATTCGACTAACCACTACACTTTCCTGCCTCCATGCTACTTCAACTGGACCGTATGATTTCAGAGTGCTATTGACAAGTTTTACATGCTAATGGTTCAATGAACTCTCATTAACACCATCATCAGCACCATCATTATCACTGCTTACCTGTCTATTTTTTTAATTATAAGAACATTTTACTTAAAGGTACCACACAAGCTTTTATCCCCGTGTGCTGAATCTAATTCCCCAGACTGGAAGCTTCCCCATTCTTGCCATTAAAAATAAACAAGTCACTCCTGGCTGCTTAAATTTCATGCCTGAAATATCCCGGATAAACAACTTGGAATGAGCCAAAACACCAGGATGAAAAATGGCAGCTGGCACCTTTTGATTCATTGGAGAACTGGATGCTGTCAGTGTTCCAGGATATGACATTTCAAGGCCTTGGACCTAATAGTCACTGCTTTAGTCTAAGTATGCATTGGTCTGGATGCTATTGAGGGCAGCCCCACAACGATCCACTGAGACAACACCTGGAAAAGAGAAATCTGACCTAAAGCAGACCACAAAAGCTAAGGGAGACTGGCAAACACACCACAGATCAAAGACCGGCTACTGGAACCACAAGGCTTGGACAGAGGAGACTCCTAATGGTTGCTTTATTCGCTACAGTCTTTTACCGCTACTTGCTGTCACTTCTTTAAGCAACAATAGTGTCCCGTCCACTGACTGCATACCCACGAAGCCCACTCCCATCCAGCTGCCAGAGGTGTGCCCGTATCTCTCCTTCCAGGCCATCTGCAATCACTCATATTCTGTGTCTGCTGCCACATCTGTTCTGCTGTCCACAAAGGCAGTCACACACGATAAACACACAGACTGTTTGGGAGTGAAAGTGGAAAAGAGAAAGGATTAAATATAGTTACCTTGGCCTAATGTCTGAAGATGGGAGATCTATCAGATATATTCTAGATGTAAACCCATTTAACTGCTAAGGAAGCCAAGTCCCAGAGAAGTTAAGTAACTTGCTCGTGGTTGTAAATGTCTGCTGCTGCTGCTGCTGCTGCTGCTGCTGCTGCTGCTGCTGCTAAGTCGCTTCAGTCGTGTCCGACTCTGTGTGACCCCGTAGACGGCAGCCCACCAGGCTCCCCCGTCCCTGGGATTCTCCAGGCAAGAACACTGGAGTGGGTTGCCATTTCCTTTTCCAATGTATGAAAATGAAAAGTGAAAGTGAAGTCGCTCAGTCGTGTCCGACTCTTCGCGACCCCATGGACTGCAGCCCACCAGGCTCCTCCGTCCATGGGATTTTCCAGGCAAGAGCACTGGAGTGGGGGGCCATTGTCTATCTGTCTATTATCAGCAGTTTCAGCAGGCTGGTCCTGCCCGAAGGACACAGGAAATATTTTCACCAGAAGAGGAGAATGAAGCTTCTCATAGAGCGAGCTCTGGGGAGATACCCACAGCGTGGGAGGGGCACTTAGGAGTTACACAAGGGATAAGATTAGATTCAATGGATGTCCCATCACCTAGAAACTCCTAAAAACAAAATCCTTCTCAGTTATTAATCTAACTGAATCTACCATAAGGAACTTCAAGTCGGCTATGTAAGCTGGAGGAAGCATCTGACATCTCTCATTTAAACACAGGAAAGTTTGTTAAGACGGAAGAAAGGAAATAGGCAGCTATAAATAGCTCAGCAAGAAAGTGATTCTTAGCGGGAACTTTCACGATTTTTCCTTCCATTTACTGTAGACACATACATTCATACATATACATTTGTATGGAAGTATGTGTGCACTGTTTTATATTTTTCCTTGTTGATTCTAGCAATACAATGACCAAGTCTTAATGCCAGGCACTGAGAAAACAAGGAAAGAATATTAACAGTGACAAGTGTAAGTCAAATCAATGGAGTGCGAGAGGCCCTCTCCACAAATTTCTGGTGGCCCAATCCTTTCGGCAAAAGATCTGGCAACAACCATAAAAGGCTCATACTCCAGATGAGCAACAAGCACATGAAAAGATGCTCAAGATCATTAATTATTACAGAAATGCAGCTCAAAACTACAGTGAAGTAACATTTTACACCAATCAGAACTGCCATCATTTAAAAATCTATGAACAGTAAATGCCGGAGAGTATGTGGGAAAAAGGGAACCTTCCCACACTGTTGGTAGGAATGTAAACTGGTGCAGCCACCACGGAGAACAGTATAGATGTTCCTTAAGAAACTAAAAACAAAGCTACCTCATGATCCTGCAATCCCAATCCTGTCCATCTATCTGGAAAAAAACCTCTAATTTGAAAAGACACGTGCACCCCAATATTCATTTAGTACTATTTCAATAGCCAAGACATTCACTGAAAGATAAATGGGTAAAGAAGATATGGTATATATGTATACAATGGAATACTATTCAGTCTTAAAAAAGAATGAAACAATGCCATTTGCAGCAACATCGATAGACCTAGAGATTATTAATCTAACTGAAGTAAGTCAGACAGAGGACAAATATCATATGATCTCTACACTTTTATGTGGAGTCTAAAAAAATTATACAAATGAACTTATTTACAAAACAGAAAGAGACTCACAGACTTGGGAGAGCAAGCTTGCATTGACCAAAGGGGATAACAGTGGCGGGCTGGGACAGGGCGGGTGGTGCCGAGGGGCAGAGAAGCAGGAAGATTAAGTTTGGGATTGACGTGTGCACACTGCTATATATAAAATAGATAAGCAGCAAGAATTTGCTGTGTAGCACAGAGAACTGTGTTTAATATCTAGTAATTGTATGGATATGAGAGTTGGACTGTGAAGAAAGCTGAGCACCAAAGAATGGATGCTTTTGAACTGTGGTGTTGGAGAAGACTCTTGAGAGTCCCCTGGACTGCAAGGAGATCCAACCAGTCCATTCTGAAGGAGATCAGCCCTGGGATTTCTTTGGAAGGAATGATGCTAAAGCTGAAACTCCAATACTTTGGCCACCTCATGCAAAGAGTTGACTCATTGGAAAAGACTCTGATGCTGGGAGGGATTGGGGGCAGGAGGAAAAGGGGACGACAGAGAATGAGATGGCTGGATGGCATCACGGACTCGATGGACGTGAGTCTGAGTGAACTCCGGGAGTTGGTGATGGACAGGGAGGCCTGGCATGCTGCAGTTCATGGGGTCACAAAGAGTCGGACACGACTGAGCAACTGAACTGAACTGAACTGAATAACCTATAGTGGAAAAGAATCTGAAAAGAATATATTTATAGCTGACTCATTTTCGCAGTACACCTAAAACCAGCACAGTGTTGTAAATCAGCTACATGTCAAACTTTTTAATGCTGAAAAAATAAAAATACTTAAAAAAAAAAAAAGGCATCATGCTCTTTGGCCCAGTATTCCTACTTCCTTTGCATGTCATATTCATGAATTTCCTCCCATTTTTTATCATGTTTCACCCAGTTATGATCAGAATCCACATAGAGTTTCTGTATCCAGCTACGCAGTTTTCCTAACAGCAATTTTCAAAGACTGCATTACTTAGTAAGGGACCACAATCGCTGGGATGGAAGAGACCTGCTGTGTCTCTTTGTGTTGTAATCATACCTTGTTATTCAAGAACAGTCTCTGAGCTAAGCAGCGTGTCACCCAATTTAGTGCTTACATTGGGCAGATAAAAACTTTTAAATCATAGTTTAAGAACCAGTGAACTAGAAGAGTCAATAGGAACAAAAGAAGACTTGGAGCAAAAAAGGCCTAGTTTCTGAAATATGAAGTAAGGATTTGACCTCAGGCAAATCAACATTTCTCTGGGTCTGTTTTTCCATCTGTGATACAGTCTGTGAGTGTTTACCGTGCAAGGGACACTGGTCAAGCATTCTGCATACCTTGGCTCGCTGGAAGCCCATCACAACAACACGACGAGCGTGTCATCACCCCCATTTAACAGCCGAGGAAACAGAAGCATGAGCTTACAAAGTCTGCATCAGCTGGCAGAGCCAGGACAGAGCACAGGCCATCTGGAGCCAGATCTTGCTGCTGGACGAGAGGATTCCTGGGGTCCTTAAAGCTCAGACTGTCTATGATTCTGACAGCCCAGTGCTTAGTTGGTCTCGTTCATGCCAGTTTTTTGTAGTTGGTCAGCGCTGGTCACAAGTAACTAATCTTTTATCTTCAAACACTATGAGATTTAAAGCAGCTACCAAGATCCTGACTTCAAACCCTGACTCTAATTAAAGGTCAACCTAAAACAAACTAGAAATCCATATGGTGCTTCAAATGCTTCTTGAAGATTCAGCTCTCCATTGATGTCAGAAGAACTGAGTTATTAACTAACTTGAAAAGCAGAAGGATGCAAGAGAGAGAAACATTTGCTTCTGGAATAAGTGAAGCTGGAAATATAACCACAGACAGTTTCCAGGCTCACAAGCTGGTCTCCGCTCAACAGTATTTCAGATGGGCCTCCCCCACCCCACTACTGAAGACTCCAGCAGTCTGCCCATCCTCCACGACCAGGCAAAACAAGAAAGGAGAGACTGAAGCAGCATCTCTGAGCCACCAGAGACCATATCCTCGTCCGGGATCAGAAAAGCCCACCCAAGTTCACATGCATTTCTTCTTTTCAGATCAACAGTCTGAGGCCCACCCTTTCTTTTCTTTCTTTTCTCAAGTCCCAGTCTCTCCTCAGTCCAACTCACCTCACCCAAATAAAGGAATGAAATGACCACTTTCTAGATGAGAGATTCTAGGAACTCAGCTGTGCACAAAAATCCCGGTGTCTGATTAAAATGCAGACTCCCAGCCTCTATACCAGTAGACTATGGTTTGGTGGGCCTGCTCTGGGGCTCAAGAATTCACATTTCCCCTAACACTCCCTGCATGCATGCCTCTCACACACAAACACGCCCCTGTCCTCCTCTGCCATGCACACAGGTAGAAAATCACACTTTGATAAACAATGCTATAGAGAATGCAAGAACAAAGTTACATCTCTTTAATTTTTTTAAATTGAGGTGACATTGGTTTATTACATTATGTAAGTTTCATGTATATATTAAATTTCAACTTCTGTACAAACTACAGGGTGCTCACCACGAGAAGTTTAGTTTCTATCCGTCACCTTACAGTTGACCCTCTTTATCCATTTGACCCACCTACCCCACCCCTGCCAAACCCCTTCCCCTCTGGTAACTACTGCTCAAAGTCACCTCTCTTTTAAAACTTTGTGTCCATACTGTTGATGAACAGAAGGGTTTTCTCTGATTTCCCCTTTCCCTGTGCATCTGCCCGTGATTCCCAAATCCACCTTCAAAACACATTTCCCTCCCCTGATCTGAGAACTGATCTGTGGCCCTCGCTGGGTGAGCTCTAGCCCGTACTGTCAAAAAAAAAAAAAAAAAAAAAAAAAACAGCAACAGAATTCCTGGCAGCCTCAGCAAATCATTCCTAGCACTGAACAATCGCCTTGAAAACGTCAGAGCAGTAGCTTCACTCGGGAACTATATACGTGGATGCCAGCTTCCTACTGAGCACTCTGGGGCACTTACAAATGTGTGGAGGGGTGCAGTGGACCACCTGGGCCTGATGACTAGCTGATGATCACTGCTTCTGAACCCAACGTTCTCTGGCCTGATGGCAGCCTCAAGTTTCCACACTCACAGACCGTGCCCACAGGAAGGTATACACGGGCCAAGCAGTCTTGTGACTACTGGGAAAAAAATAATGCCAAGAGGCTGGCAATTCAACTAAAGGAATGTATTACACCACAGTTAAAATGAACCTTGCTAAAATACCACGATACCAAAAACCCTGTTAAATCCTCTTATATAAGAAACTCTCTTTATGGAACTCGTCTACTATGCAATCAGTCCCTTAGTGACTGGGACTGAATCCACAGGTGCAGGGTTTCTGATTACACTTGTGCATCCCTTGGAACAAAGATACTGACAATCTACCTCTCCATGCCAGAAGCACATGGATGATGGCTCCCAGACTCGGCACCTCACAAGGGGAAGTGTTACAGGGGCTGGAAAAGCTCAGACTGAAAAAAAAGGCAAGCATCACTCAGGGCCTTGGGCCACATCAGGCCTCGAGCCAAGCACAATAACCTGTGTCCTATGTGACATTAAAGCACAAAAGGAACGCAGCACTCTGGCACCCAAGACCACAGCCACCTGGAGTCCGCACATCAGGCCCTGGCTTTCCTGAGGCCCCCAGCGAGACACAGTTAGATACATGGAGTCGGAGAGAGGGTCTGGCGCAGTGTGCAGAGCAAACCCAGGCTGCAAGGAAGTGACTAGGACAAGGAGGCCACCCTGTGGGAAGGGACAGGGTCGTGACTGGGAAGAGCACAGGAGAGCTTCTAAAATGTCGCTTTCTTGGTCTGGGCAATGATAACATGTTCACATTGTGAACATCTTTGTTTTACGTACTTTGATGAAAGTGTCCAGCTTTTTAAAAAGGCACCTGAGATATAAAACTATACAAGAAGACCAGGCTCCAGCTCTTGGGATCACACATCCCTGACGGACAGCTGGCTGCTCTGACCAAGCGCATGGGGCAACCAGAACTATGAGCGATGCTCCCACTGGTGGCCACACACCCCGGGAGCAGCGACCATTGTCTACAAGGCTCTCCAAACTCCACAGCTCAAATGTAGGGCTGGCCAGTGTGGCACTTTATGAGCAGAAGAGAACATAGGAAGATGGGAATTACCGAATTACCCACAGCTAATGGATTACAATAAACCAGTGTTTTATCCACTGGGGGGAAAAGAAAAAACATCATAGAGAAGAGAATGAAACAAGGGCAGATAAGCAGATTGGAAAAGGCTAGTTCAGGGAGGACATACCCTGAGTGCTCCCACTGGTCTGTGCCCCGGCCTGTCCGTGGCTGGCTCGCCTGTTTCCTGGCACCCACTCGCTTCACCCCCGTGTCATGAGTCATGGGAGCGCTGGGGGAAGGGTGAGCATAAATGATCTTCTTCTTTTATGAGATGGACTTCCAACATTTTTTTACCCTCCAAAGTTTTCCCTTTGTCATATTCTTATGAACTAAGCAAGGTGTTTATATATTGTCCCATATCCTTTTCTTCCCCCTAAAGTACATACTGAAGGGCAGAAATGGTCCTTCTCAATTCGGGAGGATATCTTTGGACTGGGATCCCTTCCACAGAGGCATTTGTATATACAACCATGTATCCAAAAGCATCTATAGCAACACTGGGGAACTTCCTACTGCTGCAAAGCAGATTACATTGTGATCTATGTCAGGGCAGCAGCACTGACTTCTACCACACTGTCTTAGCACAGAAAGTACCAGCATCTTTCAGCCTAGAGACTGAGGAAGGATTCTTAAAGGCTGCCATGGGTGCTACAGGAACGATACATCTGGATAAGAAGTGAACTAGTAAGCAGTTAAAGGCCTGGGTTTGGGAGTCGAGGACAAATGGGTTAAAATCTAACCCAACTCTAGCATAAAAATCCTGGACAAGTCACTTGACCTCTCTGAACCCTCCATTTGGCCACAACGTTCCAGGTCCTAGAAAGGACAGGACATCTGACTCATTTATCTCTAGGGAGGTTCCACATCTCCAGCCTCTCCCTCTGGGGGTGATTTAAAAATTAACACATGCGGGCATCCAACATCTGCATCTCCTCTGTCAGGGTGCCCTCCTCGATAAGTGAGCACTGGTGGGAGGGGAGCCCAGACCATCAGAGACTCTGAGAAGAAAGGCCATGCTCCCCTCCATCCCTGGCACCTGGTATGTACATGGATCACCAGGGCCTAGACAGTCAGATGCTTCCAGCCAGGACCCTGAATCTGGAGTGAGTGATCCCAGGAGACAGGGACAGAGGAGAATGTAGCAGAGTGGCACCACAGTGCCTGGACATCCAGGGCCTGGCTGGAGCCAGCACGTATGTCCTCACTGGGGTGTTCATAACACATGGTGTCACTGCTCTAGGTTATGGGTTTTGCTGTGCTTCTGGTAACCCAGCCTCCTTTGGCAGCTGCGGGATATCCTTTCAGTGTATCCTTCTTCTTTCTGCTTAAGTTCTTATTTGCTACCAAGAACACACGGACAGAAGTGGGAAAATTCTGATGACCTTTGGCATTGAGAAGTGCAAGAGGATGACAAAAATAAAACATCAGAAGGAGCCAAACCAGAGAAGTGATGGCTCAGAAAATAAGACCAAGCCAAAGATTCATGCTGCTGAAGTGGTATTCAATGGCTCTGCCTCCTCTCTTTCACAGCATAACCTTTACAACAGCACCCTCATTTTTGAAAACTGATGCTCTATTTGCTTGACACAGTGGAGGACGCTACAAGGGAAAACACATTGATTTTCTTTGTTTTATTCTGTTGACAGCTTCTTCTGTTCTCAAATTTCTTGCCAATTCTTAGAAACTGGAAGGTGATAGCTTATTAAACTCCGTAGTGTTCAGTTCAGTTTGTTGTTGCTGTTCAGTAGCTAAGTCATGTCTGACTCTTTGTGACCCCATGAACTGTAGTATGCCAGGATCCCCTGTCCTTCACTGTCTACCAGAGCTTGCTCAAACTCATGTCCATTGAGTCAGTGATGCCATCCAACCATCTCATCCTTTGCTACTCCCTTCCCCTTTTGCCTTCAGTCTTTCCTAGTATCGGGGCCTTTTCCAATGAGTTGACTCTTCACATCAGGTGGCTAAAGTATTGGAGCTTCCGCTTCAGTGTCAGTCCTTCCAGTGAATATTCAGGGTTGATTTCCTTTAGGAATGACTGGTTTGATTTCCTTGCAGTCCAAGGGACTCTCAAGAATCTTCTCCAGCACCACAATTCAAAAGCACCAATTCTTTAGCACTCAGCATTCTTTGTGGACCAACTCTCACATTGTACATCATTTAACAAATCTTTATCCAAGGCCTACTATGTGCAAAGCACTATGCTATGCATTAAAGCTAAACTCATAACAAATGGAGATACTTCAATTCAAACTCAACTGGAAATTTTGTAATTAATGTTTGAAATTTTTATTTTAAATGTAAAACACCAAAGTAATTACTGTGTGAGCACTTATTACATACAATATATTCTAGTGCTATAAAACTAAAAGGGTTCACAGTGGTGACCTATGAGTCAAATGCAAACCACAGGCAGGTTTTGTTTAAGCCACATGGCGTTGGTGTTTTTTCAAGTTTTCTATCAGTTACTTAAAACTCTGTATATCTATGAAAATTGGAAGATCCAGTTCCCTATTCCTGACCTGGGCTACCACCTGACAACATGGAGAGAGTCCTATCCACCTCTGCTCCAGTTATAAGGGGCAGACAGCTCTCCCACGTGTCACAGGGTCCAGGCTCTGATATTTCATTTAATATCAAATCCACTTTGCAAATTTATTTTACCTGCTTGGTCCCAAGAGGCACTGTGGATTCTTGTTTTAGATACATCATAAAGTGAACTTTAAAAAAAGAGACACACACACACACACGTAATTCAGATGCTTCAAAACTTCTGTTTTCCACACGGGGAAAAAAAGGAAGAACAAAATTTTTCCCACTTGAAGCATTTCCTGGATTTTAGACTTTCTGGAACTATTAATTTATAAAGTACTG
This sequence comes from Oryx dammah, assembly GCF_014754425.2. Classification (NCBI taxonomy): domain Eukaryota; kingdom Metazoa; phylum Chordata; class Mammalia; order Artiodactyla; family Bovidae; genus Oryx; species Oryx dammah. Next base: position 8,504,052 of record NW_024070198.1, read on the forward strand.
CATCTCTTATTGCATCACAATTTGTACTTAAATATTTGTTTTCAGGAAATGACAAAACATTCTGCCTCCCTGACTAATATACATACCACCCTTTAGGTGTAGGGAAGAGCCTGGAAACACCTGTCAAGTTTAGAAGGAAAAAAAAGCAGGTAGGGTAAGAAACTCATGACTTTTAAAACACTCTTGCCTTGACCATCATATTTCTCTAATATATCAAACATTCTTTTTTTAAGAGCAAAAAGCATCTGATGCTATCAGGGCAATATTTTCAAACTGCTGCATGTACATATTTCTTTTTCTTCCAAATTTCCTTTTTCTCTCATTAAGAGGAGGCAGGCAAAAATTGCTTTAGTTCACACATAGCACCGCAAAGAGTTTGAATTGTCATTTGATAATACTTGGCAAGTACTTGAAAGCTTGAATGAAAAGGAGAATGAAGGAATAAACAAAGGAACAGAAATGGAACAGAACAGAATAACATTATTTTTGAGGCAGAGGGCACCACAAGGAGCCCTCACTGCCTGCTCTCCAGGGCATGCAGCTGCCTAAATGCCCTTCCTTTATCTGTCCAAACCCAGCCCATCAGCTCTCCCACCACTGCCGTCCACATGCTAGGATTCATACTCTATAGGCTCATTTTCCTAAAAACCTATACTAAAAGTAAAGGTTAGTTTATAAAAACCAACACGCAAACTCACATTTATGCTCTTGTGATTACTTTTTCCCTACATAAATAATGAAAAATAATCTACAATACACTGAGGTGGTATTTCTTTGTCCCAAAGAAGTGAGAGCTATAAGCACTGCCTGGAACGCCTGTAGATGTAGTAAATGGTGTGGATTGGAAGCTTTTAATTTTTTTGGAAGGGATGAATAGTAAGGATGCCAGGGCATGGGGCCTACACGGTACAGTGGAAAGAACCCAGGTTTTGGAGACAGTACCTTTTTTTCCTAGCTAGGAGGCAACAAAGCATGGTAGTTAAAAGTATGCACTCTGGAGTCAGATGGCCCCGGAGCCAATGCTGATTCAGCCACCAAAACACAACCTGGGCTGAACCTCCCAGAGACTTTCTGTCCCCTGTGAAGAAGCTGGAGTGGTCCCCACCATGGGAGGCTGGTGTGACAAAGCCACAAGATGGCACCACCTGGCACCCAGTCTGCCACAGGGGCGGAAACTGTGGCTAATCTTCTCCACGGCCTTTTTTCAAGGTCTTCCGCTGACCTTCTAGGAACGTCTGGTTACATTTTCCAAAACAGCTGTGTGTGTGCTGGCAGAGCACTGCACACTGTGGCCCTTCCAAGGGAAAGACGCCATAAAGGCTAATGGAAATGTTTTCAAGGCTTCGGGCTTCTCATCCCCTAAAGGAAGTCCAGGGAACATGGAAGGTAGTGTCTGCACGATCTTTACCACTTGAACCAGCCTTCCTCGCCTGCTGAAAAAGTCACACAAGCAACATCTTTGATTCTGGGTCCCTCGGTAGCAGAGATAATAAAGGACTGGAGCTCAATTACACAAAATCACTGAACATAACAGAAACCTTCTTCTGGTAAGCCTCAGGTTAATTCTGCCAACGTTATTCCTTGTGGACCTTAAATTTTCTGAACATATATATATATTTTTAATAATCCAAAAAACATCAGCATAACCCCAGAGCCTTATAAGTATAGCTAGTACCACTACTTCACACATGAAATTTTCTTCCAAAGTGAGAATAAAGACCCAAAGAACAAAATGAGAGATAACGTTCAAGATCTATGTGCTACTGTAGAGTAACTACAGTTCCTTATTAGGTTACTAATGACACCATATAGTGGGCCCTTCAATTTTTTATTTCAAAAAAGGGTAAAAGAAACCACTTCTGTCTATTATCCTGCAGTGATAGAATGGTCCGCCTCCAGCAAGAATTTTCTCGAGTCCAACTGCAAACACCAGTTTTCTCTTGCTACCCAAGGATCAAATTACTGACGAAAAGTAGAAAAACAAACAGCTGCCTAATAAATTGCTTGTTTTGCAAACAAACTGCCTTCTTGGATGGAAACATAAACCTTAAAAAGTCAATGAAGAAACACGTCTTTATAAGACCACTTTGCCAGTACCTGGGCAGCCTATGTTCCCTGCCCAGAGAATTGTCATGTTCATTTTAATAGTTAAGATTTTAAGAGAACATGGGGAACATTAAGAAAGGCAAGAGCTGAAGAATCAGAAAAATAAGAACTAAGAAAAGCAAATTCAAATCTGGATGCAATGAAAACAAAACCAGACATCTTTTCCACTTCCCCACAGTGAGCACTGTTGCATCCACAAGGGAGGTAGCCAGGAGGGTCACTATACAGGATCCAGCACATCACAATGGTTGAGCATAACTACAGCATAGTAAGGGCTTCCCGGTGGCTCAGACTGTAAAGAATCTGCCGGCAATGCAGGAGACCTGGGTTCGATCCCTGGGTTGGGAAGATCCGCTGGAGAAGGGAATGGCTACCTATTCCAGTATTCTTGCCTGGAGAATTCCATGGACAGAGGAACCTGGCGGGCTAGAGTCCATGGGGTTGCAAAGAGTTGGAAATAACTCAGCAACTAAAATTCTCTTTTCACAGCATATACTATATTATACTATGATAGTGAGTTTGAGCAAACTCCAGGAGACAGTGAAGGACAGGGACACCTGGTGTGCTATGGTCCATGGGGTCGCAAAGAGTCAGACACGACTTAGTGACTGAAAGACAACAATGATAATAGCATCCTCTGTTTATTTAGCACATACATGCCAGGGACTACTACATGTGAATACAGTACACATGTCTATGTGCACATATATAACACAGATATAAAAATCTATATATTAATACAGAAACATACGTTACATATTTAACATGAAATATATTAATACATTTACCATTAGTACTAAATATATATGTAAAATCTCATTTAATCCTTAAAATAACTTTGAAGTAAACAACATCCCCATCTTAAAAGATGAGAAAACCAGGATTTAGAGAGGTTAGGTAACTTTCCCAGGGGCACAGGCAAGACGTTAGGATACCCACGCAGATCAGTTTTATCTAATTCAAAACTTGGGCTCTTATATACCATATCATCAAAGAAGGTTCCAACAGCTCCCAAGTGGGAGACAGTAACCCCACCAACACAACCACCTAACTTGGATCAGCCCCAATTTCTGATCAGAGATACCCCACAGAAAAGTGGGTGACAGACGAGCTGAAGCAGCTCACTCTGCAGATGAGACCCAATTTCTTTCAACAAAAGCACAGCCGGTTCATCCTCGTCATGGACCCAACAGAAAATCTCTCAAACAAGTTCATAACCATGGCCTCCACAAAAGGCATCAAATCTGGGTCTTGCATGAAAACCCAGCAACCTCGGAAACCCCTCACCAAGTACCTGATCTAAGAGCCTCTTTAGACACCCTTGACTCCTCAGTCCTCCCAGCAGCCTCTATGCTGTAACTGGAGGAACACACTCCCTTCAGCAAAACAGCCATAAATGCCACTGTTTCTTCTCATCCTCCTGCAAGAGCTGGGGGGAGTCCCACAGTGGATAGAATATTTCATTCACACTCTGTCTGAAGAACATTTTTCCCATAGAGAAACTGGGTAGTTAAAATTATCAACCAGATGAGGTTGAGAATAGGCCCCAGATGAGGGCCTATTCATGCAATCTCAAGTCACAAATAACAAAACTATAGTCCATCTCATATTTTTTTCAATCACAAGATTATTTATCTCATAAATTTAATCCTTCATTTCTTTTTTCCACTTTATTGTTTTAATTGAAGTATGTTTGCTTTATAGAATTTTGTGAATTTCTGTCATACATCAACAAGAATCAGCCGTAGGTACACTCATGTCCCCTCCCTCCCAAGCCTCCCTTTCTGATATTATACATCACACTATAATGTATGTATGTGATCAACCTCTGCCAACCGAAGTTTGTTGAAGAATACAAACCATAACTATCACATACTAAGTGCCAACATCATGTTGGCGACAGAACAGAATTTTAATAATAAAATGCCACAGGGGATATAATAGAAATCACTTGGAAGCCACACATATTTGGTTCTTCCTTGCTTCTTTATTCAGGAATCTATAAATACTGCATAGAGCTGGGATTTTAAGCACTGGGAGTGAAATAGCTCTAGCAAGATCAGAAAGTGGCAGTTTCTGCAAAGAACAGTCATAGTTCTCCTTTTAATTTAAAGAAAAACAAAAAAGGTTTGTTTTCCATTGCTGACCCTCAGAATGTAGAAAATAGAAAACCCAGGCTGCCTCAATTAAGCTGAGAGTAACCAAGGAAATATTCTGCTCGTGCCTGGGGTAGAGCTTAAAAGTGGAAGCGTGACAAAGCCAGCAATGCTGATAATCAACCAGGATGACGACATTCATAAAACTCAGGCTGGGCACTGAGCAGCTAACCTGTCATCATCTGCAAGACTCCCTCTTGCACTAAGAACTCTAGCCTCTGCCTGTGAAGTAAAAGATGCAGGGCCAGGAGGTCATGTTGCTACAGTATATATTAAGGGGCAAGGAGACAGAAGTATATATAGAGAGAGAAGTAGCTAGTTTAATAAAACGAGTCCCTTCCTAATTGACAAGAATTCATAATTTATTTCTATTCGCTTGTTTGAAAAAACACAACCACCAACCAGGCATCTCTACCATACTGTGCCTCCTTTTCATTTTAATTCAGCCTCAAGACAATAACTAAAATTACCCCTAGATTGTTAGTAGCTTTAATAATAAGAGTAACGGACTTCCTAAACTTAGGAAACATATGAATCTGATTTCCCCAAAGGTTGGTAGAGTAATAAAAGGCCAATGCTTTTAAGTAGAAAGCAATTTCTCGGTTTTGCACACAGCCCCAGCACGAAAAGAAGGCTCCTGGGCAAGCTTCCACAGCAATCAGCATGGAAGCAGAGATGTTTTCTTTTCCTTTCCCAGTGGTGAAGTTAGAGCTATTGAAGAGCTGCTGTGTGCCGAGCTGCAAGCCTTCTGAAAGGAACTGTTATCTAATCACCACCAGGCCAGGCACTACCATCTCAGTTATCACCGGGTGACCAAGCCATTCCTCTGAGGGGCTGTGTTCCAACGAGCGGGAAGGAAGCACGGGTATTTGACACAGGACACACCCAACACTCAGGGAGGAGAGAAAGCCACTGCACGTATCACCACGAGGGGCACAGCAGGAAATAACCCAGTAACCCAAGGTCAGTTAGTTGGCTTATATTAAAAGAACCACACCACACTCCAAAAACCGCTTAATTTCAGCAGAGACCTGCTATCAGAATGAAGGTGAGTTTTTTACCTGCTCTCTGATGGTCTGAGTTTGGATGCTTTGTTGAAGCATCAAACACAAACACGGCCTCACTCTCCATGCTGTATCTATGTCCCATCTCTCTGGCCTGCGGCAGTGCCCTTTGTGGGTGGTCAAGGACAAATGGCATTAAAGCCTATTTATTGGGCTTTTCATGTAAGAAGGCTGAATGTGTCCGCTGCATTTTAATCTAAGGATTAGATGCTTACCCTCGGAAAATTCCTCTTAGAAACATCAATAAGGATTTTTTTTAAGGGTTGTTTTTTTATCTTAAGGCCCAATTATGTATAAATTTATTGGTATTTTACATCTGAAATAAAAGCCTTTAACCAAGAAAATGAAGCAGCTGCTGCAATGTTAACAAGAAAGCCAAGATCTCTACTGAAGCAATCTAAATATATATCATGCCTTAAAAATAAAAGGACACCAGCTAAGACTCACCGCTGCAGGTATGTGTCTGACCAAATAACCAATGCTATAAATCCTGCCCTGCATTTTTCTTAAGACTTCCATACTGACTTCTGGTTAAAGACTATGAACAGACACACATATTTAGTTCCTCTCTCTCCTAAACCCCCAATACAAACATTAATTGCTTTTCAAAGGTATAAACCCACAATGACAGAGATAACAAGAGAGATTTAAATTTTAAACTTTTTAAAGCTGGGAATCAATTGGATAATGGCAACTGATTTTGCAGACCCAAAGAAGCCATATCTTCCAATGTGTGAAGCCCCATTCTTACACATGGGTTTCCCCGATGGCTCAGCCAGTAAAGAATCCACTGGCAAGGCACGAGACACAGGAGACATGGATTCGATCCCCCGGAGAAGGAAATGGCTACCCACTCCAGTATTGCCCAGGAAATCCCATGAACAGGGGAGCCTGGAGAGCTACAGTCCATGGGGTTGCAAAGAGTCAGACACGATTGCGTGACTGAGCATGAATGAAAGAATTCTTAACCGTGAACTTGCACTCAGGAGTCACCAGGAACGGAGAGAAAGTCTCTAACATGAAAGACAGAAACAAACGGGGTGGGGGGGGAAGGAATTTGACACAAATGAGGCACACACACACACACACACACACTTTAAAAAAGAAAAAACAAAGTATAATTAATCTCCTAAGAGAACTAAGAGAATAGCTAAGAGAAGAATGAGTAATAGTCACTCAGTCATGTCCGACTCGTTATGACCCCAAGGACTATAGCTTGCCAGGCTCTTCTGTCTATGGAATTCTCCAGGCAAGAATACTGGATTGTGTTGCCATTAACACTCTATATAATAGAAGCATCAGAGAACAACAAACCAAAAAAGAGAGAGAGAGCTGTCAGAAAACAAAAACATAACAAACAGAAAAAATTTAATAGACTAGAAAGTAAAGTTAAGGAAATATTTTAAGACAACACCTTAAAAACAGAGGTGGGAAAGAAAAGAGCACAGCACAGGACAAGTCAGTCAACATCTAACAGGAATTCTAGAAGGAAAGAATGGAGAAAATAGAGGGGGACGTCAATAATGACAGACTTCAAGAAAATTCCTAAAATGAAAGAGGTGAGTTTCCAGCCTGAAAATGCCTATTCGGATCTCAGTACAATAAACAAAAACAGACCGTCCCCACCAAGGAATATTATATGACATTTCAGAACACTGACGATAAAGAGAAGAACTAGAAGTCCAAGAGAAAAAGGCAGAAAGATTGGTCACCTGCCCAGGACTGGGACTTAGACTGTCTTAGACGTCTCACCACTAACACTGGAAGTCAGAAGGTAATGAGAAATCCCTCACTATTCTGAGGTTCAGAGACTTCCAGTCTGGAAGTCTACACCAGCCAGTGCGTGTGCGTGCATGCTAAGTCACTTCAGTCCTGTCCAACTCTGCAACTCTATGGACTGTAGTCCACCAGGCTCCTGTGTCCATGGATTCTCCAGGCAAGCATACTGGAGAGGGTTGCCCTGTCCTCCTCCAGGGGATCTTCTTAACCCAGGAATCGAACCCGCATCTCTTATGTCTCCTGCATTGGCAGGTGGACACCAGCCAATCTGTATATTAAACATAAATGTGATGCTCTCAGACCTAACACAACTCACAGACTTACCTCCTGGGTAACCTGTTTGGAAAATTCTAGAGCGTGTGGTTTGCAAAAATAGGGGAACAAACCAAGAAAGAAGAGAAAATGGAGTGAGAAAAACAGGGAGGCCCAAACAGAAGTAAGATAAGAGAAATCCCTGGAACGCTGTTGAAGGAAAAGTCCATCTCAAGGCATGGTGCACAACAGGCCTGAAGAGGAAGCAGTCTAGACGGGGGCAGGGCCTAAGACTTCAGGCGAGAGAGTGTCAATAAGATAAAGTTGATAAAATACCTAAGATATTGGAAGAGATTCACATGGAAGGCTCTTTGTGCCTAACTTAGTGAGAAATGCACAAAAATTTAAAAAAACAAGACAATTATTAAATCCAAGAAAAAAGTGTGTGCAGGGAAGAAGGTAATCAAACTCGACTATATGGCATATCTGTGAATGCTGTTTACATGGTAGAAGATAACCCCAAATAAACTGGGGGTGAAGGGAGAACAAGAACATAAAAGGGGTAAGAGGTCTTGCACAGATCCTTTAAAAATCAAGCTTGCATAACTTTAATAAAACAAAAGCTAAAATTTAAAAATCTGGAGAAGGAAATAGCAACCCACTCCAGCAGCAGCAGCAGCAGCCGCCAGTATTCTTGCCTGGGAAATCCCAGGGACAGAGGAGCCCAGTGGGCTATAATCCACCGGGTCACAAAGGAGTCAGACGTGACAGAGTGACTAAAAAACAATAAAACTTTTAAAAGAGACATCTAATATTTCATTACAGACGTTAATATTTCATTAGTACACCACCTAACAGCTTATATAAAATGTCTAATCATTTAATGTTTACCAAACTCTGCAAGTTAGGTTACCTCCTTTATACAGAGGAGAGAACTACCACAAGGACGTTAAGCAGCTTGATGACAGCGACCCAGAATAACAGGGGCAGAGGCAGAACTGGGCAGAGGGTAGCATGCAGAGGGTGTATCTGAGAGTCACAGTATGAGCGGCTGAACAACAAATGAACTGTACATTCAACAAAGGTTACACTGGTGAAGTTTATGTTTTTTATAACTTAAGGAAAAGAATTACACAGACAGCTCGTCAAAACATTGATGGCTAGACGCCACCCCTGGAGTTTCAACTCAGTAGGTGTGGGTGGGACCTAAGAAGTTCTACTAAGAAGTGACCAAGTGAGGCTAATGCTACTGCTCTGGGGACAACGTTTTAAGAACCACTGCTCAGGTTCAAAGGTTCTCAGTCCTGAGTGCGCAGCACTTTCACCCAAGACCCCAGACCAAGTAAATAAAAAAACATGAGGGGAGGAAGTGGGAGAATACCTGGACCCGGAGGGCTTTTACAGCCCTAAGGGCGATTCCAACATGCAGGCAGTTTGAGAGCCGCTGGCCTGGAGGCTAATACGCAGTGCAGCAGATGTGAGCCCTGCAAGGAGGCCTGGGGCTACTCAGCCACATCCTGGCTGTGCCTCCATTTCATCATCTATAAAATAATAGTTATGGAGTTGTTGAGACTATTAAACAGAATAATCAACAAAAGAACTCAGGGCAGTACCCATCATACAGTGAACAATAACATTATTATTTTTGTTGTTGACTTACAGGAAACAAGGTTGCCCCTGATTTTTCAGCTATGAAATGGGTCAGATTAAAGACAATGAAGAATCTATTAGTATTCAATCCCAGGCCACTAAGCAAGACAAAACGCTCCCAAGGATCTAAGAACAAAGTAAGGGGGATTAAATCTAAGAACTTTGTATGATTCCCACAAGCATTTGGCAAACCAAGGGTCATTTCTATAGAATTACTAGCTAATCCCTTTACTCTCTGAATAGGTGGTGTTATCTGGAGTGTAATGGTAAAAAGCAGGTGTTAGAATCAATACTCAAACACCACCCCTTATTAAAGAAACAACATAATGCAGAGAGTTCACACAGAAGGTAATGGAGGACTCAGAAGAAACTCCTGGAGACGTCTACATGATAAACGAGTTCTTGTCAAGAGAAACTGAAAATGAAGACAAAGGCACAGTTCAAAGAGGTTTGTTCATTCAAGAACTATCTGAGTGCCTCCCACATACCAGGCACACCAACGGCGGGGGAGGACACGTCCCTCACTGCAGGGCAGAGTCTGTCTTTCAGGGAAGTCTGCCCATGTGGATCTGCCCATGAAGCAAGCTTTGGGAATGCTGAATTGCACCCTTTTTCCTCAAAAGCGCTGTAGGGAGAGGAAAACTTATGGTTTCTGCTAATTTCTTTCTTGCATGCGTAGCTGCATATTGGGGGTAGGGTGGGTCGGTTATAGGTCATCCACAGTGACACAGTGTCTTGAGTCCACAGTCAGTACAAAGAAATCACTGTCTGTATCCTCAGAAAGCAGCATGACCCTCCAGTGTCTGGGTCATGCCAAAGCTGAGTCCCCAGGGCAAGCCTCCTGCATTAAGCCATCTGAATAATTTCCCGACAAAACCTCACTGTTAAGGGAAAGCATTCTTAATGAAGAAAATGGTTTCTTTTTCTAGACAGAAATGGTTAAAGGCCTTGGAAGCATCCTAGGGGTGGTCACAGCCTCTGTCGGAAGTCTTACATCCTCACACCATACTGATGGGTTCAAATCACCTCCCAACCACACAAGTCTTGGTTTCCTCTAAAGCTCAGAATTATATGCTCCTGTGCTCAGTTGTGGCTGACTCTTTTGTGACTCCACGGACTGTAGCCCGCCAGCCTCCTCTGTCCATGGGATTTCCCAGGCAAGAATACGAGAGTGGGTTGCCATTTCCTCCTCCAGGGAATCTTCCTGACTCAGAGACTGAACCTGTGTCCCCTGCGTCTCCTGGATTTGCAGGCAGATTCATTACCACTGAGCCACCTGGGAAGCCCGAAAGCTTAGAATTACTGGATCTGATTAAGCAATCAGCAAACATTTCCCAAATGAGTGCCAACTCTGGATACGGCTAATTGTGCCAAGCTTGTGCCCACCAGAATGAAACAATGCCAGTACGAATGTCCCCTAAATATCCCTGGGGGCACTTTATACCTGAGAAGCTAAAGATCGGCTTGCAAATAGAATACGTAACACCACCCTGCTTGTACATGTAGATACTTCCAAACAGCAGGCTTACTCTAGAAGTTCTTACCTCACTGCCTCTTTGACTTATTATTAATCCAAACGTGCCACCATCATTACACAGAGGTGACTGTGCAGCTCAGGAAGCAGCCAGGATGCCTGACTGCTGCTGGTGCTTCCCCCATAGGCCATGCGGCTCGACTTCTGCAAGCCCACCTGTCAGTTGCTGCCACGTTTGTCTCAAAGATCAACGACAAAAGCAAGAGACAGAGGGCCCGCCTGCACCGGGCAATATGCTAAATGCCCCACAAATACCCATTAATTTAATCCTTCCCAGAACCCTGTACGGTGGATACCTTGACTCCACACTGCACAGCTGAAAAGACTAGGGCAAAGAGAGATTAAGTATTTGTCAAAATCTTATGTGGCTAATAACTGACCCCATGCAGTCTGGCCCCAGGATCCATGTTCTTAATCATTTCTGTATCCTGCTTCCCTGACGCTTCTTTCAGGTCAAACAAGAGAATACACCCATATATTTATGGCTGATTCACGTTGTTGTATATATGGCAGAAACCAACACAGCACTGTAAAGCAAGTATCCTCCAATTAAAAAAATTTTTTTAAACAGAATATACCTGAATAAAAAAGATACAATTATTATTATTATTACTATTATTATTTTGCCTCCCAGCATCCACTGACCCTCCCTGATTTCTATAGTTCTGGTAATGACATTTTCCACTGTCATTAATGCTTCAGCTGAAGAGGTGCTGATCTCAGACTCTAGGTGTGAAGCACATGACCCGGGCAATCCAACCAGGAGAGGCCAGTGTCCCTATCCACAGGGACCGGGCTAGTGCTAAGCACCAGGCCAAGAGTATTGCCTCTGCAGTATCTTATTGTCTCTGCCATGATGGCATCTGAAGATGCTGGAGGTCTCACCTGTAGCCCAAGAACATTCAGCCAAGAATGAGCCTCCCTCCTGACATTGTCTGGATCCCCAGTCTAGTGCTTCCTGAAGCCAGATTCATCTCAAGGCTTTCAACTGCCTGAACCAATCAATTTTTTTTACTTAAGATAGTTTGAACTGGGTTTTCTGTTCCTTTAACCAAGAGAATCATCCTGATCTCTTTCTAAAACATGTTTCATTCTATCAAGCTATATTCAGAGCACCACTTCAGTCCTTTCCTGCTCTGAAAATAAAACTTGAGAGACTGAGAAAGTAAATTTTAATTAGCTAGCCTTGACAAATTAAACACTCCTGAAGCTGGAGTTCCTGACAAAATAACTCCATATTATGTAGAATAGAAGATCCAGGGTTTTTTGGGTTTTTTTTTTTTTTTTCAGTGCCATATTTCAAGTGACTTGGCCTATCATCAAATTTGTTTCATAAAAATTTATTTTTAACTAAAACAGTTAACCCTGGAGTTTTCAGCTCTGTAAGGAGAATAACTGTGATATTTCTTTCTTCTTGGTCTTCTGATTTTTCAGTTACCCCTAAATCCAAACCATTACAAAAAACTACTAAAATGAAGAACAGGGTTGAGTTTTTAAAAACATTTTAAACACAACAGAAAGTTATGTATGAGTATACAACATTTCTTCCTTGTAAAGAAGAGAAACGAAACCTTAGCCTTATTTATTGATTTTGGTAACAGAAGAAACCAGTATGGAGTTTTAATCACATTCATGAAATTATTCATTGCACCAGTTAACATTCCTTCCCTATAGTTCCTTCAGACAAATTCTTATAATTAGATTTCAGAGGAAAGCACCGTTGGTCACCCAAATCACACATGCTACCCGACCTCAGATGGCTCCTAAGAGGAAAGCAGGGTTGGTCACCCAAATCACACATGCTACCCGACCTCAGATGGCTCCTAAGAGGAAAGCACCGTTGGTCACCCAAATCACACATGCTACCCGACCTCAGATGGCTCCTAAGACAATGAGTAGACACTGTCAGGACATTGTGCATTTTCTTTTGATTAGTTCAGTTCAGTTCAGTCGCTCAGTCATGTCCGACTCTTTGAGACCCCATGAACTGCAGCACGCCAGGCCTCCCTGTCCATCACCAACTCCTGGAGCTCACTCAAACTTAGTACACATAGCTAAATAACTATGTGTTACAGCTGGGTAACAGGTCAGTCACCTGTGCAAGTATCTGCCCATAAAACATATATGAGCATATATGAAAACGCTAATTCAGTGAAAATGGTGTTAAAAACCAGATTCACATTCCTCGGGCTTCCTTGACAGTTCAGTTGGTAAAGAATCTGCCTGCAATGCAGGAGACCCTGATTCGATTTCTGGGTCAGGAATATCCCCTGGAGAAGGAATACACTACCCACTGCAGTATTCTTGGGCTTCCCTTGTGATTTAGCTGGTAAAGAATCCACCCACAATGCGGGAGACCTGGGTTCAATCCCTGGATTGGAAGATGCCCTGGAGAAGGGAATGGCTACCCACTCCAGGATTCTGGCCTGGAAAATTCCATGGGCTATATAGTCCATGGGGTCTCAAAGAGTCGGACACAACTGAGTGACTTTCACTTTTCACATTCCCTGGAGAAAGTCTTTCTCTCTTTTCTGTGTCCACTGCATCGCCCTCTACGTGTGCATGTGCGCCAAGCTGCTTTAGTCGTGTCCAACTCTCTGACCCCGTGGACCACAGACCACCAGGCTCCCCGTCCATGGAATTCTCCAGGCAAGAATACTGGAATGCGTTGCCATGACCTCCTCCAGGGCATCTTCCCAACCCAGAGATCGAACCCAGGTCTCTTAAGTCTCCATGTTGGCAGGCATATTCTTTACCACTAGCACCACCTGCTCCTATTAAGAAGAGACAAATTTAACAGCCTCGAATAAACAAATGGATAAGCATACCAACAAAGACAGATTAATCTGTTTAACTACGTTCTAAACTTTATTACCCTGTATGTGGTTCTTTCCTTTGAGGCTTATTTTTTATTATTATCATTACCTAAGATTGAAGGTTGGCTTGGCTTGCTTTGGGGAGCTCTTCAAAGCTCACAGCCCTATCCAGACAGTCTGTTTTCACACCATTTTTGTTATCACATGTAAACAAGTAGGATCTTTAAATACATAATTGCTTATATGATGTCATACTAATACTTTTTAAAAATGGAGTTAACCATTAGTTTACATAGAATGTGTTCATCAAATGTATAAAATTAGCAAAAATAGCCAACACATTAATTTAAAATTGAGGATTTACTAAAGCTATTTCCATAATACATTTTTTTTTTTTTTTCACAAAAAGCACAATCCTACAATGGAATTTTAAATTCATAGGGGTTTCTGTAAAGTCCACAGGGCCCAGGGTCATATCTATCTCCATTTTACACCTGACATACAATAGGCACTCTGCAAGTACACTGCATGTTGGAAAAATAAATGCATCCATAAAGGCATTAAAGGACTTCCCTGGTGGTCCAATGGTTAAGATTCCATCTTCCAATGCAAGGGACACGGGCTTGATCCCTGCTGGGGGAATTAAGATTCCCACAGGCCGTGGGGCAACTAAGCCCTCGAGCCACAAATAGAGAAGGCCCTGTGCAACTAGAGGAAGTCCACTCACGAGCCTGCATGCCGCACTCACGAGCCTGCATGCCGCTCTCACGAGCCTGCATGCCGCAGTGAAGACCCAGCGCAGCCAAGACAAAAACAAGTAAACGAATAAAGACTCTTTCACGCCTCTGCACGCGTGCTAAGTCGCTTCAGCCGTCTGACTCTTTGCAACTCTATGGACTGTAGCCCACCAGGCTCCTCTTGTCCACAGGATTCTCTAGGCAAGAATACTGAAATGGGTTGCCGTTTCCTTCTCTGGGGGACTTTCCAGATCTAGGGCTTGAACCCACGTACGCCTCTTCTGTCTCCTGCCCTGGCAGGCGGGCTTTTACGACTAGTGCCACCTGGGAAGCCTAGAGAGGTTATTATTACTATGTCCTTGCTTTGATGAAGTAAAGCAGAAACTGGCAAACTTTTATGCAAAGGGCCAGATGGTAAACATTCCAGCCACTGTGGGCCATATCGTCACTGTTGCAGATATTCCAACCTCTTTCACAACGATTCAGTTCTGCTGTTGTAACACAAAAGCGGTCAGAGACAATATATTCACAAGTGAGCATGACTGTGCTGTGTTCAAATAAGACTTTATCTATAAAAACAGAATTTGGCTAGAAAATTATTCAAATCACATGAGAACCACTTTCTTACAGTGAACACTCTATTCCTAAAGGCTGGACATTGGTGGACTTGCTAAATACAGCCAGACATGTTTTGCTGGGTCAAAACTTGGGGAGGGCATATATAATCATTCCTCACAGCTCCATCACTCCTTACTGAGCAACCCTGCTCCCTACTAATTTCCATCATGATATAAGCCAGTCCCATGCAAGGCTCTGAGTTTACATCCTAAACTTTATAGCACAACTGGTTTCCAGGAATGTGGCCCATATCCATAACTGTGAATACATAACCACAACATAGGCTCCTCAAGAGCAAGCCCATGACTTTCAACTCTTCATGCGTCATCTATAATGTCAACATCCAATGAACTTCAAATATTTACTGATTGCCTAGTGTTTGATACAGTCATGGTCTCCTAGGAGGGGCTGCAGAAAAAGTTCTAATGGCTGACAAAAGGCTGGACAAAACACATGCCAATGGAGAGCAAAGAGAAAAGGGATGTGGTGATACAGGAAAAAGAACAGGACTCATCACAGGCCTGAAACACCAATCTTTCCAACTGTGTCTCAACCTTGTATCTGCTCCCAGGATTTCTCCTTCACATCACAGCAAAGCTGGGCAGAGGTTGGACAACTCAGGACATCTCAACCATGACCACAATGAGGATAAAACCTTGGTTAAGGCTTCAGAGTGCCCTCCCCCAATCACCAGCAACTAACTGAAGGAATAAACTGCTGAATTCACAACTGGAATGCTCTCCAGCAATGAAAATGATCCAGCTACAACTAAATGCAACAATATGCAGGTATCTCTGTAATGCATTGTTGACTGAACAAGGTTGGACACGGAAGAATACAATCTGCATTATATAATCATGTTATATCTCTCTCGCGCGCACGTGTGTGTGTACACGCACACACACACACACACACAAAGAAAAACAAGCAAAACTAATTTATGCTCTTAGAATTCAAGAGAGTAATTCCCCACTGAGTAGGTCATGTCCAGTATCAAGTGTCGAGAGGAGGCATGAGGCTGTGGTAAAAATGTTGTTTCTCGGTCTGGCTTCTGGTGACATGAGTGAGCTTAGTCTGAAAGCTGCATTGAACTATACACTTACATTATGCATATTTCCTTGCATATATGTTCTATTTCAATAAAAAGCTTAAAAAATAAAAACATTCTACCACTTGGAAGTGGTCCAGAGAGCCATATGAAGGCCCCACACAGAGCCCCATAAGGCTTCCCCTTCCGTCATTCTTCAGAGCCTCTTGCCTCATATGGAACCCCAAGCATCCTTCTTCTCATCATCTCGAAGCATAACCAGACAGTGAGAAAGCCAACTAGATCATTCCGAGATATCTGTAATTCCAGTCTAAGCTCCTTCAAAATGCTAGTGCCCTTCAGAAACTTTACTGCTATCACTAACTTTCTGTTTTAAATGAGAAGTGAGAATATTAAAAAGGACTCTAGTGCTATAAATGGCTCGCTTAAATATACTTCTTTTAAAATAATGCTCTGAATAGTTAACTCTAGTGCATAAACATCTATGAAGAAATGCTTCAATACTCAGAGACTACTTGAAGAAGATACCATAAATGAAACGTAACTGAGATTAGAACGTAGAAAAGCCAACAGCCACCTTGCAAGAATTACATAGAACTGTAATGAACAGTTGTGTAACTGGCCTTGATATAACTGTAATCAGAACAGAACACACATCTCTAAGAATGCATGTAAAGTTTCAATGTAGGTAGTCAAGTTACAGAGCTGGGAATCATTCTGACTCTTTCTAATGTTGATTTTACTATACTAACCTCAACTAGTACCTCAGTGGCATCACCGACTCGATGGGCATGAGTTTGAGCAGGCTCCAGGAGTTGGTGACGGACAGGGAAGTCTGGCGTGCTGCGGTCCATGGGACTGCAGAGTCGGACACAACGGAGCGACTGAACTGAAACTCAACTAGACATTACTACTCATGTTCTTTTCATGTTCTCCTGTAAGTTTCGGTTTTAAAAAATCAGTTAAGACCTTTGATCACATTAGATCACAAAGACTGGTCTACGTGTGAAGGCTGATTAGGAAGGAGGAAGAGCAGTAATCCAATCCCCTGATCTGAGAACAAACATCAGCCACAGTGGGGCAGACTGGCACATTACCAGGAACAGAGAAAGCACAGGAATCCTCTGCTACACAGGGCACATGCAGAGTGCAAACTCCAATTCTTTATATTCAGATGTTTTTCATATCAAACAAATTCATATTACAGGTCTGTCCATTAAGCAAATCATTGCCTAAATGTAACTGTACTTGATTAAATGATTCTGCCATAGAGTTTATGCATGTTCTAAAATCCCTCTCAGGAGAGAATATCCTTAATTTTAGGAACTGCATCCCCAAGAATCGAGGATAAAAACATCATGATCTCTTAAACTTACTTTCACATGTTTCAGCAGGAAAATGTGGAAACCTGAACACACACACAATATGGCAAAATGCTAACAAATGTTAAATGTAGGTAGTGGACACACAAAACTTGCTGCTCATCCTTTAACTCTTCAGTAAGTTTGAAATATTTTGTAATAAAAACACACATGGAAATCTTCACTCACCTTTCAAGTGGATGGCCTTCTTTCTTCTAATCAAAAGCGAATGGCTAAATATGCCCAGAGGCACACTTAGGGATGTTCATGCTGTCCTCACCCTGCAAGAAGAAGCAAAACAGTATGTTACCATCAGTGATTTTTATTAAGTTAATGCTATTTCAGTTGACACAATGTTCTTAATCTGTGTCGAGCCTGTAGATTAAAATACTGTTGTAATTATTTTTTAGGCAAGGAGAAATGTGAAAGCAGAGAAAAACGATCCCATCACATATTGAATGCAGGGAACAACCACTGGCCTCACCCACTCAAGGGACTTCTGGAACAAAGGAATTCCTCAGTAATTTCTTTTAATTCACATAAATTTCAGGGTAGTGATGTAGCCCAAACTCCACTGGAACAAAAACTGAGGCTTTATTAAGGCCCTGAATTTGACTCTGACTTGGTATTCTGAGGCTACATTTGGAAGGCACGCACTTACCTCACAGAACCACACCAGACCTGCTGCACCTCCAGGCAACGTCCCTCCCAGCAAAGGCATCCAGGACCAGTCTATTACTACACCTGCAACACAGGCTCCCTCGACCACTGTGCTCCCTGGGCACGGTGGCCCAGGGGCCTGCCGGTCACAGACCCGACGCCTCCACCACACCTCACGTTATCTATTACATTTGATCTTGCCACAGCCCTGTGAGGCAAGGGGTGTTTCCTGAATGCATTTTCCAGAGAAGGCAGCTAAGTGTCAGAGATGATACAGGGCATTCAACTAGACAATACCAGACATGAAACTGCCACTTGGATCTTCTGACCCCAAGCTCAGGGCTTATCTCACTCTGCAGGCTGTCCCCACCCTCCCCACTCCACCCTCCACACAGCAACATCCTGAACCCAACCTCAGTGCCAAATGACCAAACAGCACAGCCACATGGCACTGTGGAGGATGGGGGGTGCGGAAGAGGGAGTGGGGCAGATGGAGGGCGCACACACCCTGAGCGTATCTATTAATAACCATTCTTAATAGTACCATGAATATCGTACTCATGATCACCAGTTACTGATAGTAATTACACTTCCCTTTGAAACACAATAACCTTTAATGTATTTTTGACATTTATTTATATATATATATATATTTCATTTTTCTCCCTTCTTTCTCAAGAGGGCACACTATTGGCCAAAGGAAGTAAAACAAGCCTCACATGGCACCCCAGGCAATTTTCATCTCTGCCACAACAATAGACAATCACCACTCGCTGTTGAGGATTTTTCCATTCATTTTTTATAAAAGGCAAAATATAGTAAAATACAACAGCACAGACGCTGACTGTTCTGCCAGTAAAGATGGAAACAGTGCCGGGGAGGAGGCAGTAGCCCTCCGTGACAGCCTCAAGTGGCCCGTCGTCTGCTGGTCACCAGAATGCTGCAGGCAATACACAAAGGTTTAGCGGTCACGAGGGCTGCCATGTGACAGCGCTGGCATGCAGAAGTCAAGGACCCCCTCCCCTGGAGTTCAGTCCTGCCTCCTCCACTCACTAGCCTGATTAAAAACTGAGAGAACCTCCCCAAGCAGCCACCTCTCCTGTGGGTTGGAATACCTGTTCACAGGGATGTTGAGGCTCACAAAAAAGACAGGATGTGACTCAACGGCCCACAGACAAGAGCACCTGGAACCCAGGAATACTGACCAAGAGGAGCAACACTAAACCAAGGGAAAAACATGACGTACCTTTGGAAGCAACAACTTTACTCGCAGATGTGGAGGAAGGAAGGATAAGCACGTGAATCCGTGATACTAACACTGTTAATTATGAAACACATACGCATTGTGAAGTTGAATGCAATCGTTGCATGAATTTTTAAGCTAAAACACCTACCCTTACTTGCCTAGTTCATTTCTAGTTACGCTCTGACATGTGGAGGAAGGGAGCAAGGGCTGCAATCTCTCTCTTTCCTTAAAGATGGCCTTGGGAGAACGTGTCAAGCTGGCGGGCATTTTAATATCACAGTACACCCAGAAAACTCCTAATGGTCTCTGTTTCAGAGTATTCTCTTCAAACTCTCTTCAAATCTCTGCCAGATCTAGGTACATGTAAGATGAAGTCTAGATACATACAATCCCATCTATACCACACATCCTGGTGTGTTACTAAAGATCCTCTCTGCTCTGCATCCTCCATTCTCCCCATCAGAGATAACCCACTAGCCTGAATTCTGACTTACTCCTTTGCTCCTCTCATGGTTTTATCACATCTGTATTCTCAATATATTGTTGTGTTCTGCCTGGTTTTAATTAAGTGTTATACAAAGGAAACCAGGACTGTATTCAGAGTTGCCTCTTGAGATTCTGATTTTGAGATTCATCCCTCTTTTTCACCACCATATTGTTCTCACTGTGTGACTTTACCCACAATTTACCGCTCTGTTCTACTGCTGAGGATCATCTGGGGATTGTTCAGTTTTCGCTATTAAGAATAATGCTGCCATTTAGATTCTAGTGCTCGTCCCCTGGCGCACATGGCAAGAGTTTCTCCAGGGCGTATCCCTAGAAGAAGAGAGCAGGGCTTGGAATCACATACGTTCAGCTTCTCAGAAATGCCAGATCGTTTTCCAAAGTAGCTGCCACAATTGACTATTTAGCCACCCTTCCCGTCTCTCTCCAAATAAGAGGCTTGCTTGTTTTGCTAATCACCAGCAAAGCTTTCAACCAACAAAAGGGAAAGCTTTTCCTATTTGCAGCATCGCCGCTACAAATAAACAGTACTCCAAAGTAGTGACCCAGACAGCTGGAACATATTAGTCATAGGACAGACTTCGGAATACTGATGCAGACCCAGCCGGCACCACACACTGCCCACACTGGATTTCTAGACCTGTGTTGAATTCAGAGGTTGTCTTCTTCCTGGTGGACTCACAGCTGTGGTCCCCGCTTACTACTGTCAACTTGAAGGGGAAAAAAATTAACTCACATGCAATCCAGCCAAATTCAAGTTTAAAGCTGAGGAGTCAAATCATTTCAAAGAAATAGTGTATTGCTGTTTGTTTTTTTTTAAATACAGAGTTGCCTGTGTTTTTATATAGTCACCTAAAAACTCTTAGGTATTCTCTAGACAAAAAGACATTGTATTTAGGTTTAGTTATTTCAATGTCTTAGGTGGAGATAGTAATTTTGTGACAATTTAATCTGTATTTCCAGTAAAATCATAGTATCAAACATTTCTGTTGGCATTAAATTTTAAAAATGAGAAATTCTTTCAATCTGGGCAGGAAGGAGAGAAGAAAGTGAAGTCACTCAGTTGTGTCCGACTCTTTGAGACCCCATGGACTGTAGCCCACCAGGCTCCTCGGTCCATGGGATTTTCCAGACATGAATACTGGAGTGGGTTGCCAGGACAGAAGAAAGGT